>NC_086444.1:508654544-509259044 GCF_028390025.1 Pseudophryne corroboree
TGCTCAAAAAAAATAAAGGGAACACTGGGAACACTTAAACAACACAATGTAACTCCAAGTCAATCACACTTCTGTGAAATCAAACTGTCCACTTAGGAAGCAACACTGATTGACAATCAATTTCACATGCTGTTGTGCAAATGGAATAGACAACAGGTGGATATTATAGGCAATTAGCAAGACACCCCCAATAAAGGAGTTGTTCTGCAGGTGGTGACCACAGACCACTTCTCAGCTCCTATGCTTTCTGGCTGATGTTTTGGTCACTTTTGAAAGCTGCTTTCACTCTAGTGGTAGCATGAGATGGAGTCTACAACCCACACAAGTGGCTCAGGTAGTGCAGCTCATCCAGGATGGCACATCAATGCGAGCTGTGGCAAGAAGGTTTGCTGTGTCTGTCAGCGTAGTGTCCAGAGCATGGAGGCGCTACCAGGAGACAGGCCAGTACATCAGGAGACGTGGAGGAGGCCCAGCAGCAGGACCTCTACCTCCGCCTTTGTGCAAGGAGGAACAGGAGCAGCACTGCCAGAGCCCTGCAAAATGACCTCCAGCAAGCCACAAATGTGCATGTGTCTACTTAAACGATCAGAAACAGACTCCATGAGGGTGGTATGAGGGCCGACGTCCACAGGTGGGGGTTGTGCTTACAGCCCAACACTGTGCAGGACGTTTGGCATTTGCCAGAGAACACCAAGATTGGCAAATTCGCCACTGGCGCCCTGTGCTCTTCACAGATGAAAGCAGGTTCTCACTGAGCACATGTGACAGACGTGAAAGAGTCTGGAGACGCCAAGGAGAACGTTCTGCTGCCTGCAACATCCTCCAGCATGACCGGTTTGGCAGTGGGTCAGTAATGGTGTGGGGTGGCATTTCTTGGGGGGCCGCACAGCCCTCCATGTGCTCGCCAGAGGTAGCCTGACTGCCATTAGGTACCGAGATGAGATCCTCAGACCCCTTGTGAGACCATATGCTGGTGCTGTTGGCCCTGGGTTCCTCCTAATGCAAGACAATGCTAGACCTCATGTGGCTGGAGTGTGTCAGCAGTTCCTGCAAGACGAAGGCATTGATGCTATGGACTGGCCCACCCGTTCCCCAGACCTGAATCCAATTGAGCACATCTGGGACATCATGTCTCGCTCCATCCACCAACGCCACGTTGCACCACAGACTGTCCAGGAGTTGGTGGATGCTTTAGTCCAGGTCTGGGAGGAGATCCCTCAGGAGACCATCTTCCACCTCATCAGGAGCATGCCCAGGCATTGTAGGGAGGTCATACAGGCACGTGGAGGCCACACACACTACTGAGCCTCATTTTGACTTGTTTTAAGGACAGTACATCAAAGTTGGATCAGCCTGTAGTGTGTTATTCCACTTTAATTTTGAGTGTGACTCCAAATCCAGGCCTCCATGGGTTAATAAATTTGATTTCCATTGATAATTTTTGTGTGATTTTGTTGTCAGCACATTCAACTATGTAAAGAACAAAGTATTTAATAAGAATAGTTCATTCATTCAGATCTAAGATGTGTTATTTTAGTGTTCCCTTTATTTTTTTGAGCAGGATATATATAGATAGATAGATAGATAGATAGATAGATAGATAGATAGATAGATAGATAGATAGATAGATATATCTGCTATTCAATCTATCTGCAGCTACATATGAAGAGGGGGGTTGTTCATACACACAGAAAGATGCACCAATATATCGGCAGATATACTGCATCTGCTGTGTTGCACAGCAGATGCAGTATATCTGACTGAAGCAGCAATAAAACAAGTCTGGGTAATAACAGACAGACAGAGGTAAGACGGGTCCCGCTGGCAAGCTTACAATCTATAATACCTTATACTAAGAATGTACTGTAATGTGTATTGCGTAGGATCTAATTTGTGACTGCTTCTTTTTTTCCTTTTCTTTTTTTTCTTTGTGGATTCCAACATAAACAGCACAAATACTGTATGGTGATGCAGCGTAAAGGTTATGAGGAGTGTAATCCCAGCAAAACAAATTTGAAACACTGACGTTTGATAGCTTCCCCAGTGTTTGAGTTCAGCATACTGTGGAAAGCATCACACAGCCCAGATGCTGTTCTGTAATAGAGATCATCATGCTTAGAATGGTGTGTTGTGTAATGCTGAAACATACAGAGTATTGTCTTCTTTGTACTGTAGGTGTTGCTGTGGGCGTCTCATAGGACAGCATGTTGGGTTGACTCCGAGTATATCCATCATCCAAAATGAGAAGAATGAAGGCAGATTCAATCGTAATGATGTTCAGTCAGAAAAGTGGTCGGTTGGAAAACATACACAGCTCAGTCCCACAGATGCCTTTGGGACTATTGAATTCCAAGGAGGGGGGCACTCCAATAAGGCCATGGTACGCTCCCTTGTTGTTTATGTTTCTTGGACATCTTGACCTCTGCACAGTGGGTCAAGTCTGTACGGAAGCACTGCCATTCTGCATCTGTTTTGTGATTAACACTATCATGGTATCTGCAGTGCTGGAGTGCACAAACTATGTTTCACCATTGTTAATGTTACTTAGGGGTCTATTTATTATTATTATTTTACTAAAATAATGTGAAAAGGTGTTTTCACACCCTTTTCACAGTATTTTAGTATCACCTGAATGTATTAAAGGGCATTTGGAGCAGTTTTCATGAAAAACTGCTCCAAAGCCTTTAATTCACTTTTTTTTTTAGTATCCCACATCGCATTCCCCATACTTATAATGGGAAATGTGATGTGACCAAATTTACTAAAAAATGTTATTTAAAAATACTACAGTGTGACCTGTGATAATCTCGCCAGCTCAGGCTGGCGAGTTCACAGGGCAGCACTGCGATAAGCACCCTTTTGCCCAGCTTTCTCTGCCCTGGCAGAGAAAGCTAAGCAGGGACCCGGCAGAGTGATCAGCTATGTGTGTCCGATGGACACACAAGCTGATCACAGTGTAAAAATAAAAAGTTAAAAAAACAAAAAACATACTCACCTGTCCAGGGATCCGGTGTCCGTTGCTCCGGTGGGCGCTGCCGGGCGCCGGGTCCCCCATATGCTGCAATGTGACCCCTGTGCAGTAAAGTGACGCTGCAAAATGGCAGCACACTTTACAGCACCGGGGGTCACAGCGCAGGAGAAGGACCCGGCAGCCTTCTGAAGCAGCGCGGACTGGCTCCCTGGACAGGTGAGTATATTATCCTGCATATTTTTACGAAAAATACCCAGATAATGCTGCGAAGAGGCATCACAGGGACAGAGCTTGACCGCAAGCTCTGTTCCTGCATGCGATAATTGATACATCACTGTGATGTAATCAATTCTCGCAGTGCAAGTTTGGGCGATTTTATCACCTGTCATCCACATCCTGGATGCGGATGGTGATAATTAGGCCCCTTAGTGATTTCATTGATTGTTGATTCAGTAAAAACATGTAAACCTCTAGTAATCCCCCATTCCCATATACAGGCGTAACATACATTTTCCATATGTATCATCGGAAAAGGCTATATATATATATATATATATATATACTATGAGTTTATATGAAATAAACAGGGCAGTGTAGTATACTGAGCCTACTTAGCCCTCCACATATCAAATACCATGAGATGAACGACACATCCATGCTGCTGTGCTATGTCTATCCAGAGACAACCATTATATCTGGCAACTACAGAGGACAAAGTGATGTGTATATACTATATAGTAGTTGAGACACCTGAGTTAGGGGGTAATTCCAAGTTGATCGCAGCAGGATTTTTGTTAGCAATTGGGCAAAACCATGTGCACTGCAGGGGAGGCAGATATAACATGTGCAGAGAGAGTTAGATTTGGGTGTGGTGTGTTCAATCTGCAATCTAAATTGCAGTGTAAAAATAAAGCAGCCAGTATTTACCCTGCACAGAAATAAAATAACCCACCCAAATCTAACTCTTTCTGCACATGTTATATCTGCCTCCCCTGCAGTGCACATGGTTTTGCCCAATTGCTATCAAAAATCCTGCTGCGATCAACTTGGAATTACCCCCTTAATTTGTTAAATATAAATGTAGTGCATTTCAGATTTGGGTATTTTGGCTGAAGCAGAAATTGATGAGTGAGTACAGCTCTAGTATTGGATCAAAACTTTAGTTCCCTCTAAGTCAGGCATGTCCAAACTGCGGCCCTCCAGCTGTTGTGAAACTACATGCCCTGACACAGTTTTGCTGTCAGAGAACGCTAGAGCTGTGTCAGGGCATGCTGGGATGTGTAGTTTCTCAACAGCTGGAGGACCGCAGTTTGGACATGCCTGCTCTAAGTGGAGCAATTCAGAAAGGAAACATATAAAAGACCAAGCCATAATTGAGTGGTCCCTTCTGGGATATCCCAGAGTGTTTGATCTAGGTGCTAAGTGGGGGTGGGGGAGATGAGGGGAGAGGGGGGGGGGGGGGGGAGTTGATGTGCAATGTACCATTATGCACTCCACTGAAGCTTGGGCAACCACTGTACAATACCGTGTTCCTCAGCATTGCGCAGCACGGGCATTTGGCCACAATGATGGTATCCTGGAGACTGGTCTGCACTAGGTAATGCAGGAGAATACCCTACAATTTGGATCCTTATGGACATTCTAGGAAAGTCAGCAAATAAGGGATTACTTGATAATGACTCCATACACAGTTATCAGAACTTTTCCCAGTTTTTAAAACGAACGTTTCAGCAGTGGTCTATTTTAAGTGTGTAATGTCAATATAAATACAGTAGATCTGATAGGAAGACAGTACTGCTTGTAGTAACTATAGCTGTTAAAGGCCTTAGAAGTGGGACTTGAGGGGGTATATCCGTAGCATCTTTGTATTGTCACTTAGTAGACCTACCCATAAATGATGCCCCCTGACATGACAGTCACACTCATGGATTTCGTTTTAGCCAGTTATAAGATGTTAATTTGCAAGAAGGTCAGTAGTACTGTACATACCAGACTGCAATATTTATTCACTTGGTATCATACAAAATTCCAGTGTTCTGCACAGCTTACATTTAAACATTTTCTGTTTTCTATATCACAAATACCCTATTGCGCTAGGCAAATATAGAGCAGCATCTCTAGAAAAGTCCCCTGCTAGCAGAGGCTCAAGATAAAACTATACAGTACTGTTCTGAGGGCGCTAGTCTTTGTTAATCTAGACAGTACAATGTCTCAATCATTTATGACATAAAAACTGTTATAAACATCAATTAAAATGTATTCACAATTCCATTTAAAATGGCAAACACGAATACAGTTACAAATTTTCATAAAAATGCAAGGTAAATCATTCCAGTTGGATGTGGCGTTTTTCTTAGCCGGAATATTGCTTCAATTGGTAGCAAAGAGAAAAAGCATAGAACCCAACGTGTTTCATCCCAAAGGGCTTCCTCAGGGGTACATTATCAATTATTTTGGAAAAATATGGTATACAGAGATGTATCGTTATAAATGCAGACTTGAAGCAATCAAATTGGTGTAATGCACATAAAAAAATCAGTAACGATTTCAGATAAGATTCTTCAAACTGAAAATAATCCTTGGAAGGAACTGTGGTATAAAAAGGCCAACACTATTGTTGGATCAACAGTGCATGGACGCAGAGAACACTACTGAACTTTTATTGGTTCCAGGGTGGTATATTGGCTTCACCAAACTAGTACTGGGTGGT
The DNA here is from genome assembly GCF_028390025.1 of Pseudophryne corroboree. NCBI lineage: Eukaryota > Metazoa > Chordata > Amphibia > Anura > Myobatrachidae > Pseudophryne > Pseudophryne corroboree. The sequence goes on from NC_086444.1 coordinate 508,660,226, forward strand.
AATAAAAAGCCTGATGTGTGTCTGTCAGTGCAATAGTGAAAGTTTTCTGTTTTCTGCCTGATTACAGTATGTTCGTGTTTCATTTGACACCAAGCCGGACCTTCTGCTGCACCTCATGACAAAGGAGTGGCAACTAGAACTGCCAAAGCTTCTCATATCTGTCCATGGAGGCCTCCAAAATTTTGAGCTACAGCCAAAACTAAAACAGGTCTTTGGAAAAGGCCTAATCAAAGCTGCCATGACAACAGGAGCCTGGATATTCACTGGAGGAGTAAACACTGGTAAAAATCACTTTATCTGTCACATGCTTATAAATCATATTACACATTGGATGCATACATAATTATTTCTTTCTTCTCCCCTCTGTGAGTTCCTAGAGGAGAAATACAGGTGGTGAGTGTGGGAGGGGTGCTAATCACATCATCATGATCCCACAATGATCTCGCCAATTTGGGCATCACACAGAGAGGGTGTGGCCTGATGATGCAAATCTGGAGAATTGCGCCCTTTCATTAGGTATTGGGTAGGATTTAGGAGGGAGACCTGTTCTCATGGGAGTTCTTGGGTAATTTGGAGCCTTCTGAACTCAGATATGATAGGGCGTAGAAGTTTATCAAAATCACAACCCTGTTTGGCATGTAAATTATCCAGTTTTCATAATAACATTATTCTGTTTTTTATAAAAGAATGTTTTTATGAACTTTCATTTGACTGTTTAAGTGCACCTATTAGGATACGTTCACTTTTTTATTTGTTCACATATTTATAGAATTTAGTAATGTATAATACTACAAATATGTCATGATTGCTTCTGTATCCAAAATTAATTCTGTTTTACTTAGTTGCCAGTGCCACTAAGTAGTTATGTTGCTTTCAGTTATATCCATCTAGTATTTACTGCCTAATGCCAGGGACAGAATATAAACACAAATAATAATTAAGTTATCAAAAGAAGTTATTTGTGTTTCAAAGACATGTCTTATCATAATGGGTGGTATTCACTCCCTTCCACACCCGTTCTGTTTCTGCTGATGGGTGTGGTATAATTATTTCAGCTCACTGCCCTTGGGGTAGCGAGGGTGCCCAACCCTTTACGCATCTAAACCTGAATGGGTGCGAAACGCGCGATAACGGGGAACACTTTAGAAAGGAGATTGGGCGTGCTATATCATTTGAATACTGCCCTATGTATTATTATTTAGCACCAACATATTTTATGTTGCTGTACAATCAAAGAATTTTATTCCAGTACATCAATCCCTGCTCCAGTAGAGCTTTCAATTTTATATCCATACCATAGATATACACATAAGCTAATTTTGTCATAAACCCTCAAAAAAATATATATGCGCTCAAAAGAAACCCACATGAATTTTGGAAGAACCTACAAAATATAACTCACACCAACAGCACACTTGCCTGTGTGAAGCCTGTGTCCAATAGGTTAACTTGAACAAACTGACCAATGCAATTAAGGTTAGGGTTAGGCAGTAATCAGGGTTAGGCTGCAATTAGGGTTAGGACTGGGCTGCAATTATCCTTAGATGTAAGCAGCAATAGTACTGTCGAAATTCTGTCAATGTCAACATGTTATCTGTCAACATTGTAGACATGTACATTACTGAATGTCGACATTCAGCATATCATACCCAACCCAATATTTGCAGGGACCCCTTGAAAATGGATGTATTCAAAAGATATCCCACAAATATTTTTAATAAAAATGCTCCTAGTGTGAGTAAAATAAGAGCACACATATTTTATCTGAATCATCGGAATCTCAAGTAGCTAAGATACTTCTTTTATTAGATATTTAGGCAGCAATTCATTGATTTGCTGTTCTGGTGATGGCAATAAAAAAACAGAACTATTCCATCTAAGACAAGTAGGATTACTCTCCAGTGCTGAAAAGCACATATCTGTTTATGAGGACATAAATAAGAAGGTTATATAAATCATCAACAGATTTCAACTCTAGAGAGACTCATATGGAGTATATAGTATCACATGTATTTTATTATTTTCTCACTGTATCAAGTGACTGGTTTTGAATAGTTACAAGATTTGGGTATACTGTACGCTATATTTCGTTTTTCATTTATACATTACTTTGCTCTGAATCTTTACTATATTCATATGCTCACACCCCACCCACCAAAAGATGATGTATCAGATCCAGAAGGTAGATATACTCTTTAGAAATGCCACCCCTTGTTACTGTGTAGCTGGTATAAGGTGCTAGAGTAGACCTATCACATCCTTGCTGATACATACATCTACCCTAAAAGGGTGTATTAGTCCATGCACATTCAGATGCACACTTGTACACCAAGGAAGAGCTTATAGCAGCATTTACATATAGTTGCAGAAGCAGTACCAGCAAAATATACAAACATGGATGAAGAATCAACCTCTGAAGGGCTTGAGATTTTTCCCTTAACACATAAAAATAAAACTTGGAAATTTTTATAGCATATTTTCATGTTGCCATATTTAGAAATCAAAATATTGTAAAATAAGAAATTAAAACATTGTCAAAGAATCTAGGTATTAAACATGTAGCATGTAATAGTTGTAGGGATTAGAACTTGTTCACAAAATATTCTAGCGGAGGCAATTAGCTTTATGATGTTTATGAACAAATTTTCTATCTCCTTTTACAAACATTTATGACCCTTTCCTGCTTGACGTGGGCTTTTCAATCTGTCCGTGACAAATTCTCTCGGTGAAAGGTTTCATGGGGAGAGGACCTGCTGGTAGGAGTTTGGAAAAAGATTTCTGTCCTGACAGTTACATGCATCACATCACTGCAGGAGTACAACGGCTTAATGTACTAGCGATCTCCATATACATTTCCATTTATGAAATATTTTACAAAGAAAAATGGTACTCCTCATTGACTTCTTAATAGCTTTATACTCTACAGTACATATTACATTATGATAGCTAGATCTGGTCTACTATCTTGATTTTTGTGCTAAAACATGAGTGAAAATAACTTCTTTTATTGGAAGCCTATGCCATAGGCAGCCATTGTTATAGTAATCAAATACAGCATGTGCCATTTACCTAATAGCATTTGCTTGTGATATTCATCACTAATATACTGTTACATTTGGTAATTAGATGTCAGCTTATTTTTTAAATGAATACCTCATACCCCGCTATTTTCTAGGTGTCATTCGCCATGTAGGAGATGCTTTGAAAGACCATGCATCAAAGTCAAGAGGGAAGATCTGCACGATTGGTATTGCCCCCTGGGGAATAGTAGAAAATCAGGAGGACCTCATTGGCAAAGATGTAAGTAACCTTCTTATTTGGGGTGTATGGTTATGGCCAGTCAACATAAAGCAACACCCTCAAATAGATAAAACATTTTCTGATTTTATGTACAGGTACAGATTTATATCCATATTTTATGGGCAGAATTTATTGATGTAACCTATAGTAATTGTGTACCAAATCTAAGGATCAAGTGGAGAAATTATGATTAGTTTATAATAGCTCAGAAGTTCACAAACTAAGACCTCAAGGCACCTGCACAGAAGTTGCATTTTTTCATATTTTGGAATGAGCAGGGTCTGGCAACACCTACCCCGTTGACCACACCTCTTCTCATTACCGAGGCCGGGCAGAGCTGTCGGCGCCCCTGGCTTTGAGAACCGAGTTTGGGAACCACTGGTTTAGCTTTAATGGTTTGGAAAATCGCTTGGCTGTATGTGACATTTGTATTTCCCTAGGCAAGTGTGAGTGATTGTGTTTTTTAGAGCAGTACAGAAAAGTAAAAGCCCCCTTGCTGCAGTTACAGAAAATTCTCACTTCATAAAGATGACAAAATTAAACCAAATTAAGTCTCTTAATAAATACACATAATAGAAAATAGATTTAATTACACATGCCTTTTGATTGGTCTTTGTCTGTCCTCCTTTTAATTTTTTTCTCTGTGTCTCTCCTCAGCCTCTTGTATGTTATATAAGCGTATCCATGCTACTTGTTGGCTACCCCAAGTATGTTGTCCTTCTTCACCATATCTGCTCCCCATGTCTCTGATATGCTTTTCAATGTCTGCTCTCCATGTCTCTTACATGCCTATTTCATGTTGTAACCTCGCCGCCCCTCTCTCTAACTTTTCACACAATTTGGTAATTATTTATTTTGTGAATAGCGCCTGTGAGTGTATATATATTTTTTTCCAGCTGAATAGACTTTACAGTTCCAGGGTTCCGTGCTCTGGTGAACTGAGGGCCAGATTAAGGTAGGGGTGATGGGCAGTCGTCCCGGGGCCACCACACAGACCTGTGTAAAGTCAGTCAGACAGCACATTTTGCAGAAGGAGTCCCTTCTAGCGGCTCAGTTATTCGGCCTCTGAGGATGTCATAAGTGTAGAGTGAGTCTCGCAGGGTAGCGATGTAAATCTTGATGAGACAGTGACCCGTAAGCCAGTTGCATCTGTTGTGGTGTGGCTGCGCACTGTCCCTGTCCATGCTGCAGAGTCCAGGTAAGACTCCACGATGCAATGCAGTGGGTTTGTGCATGCTCATGAGTTGCCATCACTATTACTTGTGAGGGCCCCCACAAATTCATTGCCCCTGGGACCCCACCAGCCTTAGGCCCTGAGTGAACCCATAAGGAGTACCTTCTCTGTATAGTCCCAGGTACTGCAGCGCTGCTCATTAAAGTCCAGCTTCTTAAGCTTCAGCTTTTCCTCCCTGGGGTCTAGGTTTCAATATCCTTGGACCAAATTCAGCTTAGAGTCAGTCCCAGACCCGAAACCACGCCCTGGAATTGCCAAGATTTAAACATTAGAATTCACACAGACTGTACAGTGCCAGTATCAAAATTGTACTAGACACCTTGGCTTCCTAATGGACAGTAAAGTGGATCTTCAGCAGCTACATAGGGGAGATGTATCAAACCTGCCAGAGAGATAAAGTGGAGTAATTGCCCATAGCAACCAATCAGCCCAGAATAAAAAATGCCAGAAACTGGTTGGTTGATACGGACTACTTCTCCACTTTATCGCTCTTGAAGGTCCCCCATAGTGTCCAAGAAGTGAGAGCAATTACAGCTGGTAGTTGCAGATTGCAGATAAGGACCCAGGTGGTGGCAGTAGTTACCCCCTATAATTGTGTGCAGTTCACACTCGCGGTTAGTGTTTGTCTGGCTTAGTCTTGCTTAGTCAAACATCACCATTAGAAGTAGTGAGTGATGACTAGTTGCTAAAATTAGTAAAACTAAAAAAGCTTGGTGATGGGAAATTGTAAACCATCCCATCAGAAATGCCTTGGACCCATGTCTTTTTTATGCTTTCACATTGGAGTAGAGAAGGTACTTTTGTAGCACAGGATCTACCAATAGAATTCTTTACGATTACTCGGCCGATCGGGTTAGCACTCCCGATGAGCTGAGCAGTGTGCCCACAGCTTGACCTGTCAGCCATCAGCGAGCCCCGTACACACTGTGGTAGAAATAGCTCAGTGTGTACGGGATTCTATGGGATCGGGAGGTCGGCCGACATATATTAGATAGCACATAAAATGACCTCCTGTCCCCAGCTGTTGCATTCATTTATAGGCCAACACTCCTGCAATACTACTGCATAGGCATACACACCTATACACACACCTTGGCCCTTTCACCCGATATCGGGTGATTGGCTGATATTTGTATAGATGTGTAACCAGACACAGGGGTCTATTTACTAAGCCTTAGATGGAGATAAAGTGGATGGAGATAAAGTAATAAATAGCCAATCAGCTACTAACTGTCATGTCACAGGCTGGGTTTGAAAAATGACAGTTCCAATTGGCTGGTACTTTATCTCCGCCCACTTTATGTCCATCCATGGCTTAGTAAACAGACCCCTAAGAGAACATAATGTTGCCACTCTGATCTTACAGCTTCCCTTCTCTGCACTATAAAGACACTACTTGAGAAAAGTTAGCATAAATAATCCCGAAGAAACAAGGCATTGTACCCATGAAATAGTGACGTGCGATGAGTTGAGGCAGGTAAGGCAGAGCCTTTCCTGTCATACTCCAGTACATAGGGGGTCATTCTGTCCCGATCGCTCGCTGCAGTTTATCGCAGCGCAGCGGTCGGGTCGGAATTGCGCATGCGCCGGTGCCGCAGTGCGCAGGCGCATGCCAGACGGCCGAAGGCCGTCATTTCAGGCAGACAGAGGCAGGGGCGGTCGCTGGGAGGGAGGGAGGGGGCGGCCCGGTGGCGTTTGGTCGCCGTTATGGGGGCGTAGTCCGGCCAACGCAGGCATGGCCGGACCGTGCGGGGGGCGGGCCGCAGCAGCTGCGTTACGTCACACGCAGCCGCTGCATGACGAGGAGCGATGAGTAGCTCCCGGCCAGCACGCTAAATCTGCGCTGGCCACGAGCTACTCCTAAACTTCAAAAGCATCGCCTCTGTGCGATGCTTTTGCACTTCTGCGGGGGGTGCCGGCACTGACATGTGGGGCGGGATAGCCCTGTGCTGGTCGTCCCCCCGCATATCTATTGCCATGATCATAGCCCTGCAAAATTTTGCAGGGCTACGATCAACTCAGAATAACCCCCATAAAGTATATGAAAAATACAAAGAATATATTATACGTATCTTCTTTGTTTTATTCTAATAATTTCTATAGTCAAAACTGTGCAGTAAAAAGGGTATGGCAAGTGAAGCAGTGCCTCCCCACCTACCTTTACCACACATCTCTTATCAAAACAGCAATATATAGTGCTGCACCTGTGTATATTGCCCAGGGCTGCCATCAAAAATTGTGGGTCCCGGGACTGATATAGATGGAACAACCCCCCCACCCCTACCCCACAAAAAATAATAATAATAATAATAATAATATAAATATTATATAATGTAATTCCTGTGCACATACCCCTGACACCATATTAGGCCCTATGCCACAGTACCTGCTCATTGTCAGGGGTTCTGCTCATTGCCAGGGGTTCTGCTCATTGTCAGGGATTCTGATCGTTGTCAGGGGATCCCCCCTACCTGGCTGCCAAGTTCAAACTATTGACTGCTATGGGCCCCCATTCGCTGCTCATGATGCCCATTGCGTCAGTGCAGCAGACACTCAGTATTCCATATGGAATACTATTGAAAATGTCCCTCACACAGTGTCCGCTGCCTCATCTAGCATTTTTAATAACTGTCTCTATCGGTGGTGGCGGCCATTTTGGGAGGGACATTTTCAATAGCACTCCATACGGAATACTAAGTGTCTACTACACTGGTGCGGTGGGTGACAGGCAGACAGGTGACGGGCGATGGTTCCTCCCCCACTGGGGGAGGAACGGGGGTCCATAGCAGGGTTACAGAAATATCGGCGGGCGATATGAGCGGCCCAGGTCCTCCCCTCATTGTCAGAGTGACTGGGCCGGGGACAATTGAAGGCACAGTGGCCCTGATAATGCCCACATGAACCCTTGGGCTCATATAGTATGTGTAAATCTGGCTCTGGTACAAGCCATTGCCTCATCAGCCATTTATATCACCGCACGTCCCTGCCATGAAATTCTAAGAAGTGCTATTGACTATTTCAATTGGTAGAATCTGCGTCAAAAAAGGATATTCCCTATTTCAAATTCACCACGAAAGAGTCTGGAACTCTCTCCTTCCTTTAAAAAAAGGCAGCAATCACTACCTTTAGATTGACTTATCTCCTTCAGTGAGAGGGCGCGGTTCTCTTACTTCATATGCTATTACCCGTCTACTTCCCATGTCTCTTATTTATTTTCGATATCTGTTTTGCATATTATTTGTATGCTCTCCATGTTTTCTGTGTGCTTACCTTGTTGTCTACATATGTCTTGTGTAGTTTCCCATGGCTGCTAACAATTCTCTGTTGTTCTGTTACCACTGTCATCTGCAGAAATGTAAAACACCAACTCCTCTTCTGCCAACAGCACGGCACGCTGTGTAATATGCTTTTCAGGCTGTGAATTCTTGCAAGAGTAATGTGAAATGACAATATAGCACAGTGCTTCCGATTTTACTATGTAAAAAGCTTCTACACTTTGCTTTAAACCTTTTACACACAGCTTATACTTTATTTGGGCCAGATTGTGTACCTAATTAATATGCAAGCCTTGTGGCATGTTGCACATCAGTCCCTTCCCCTCCATAAAATCCCCAAGTCCATGGGTTTTTTATAACGAAATATAAAAAAATAAAATCAATGATTTGCCCATGTACATGCATGGTGCTATTCTTTATATGCAACCTGTGCATGTAACCATCCTAATAAACAGGTGAATGAATCAGTGGGTTTTAACTGATATTTGTTATTTCAGATATTAGTTTACTGTAATCACTGACATAATTTTACCATTGGGATGCAGCCAATTAACCTACAATCAAAATCCCGATGATCAAAATACTGCCAACCATTGACCGACAGTCAGAATACCGACAAGGCCAAAATACCGACATTGTCAAAATTCCAACATTTAAAACACAGACAAGGTCAAAATACTGACATTTAAAATGTCGACAGGTCAAAAAGTCGACATACGTTTTTCATGATTTCTTCATTGAAACCAACTTCTTTATACTGTACAATCCCAGTGGACCTGGAGGGGGGATATAATAGTGTGCCGAGTGCAGCGAGGCACCGTGCCCGAAGCATGGCGAGCACAGCGAGGGGACACGGTACACTTGGTGTCCATGTAGACCTATGTCGACATACACACCCAAAAAATGAAAAACTCTGTCGACTTTTTGACCTGTCAACCTTTTAAATGTTGGTATTTTGACCTTGTCAGTATTTTAAATGTCAGTATTTTGACATTGTCGGTATTTTGACTGTCAGTCAATTGTTGTCGGGATTTTGATTGTAGGTATTTAATACTAAACCCATACCATTGTACTAGCATGAGGCTAAGGCACTTCACAGTTACTGTCTACCGACTATAAGATGCTTGCCGCCTGATCTACACACCACATACCCCTGTCAGCCTCTCACTGAATTGTTTCATGGCTCATTGAGCACTGGCCATCATACATTGCTTCTCTCTGTATAGTGGAGAGAAGATGTCACAGTAATGGGATAAATGCCTTTCATTGTTTTATTCTTTATCTTGTATGTATTCTTAAAGGTTGTTCGGCCATATCAGACCATGTCCAATCCCATGAGTAAACTGACAGTTCTGAACAGTATGCATTCACATTTCATTCTTGCTGACAACGGGACAACTGGCAAGTATGGCGCAGAAGTCAAACTACGGCGACAACTGGAAAAACACATCTCCCTGCAGAAAATTAATACAAGTAAGCTAGTGCTTGTTCTGTGATTTATCCCTTGCTAGGGCTACTTCATACTTGTTTTCCCATGTGCAAATCATTTCCTTATCGTACATAAAAACAAGTGAGTAAATTTAGGAATGTATCCACATGTGCAACCTTCCTAGTGTGGTGTGGGCACAAAGTTCAATTAGTTATGCAGTTTTCATGTAAGACATCATAGGGTAACATTGCATGGTTTGGTGTAGGATGACACCAAGGGGTAAATTTACTAAGATGGGAGTTCTGTTTAAGATGGGATGTTGCCCATAGCAACCAATACAATTTTACTTCTCATTTATCTAGCACCTTCTAGAAGATAATACCTGGAATCTGATTGGTTGCTGTGGGCAACATCCCATCTTAAATAGAACTCTTGTCTTAGTAAATTTACCCCCATGTGTTCGATTAAACAAATAGAGCAAATTATATCACAGACCAAAAATGTCCCGAATACTGTAGTATGCAGAAAAATAGAAGGCAAGTCCACCTTCAGATGATTTATAAGAAGCCTCCTTTTGTAGTGCACTTGGGAACAAGTAACTGTGCACCTTGGCAAATCTATGTTGCCCTACAGATAGGGCAGGTTTTAAAATGTGCAGAGAGATTTAGGTTTGGGAGGGGCGTGTCCTAGCCCGGATCTAAATTCATACTTGCCTACTTTCCTGAAAGTTGTGGGAAACTCCCAGTCTTTGAGGAAGCCCCTGCACCCCCAGAAGAGCAGGTAGATCTCCGGAATCCTGCCTACACCCTAGTAAAGTGGGCAGAATGGAGAGATAATCACTGCCATTCGCGTGTCCATGGGGGGAAGCTAAAATGATACAAATCTCATAATTTTATCCCCATCATCATCCCACAGACTCGTGAATTGTGGTGTTTTCCCAAGGTGGGGGTGGGGCCTGATGATGTCAGAGCCCAGCCCCCTGAAGTTCCCTGTAGCTTCTCCTCTCATGGCTTCTCCTGTAGAGGAGAAATGAAAAGTAGGTAAGTATATCTAAATAAATAAAAAATGAAGCTTCCCGGTATTCGTAGGCTACTGTACATGCAAAAGAAATAAATATATTTGCACCGCTTGCTTTGCAACATGGGTTGTCCATGTACACAGTTGCTTGCTCTTTTTTGCTTTACTCCCACCTCAGAATCAGGCCTTTATGCATTAAGGAGCTAATTCAGTAAGGATAGCAAATTCTGCTAATCAGCAGAATTTGCTATGCTTTTCCTAGCACGCTGGGGGTACTGGAAGCCTCCTGCCGGCACAGCTTGGTTGTGCCCGCAGGAGACCCGTTGCCTTCTCCCTGATCACAGTGGCTGCTAGTTACGTCACGCAGCCGATGTGATCATGCCCCCGTTCATCTGACTACGCCCCGTTCGCGTCACACGGCCCCCGCAACACTCCGTCTCCTCCCTGGAAATGGAGCATTGCCGCCCCCCCATCCCTCCCACTCGCCTCTGCCTGATTGACTGGCAGGGGCGATCGCATTTTTTGCTCCACCCCCCCCCCCCATGCACAGGACGGGAGCAGCGCATGCACCTGCGGGAGATTGTAAAAATTCCGGTTGGATTGCGATTTGCGATCCAACCTGAATTAGCCCCTAAATGCATGATAGAGAACTCATCAAATGGTAGGGATTGCTGCAGCTATGCGGTCTTCTTTTTGCATGCTTCAAAACTCTATTGTTCAGGGATTTCAAATGTGAAGGAGAGCACATCTAGTGCAATACCATTTTTTACATAGAAACATTATTTTAATGTCACATTTACAAGAAATATATATAAACGCAGCAATAAAATACACTATGAGCCGTATGTAACTCAGAATTTTTTTTAAAGGGGCAATCACTTACAAGGCAAAACCATGCCTTGTAAGTGATTGCCCCTTTAAAAAAAAAAGTCTGAGTTTGGCCGTCATCCCGCACAGCTGCTGAACTCGGGCGTCATTACATCTGGCCCTATATGGGCAAAAGTCAGTGGACCCCACCCCCCGGCACAAGCAAAATGGTATGCTCCTGCAGCAAACACATGTTTGTGAAGGTATAAAACAAGTATAGGGGCACTCAGTAGATAATTTGCTAACATAGTGGCTTGCCGGAAGGAGCTATTTGAGTTTCAAAAGGGGATCATCGGAGGCTGCGCGGTGTCATGTTTAGGGGTTATGCTGGCCTAGTATACAGAAATTCTGCAACCCGGATGGACTGGCCAGCTCAGAGTCCAGATCTAAACCTCACTGAGAATCTCTGGGATGAATTGGAGTGATGGCTACCTTCTAAACCCTCTCAACCTTCTTCAGTGTCGCAGTTGGTCACTGTACTTAAGGCGGAATGGCAAAACATACCCCCTGCTGTTGTCCAGGATCTTGTGGACAGTTTGCCAAGAAGGGTGTCTGCAGTTATCACTGCACGTGGTGGACCTAGTAAAATACTGACTTCAATAAAATCTAGTTGATTAATTTGCTGTTAGTGTCCAATCACTTTTGTCTACATAATGTATAAACTTGTAATTACAGATGTAGCCACACTTATAAAGCCTGAGGAATGGCTGCATGGGCACAACTGCTGCGTCTAGACGTGCGTGCACCTTAGTATGCCGAGCTGTGCCTTAGTACGTCACACATGTATTCCTTTGGGCGCGCATACTTAGATGCACCCGCGCGTCCTGGTTGTGGGCACACTTGCCACGCCTGGCTTGCCGCGAATACGGCAAGATACAGAGATGAGCTTGGCTACATCTGTTTATCCAAAATCAGATTCACAATAGAAAATAAATGGCTCCTAACAGATGGGAATGAACTAATCAAATTTCCGATGTCCGTCTGAGTGGTGGTCTGTACTTTTCAACCAATGCATTTGAGGTGTCATCATACATTAAACCAAACAATATTACTTTACGATGTCTCACATTTCATATTTTTGCATGAAAACTGCGTAAGAATTGAACTTTGTGTCCACTCCATACTAGGTAGGCTGCTAGTGCGGATAAACTGCGGTGTGCAACCCTGATTTACTTTTTTTTTTTATGCAGTATATTCTGTTGTTGGTATATATTGGTAATTCCAGAGTACTGTTAGTGAACTGTATATAACGCCGGATGAATCCCATAACTATTATTTATGTTTCTCATCATCATTTATTTGCTGTTTAATTAATAGTAATGTATGATAACTGAGCTTTTTAGGCTGTATATTGCATTGATTTAACACTTGAGAATCACAGATTTCACTCTAGGACAGCCGTGGCCAACCTGTGGCTCTTGAGCCGCATGCGGCTCTTTCTTTATTCAAATGTGGCTCCTGACATGACCACAACAGATCCGTAAACTGCTGCACTCCAGCCAGACAGGCAGCAGCACTATGGGGGCTGAGAACTGAGGGAGCCGGATACTAGAGGTGAGACACCCACTGGCAAACAGAGGACACATAAGGGGCTGCTGCAATGGCACAAGGTGTGTGGGGGGGAGCTGTAGTGACACATGAGGGTCCTGGCAGGAGTGACACAGGAGAGTGCTGGCAGGAATGACTCATGGGGGAGCTGGATGGAGTGACATGGGTGTGTGCTAGCAGGAGTGACACTTAAGGGAGCTGGCTGGAGTGACATATGGGGGAATTGAAGTGTATTATGTGAATCTGGCTTTTTCAGTATATTTTATGTGGATCTTTCTTCCTCAATTATTTTATGTGGAAGTGGCTTTTTAAATGTATTTTATACCAGGGGAGTGGCCTAGCAGGCACAAGGAAACACCCCATTTTTGTATACTTGCCTTCGGCTCGAAGCCGGCTCTTTGACGTACCTAATAAGATTTTTTGCTCTTTGCCTTTGACTGGTTGGCCACCCTTGCTCTAGGAGATTAGTTCAATGAGTTTGTAAGTTGCTCACCAGTGGAAGATTTTGTATCCATAAACACACATAGGAGTCCTGCGTAGAAGCTGCTCTGTAATAAATACTGAAACAAGGATAGTATGTGATATGTTTTTACACGAACCTCTAGTAGCTATCTGCTCAGAGCTCACCATCCCTGAATACATTTGTCTTGGGATTTAGGCTATGTAGCTCATTACTATATTTTGCCTTCTGTAATTGATTATCACAATTGTCAAATGTACTGTATATTGTATTATGGGAGTATGAGGAAAAATACCTCCCTCACTATTGTTTGTATCTTCTTGTTTTAGTAGCTGCAAACATTAACAAGCACTAACACATTAACAGAAACATTCTGACAAACTGACCCATTGTTCTAAATAGACTATGAAATTGGTATCAGTAATTGATCCTATGCATAGGCCATGTTCTAATGCCGGAAGATAGTAGAAGATCTCCAAAGGAGGCCTGTCCCACCTCTGCTTACTTGTAACACTATGTAAGCACTAGCATATTTAGAATGGGTGCAAGGTGTGCAGTGCAGGGGCACTGTAATGTGGCACAATATGAAATGGAGGCACTATAGTGTGGTATAATAGGAACTGGGGCACTGTAACATGGCAAAATTTTAACTGGGGACACTATGTCATAGGGGCATATTCAATTCCTGTAGGATCCTTTCCGATGGAAAGGATCCGAAAGGTCAGTATTCAATGAGCGTCCAAATCCGACTGTCAGATTTGGCCATTCCCGACAACTATCACAAGTTCCTGGGGAGGCAGACACCACTCATACCCCATGCTGTCATCTATTTCTGACCTGTCTTGTGGTCGTGTCCTCTAATGCTGAGTGCCGGTGTCCCATCCTTGCTGATACTGTCCCGTTGTTTGCTGTCACTGACCTGCTCCTCTCCTCACCCGTCCCCGATCCTCTCCTCACCCATCCCCACTCCTCTCCTCACCCGTCCACGCTCCTCTCCTCGCCCGTCCACGCTCCTCTCCTCTCCCGTCCACGCTCCTCTCCTACCTGTCCCCGCTCGCCCTCATGACATGTCCCCGCTCCCCCGTCTCATCTCCCCGGTTCTGACAATTGTTGGAACTGGGGCCAAAACTTGTCGGATTTGGCCACGAAACACGTGGATCCGTGGCTAATCCGCCGATCCACATATTTGCCGACTTGTCAGAAAGGATTGAATAGGTCGGAACAGTTTCCATCCTAAAAAAGTCGGAAATTGCCGTCTTTTCCGACAAGACGGCAGTTTCTGAATACAATTGAATACCCCCCATAATGTGTATTGGGGATACTGTGTGCCATAATGTGTAATGGCAGCCCTGCAATGTGACCTGATGTAAACTAGCGAACTATGATGGTTCATAAAGTTACCACTACTATGCAGCTTAAAATTAAGTAGGGCACTACTTTAGTTTAGCAAATGAACTAGGGCACTATTAAAATTAAAATGAACAACTGCTGCAGAGAGGTTACACGACTGACTGTGCTCAATACTTCTGCTACCCTATTGCCTTCCTTTACAACACTGAAACATTCACCACTTACTGTTTATTCAGTAAAATACTGGCAGCTATGCTTCTTCTCCTGTGCAACCTGCAGAACACTTTGCTTTTTCCATCAATATATTTTTGCAAACCCAAATCTATCTACAGAACCTCATATATGTGCACCTGTTCCCTCACCATTACTTCTGCCCTTCCTCGCATAATTTCCTCTTTCCACTGGACAATCTCAACCAACTATAAACATGTACTGATTACACTCACTCATCCTTCTCTCATTATAATGATTTATAAAACCTTGTTTACTATTGTTTCTGCATATATTACTGTGTATATTACCTTGATCCTGCATACATTCCTGTTATCTACTTCCAAACGCAGTTACCCCAGTAGTTGCACTACTTATCTCTACATATTTTCACTCTTTACTGTAACAAGTTGAACAATTGAAACATGAAAAATAGACACAATGGGGTAAATTTACTAAGATTCGTATTTTCCCGTTTCAGGTCAAAGTTCAATCACGAATGACATCGAAAGTGTAAAACTGCAACTTTTTGAATTTGTTACGATGGATTTACTAAGCTGTCGTATTCGGGTTTTTCTTTTCTTCCGATGTCGATGTCATTCGTGTTTTTTTTGTGTTTTTTACGGCAGTGATTAGCAAAACACTGCCGACTTTTTTACAATTAATCTCGGCCGGATCTGTGTGATCCGTGCTGGGGTTCTATTATTTTTTTTTTTTTTTAATTAAACACTGTAAAATTTAAAAAAAAAATTGCGTGGGGTCCCCCCTCCTAAGCATAACCAGCCTCGGGCTCTTTGAGCCGATCCTGGTTGCCGAAATATGGGGAAAAAAATGACAGGGGTTCCCCCATATTTAAGCAACCAGCATCGGGCTCTGCGCCTGGTCCTGGTTCCAAAAATACGGGGGACAAAAAGAGTAGGGGTCCCCCGTATTTTTAAAACCAGCACCGGGCTCCACTAGCTGGACAGATAATGCCACAGCCGGGGGTCACTTTTATATAGTGCCCTGCGGCCGTGGCATCAAAAATCCATCTAGTCACCCCTGGCCGGGGTACCCTGGGGGAGTGGGGACCCCTTCAATCAAGGGGTCCCCCCCCCAGCCACCCAAGGGCCAGGGGTGAAGCCCGAGGCTGTCCCCCCCCATCCAATGGGTTGCGGATGGGGAGGCTGATAGCCTTTGTTGTAAAAGAAAAGATATTGTTTTTAGTAGCAGTACTACAAGGCCCAGCAAGCCTCCCCCGCATGCTGGTACTTGGAGAACCACAAGTACCAGCATGCGACGGAAAAACGGGCCCGCTGGTACCTGTAGTACTACTACTAAAAAAATACCCAAAAAAAGACAAGACACACACACCGTGAAAGTATAATTTTATTACATACATACACACATACATACATACATACTTACCTTAAGTTCCCACGCAGGTCGGTCCTCTTCTCCAGTAGAATCCAAGGGGTACCTGTTGAAGAAATTATACTCACGAGATCCAGGGGTCCAGGCTCCTCGGGAAATCCAGGGGTAATCCACGTACTTGAAAAAAATAACAAAACGGTGTCCCGACCACGAACTGAAAGGGGACCCATGTTTGCACATGGGTCACCTTTCCACGAATGCCAGAAACCCACTTTGACTTCTGTCTAAGTGGGTTTCTTCAGCCAATCAGGGAGCGCCACGTTGTAGCACTCTCCTGATCAGCTGTGTGCTCCTGTCCTCACTGACAGGCAGCACACGGCAGTGTTACAATGTAGCGCCTATGCGCTACATTGTAACCAATGATGGGAACTTTCTGCCCTGCGGTTGACCTAAAGTGACGTCACCGCTGAGCAGAAAGTTCCCAGCATTGGTTACAATGTAGCGCATAGGCGCTACATTGTAACACTGCCGTGTGCTGCCTGTCAGTGAGGACAGGAGCACACAGCTGATCAGGAGAGTGCTACAACGTGGCGCTCCCTGATTGGCTGAAGAAACCCACTTAGACAGAAGTCAAAGTGGGTTTCTGGCATTCGTGGAAAGGTGACCTATGTGCAAACATGGGTCCCCTTTCAGTTCGTGGTCGGGACACCGTTTTGTTATTTTTTTCAAGTACGTGGATTACCCCTGGATTTCCCGAGGAGCCTGGACCCCTGGATCTCGTGAGTATAATTTCTTCAACAGGTACCCCTTGGATTCTACTGGAGAAGAGGACCGACCTGCGTGGGAACTTAAGGTAAGTATGTATGTATGTGTGTATGTATGTATGTAATAAAATTATACTTTCACGGTGTGTGTGTCTTGTCTTTTTTTGGGTATTTTTTTAGTAGTAGTACTACAGGTACCAGCGGGCCCGTTTTTCCGTCGCATGCTGGTACTTGTGGCTCTCCAAGTACCAGCATGCGGGGGAGGCTTGCTGGGCCTTGTAGTACTGCTACTAAAAACAATATCTTTTCTTTTACAACAAAGGCTATCAGCCTCCCCATCCGCAGCCCATTGGATGGGGGGGACAGCCTCGGGCTTCACCCCTGGCCCTTGGGTGGCTGGGGGGGGGGACCCCTTGATTGAAGGGGTCCCCACTCCCCCAGGGTACCCCGGCCAGGAGTGACTAGTTGGATTTTTGATGCCACGGCCGCAGGGCACTATATAAAAGTGACCCCCGGCTGTGGCATTATCTGTCCAGCTAGTGGAGCCCGGTGCTGGTTTTAAAAATACGGGGGACCCCTACTCTTTTTGTCCCCCGTATTTTTGGGACCAGGACCAGGCGCAGAGCCCGATGCTGGTTGCTTAAATATGGGGGAACCCCTGTCATTTTTTTTCCCATATTTCGGCAACCAGGATGGGCTCAAAGAGCCCGAGGCTGGTTATGCTTAGGAGGGGGGACCCCACGCAATTTTTTTTTTAAAAATAAGCACTTTCCCACCCCTTCCCACTGATATACATGCACGGATCTCATGGATCCGTGCATGCCTATCCAATCACGAATAAAAAAAAAAGGTCTGTTTTTTTTTTAGCACTTTTTTACGAGTTGTAATTTTTCACGGCAGTGTTTGTTTTTTTTTTGCTTTGCACTTCTTAGTAAATGACCGAGATTCATACTTAAACAGCCGCGTTTTGACCGATGGTGTATTCATTCGTAATTTTTTACTTGGACTTGCAAAAAATTACGAATGCCCTCATCTCTGCCGTGATTAGTGTTTAGTAAATTACCGAGATGACACTTTGATGAAAAAACGGCATCTCGGTCAAAATCGGGAGCTTAGTAAATTTCCCCCAATCTGTAAAAATGTATTAAATACGAGCATGTAACACAAAGATGTAATACCGTCCGCAGTGACTGCTGGATGTCAGATAAGATACTGTAGCTTATTTGCCAAACTAGCTATCTATTTAATGCAAATATGTCACACTATGTGAAATCCAGTATAATTAATTTATATTCCCATGCCAGGCAGATTACACTCTCCTTAATGATGAATGTTTTTATTTGCATTCTAATACATGATATATTTAATAACAGTTTTCAACAAGGATTTAGTTGTAAGTGTATTTACAGCATATATATACTGTAGGTGTCAGAATGGGGGGGCAAGCCACTCCCCCCCCCCCCATCAATTTTATTTTTTAAAGTGCAAATAATGCAGTGTGCAGCATTCACCATTTAGGGTTAGCACGGGAGTGTGATGACAATAATCCACTTTCTGGCTGCTCCACCTCCTCCCTGCTAACAGCCCTTCTCTGCCGTCTCCAGGACACTCCTCTGCCCTGCACCCAACTCCAGTCTCTACAGTGTGTGGCTAGTTAATGTGGGGTGGCACCTTCTCTGGGACCAACCCTGCACCCTTCTCACCTCCCACTTCTTATTTTCCTCCCCTCTTTCACTTAAGATCTCCCTTTATCCATTCCCAATGGACATAAATGCTCAAACTCTTCCCCTCATGGCAGTGATACTGCAGATAGAGATATCTATATAAATATAGATATATTTCTGTCAAGAATGTGGTGTGGCGGGTAACTCTAGTTGCCCCTGAGGGTGTGGCATTCAGAAATTTAGAGGTGTCAATGTGAAATATTATCTTGCCCCCAACATAAAACGTTGAGGTGCCCCTGAGCATATGCAAATGTTCGATAGGTATTGCCCTTGTGTATGATGGGTAGTAAAAGATGGTGATGTTGCTAACTATGCAAAGTAATATTATTGGCTTTCATTCCCTTAAAGTCCAAAACAGTTTTATTTCATGCTTCTGGACCCCTGTATGCCTGCAATATTAGTCCACTCTACCAAGGCCCCAAAGCATGTGCAGGGTTGGCACCAGGGCTTTATTAAGCCTTGGAGGGGCACTTAAGACAAGGTGCCCGCCCCCATTCCTCTGGCCCTCCACATCTTGTCAGCACCATCCCCACTTATCATCTTGCCCGCCACTACTATGAGAGTGCAAGTGCAGCATTGTGTCCTGGGGTGGGGTAGGGGGTATATTAAATTTAAACCAATGGCGTAGATTAGATTTAAAGTAATAGTTTAATAATGCCTGGGTACTGTTTTTAATGCCAAATAATTGAGAGATAACTATTTTATTAAGTTTCTTGCAGTGGAAAAAAGACAACTTAAATTTGAAATACGCAGCCTCTGTAGTACTTACACACTGGGACAGAACTCCGGAGAACTCTCTGAGCGTCTCACTCTCCAGTCTTGAAAAGTCTCATCAGATAACAGGTTACACAGGACCCAGACACACCAGTCTAGCCTGCTGTATATGGGGGGATCCCTGGGTCATTTACAGCCCTTTCCCCTCTCCTATCTCTCCTCATGAAACCTGATACTCCTGTATCTCTGCCTGCACTGTACACTGTCCTGCTCATCATCTGGCTGCTCAGGTTCTTCCTTCTGCTGCTGCTGAAGGAGAGCAGGTGATGCCAGTGTGCTCCAGTCAGGGGGGACCTCTTGACCTAGGGGGGCATGGGGTACAGTGTCCTCTGCACCCTCCCCCCTTTAATCCAGTTCTGGTCGGCACATGCATAAAGAAGGCACAAACTGATTCCAGCTGAATTGTGATTTTTCTTTCTAATTTTTATTCAGATTATTGTTATTTCAGATGATTTTTCATTCATGGCACATGAGCATTATTCAGTACTTTCCAAGTTATTGCTTTAATTGATCCAAGAGTGGAAATGATTTGAGGTGGCACTCAGAAGCTTCAGAAGGAATGTATTTTGTTCTTAGGAGCTTATGTATTTTATCTACTATAAAACATTTCCTCTATACAGTACACATATACATTTATATTGCATTTATTTATGTTGACAATTAGCTTGCTATCTGTGCCATCATGTCAAGGCAAATGTTATATGAATACTTATATATGACTTTCTTTTGACATATCGCTGAAAAAAGATGAAATATATGTTAATGCAAATTAGTCTAGCAATAACAAGTCGAAGTCAAGGTCATATACCCACTAGTATTTATCTCCTGACAAACTCACTGATCTAGATAAGGAGATTTGTGAGGTCTAGTCCATGTTAAAAGCATCTGATTATATGTTGCTCAGTCTGAGCTCAGGAGCGCAAATTTGCTTTGATTCTATTTGCAATTTACTGCAATTAATCCCTCCACATGAAACACTATCAATAACTGTAGGTTTGTCTTGAAATATTTATCTTTTAAATGTACATGCCTTTAATATTGATCCTCCAATCATTATATCAACACCAAGTCCTTGCCCGAAAAGGAAAGTTGGATTGAAAATTATAAAAAAATAACGAGATGTATGGTAAGACTTACCATTGTTAAATCTCTTTCCGCGAGGTACACTGGGCTCCACAGGGAATGAAATTGGGGTGTAGAGTAGGATCTTGATCCGAGGCACCAACAGGCTCAAAGCTTTGACCTTCTTCCCAAGATGCATAGTGCCGCCTCCTCTATAACCCCGCCTCCGTGCACAGGAGCTCAGTTTTTGTTAACCAGTCCAATGCAGTAGCAGGTAAAAGAGACGACAATCATCAGTAGCCACATACACCACACACTCACGACAGGAGAGGGTGTCAGCGGCCAACCCAAAGAAGCTAAGTGCATCAGGGTGGGCGCCCTGTGGAGCCCAGTGTACTTCGCAGAAAGAGATTCAACAACCTTAAGTTCATACCCTAAATCTCATTTTCTTCTGCGGGGTACACTGGGCTCCACAGGAAATGACATTGGGGATGTCCTAAAGCAGTTCCTTATGGGAGGGGACGCACTGTAGTGGGCACAAGAACCCGGCGTCCAAAGGAAGCATCCTGGGAGGCGGAAGTATCAAAGGCATAAAACCTTATGAACATGTTCACTGAGGACCACGTAGCCGCCTTGCACAATTGTTCAAGGATTGCACCACGGCGGGCCGCCCAAGAAGGTCCAACCGACCAAGTAGAATGGGCCTTTATGGTAGCAGGAGCTGGAAGGCCAGCCTTTACATAAGCATGTGCAATCACCATTCTAATCCATTTGGCTAGGGTCTGGCCATACTAAACTTGTAAGCGTCATGATTGTTAGATGTACACCAAGCAAAGTAAGAATTCCAGACCCTATGATAAATCCGATCAGAAGCCAGTTTCCGGGCCTTCAAGATGGTTTTAATGACCGCCTCAGAAAATCCTTTGGCCCTCAAGACGGAAGCTTCAAGAGCCACACCATCAAAGCCAATCGGGCTAAATCCTGATATACACAGGGGCCCTGAATGAGGAGATCTGGGTGCTGCGGAAGTAGAAGGGGGCGCTCTATCGAGAGACCCTGAAGGTCTGAGAACCAATGCCGTCTGGGCCACGCTGGTGCAATCAGAAGTAGAATTGCTCCTTCTTGCTTGAACTTCCTTATTACTCTGGGCAGGAGTGAGACCGGAGGGAACACGTATGGCAGACAAAAGTTCCATGGAATTGCCAGTGCGTCCACGAACACCGCTTGAGGATCCCCTGTCCTTGCTCCGAAGACCGGAACCTTGTGATTTTGTTGAGATGCCATCAGGTCCTATTATGCACACCAGTGCCTGCAGGAATGTACTGGTGTCAGAACTGTTATGCACTCCAGTGCCTGCAGGAATGTACTGGTGTTTGAACTGTTATGCACACCAGTGCCTGCAGGAATGTACTGGTGTCTGAACGGATAGGTATGCAAAACAAATGAACTCACAGACAGACTGGGGAATATGACATTACGTACACAGAAGGTGATAGGGTAACAAAATACACACAAAGTGAACAGAGAAGCCCAGAGGCTAAGGAACTGGGTGTCTCCCTAGTATTAGTAATGCTCAGATGGGAAAAGCAAGATGTTGTGTTTTAATACGTAGAGAACCCGAAATGCTGTTGCTAAGGGCAACAGCAAAACCCTAAAGGGTTACCAACGGGTGTGGCAGTAAACTCCTTGGTCAGAGATGGAATGATAGACACAAGGAGAGTCTCCACAATACTAATTCTCACTTGCAGTGCACAGGTTCAGCTTACTGCCACTAAACTGACACCTGACACCTAGCACAGTGAGACAGGATTTAGGCAGGCAAGTCTTAGAATACAGTCGCAAACTTGCTAAGTTCACAGAGTAGTAAAAGAACCCCAGCAAGCTAAACGACTGACTCCAGTCTTACTGCTAGGTCTGGATTGGCAGAGTGTAGTACCAAATCCCCAGGCCTATTTGCAGTAAGCAACAACAAATACAAAGCTACACAGTACTGGCTAACTTTCAGGAACTGACTAACCAACAAAGATTCAGCAGCATCTGCTTAACCTGAGAAGAGGCCTTATAAAGCAGGTGCTGTCCACGCCCCACTCAGACCTCACAGACTGTGAGCACAAAAACCAGCACCGGATCCCCTGCCGTGCACAGAGCCTGTAACCACTGCACAGCAAAAGACCCGAACCGGAGTATCAGCTGCGCTCAGGTTACTCCGCTAGCACTTGTCTCCCGGTTGCCATGACGACGTGGCAGCACAGGGCAGGAGACCCTAACAGGTCCACATCTGGAAGGCCCCACATGTCCACGAGGAGTTGAAACACTTCTGGATGGAGGCTCCACTCTCCGGCGTATACGTCCTGACGACTGAGAAAGTCCGCTTCCCAGTTTAGAATCCCTGGAATGAACACTGCCGATATGGCTGGCAGATGGCGTTCCACCCACTGAAGAATCCGTGTGATACTTCCTTCATTAACATGCGGCTTCGTGTGCCACCTTGATGATTGATGTACGCCACCATGGTGGCATTGTCCGACTGTACTTGAACAGGTCTGTTCTGTATTAGATGCTGGGCCAAGTTCAATGAGTTGAACTACGCCTGCAATCCCAGAATGTTTATCGGGAGGAGAGACTCCTCCTTGGTCCACCGACCCAGAAGGGAGTGTTGCTCCAACACCGTGCCCCAACCCCTCAGACTGGCATCCGTCGTCAGAAGAACCCAGTTGGAGATCCAGAAGGGACGACCCCTGCTCAGTCGATGGTCCTGAAGCCACCAGCTCAGTGACAGACGGACCTCCGAAGACAATGAGATAATTTAAGACCTGATCCTGTGAGGCAGGCCATCCCACTTGGCAAGAATCAGCCTCTGGAGACGGCGGGAATGGAATTGAGCGTACTCCACCATGTCGAAAGCCGACACCATGAGACCTAGCACTTGCATTGCCAAATGTATCGACACTTGTGGACGAGATAGGAAGCATCCAATCCTGTCCTGAAGCTTCAGGTCTTTCTCCTGAGACAAGAACAACCGCTGGTTGTGAGTGTCCAACAACGCCCCCAGGTGCACCATGCTCTGAGCAGGATTCAGGGAGGATTTCTTCCAGTTGATGAGCCACCCGTGGGCTTGCAGAAACTGGATAGTCAGATCCAGATGGCATAGGAGAATCTCTGGGGAATTTGCCAGTATCAACAAGTCATCCAAGTACAGTAGGATCCTGACCCCTTGACGGCGGAGTACAGCCGTCATTACCGCCATAACCTTGGTGAAGACCTCTGGAGCCGTGGTCAAACCAAAAGGTAACGCCTGAAATTGGTAATGGAGGTTGCCAACCGCAAACCTCAGGTACCGCTGATGCGACACTGCAATGGGAATATGCAGGTAAGCATCCTGCATGTCCAGTGAGACCATATAGTCCCCAGGCTCCAAGGCCAGAACAATAGAGCGAAGAGTTTCCATATGAAACTTGGAGACCTTCAAAAATTTGTTCAAGGACTTGAGGTTGAGAATGGGCAGGGAAGACCCATTCAGTTTCGGGACTAGTGAATAGTACCCCTTGCCTCTCTGAGCCAGAGGCACCTATACTACCACTCCTGTGTCCAGGAGGTACTGTACCACCAAATGAAGAATTTTTGCCTTCACCTGGCAAAATCGATGAGGGGGACGATTCTTGAAGGATACGGCGTAACCTCGAGTGACGACTACCTGTACCCAGGCATCGGAAGTGGTCTTCCACCATTCCTGGGTAAACCCTAGAAGTCGGCCCCCCACTCTGGGATCCCCCAGAAGGAGGCCCGCCCTGTCATGCAGCAGGCTTGTCAGTTTTGGAAGCAGGCTGACGGGCAGCCCAGGCCCGTTTGGGTTTGTACTTATTGGCTTTGGAAGTACCTGTTTTGGAAGCGAAAGGAAGTACTCTTAGCCTTCGGCACCGAAGGAGCAGTACTAGGAAGACATGCTGTTTTAGCAGACGCTAAGTCAGCCACTATCTTGTTGAGGTCTTCTCCAAAAAGAATGTCTCCTTTGAAGGGGAGTACCTCCAGGGTTTTCTTAGAATCCATGTCCACAGACCAGGACTGTAACCAGAAAATTCGGCGAGCCAAAATGGACATAGTAGAAGCCTTGGCCGCCAGAATACTGGCATCAGAAGCCACCTCTTTAATGTAATGAGACGCTGTAAGAATATATGACAGGCATTGTCTAGCATGATCAGAAGCATTGGAAGGCAACTCCGCCTCCAGCTCATGAGCCCACGCTTCCACAGCTTCAGCAGCCCATGTCGCTGCAATAGTGGGCCTTTGCACCGCACCGTTTAGGGTGTGGATTGCCTTCAAGCAATCCTCCACATGCTTGTCCGTCGGCTCTCTCAAGGACGTGATGATAGTTACAGGCAGAGCTGAGGATACTACCAGCCGAGCCACTTGCAAATTCACTGGCAGGGGTGTTTCCCAATTTTTACTAAACTCCGCAGCAAGGGGGTAGCGAGCCAACATCTTCTTGTGAGGAGTGAACTTCTTTCCTGGGACTCCTGACGTATGTCAACTAAATGTTCAGAGTGGGGTAAAACTTGTTTAACCACCTTCTGACGTTTAAACCTGTCCGGTTTCTTAGGGGCAGCATCAGGCTCCGGTTCATCATCAACCTGAAGAATGAGCCTGATAGCCTCTAACAAGTCAGGAACATCCATTTGCGAAACAACTTCCCCATCAGAAGCATCAGGATCAGAATCTGTGGGGTCCGTATAAATGCCATCCTCATCAGACGAGGTGTCTGGGATGTTGGTGGATTGTGAGGAAGTAATTGCCCGCTTAGAGGACCCCTTGGTCTTAGGCGGGTGAGGGTTAGACTTTTGAGCAGTCAGTGATTGGTTTAATGGCTGTAACGATTGGACAGTTGATCTGCCCACAGTGGGTTAACCACGGGGACCATAAGCGGTTGTACTGGCACAGGTGGTCCCTTAGGGGGCGTTAGTCTAGTTACCAGCGTATTCAATAGCGTGGAGAAGGTAGCCCAAGGTGGGTCATTTTGCACCCCCGTTGTTACAGTCCCACTGGGGGGTAAGGAACCCCCAGTTCCTGAACCCTCAGCTGCTATGTTATCCTCAAATGTGTCTG
This sequence comes from Pseudophryne corroboree, assembly GCF_028390025.1. NCBI lineage: Eukaryota > Metazoa > Chordata > Amphibia > Anura > Myobatrachidae > Pseudophryne > Pseudophryne corroboree. The sequence continues at coordinate 508,685,693 of NC_086444.1, forward strand.
CAGCATCAACACCACACAATGTGGGATCAGCCCCAGCTCCGTTGCCCTTTGTACAGTAGCTGACGTAATCAAAAGCTCAATGCAAGGCAACACAGTACAATATTAGCAGCACAATACCTGACAAGAACCCCCTGTGCAGTGTATCAGTACAAACAGGGAATTCAAGAGGTATATGGTGACTAAAAATCACAGAGAAAAATACACACTGAGTATATCCTGTGAACTGCCTATATTATGATAAACCTGACACACTTAGCCCCCTCAGGTTATAGAATATAGGGATAGCAATCTGAGTGAGATACATGAAATGGAGGTCATACAGCAGCTATATGCACACACACAGAGTCACAGTTGGTACAATGCAGAAATTATGACATACAATAAAACTGCACTGGACTAGCAATACATAGTAGTACTATGTATGGCTATACACTTAATAGATATAACAATGCACAGTAAAGACTGGATGTGTATCACAGGGTACTTGTACTAAATAACCCTGACTAAGTGCACTTTTTCTTAACTAACACTGTCAGCAGACATGTAGAATACTTAAGTGTCCTGCAAAATGCACAGCGCTGACAGGCAGGCAGCTTTACAGAGGAGGATTTGGCCAAACAGTCCCAGGATCAGCTCTGCTTGCTATAATGGTGCCCAAACGCTGACAGGGAGTGAGGGAGAGAGAGAGATGCAGCTCCAGGGTGGGAACTTTTACTCTAAATGGCGCCCTGGGGCTGGGGGAGGGGTTGCAAGTCAAACCCTTATCCCCCTGCTGGACTCCACCACTGTGTACTGGGGGCTTAATAAAACGGTTTTATGAGAGAAAACTGACCTGTGCCCATGCCCTGGTGGTCTAGTGAGGTCCCTGTACTACCACAGTGTCCACGCCAGCGCGCGCCTCCCACCGGCCGTGCGGGATCACGATTTACCGCGGGTCCCGTCGAGGGGATCCCTTACCTCCTCCCTGGGTGCGGCCACGCGACCCGGGAGAACAGCGGTCGTGTGTGTGACTAACTTGGAAAAAAAACGGAGCCTCCGCTGTAGGTACCCGGCAACCAGGGCGCGGGAGTGTACAGCGCCGCTGGGGGAGGCGATGGAGCTGCAGCAGGAGATGTCTGACTGACATCTAATACAGTCAGTGTCTCTGCTGCAGCCTTTGAAGTCTTCAATATAATTTAAAAGCTTCTCTCGGGGTTGCTGGAGCAGCCCCCCTGTTGTATGCCTGCTTACTGCATGGCACCAACTACAAAACTGAGCTCCTGTGCATGGAGGTGGGGTTATAGAGGAGGCGGCACTATGCATCTTGGGAAGAAGGTCAAAGCTTTGAGCCTGTTGGTGCCTCGGATCAAGATCCTATTCTACACCCCAATGTCATTCCCTGTGGAGCCCAGTGTACCCCGCAGCAGAAAAATAAATAAATAAAAGCAATGAATCTTGTAAGTGCTGGTTCATGGGAATACACTTTCAATTCATTTTTCACAGACATTTTATGGCAATGAACGAGCAACTGATCAATTAACTTAAATGACCAAACATAGTTTCTCCTGAATTAAATAATTAAAAAAAATCATTAAGTAGAAATAGTTATTTTATTCCTGTGTTTAATGCAGGCAAATATCAAAAATCAATTACAATGCCTGATAAGAATTTGATCAATCATGTGGCCATTAATGAGTATATTGGTAAATGCAGCTGAAAGACGCTTGCACGTGTACAAGCCATTTGTGGTGATCTGCGCCCATTTTCTATCTGCACTAACATGCACACGTGATGCTAGAAGGGATGGGGCTGCTGGTCGGATGGGCCAGATAATTAGACCTTGGTCAATCTTTCTACTGTGTGTGGTGAAATTGGGTATTGAAGTCTGTCACCTGGCATTTGCCCTGAGCATCATGATTTGTCCATGTGTCATCCACTTAAGTTGTTGTCTAGATAAATCAGTAATATAATCTATACATTGTTTCATTGCTGTAGTGCTCAATTCTCCCAATACATTGAAAAAAAGTTTTTAAAAAAAGACATTGCATTTGTTATACAGTAAACACCCTTTCCTATTTTCTTAGACACACATATCATGTCACACAGCTTTTTATAATCAATTACTGTACATACTGTACACCAATTAGCACTAACATTAATATACAGGGTGGAGGATACTTTTGTAAATGTATGAGCCAAACATGGGAAGAGCTGATGCAGTTCACTTCATTTTACTTCATAATACTATAGTCAGCATTTAGAATTGTGTTAATAGTACTATGCCAAGCAGAAAAAGCACCTAAAATGATCCAAGATGTTTATTTACATTAAAGAACGCTGAAAGCAGCTGCCACTCTTCCCAGAAGTACTGTAGGTGGCCCGGCACTGACTGATCTCTGAGACATCACATATCACCTAAAGGAGGAGTAGACCAAAATCCCTTTCATTTCATGTAAGAGACTGATAAACTGTTGTAGAAAACAAAATTGCTGCTGAAGGCGGCTCTACGGGCTACATGATAATGGGGTATAAATAATATTTCACACTTGACTTTTTCATGTTGGATGTTGACTCAAAGTAAAAGTCAAATCTATTATTTGTCAAATAAGATTGGATTTGAGGACTAGATGATTATTAATCATAACTTGATACCATGTAAAACATGTTGAAAGAGGGTGTATTCCTTTCTTCATTTTGCTGTATAAGGCAGATGAATATGAATGTAACCAAATATTTGTTGGGATAGCAATGAGTCAGTTTCTGACAATGGTGGTGGGTGGAGAATGGTCTATGTGGAAGGTTATATTCAGCAAATAGTAAGTGTTGACCCTGGATTGGAGTTCAGATTTAGTGGCATATACAGTACCGCTGAAAGCAGGGACGGGCCGCTGAAAGCAGGGATGGGACGGTCTACTGAGGATGTGCCCAAATCTGGCCACACACCCCAGTAAAAATTAAATACTATGTGCTGCTCAGCAACTCACCCGGGCCTGGCCTGCGGCACCATGTGCTGCAAAGAGGGACCCCTCTGCAGCACCTCAAATCAATAACAGACCAAAGCCACATCTTGCCCTGAGCCCTGCACGTGAGTAGTATGGTCACAGGTTTTACTGCAATAGCAAAATCTGTCGAAATAGTAAACTATGGGCAATAAATACACTTAACGTTTCATGTAATTCATTTAGCAGAGAAATGGGTTTCATAATGTATGTTCATGTTTTGTATTGATAAAAGATGTTTCCTTTCACTGTTTGTAGATTGGGCTTGCAAGGTTTTTTTTTTCTACAGTATATTTTACTAACTTGTAAACATGCACTTAGAAATCACAATAAATACATTTAAATGTACCCCCAAAATATTAAAATTATCTAAAATACGCATCTGGTTATTTTTAATGTGGTAATAAAAGTTGTAGAAATCAACACTGTGACTCCTTTTAACAGCCTCCTGTACAGTACATTGTTTATGGTCTCTAACAGCCTCCTGTACAGTACATTGTTTATGGTCTCTAACAGCCTCCTGTACAGTACATTGTTTATGGTCTCTAACAGACTCCTGTACAGTACATTGTTTATGGTCTCTAACAGCCTCCTGTACAGTACATTGTTTATGGCCTTTAACAGCCTCCTGTACAGTACATTGTTTATGGTCTCTAACAGCCTCCTGTACAGTACATTGTTTATGGTCTCTAACAGCCTCCTGTACAGTACATTGTTTATGGTCTCTAACAGCCTCCTGTACAGTACATTGTTTATGGTCTCTAACAGCCTCCTGTACAGTACATTGTTTATGGTCTCTAACAGCCTCCTGTACAGTACATTATTTATGGTCTCTAACAGCCTCCTGCACTCCCCTTATGGGCATATGATATCTTGTTTGACATTTTTGGGGGTTCAGGATGATTTCCCCCCTTTTTCATGCACTTCACCTAGTTCACACTGTTCTGGTGTGATGCCCACAACTTGACATTTCTACTAGAGGACCTCTATCACTAGTGATCCCTTGTTTCCGGCATTGCCGCTCCCATTTTCTGGGAGTGACAAGGGCAAGGTCTGCATCTAAAGACAGATTTGTTGGCCTCGCAAACAGTGGCAAATTTTCCTTTAGGCAAGTGAGGTACATGCATAGGGGCGGCACTTGTTTCGGGATGGCACTTGTTTGAGGGCGGCACTTGGATGCTTGTGTTGGTACTGTCTTCCCAAAAACTACCAGTAACGGCATATGGTACAGTACAGTGGAAATAATTAGCAATCTTGAATGGAGAGTAAACGGGTAGGACATGCAAATACTACTCCTGTAAGCTGTCCTACTTAGTAAATATGTATACATAATTAAAAATAAAAAAATATCCTAGTGGCATTTTTTATTATTCTATTAAATTGGCAATCATCAAATGAGGGCTTATAACCAATTAACAAAAATAATAAAATAAGGTAGGCGGGGGGCGGCCATTACTGTTGTGCCTAGGGTCACCTTCACCCCTAAATCCGCCACTGCTCACAAGGCCCCCTGCATTGGCCAGTCTGAGTCAGCTTAGGTTTACTCAGCTGGATATATGTGGGGAACATTGCGACCATCGGTCATGATGTTGATCCAAGGCTGAAATGCCATCGCAGCACTGAGATCACAAATGCAGCAAGGTGGTGTTGAACACCTCCTACCGCATCTGCATTTTTAGTGATCCCCTTTGCAAAATTGCCTGCATGCAGCTTTACAAATGCAATCGATGCTGAATGAGGGCCAGAGTTGGGTAAACCGTTCCAATTTTATTAGCAAAATGATCACACATTAAGATCACAGTATTAATGCAAGACTTCACAGTGTGGAATTGGCAGCTGATTTAATCTGCCCTTCATGTGCTACGGTCTGCCAATTGGTAGGGAGACATATTGGGTGGAATTCAATTGTTTGAAAAGTCGGTTGGGTGTCTGTTTTTTCCTGTCTATAAAATAGGAAAAAACAGACACCCAACTGACTTTTCAAACAATTCAATTCCCCCATTGACTGTATTGCCAATACCAACAAAGAGAAACACTACTGCATATGATACAATGTTCATTTCTCACCAATTAAATGTTTAGGTTTACTATTATATGCCAACATAAGCAAATCAGAACTCTTGAAGCCAATAAAAATCTATTTACAGTACATATCTTAAGCCTTAAATTGGGGCATATGGTCAAGATTTATGTTATACAGTAGCTTACAGTATAAATAATTATTGTATTGCATTTCTTGTTATTACGTATTTAGAATACTTGGATTGCTTTTATTCTGTGTATTGTGTAAATTCAGAATCTGAAAACATACAGTACCTATTGACAAATAACTATTAGTCTTCTTAGATTTGTTTGTGATAATACATTCACATTTAAAGTCTTCTACTGTATATGTGTTTCATAGAATGTAGCCATCATCTTATATTGCTATGAAACATGGGAAAGTGTCTGTCAGTTTTTGGCCCTGGGATATTGATAAAAGTCTGAGGCTGCAGAGATGATGGATTTCTGCTAGACATCTTCTGAATGATGTCTTAGCCCTCAGGGCTAAATACTATGAGTTAGATGTTACTGCTCCAAGTAATGAGGATAAGTACTGTGCCCACGCTGACAAGATTTAATGGAGATTACTGTATAGTCACTTTTTGTGTCATTAATGTAAAATGCCATGATGCAATTTTTAGAAGTAATAAAGATAAAGTGCATTATAATATTTGTGATTTAAAAAAAAAAAAACAATAAGGTAAAAATAAACATAGGCAAAGTACAGTGAGTGCAGTACCCAAGTTACCAATATAGACATAGAACAGTGAGTGCAGCACCCAAGTTACCAATATAGGCATAGAACAGTGAGTACAGTACCCAAGTTAGCAATATAGGTATAGAACAGTGAGTTCAGTACCCAAGTTAGCAATATAGGCATACAACAGCGAGTGTAGTACCCAAGTTACGAATATAGGCATAGAACAGTGAGTGCTGTACCCAAGTTAGCAATATAGGTATACAACAGTGAGTTCAGTACCCAAGTTAACAATATAGTCATAGAACAGTGAGTGCGGTACCCAAGTTAGTAATACAGGCATAGAACAGTGAGTGCAGTACCCAAGTTAACAATATAGGCATAAAACAGCGCGTGCTGTACCCAAGGTAACAATATAGGCATAGAACAGTGAGTTCTGTAACAAAGTTAGCAATATAGGCATAGAACAGTGAGTGCACTACCCAAGTTAGCAATATAGGCATAGAACAGTGAATACAGTACCCAAGTTAGCAATATTAGGCAGACAGCAGAACAGTGAGTGCAGTACCCAAGTTAGAAATATAGGCATAGAACAGTGAGTGCGGTACCCAAGTTAGTAATACAGGCATAGAACAGTGAATGCAGTACCCAAGTTAACAATATAGGCATAAAACAGCGCGTGCTGTACCCAAGGTAACAATATAGGCATAGAACAGTGAGTTCTGTAACAAAGTTAGCAATATAGGCATAGAACAGTGAATGCAGTACCCAAGTTAGCAATAGAGGCAAAGAACAGTGAGTGCACTACCCAAGTTAGCAATATAGGCACGTAACAGTGAGTCCAGTACCCAAGTTAGCAATATAGGCATAGAACAGTGAGTGCGGTACCCAAGTTAACAATATAGGCATAGAACAGTGAGTTCTGTAACAAAGTTAGCAATATAGGCATAGAACAGTGAATGCAGTACCCAAGTTAGCAATATTAGGCATACAGCAGAACAGTGAGTGCAGTACCCAAGTTAGCAATATAGGCACAGAACAGTGAGTGCAGTACCTAAGTTAGCAATATAGGCAAAGAACAGTGAGTGCACTACCCAAGTTAGCAATATAGGCATGTAACAGTGAGTCCAGTACCCAAGTTAGCAATATTGGTACAGAACAGTAAGTGCAGTACTCCAGTTAGCAATATAGGCATAAAACAGCGCGTGCTGTACCCAAGGTAACAATATAGGCATAGAACAGTGAGTTCTGTAACAAAGTTAGCAATATAGGCATAGAACAGTGAATGCAGTACCCAAGTTAACAATAGAGGCAAAGAACAGTGAGTGCACTACCCAAGTTAGCAATATAGGCACGTAACAGTGAGTGCAGTACCCAAGTTAACAATATAGGCATAGAACAGCGAGTGCTGTACCCAAGTTAACAATATAGGCATAGAACAGTGAGTTATGTAACAAAGTTAGCAATATAGGCATAGAACAGTGAATATAGTACCTAAGTTAGCAATATAGGCACAGAACAGTGAGTGCAGTACCTAAGTTAGCAATATAGGCAAAGAGCAGTGAGTGCACTACCCAAGTTAGCAATATAGGCACGTAACAGTGAGTCCAGTACCCAAGTTAGCAATATAGGCATAAAACAGTGAGTGCAGTACCCAAGTTAGCAATATTGGTACAGAACAGTAAGTGCAGTACCTAAGTTAGCAATATAGGCAAAGAACAGTGAGTGCACTACCCAAGTTAGCAATATAGGCACATAACAGTGAGTCCAGTACCCAAGTTAGCAATATAGGCATAAAACAGTGAGTGCAGTACCCAAGTTAGCAATATTGGTACAGAACAGTAAGTGCAGTACTCCAGTTAACAATATAGGCACGTAACAGTGAGTGCAGTACCCAAGTTAGCAATACAGGCACAGAACAGTGAGCGCAGTACCCAAGTTAGCAATATAGGCATAGAACAGTGAGTGCAGCACCCAAGTTACCAATATAGGCATAGAATAGTGACTGCAGTACCCAGGTTAGCAATATAGGCATAGAACAATGCATTCAGAACCCAAGTTAGCAATATAGGCACAGAACAGTGAGTTCAGTACCCAAGTTAGCATCTTAAATATTTGGCTGGTCGCTTGGCCCACACAGTGCTGTCATCTATTAATATCACCAGAAATTCCAGAAGACAACACTATTAAACACAGATTTTTGCAGTGAATCTTTACTAATTATAGTAAATAACATACTCACATTCAATCAATATGCAAGAAAACTAATTACCAATGCAATTAATTGGTCTATTTCTTCTAATTAGATCATCATCTAGCAGTAAGTGTAATTAAATTGGGAATCTTCACTGATTGATTGTATTGCTAGATTAAATTGTATCTCTTATAATTCATTTTGAATTAACAAGTACTTTAGACATTCCATGCTATCCATTTGCACCAGAAATTGTTTTGTTATTTACTTTTATATGTATCATCTCATAGCCCCTCATTATTCTGTTAATGAAAATTATGCAGCAAGTCCAACAGGCATTCTTCTAGTTACAGTAGTTGGGGTGATTGAAAAAACAGTACTAAACATACATATTTGTTAACAAGAATATGTCAACTAGTCAAATACTTATTTTGTATTTATAACACATCAATATGAGATGACAAAACATAAATGAGAATGCTTTTATTTTGTTTTTCATCTGTTTGAAATATGTATAGATCATTTAACAGAACATCATTGTTTTATTAACAGAAGTCATGTGACCCGTGGGCTTCCCTTTGTCATCCTATGCCTGAGAATATATGATGGGGGCTGGGAAGGCAAAGGGACGTTCAACTGTCATTACTGACATCTAGCTCAACCATCACTCCATCATTATGATCATCTGGAAATGTGTCTTCTGCCACAATACTTATTATAAGCATCCATTGCGGGTTAACTTCCAAACACCCAAATTTTAAAGGGATCTTCCAAAACCTATGAAGATGATCATTCTGGACTCATTCATTATATCATTGTATTGACGTTCCTTGCTCTCAGACATTGCCATTTTGAAATTGTTTGCAATATGCTTTAGAGAAAAAATAACTATTCAGGTAGGCTTCATTTAATATGTTAGAGACATAATACAGCGCTGTCATATACCAGTTAATGAATTTAAATATATATTTTTAAAGCAACAACATTTATGACAGAGCCTGTGAGCAATGTGTTTTCACCTATGGGGCTGGTAGTAATGCTGCTTTAGTCCGGCGACAATACGGAATTCCAGCCGAACTTGGACTTCTTTTAAAGGGGCAATCACTTGCCTGGTAAGTGATTGCCCCTTTAAATAAAGATCAGAGTTTACTGTATCGGTGCAAATGTACCAATATAATATAACTAGTGATGAGCGGGTTCGGTTCCTCGGGATCCGAACCACCCCGAACCTCACCCATTTTACACGGTTTCGAGGCAACCTCGGATCTTCCCGCCTTGCTCGGTTAACCCGAGCGCGCCCGAACGTCATCATCCCGCTGTCGGATTCTCGCGAGATTCGTATTTTATATAAGGAGCCGCGCGTCGCCGCCATTTTCACTCGTGCTTTGGAGATGATAGCGATAGGACGTGGCTGCGTTCTCTCAGTTTCTGTGTTCAGTGTGCTGCAAATATCTGTGCTCAGTGTGCTGCAAATATCTGTGCTCAGTGTGCTTGCAAATATCTGTGCTCAGTGTGCTGCAAATATCTGTGCTCAGTGTGCTGAAAATATCTACGTTCTCTGCCTGAAAAACACTCCATATCTGTGCTCCATTGTAGTATATAGTAGGAGGACAGTGCAGAATTTTGCTGTGACCACCAGTATATATATAGCAGTACGGTACAGTAGTCCATTGCTCTACCTCTGTGTCGTCAAGTATACTATCCATCCATACCTGTGCTGCATTTTAGTTGTGTGCAGTATATAGTAGGAGGACAGTGCAGAATTTTGCTGACCACCAGTATATATATAGCAGTACGTACAGTAGTCCACTGATCTACCTCTGTGTCGTCAAGTATACTATGCATTCATACCTGTGCTGCATTTTAGTTGTGCACAGTATATAGTAGAAGGGCAGTGCAGAATTTTGCTGACCACCAGTATATATATAGCAGTACGGTACAGTAGTCCACTGCTCTACCTCTGTGTCGTCAAGTATACTATGCCTCCATACCTGTGCTGCATTTTAGTTGTGCGCAGTATATAGTAGGAGGACAGGGCAGAATTTTGCTGACCACCAATATATATATAGCAGTACGGTACAGTAGTCCACTGCTCTACCTCTGTGTCGTCAAGTATACTATGCATCCACACCTGTGCTGCATTTTAGTTGTGCGCAGTATATAGTAGGAGGACAGTGCAGAATTTTGCTGACCACCAGTATATATATAGCAGTACGGTACAGTAGTCCACTGCTCTACCTCTGTGTCATCAAGTATACTATGCATCCATACCTGTGCTGCATTTTAGTTGTGCGCAGTATATAGTAGGAGGAAAGTGCAGAATTTTGCTGACCACCAGTATATATATAGCAGTATGGTACAGTGGTCCACTGCTCTACCTCTGTGTCGTCAAGTATACTACAAAAGTTCAGTAAAATGACCCAAAAATCTAAATTAAAAGTGTCTGATGAGAAGCGTAAACTTGCCACCTGGCCCATCTAGGAGTGGCACTGCAGTGTCAGACAGGATGGCACTTCAAAAAATAGTCCCCAAACATCACATGATGCAAAGATAAATTAAAGAAAAAAGAGGTGCAAGATGGAATTGTCCTTGGGCCCTCCCACCCACCCTTATGTTGTATAAACAGGACATGCACACTTTAACAAACCCATCATTTCAGCCACAGGGTCTGCCACACGACTGTGACTGAAATGACTGGTTGGTTTGGGCCCCCACCAAAAAAGAAGCAATCAATCTCTCCTTGCACAAACTGGCTCTACAGAGGCAAGATGTCCACCTCATCCTCATTCCCTGATTCCTCACCCCTTTCACTGTGTACATCCCCCTCCTCACAGATTATTAATTCGTCCCCACTGGAATCCACCATCTCAGGTCCCTGTGTACTTTCTGGAGGCAATTGCTGGTGAATGTTTCCACAGAGGAATTGATTATAATTCATTTTGATGTACATCATCTTCTCCACATTTTCTTGTCAGCCGATTGCTGACAAGGTGAGCGGCTGCACTAAACACTCTTTCGGAGTACACACTGGAGGGGGGGCAACTTAGGTAAAATAAAGCCAGTTTGTGCAAGGGCCTCCAAATTGCCTCTTTTTCCTGCCAGTATACGTACGAACTGTCTGACGTGCCTACTTGGATGCGGTCACTCATATAATCCACCACCATTCTTTCAATGGTGACAGAATCATATGCAGTGACAGTAGACGACATGTCAGTAATCGTTGGCAGGTCCTTCAGTCTGGACCAGATGTCAGCACTCGCTCCAGACTGCCCTGCATCACCGCCAGCGGGTGAGCTCAGAATTCTTAGCCTTTTCTTCGCAGCCCCAGTTGCGGGAGAATGTGTAGGAGGAGCTGTTGACGGGTCACGTTCCGCTTGACTTGACAAGTATCTCACCAGCAGGTCTATGCACCTCTGCAGACTTGTATCTGCCGGAAAGAGAGATTCAACATAGGCTTTAAACCTAAGATCGAGCACGGTGGCCAAAATGTAGTGCTCTGATTTCAACAGATTGACCACCCGTGAATCCTGGTTAAGCGAATTAAGGGCTCCATCCACAAGTCCCACATGCCTAGCAGAATTGCTCCGTTTTAGCTCCTCCTTCAATCTCTCCAGCTGCTTCTGCAAAAGCCTGATGAGGGGAATGACCTGACTCAGGCTGACAGTGTCTGAACTGACTTCACGTGTGGCAAGTTCAAAGGGTTGCAGAACCTTGCACAATGTTGAAATCATTCTCCACTGCGCTTGAGTCAGGTGCATTCCCCCTCCTTTGCCTATATCGTAGGCAGATGTATAGGCTTGAATGGCCTTTTGCTGCTCCTCCATCCTCTGAAGCATATAGAGGGTTGAATTCCACCTCGTTACCACCTCTTGCTTCAGCTGATGGTGGGGCAGGTTCAGGAGTGTTTGCTGGTGCTCCTGTCTTCGGCACGCGGTGGCTGAATGCCGAAAGTGGCCCACAACTCTTCGGGCCACCGACAGCATCTCTTGCACGCCCCTGTCGTTTTTTAAATAATTCTGCACCACCAAATTCAATGTATGTGCAAAACATGGGACGTGCTGGAATTTGCCCACATGTAATGCACGCACAATATTGGTGGCGTTGTCCGATGTCACAAATCCCCAGGAGAGTCCAATTGGGGTAAGCCATTCTGCGATGATGTTCCTCAGTTTCCGTAAGAGGTTGTCAGCTGTGTGCCTCTTATGGAAAGCGGTGATACAAAGCATAGCCTGCCTAGGAACGAGTTGGCGTTTGCGATATGCTGCTACTGGTGCCGCCGCTGCTGTTCTTGCTGCGGGAGGCAATACATCTACCCAGTGGGCTGTCACAGTCATATAGTCCTGAGTCTGCCCTGCTTCACTTGTCCACATGTCCGTGGTTAAGTGGACATTGGGTACAACTGAATTTTTTAGGACACTGGTGACTCTTTTTCTGAGGTCTGTGTACATTCTCGGTATCGCCTGCCTAGAGAAATGGAACCTAGATGGTATTTGGTACCGGGGACACACTACCTCAATCAATTCTCTAATTGCCTGTGAATTAACGGTGGATACCGGAAACACGTTTAACACCACCGCAGCTGCCAAGGCCTGAGTTATCCGCTTTGCAGCAGGATGACTGCTGTGATATTTAATTTTCCTCACAAAGGACTGTTGGACAGTCAATTGCTTACTGGAAGTAGTACAAGTGGTCTTCCAACTTCCCCTCTGGAATGATGATCGACTCCCTGCAGCAACAACAGCAGCAGTAGGCGTTACACTCAAGGATGCATCAGAGGAATCCCAGGCAGGAGAGGACTCGTCAGACTTGCCAGTGACATGGCCTGCAGGACTATTGGCGTTCCTGTCTAAGGAGGAAATTGACACTGAGGGAGTTGGTGGTGTGGTTTGCAGGAGCTTGGTTACAAGAGGAAGGGATTTAGTTGTCAGTGGACTGCTTCCGCTGTCACCCAAAGTTTTTGAACTTGTCAATGACTTCTGATGAATGCGGTCCAGGTGACGTATAAGAGAGGATGTTCCTAGGTGGTTAACGTCCTTACCCTTACTTATTACAGCTTGACAAAGGCAACACACGGCTTGACACCTGTTGTCCGCATTTCTGTTAAAATAATTCCACACCGAAGAGGTGATTTTTTTTGCAATTTGACCAGGCATGTCAATGGCCATATTCGTCCCACGGACAACAGGTGCCTCCCCGGGTGCCTGACTTAAACAAACCACCTCACCATCAGAATCCTCCTTGTCAATTTCCTCCTCAGCGCCAGCAACACCCATATCCTCATCCTGGTGTACTTCAACAGTGACATCTTCAATTTGACTATCAGGAACTGGACTGTGGGTGCTCCATCCAGCACTTGCAGGGGGCGTGCAAATGGTGGAAGGCACCACCTCTTCCCGTCCAGTGTTGGGAAGGTCAGGCATCGCAACCGACACAATTGGACTCTCCTTGGGGATTTGTGTTTTAGAAGAACGCACAGTTCTTTGCTGTGCTTTTGCCAGCTTAAGTCTTTTCATTTGTCTAGTGAGAGGATGAGTGCTTCCATCCTCATGTGAAGCTGAACCACTAGCCATGAACATAGGCCAGGGCCTATGCCATTCCTTGCCACACTGTGCCGTAAATGGCATATTGGCAAGTTTACGCTTCTCATCAGACGCTTTTAATTTTGATTTTTGGGTCATTTTACTGAACTTTTGTTTTTTGGATTTTACATGCTCTCTACTATGACATTGGGCATCGGCCTTGGCAGACAACAATGATGGCATTTCATCATCTCGGCCATGACTAGTGGCAGCAGCTTCAACATGAGGTGGAAGTGGATCTTGAACTTTCCCTATTTTACCCTCCACATTTTTGTTCTCCATTTTTTAATGTGTGGAATTATATGCCAGTAATATATCAATAGCAATGGCCTACTGCTATATATATACTGGTGGTCAGCAAAATTCTGCACTGTCCTCCTACTATATACTGCGCACGACTACAATGCAGCACAGGTATGGATGGATAGTATACTTGACGACACAGAGGTAAAGCAATGGACTACTGTACCGTACTGCTATATATATACTGGTGGTCAGCAAAATTCTGCACTGTCCTCCTACTATATACTGTGCACAACTAAAATGCAGCACAGGTATGGATGGATAGTATACTTGACGACACAGAGGTAGAGCAATGGACTACTGTACCGTACTGATATATATATACTGGTGGTCAGCAAAATTCTGCACTGTCCTCCTACTATATACTGCGCACAACTACAATGCAGCACAGGTATGGATGGATAGTATACTTGACGACACAGAGGTAAAGCAATGGACTACTGTACCGTACTGCTATATATATACTGGTGGTCAGCAAAATTCTGCACTGTCCTCCTACTATATACTGTGCACAACTACAATGCAGCACAGGTATGGATGGATAGTATACTTGATGACACAGAGGTAGAGCAATGGACTACTGTACCGTACTGCTATATATATATTGGTGGTCAGCAAAATTCTGCACTGTCCTCCTACTATATACTGCATACAACTACAATGCAGCACAGGTATGGATGGATAGTATACTTGACGACACAGATGTAGAGCAATGGACTACTGTACCGTACTGCTATATATATATACTGGTGGTCAGCAAAATTCTGCACTGTCCTTCTACTATATACTGCGCACAACTAAAATGCATCACAGGTATGGATGGCTAGTATACTTGACGACACAGAGGTAGAGCAATGGACTACTGTACCGTACTGCTATATATATACTGGTGGTCAGCAAAATTCTGCACTGTCCTCCTACTATATACTGCGCACAACTACAATGCAGCACAGGTATGGATGGATAGTATACTTGACGACACAGAGGTAGAGCAATGGACTACTGTACCATACTGCTATATATATACTGGTGGTCAGCAAAATTCTACACTGTCCTCCTACTATATACTGCGCACAACTACAATGCAGCACAGGTATGGATGGATAGTATACTTGATGACACAGAGGTAGAGCAATGGACTACTGTACCATACTGCTATATATATACTGGTGGTCAGCAAAATTTTGCACTGTCCTCCTACTATATACTGCGCACAACGAAAATGCAGCACAGGTGTGGGTGGATAGTATACTTGACGACACAGAGGTAGAGCAATGGACTACTGTACCGTACTGCTATACTGTATATATACTGGTGGTCAGCAAAATTCTGCACTGTCCTCCTACTATATACTGCGCACAACTAAAATGCAGCTCAGGTATGGATGGATAGTATACTTGATGACACATAGGTAGAGCAATTGACTACTGTACAATACTGCTATATATATACTGGTGGTCAGCAAAATTCTGCACTGTCCTCCTACTATTTACTACAATGCAGCACAGATATGGAGCGTTTTTCAGGCAGAGAACGTAGATATTTGCAGCACACTGAGCACAGATAATTGCAGCACACTGAGCACAGATATTTGCAGCACACTGAACACAGAAACTGAGAGAACGCAGCCACGTCCTCTCACTATCATCTCCAATGCACGAGTGAAAATGGCGGCGACCCGCGGCTCCTTATATAGAATACAAATCTCGCGAGAATCCAAGAGCGGGATGATGACGTTCGGGCGCACTCGGGATAACCGAGCAAGGCGGGAAGATCCGAGCCTGCCTCGGAACCGTGTAAAATAGGTGAAGTTCGGGGGGGTTCGGATCTCGAGAAACCGAACCCGCTCATCTCTAATTGTAAACAAAATGAAACATGTTCAGAAATGGTTCACAGAATCTTCCATATTAGGCAAACAGATAACAGGTAATGAAGATTGTTTTACTAATGATTGGCAGTGTTAATATATAAGGCAATGAGTTTAATGGAAAACATGACCTGCATTGAGAAGAAACAGAGTACCACAAGTTGCAGCCTCCAGCATCACTATGCAGCAAATAACTGTTCAGAAGCACTAGAACAGTTTAAGAGAAAGGCCATACGCCACAAAATATATGCTTTAAGGAATCTGTAAAGAAGAGGTGGACGATTATGTGGGGAAATTCTTCCAGTAATAAAGAGTCATAACGGCCAAATGATGAAGCAAGAGCATCTTTGGAACCAGCCTTGAAAGTCAACAAAGAGAACAATGTTTAAATGTCCTTTATGGAAGTACTGCAGCTTCTCCTAATCAGTATAAATTGTGTATTTATAATTCTAATAGGCACATCCATTCTTCAAATTCCAGTTCAATAACAATAGCTCTTGTTTCCAATTTTTTTGAGTACTCCAAAAGAGAAGCATTTACGTCTGACAAGCTTTTAAGGAATATGGATGCTGTATCAATGGGGTGGAAGACGGTAGAAACAGTAGCTTCAGATTGAAAATCCACTTTTTGGGTTAACATCTTCCTTTTTCAAAGCAGCTATTGGCTCAATCAATAAAATACAGTTTTTAAGAATTTGACAATACTAGTTTGCAAACCAATGAATCTCTGAGGCCTACAGGCTGTGGGCAATTCAAGTAAACACAAGTTCTGTCTAATGTCCATAGGTGAAAATATTATATTTAAAATATTGAAAGCATGACAATTTTGATATACTGCCAATGAGAAGACAAATGTGAAGAGAAATGTTATTAGTTTCCATATAAATGATGCCATAACAGAGATACACAAAATACTATAGTTATTTTACAGAAGCCAGATCGAGCCACAAGATACATTATTTTTCCGCAGCATTGAAATCTGTTTGTCATACAGTACCTCTCCGCCTTTTAACAGATAAAATGGATAGTTCCATAAGTACCATGTAAACTAACTTTTGCAAATATGGGAACTCACTCCATGGGCGAGATTCAATTCTTTTCACCCCGTTCCACACCTGTTCTCTTTTTGCCCTCAGGGACATTGTATCATTTTTTCAGCTCGCTACCCCTGGAGTAGCGAGGCACCCAACCCTTTACACAGCTGAATCTGATTACTATGGACGCAATATGCGCGATAACAGAGATCATTTTAGAAAGGAAATTGGGGGTGATATATCATTTGAATCTCACCCCATAAGTTAAAAAATATCAAAGGAATTGAATACAATATTTACTAAATATTCTTTAGTATATATGAATCAAAGAGTGTTTAAGTCATAAAAATATATTTAGATACAATGTAATACTGCATGATATAACTATGTAATTGTTATAGAGCATACCATGCAATATATTTATTTTTATGTTCTTAGATATTATTTTAAATACAGCAATTACTTAATCAAGATATTTATATATCATGTTGGGCATTTGGTCATTGTTTGCTTTTACAGGAATTGGTCAAGGAGTTCCAGTGGTGGCTCTTATTGTGGAAGGTGGACCAAATGTTATATCGATTGTTCTGGAATATCTACGCGACAGCCCACCTGTTCCGGTTGTGGTCTGTGATGGAAGTGGACGTGCATCCGATATTCTTGCCTTTGGACATAAATATTCAGAAGAAGGAGGGTAGGCTGCCATTCTGAATATATCATCACCATAACCATTTATTAGTAAGACTCCATACTGTTCTCATGTTTTATGAAGTTAATGGTGGAAAATGAAAGAGGGAGAGATGTATCCATTATAGATATGCCAATGGCGTGGGACCATCTGCACCATCAGGATTTCAGATGTGTTCCTCAGGCTTCACATGATCCGTGCGGCCTGCTTTAGCTCTTATGCTGGGCACACCGCATTCCCATGACATCCGACATCTTCAGTCATGGCCACTACTCCATTTTTCCCGCAGACATCATTTTTCATCAGGGCTCCCCTTCGATTCTTCTTCTTTCCGCTCTACCATTGAGCTGTTGCTCGTCATTTCGCACCAGCTAATATAAACCTGTGCTGAGGAGCAGGGCATTGCCAGAGAGATCCCCAATTGGCACGCACATGGCACTACAGAAAATGCGGGCACATGCCTAGAATGTGCCCTTCGCATGCGCCTGCATCCTCTTAGCAGATTTTGCGGTTGGATCGCGTATTGTGATCCAACCGGAATCCGGCCCTAAGACCATTGATTACAGTATTTGCAACCGAATCAGAATTGGGTCCACCTCTGAATCATGCCTATTCTGCCCTTTCAGACTGGCCCACAAATGTCTATTTATCCATTTCTAAACTGTAAGATTCAACGGTCAAAACCAGGACTGTGCTTAAAAGACCTGTGTGCTAAAAAAGAGTTTCCAATAAAAATACAAGTCTGACATAAAAAGTACCGGAACGTGCTAATCTACTACTATTTTTTTTTTTTTTTTTTTTAAACACCCTTTTGGTTATTTGTCTACACAATATACATGTACTTATAGTAAAACCAAATAGCTTAATTGAAGTGAATGAACATATTACAGTTATTCACTTGATGTAAAATATATAGCAACATCAGTTGCTGTATTATTCTGTTCCAGTAGCAGATTGGTCCTTGGGGTATTATATTGCTGTGGGCTGTCATTGTAGTTATAACTGAAGAATACAAGTGTGGAAGATGTAAAGCCAGATGACCTACAGGCAGGCATTCATTATATAACCGTACTGTATTAGTGATGAGCACCGGAAATTTTTCGGGTTTTGTGTTTTGGTTTTGGGTTCGGTTCCGCGGCCGTGTTTTGGGTTCGAACGCGTTTTGGCAAAACCTCACCGAATTTTTTTTGTCGGATTCGGGTGTGTTTTGGATTCGGGTGTTTTTTTACAAAAAACCCTAAAAAACTGCTTAAATCATAGAATTTGGGGGTTATTTTGATCCCAAAGTATTATTAACCTCAATAACCATAATTTCCACTCATTTTCAGTCTATTCTGAACACCTCACACCTCACAATATTATTTTTAGTCCTAAAATTTGCACCGAGGTCGCTGGATGGCTAAGCTAAGCGACCCAAGTGGCCGACACAAACACCTGGCCCATCTAGGAGTGGCACTGCAGTGTCACGCAGGATGGCCCTTCCAAAAAACACTCCCCAAACAGCACATGACGCAAAGAAGAAAAAAAAGAGGCGCAATGAGGTAGCTGTGTGAGTAAGCTAAGCGACCCTAGTGGCCGACACAAACACCTGGCCCATCTAGGAGTGGCACTGCAGTGTCACGCAGGATGGCCCTTCCAAAAAACACTCCCCAAACAGCACATGACGCAAAGAAGAAAAAAAAGAGGCGCAATGAGGTAGCTGTGTGAGTAAGCTAAGCGACCCTAGTGGCCGACACAAACACCTGGCCCATCTAGGAGTGGCACTGCAGTGTCACGCAGGATGGCCCTTCCAAAAAACACTCCCCAAACAGCACATGACGCAAAGAAAAAAAGAGGCGCAATGAGGTAGCTGTGTGAGTAAGCTAAGCGACCCTAGTGGCCGACACAAACACCTGGCCCATCTAGGAGTGGCACTGCAGTGTCACGCAGGATGGCCCTTCCAAAAAACACTCCCCAAACAGCACATGACGCAAAGAAAAAAAGAGGCGCAATGAGGTAGCTGTGTGAGTAAGCTAAGCGACCCTAGTGGCCGACACAAACACTTGGCCCATCTAGAAGTGGCACTGCAGTGTCACGCAGGATGGCCCTTCCAAAAAACACTCCCCAAACAGCACATGATGCAAAGAAAAAAAGAGGCGCAATGAGGTAGCTGTGTGAGTAAGCTAAGCGACCCTAGTGGCCGACACAAACACCTGGCCCATCTAGGAGTGGCACTGCAGTGTCACGCAGGATGGCCCTTCCAAAAAACACCCCCCAAACAGCACATGACGCAAAGAAAAATGAAAGAAAAAAGAGGTGCAAGATGGAATTGTCCTTGGGCCCTCCCACCCACCCTTATGTTGTATAAACAGGACATGCACACTTTAACCAACCCATCATTTCAGTGACAGGGTCTGCCACACGACTGTGACTGAAATGACGGGTTGGTTTGGACCCCCACCAAAAAAGAAGCAATTAATCTCTCCTTGCACAAACTGGCTCTACAGAGGCAAGATGTCCACCTCCTCATCATCATCCTCCGATATATCACCGTGTACATCCCCCTCCTCACAGATTATCAATTCGTCCCCACTGGAATCCACCATCTCAGCTCCCTGTGTACTTTGTGGAGGCAATTGCTGCTGGTCAATGTCTCCACGGAGGAATTGATTATAATTCATTTTAATGAACATCATCTTCTCCACATTTTCTGGATGTAACCTTGTACGCCGATTGCTGACAAGGTGAGCGGCGGCACTAAACACTCTTTCGGAGTACACACTTGTGGGAGGGCAACTTAGGTAGAATAAAGCCAGTTTGTGCAAGGGCCTCCAAATTGCCTCTTTTTCCTGCCAGTATAAGTACGGACTGTCTGACGTGCCTACTTGGATGCGGTCACTCATATAATCCTCCACCATTCTTTCAATGGGGAGAGAATCATATGCAGTGACAGTAGACGACATGTCCGTAATCGTTGTCAGGTCCTTCAGTCCGGACCAGATGTCAGCATCAGCAGTCGCTCCAGACTGCCCTGCATCACCGCCAGCGGGTGGGCTCGGAATTCTGAGCCTTTTCCTCGCACCCCCAGTTGCGGGAGAATGTGAAGGAGGAGATGTTGACAGGTCGCGTTCCGCTTGACTTGACAATTTTGTCACCAGCAGTTCTTTGAACCCCAGCAGACTTGTGTCTGCCGGAAAGAGAGATCCAAGGTAGGTTTTAAATCTAGGATCGAGCACGGTGGCCAAAATGTAGTGCTCTGATTTCAACAGATTGACCACCCGTGAATCCTTGTTAAGCGAATTAAGGGCTCCATCCACAAGTCCCACATGCCTAGCGGAATCGCTCTGTGTTAGCTCCTCCTTCAATGTCTCCAGCTTCTTCTGCAAAAGCCTAATGAGGGGAATGACCTGACTCAGGCTGGCAGTGTCTGAACTGACTTCACGTGTGGCAAGTTCAAAAGGTTGCAGAACCTTGCACAATGTTGAAATCATTCTCCACTGCGCTTGAGACAGGTGCATTCCACCTCCTATATCGTGCTCAGTTGTATAGGCTTGAATGGCCTTTTGCTGCTCCTCCAACCTCTGAAGCATATAGAGGGTTGAATTCCACCTCGTTACCACTTCTTGCTTCAGATGATGGCAGGGCAGGTTCAGGCGTTTTTGGTGGTGCTCCAGTCTTCTGTACGTGGTGCCTGTACGCCGAAAGTGTCCCGCAATTCTTCTGGCCACCGACAGCATCTCTTGCACGCCCCTCTCGTTTTTTAAATAATTCTGCACCACCAAATTCAAGGTATGTGCAAAACATGGGACGTGCTGGAATTTGCCCAGATTTAATGCACACACAATATTGCTGGCGTTGTCCGATGCCACAAATCCACAGGAAAGTCCAATTGGGGTAAGCCATTCTGCGATGATCTTCCTCAGTTGCCGTAAGAGGTTTTTAGCTGTGTGCGTATTCTGGAAAGCGGTGATACAAAGCGTAGCCTGCCTAGGAAAGAGTTGGCGTTTGCGAGATGCTGCTACTGGTGCCGCCGCTGCTGTTCTTGCGGCGGGAGTCCATACATCTACCCAGTGGGCTGTCACAGTCATATAGTCCTGAGCCTGCCCTGCTCCACTTGTCCACATGTCCGTGGTTAAGTGGACATTGGGTACAACTGCATTTTTTAGGACACTGGTGAGTCTTTTTCCGAGGTCTGTGTACATTTTCGGTATTGCCTGCCTAGAGAAATGGAACCTAGATGGTATTTGGTACCGGGGACACAGTACCTCCAACAAGTCTCTAGTTGGCTCTGCAGTAATGATGGATACCGGAACCACGTTTCTCACCGCCCAGGATGCCAAGGCCTCAGTTATCCGCTTTGCAGCAGGATGACTGCTGTGATATTTAATCTTCCTCGCAAAGGACTGTTGGACAGTCAATTGCTTGGTGGAAGTAGTAAAAGTGGTCTTACGACTTCCCCTCTGGGATGACCATCGACTCCCAGCAGCAACAACAGCAGCGCCAGCAGCAGTAGGCATTACACGCAAGGATGCATCGGAGGAATCCCAGGCAGGAGAGGACTCGTCAGAATTGCCAGTGACATGGCCTGCAGGACTATTGGCATTCCTGGGGAAGGAGGAAATTGACACTGAGGGAGTTGGTGGGGTGGTTTGCGTGAGCTTGGTTACAAGAGGAAGGGATTTACTGGTCAGTGGACTGCTTCCGCTGTCGCCCAAAGTTTTTGAACTTGTCACTGACTTATGATGAATGCGCTGCAGGTGACGTATAAGGGAGGATGTTCCGAGGTGGTTAACGTCCTTACCCCTACTTATTACAGCTTGACAAAGGCAACACACGGCTTGACAAATGTTGTCCGCATTTCTGTTGAAATACTTCCACACCGAAGTGCTGATTTTTTTGGTATTTTCACCAGGCATGTCAATGGCCCTATTCCTTCCACGGACAACAGGTGTCTCCCCGGGTGCCTGACTTAAACAAACCACCTCACCATCAGAATCCTCCTGGTCAATTTCCTTCCCAGCGCCAGCAACACCCATATCCTCCTCATCCTGGTGTACTTCAACACTGACATCTTCAATCTGACTATCAGGAACTGGACTGCGGGTGCTCCTTCCAGCACTTGCAGGGGGCGTGCAAATGGTGGAAGGCGCATGCTCTTCACGTCCAGTGTTGGGAAGGTCAGGCATTGCAAACGACACAATTGGACTCTCCTTGTGGATTTGTGATTTCGAAGAACGCACAATTCTTTGCTGTGCTTTTGCCAGCTTGGGTCTTTTCATTTTTCTAGCGAGAGGCTGAGTGCTTCCATCCTCATGTGAAGCTGAACCACTAGCCATGAACATAGGCCAGGGCCTCAGTCGTTCCTTGCCACTCCGTGTGGTAAATGGCATATTGGCAAGTTTACGCTTCTCCTCTGACAATTTTATTTTAGATTTTTGAGTCCTTTTTTTACTGATATTTGGTGTTTTGGATTTTACATGCTCTGTACTATGACATTGGGCATCGGCCTTGGCAGACGACGTTGCTGGCATTTCATCGTCTCGGCCATGACTAGTGGCAGCAGCTTCAGCACGAGGTGGAAGTCGATCTTGATCTTTCCCTATTTTTGGAACCTCAACATTTTTGTTCTCCATATTTTAATAGGCACAACTAAAAGGCACCTCAGGTAAACAATGGAGATGGATGGATACTAGTATACTTATGGATGGACGAGCGACTGCCGACACAGAGGTAGCTACAGCCGTGGACTACCGTACTGCATCTGCTGCTAATATAGACTGGATGATAATGATATAAAAAATATATATATATCACTACTGCAGCCGGACAGGTATATATTATATAATGACGGACCTGCTGGACACTGTCAGCACTGCAGACTCCTAAAGTAAGCTACTAGTATCAAGAATATATAAAAAAAAAAACACCACAGGTAGGTGGTATACAATTATGGATGGACGAGCGACTGCCGACACAGAGGTAGCTACAGCCGTTGACTACCGTACTGCGTCTGCTGCTAATATAGACTGGATGATAATGAGATATAAAATATATATATATCACTACTGCAGCCGGACAGGTATATATTATATAATGACGGACCTGCTGGACACTGTCAGCTCAGCACTGCAGACTCCTAAAGTAAGCTACTAGTATCAAGAAGATAGAAAGAAAAAAAAAACACCACGGGTAGGTGGTATACAATTATGGATGGACGAGCGACTGCCGACACAGAGGTAGCTACAGCCGTGGACTACCGTACTGCGTCTGCTGTTAATATAGACTGGATGATAATGAGATATAAAATATATATATATCACTACTGCAGCCGGACAGGTATATATTATATAATGACGGACCTGCTGGACACTGTCAGCTCAGCACTGCAGACTCCTAAAGTAAGCTACTAGTATCAAGAAGATAGAAAAAAAAAAACACCACGGGTAGGTGGTATACAATTATGGATGGACGAGCGACTGCCGACACAGAGGTAGCTACAGCCGTGGACTACCATACTGCGTCTGCTGCTAATATAGGCCCTCATTCCGAGTTGATCGGTCGCAAGGCGAATTTAGCAGAGTTACACACGCTAAGCCGCCGCCTACTGGGAGTGAATCTTAGCTTCTTAAAATTGCGACCGATGTATTCGCAATATTGCGATTACTAACTACTTAGCAGTTTCAGAGTAGCTCCAGACTTACTCTGCCTGTGCGATCAGTTCAGTGCTTGTCGTTCCTGGTTGACGTCACAAACACACCCAGCGTTCGCCCAGGCACTCCCACCGTTTCTCCGGCCACTCCTGCGTTTTTTCCGGAAACGGTAGCGTTTTCAGCCACACGCCCCTGAAACGCCGTGTTTCCGCCCAGTAACACCCATTTCCTGTCAATCACATTACGATCGCCGGAGCGAAGAAAAAGCCGTGAGTAAAAATACTTTCTTCATAGTAAAGTAACTTGGCGCAGTCGCAGTGCGAACTTTGCGCATGCGTACTAAGCGGATTTTCACTGCGATGCGATGAAAAAGAACGAGCGAACAACTCGGAATGAGGGCCATAGACTGGATGATAATGATATAAAAAATATATATATATCACTACTGCAGCCGGACAGGTATATATTATATAATGATGTTTAAAAGAAAGCGCTAGGGATGTTTGATGAAATGTTAAATAAAAGACGTGAATATAAAAGTGAATATAAAAGTAAAGCGGTACCTGTAAAAAAGAAAAAATTGTTAATATTAAAATGTTTACACTCTTTTGAGTGAATGTGGAAGAGGAGGTAGCCGGCAACACTTTATTAATGCTGAATGTCCATGAATTCCTACCTTTCCCTGTGCTAAACTTCAGTGCCGTGGAGCTCACTGATTGCAGGAACCGCCGGGTGCCAATTGAAAAGCCGCTGGACGCCGCTATGAGCACTGCGGCTCCGATGTTGTTCGTCCACGGCTGATGGTGGTTGGTAATGCTGGCGGTGCTTCCGAGTACCGCTGAGTCCAGGGCTGGCAGCGTTCCTGTGTCCTGCTGTGTCCTCCGAGATGTACTCCGGCGTGATGCCGGTGTCAGCTGATTGGAACATTTCAAGAATCTTTCTGGAGAGCCAACAGCATTGATCCGTCTCCTTTCACTAGCATTTTGGCTCCATCTATCCATGGAGAAAAAAAAAAAAACACCACGGGTAGGTGGTATACAATTATGGATGGACGAGCGACTGCCGACACAGAGGTAGCTACAGCCGTGGACTACCGTACTGCGTCTGCTGCAGTGCTAATATAGACTGGATGATAATGATATAAAAAATATATATATATCACTACTGCAGCCGGACAGGTATATATTATATAATGACGGACCTGCTAGACACTGTCAGCAGAATGCGTTTATAGAATAAAAACACCACACGACGAGTGTTTAACTTTTTCAGGCAGACAATCACAATATACTGGTGGTCAGTGGTCACTGGTCAGTCACACTGGCAGTGGCACTCTGGCAGCAAAAGTGTGCACTGTTAAAATATGTACTCCTGCTATAACTGCTCCCCAGTCTCCCCCACAATTAAGCTGTGTGAGCAGTGAGCACTCAGCACAGTCAGATATACAGTATTACATAGATGATGCAGCACACTGAGGCTGAGCACAGATATGGTATGTGACTGTGTCACACTGTGTATCGTTTTTTTTCAGGCAGAGAACGGATTAATTAAACTGGTGGTCACTGGTCACACTATCAGCAAGTAGTACTCCTAATATGCTCCCCAAAATTAGTAAATCAAGTGTTTCTACTACTCTCTAGTCTACTCTAAACGGAGAGGACGCCAGCCACGTCCTCTCCCTATCAATCTCAATGCACGTGTGAAAATGGCGGCGACGCGCGGCTCCTTATATAGAATCCGAGTCTCGTGACAGAATCCGAGCCTCGCGAGAATCCGACAGCGGGATGATGATGTTCGGGCGCGCTCGGGTTAACCGAGCAAGGCGGGAAGATCCGAGTCTGCCTCGGACCCGTGTAAAAAGCGTGAAGTTCGGGGGGGTTCGGTTTCCGAGAAACCGAACCCGCTCATCACTATACTGTATATAGCTGTGCTATTCTGCAAGGTACCCTTCTCACACAATGCATTATACTCAACATTATACAGTAGTAGACGTTCACATCTCTCATTGCCGCACTTCCACAGGGAAAATATAACATTTTACCCTATTCTATCTGACTTCAATAACATAACTTAGCATCTCATTAATATATAATGATATTTATTTGAATTTAACTAGCACATTCATGTTACTTTCTGTGTAGAATAAAATATCTATTTATAGAAAGTTAAATTAGGGTTTATTTTAGTTTTTAAATGTATTGGTTTTTAAATTATCTTAGCCCTGCTTCTTCCGGGCATGTACTGTGCAGAGAACACGTTTTTGCACCAAAATCTTTTTTAAAAAAAAAACCCTACAGATTGTGAAGTAAATTTATGTTCAAAACCTGTTTAATGGAACTTTCTTGACCAAATGGAAATAAGTACATATTATATTACATAATGTACCAGTAGTTATATTTTGACCTTCTTCAAACACTGTACATTTCCCTCCCACTCACCTCACAGGCTCCTTCTGTGCTGCGTTATTTACAGTTGAGGCCAGCCCTGTGTTCCACTACAGCTCCCTCCAGTGCTGCTCCTTGTGGAAAGAAGAGCTCTGTGCTGACTTCCTCTTAAGTAGTCACCAGAGGCTTTGTGATGGAAACCATATCGAGGAGCTCTAAGTAAAAAAAAGCCACTGTCACCAATGGGTTAAAAAAAATTGGTGGCTGAGCGAGGCAGTGCCTATATTTAATTGGTTTCCTGATGAGTTTAATCCTGGCCAACTGGCATTTATGGTCCTGGATGTCAGCACCATGGAAGAGCAACAGCTAGAAGCTGTCTGATACCGCACATCCATGTCCTTCATCACCTATCAGTGTACTGTAGTCACAGGGACCAAAAAAAATACTGGATGATATTATGTCACTCATTCAGGTGCACCCTAATTCTTGATACTCTATGCCACTGATTACATTTGCATAGGGTCCAAAATGGCCTCACACTAAGGGGTCAATTCAATTAGGGTGTGGAAATGCCCCATTACTCCCTGATTTCAACCCAATTTTTTAGCTCTATGTGGATGCGAACAGGAATCTGCAATCTTAGGGCTACCATGAGTACAGCATACTGTATAGGGGAATACAGTTGTGCTCATAAGTTTACATACCCTAACAGAATTTGTGATTTTCTGGCCATTTGTCAGAGAATATGAATGATAACTCACAAATTTTTCTTTCACTCATGGTTAGTGGTTGGGTGAAGCCATTTATTGTCAAACAACTGTGTTTACTCTTTTTAAATCATAATGACAACAGAAACTACCCAAATGACCCTGATCAAAAGTTTACATACCCTGGAGATTTTGGCCTGATAACATGCACACAAGTTGACACAAACGGGTTTGAATGGCTACTAAAGGTAACCATCCTCACCTGTGATCTGTTTGCTTGTAATCAGTATGTGTGTATAAAAGGTCAGTGAGTTTCTGGACTCCTGAAAGACCCTTGCATCTTTCATCCAGTGCTGCACTGACTTGTCTGGATTCTGAGTCATGGGGAAAGCAAAAGAATTGTCAAAGGATCTGCGGGAAAAGGTAATTGAACTGTATAAAACAGGAAAGGGATATAAAAAGATATCCAAGCAATTGAGAATGCCAATCAGCAGTGTTCAAACTCTAATTAAGAAGTGGAAAATGAGGGATTCTGTGGAAACCAAATCACGGTCAGGTAGACCAACAAAAATTTCAGCCACAACTACCAGGAAAATTGTTTGGGATGCAAAGAAAAATCCACAAAAAACTTCAGCTGAAATACAGGACTCTCTGAAAAAAAGTGGTGTGGTTGTTTCAAGATGCACAATAAGGAGGCATTTGAAGAAAAATGGGCTGCATGGTCGAGTTGCCAGAAGAAAGCCATTACTACGCAAATGCCACAAAGCATCCCACTTACAATACTCCAAACAGCACAGAGACAAGCCTCAAAACTTCTGGAACAAAGTTATTTGGAGTGATGCGACCAAAATTGAACTTTTTGGCCACAACCATAAATGTTACATTTGGAGAGGAGTCAACAAGGCCTATGATGAAAGGTACACCATTCCTACTGTGAAACACGGAGGTGGATCGCTGATGTTTTGGGGATGTGTGAGCTACAAAGGCACTGGAAACTTGGTCAAAATTGATGGCAAGATGAATGCCGCATGTTATCAGAAAATACTGGAGGAAAATTTGCACTCATCAGCCCGGAAGCTGCGCATGGGACGTACTTGGACGTTCCAACATGACAATGATCCAAAACACAAGGCCAAGTCGACCTGTCATTGGCTACAGCAGAATGAAGTGAAGGTTCTTGAGTGGCCATCTCAGTCTCCTGACCTCAATATCATTGTGCCACTCTGGGGAGATCTCAAACGTGCAGTTCACGCAAGACAAACCAAGAATTTACAGGAACTGGAGGCTTTTTGCCAAGAAGAATGGGCAGCTTTACCATCTGAGAAAATAAAGAGCCTCATCCACAACTACCACAAAAGACTTCAAGCTGTCAATGATGTTAAAGGGGGCAATACACGGTATTAAGAACTGGGGTATGTAAACTTTTGATCAGGGTCATTTGGGTAGTTTCTGTTGTCATTATGATTTAAAAAGAGTAAACATAGTTGTTTGACAATAAATGGCTTCACCCAACCACTAACCATGAGTGAAAGAAAAATTTGTGAGTTATTATTCATATTCTCTGACAAATGGCCAGAAAATCACAAATTCTGCTAGGGTATGTAAACTTATGAGCACAACTGTATTTCAGTTATAGGTATATTGCAGTTACCTACAGTAAATGTGTCACACTTCCAATTACCAATCACTACCAATGCTTATCCTTATTGATTTACTTTACTGCTTGCCTCATGGCCATAGTGGATGAAAGTTGATGTTGATAGTGTTTGACAAAACCTAAGCTGGCTCCCAGCATACTTTGCAGTAATTCTGATACAATACCAAAATATAACGAGGAGGGTGCCACACAGAGCATATGTATAGAGTACTCGGTTGTGTAAAAAAAATCTTAGTCTACTAATCAATGATGCATTCACACAGTGGTATTCAGTAGTAGATGGAACCTCACAAAATAGCATATCAAGAAAAGTCAGTTTTCAGAGGACCTTGAAGACCGTGCAAGAATGAAGGATATCAGAAAAGTACCAAAACAGAACTTTCAAAGAAAATCAGATAGTTAATCACTGATATGCATTTTGAAATTGTGACAGACACATATAGGCTTATGCATTCATTTCCAAAAACAGCTCCAATAAAGTTGATAGTATTTGAACTGTACCCTCTGGTGGCCTCACACCACGAAAACAATGTATCCACTGATCCAGAAAAAAATAATTATAATGGGAGGCAGTCACTGATTTGCAAACCATTGATTTGCCATGCTTGGGTGAAGTCTACAAAGATCAACTTATTTCAAGATTTCTTTTTCTGTGGCAATTTCAGCATAAACCTGTGTTTTCCATCAAGGTATAAAATGTATGACTGTCACTAAGAATATACAACTGTTTATTTACAAAATGGATTTTGAAGTTTATTTTTCGAGCACAGTCTATAAAATGACAATTAGAATCTGCTTGCTTTGCAAAATGTCTCCACTTTATCTGTCTCCAAGGCTTGATACATCTCTCCCTCTTTCATTTTCCACCATTAACTTCACAAACATGAGAACAGTAATATGTACATCTGTATATTAATTTTATATTTTTATTTGCTTGATTTCAATGTATGAAGTAAAGCATCAGGAGGTTGCCTCCATTATCACTGTTACATGGAAAGGTCATTTCAATATGATTTTATAAGAAATTAGGTACCATCCTAACGGGGGTCAGTATCATCATCCAAACAGGTGAGTAGTCAAGTTAAAAGGATGAGTGGAGGGCTCAGCTAGGGGTAAAAGGTTCTTTAATATGTTAAATGATAACTACTTGTTGCAAATAGTCGAAGAACAAACCAGAGTTGGGACTATACTGGACCTGGTACTAACAACGTGGAGATAATAGCGAATATCACAGTAGGCGAGACCTTGGGTAACAGTGATCATAATCTGATCACATTCAACATTAGCATTCAAAAGCAGCACTCTAAGGGTACAACTATGACTCTTAACTTTACAAAAGCACATTTTAACATGCTGAAACACGCACTAAAGGACATAGATTGGAAAACTTTGCTTCAGGGAAAAAACATGGCTGAAATGTGGGTTGTTTTTAAAACGATGCTTGTCAAATATACCCATAAGTGCATCCCCTTGGGCAGTAAAAGTAAGAGTGCCTAATTCAAACCAATGTGGTTAAAACAAAAAAGTTAAGGAAGAAATGGATAAAAAAGGTGAGCATTCAAAGCTTTCAAATCAGATGGGAAGGTGGAGTCATTCCAGTACTACAAGGAATGTAACAAAAAAAATCCAAAAAGGAAATCAGAGCAGCTAAAAAGAAAATGAAAAGAAAATCGCTAAGAAGAGTAAAACTAACCCTAAAAAATATCTATAAGTACATAAATGGTTAGAGGCTAAAAAAAGAGAGTATAGGACCATTAAAAAGGGAAATGGGATTTCTGATAAATTATGACAAAGAGAAAGCTGATATATTGAACACATTTTTCTCATCAGTGTTTACTAGAGAGGACCAGTTTGTGGGATTACTGAGTAACAATAACAATAGTATTAATAATGGTCCATTGCTTAATACTTATCTGACTGAGGAAGTAGTCCGTGAACGACTAAAAAAAAATAAGACTAATAAATCTCCTGGTCCAGATGGCCTACATCCTAGTGTTCTGAGGACATGGCCGTTAGGTCGACATGTATTAGGTTGACAGGTCAAAAGGTCGACATTAGTTTTTCTCATTTTTGGAGGGGATTTTTTCATACTTATTATTTATTATTTATTAACAGTTTCTTATATAGCGCAGCATATTCCGTTGCGCTTTACAATTAGGACAACAGTAATAGAACAAAACTGGGTAAAAACAGACAGACATAGCGGTAGGAAGGCCCTGCTCGCAAGCTTACATACTTAACAATTTATGTGGACTACGACTGGAATGGTAACCTTGCCCGAAGCATGGCAAGTGAAGTGAGCCATGCAAGGGGATACGGTGCACTAATTTGGGTTCCCCGTCATTTTACGGAGAAAACGACACCAAAGACAGTCAAAAAATTCATGTCAACCTTTTGACCTGTCGACCTAGTACATGTCGAACTAACGCCCATGTCGACCTAATGCATGTCAACCTAATGGCAATGTCAACCTTCAGTGGTCAACCTAATGAGTGTTGACCTAAGTTGGGTCGACCCAACGACCCATACCCGTATGAGGTTTAATGTGAAAAATTTTTAAGTTATGCACTTTGGGACTAAGGATAAACATGCAACCTACCAATTAAATGGGGAAAAAATAGGGGAAACTATATTATAAAAGGATTTGGGGTATTCATTGATAGTAGATTTAGTGGCAACACACAATTTCAGCTACAAAGGCAAATAAAGTGTTAGCATGCATTAAAAGGGGAATTGAGACAAAGGATGAGAGCGTAATCCTGCCACTGTACAAATCATTGGTATGGCCGCATCTTGAGTATTGTGTACAATTCTGGGCACCACACTGTAAAAGAGACATATTAGAACTGGAAAAGGTTCAGAGACGAGCTACCAAATTGATTAAGGGGCTGGAGACACTGGACTATGAGGAGAGGCTTTCTAGGTTAGATATGTTTACACTAGAAATAAGATGGCTAAGAGGAGACATGATTAATATTTACAAATATATAAAGGGGCAATATACGGAGCTATCAGGTGATTTGTTTATTAAGAGACCTCAACACAAAACGCGCGAACACCCGCTAAGGCTTGAGGAGAGGAAATTTTGTACTACGGAAGGGATTCTTCACTGTAAGGACAATACGAATATGGAATACACTGCCAGAGAAGGTTGTAATGGTGGACTCAGTCAATGCGTTTAAAAATGGGTTCGACAAATTTCTAACGGAAAAAGATATACGAGGATATAGCTTTTAACCTAAATAGAATAGGGAATGCAATATACTGTAATTCCCGTTGAACTCGATGGACTACTAGTCTTTTTTAAACCTCACCAACTATGTTACTATAATACCCTTGGTGCTGTTGTAGTTGAGTATCCTCCTACAATGAATGTTGTTGGTGTTATTGTGTATTGTGTATTGTGGTGATTCTGTCCGTCTTGTCTTTGCCACCATACTTTCCCTTAAATATAAAACAAAATAAATAAATAAATAAATAGGTAACAGTTTTCTGCCAAATTCATGCATTTGTGTCTTTATTTATTAGGCTTTCCTTAATAGTATTATTATTGTATTATTTGTAAATGATTTGCATACATGACACACCTCATCCGATAGAAGGTTTAAGTGTTCTGTGTTTTTTGTTTTTTCTGTTTCATTTTTTTCAGCCTTATCAATGAATCCTTAAGGGACCAGCTACTAGTTACAATCCAGAAGACTTTTACCTACACTCGAAACCAGGCTCAACACCTTTTTATGATCCTTATGGAGTGTATGAAGAAAAAGGAGCTGGTATGCACATTATAATTGCCACAATTAAGCATTTTATTGTTTTATGTTTCTGAAAGTAAATGCTAGACTATATAAAATAATGGTATTTATTGCAGCAATTTCCATTGCACAAAGGCACTTTATAAAAACAGTTTGAATATTTTAGAAATGATTAACAACCCATTAAGCAAGGGCTGTCTATTGGATCTGTACTGTTCCCCTTACATAAGCTGGGTACACACTGAGATGATATCAGTCCGATATGTCGTTTCCGGACTAATCAGAATGACATTTCGGGCAGATCATTCAGTGTGTATGCCTGATATGTGGGTACCTGTGGTCACATACAATGTTGGCGGTGCTGCACGGCCAACCAGGTGATATCGCATGTGACCTGGTATATGCTAATGAAGGACAGAACAGTGATCTTTCCATCCTTCATTAGATCGTCCTGATGTGTATCCCAGATACGATATGTCGGTCCGTCGGGGTCCACTGGTATCCGTCTTCACAACCCTGGACATCCTTCTTATAGGAAGGACTGGAGAGCTAAGAACCAGTGCCATTTGAAGATAACATTGGTTCTCACAAGTTGAATACTAGGCGGCCCTAACGGGCCCCTAATTTTTAAAGCATCTGTTACTTAAAACATGGGGAAACTGAACAGG
The DNA here is from genome assembly GCF_028390025.1 of Pseudophryne corroboree. Lineage (NCBI taxonomy): Eukaryota > Metazoa > Chordata > Amphibia > Anura > Myobatrachidae > Pseudophryne > Pseudophryne corroboree. Next base: position 508,718,872 of record NC_086444.1, read on the forward strand.
CCCCTTAATATTGTCATACTGTAGTCTCACTACACTGTATCCTGGACTGCTATAGCACAACATGTGCTTACTATTATTTACTGGTTTGGACTATTTGCATTGCAAGGTAACTACAGTACATTACAAACTACATTACACTACAAATATTGTATACCACCAAAGTGCTGGGTGCATGGTGTGTCTGAGAGTACACACACATACACACATACTTATACATAATCACATATACATAGACACCATACACTCAATGCTTTGGCAATATGCAATATTTTTGTTTAAAATTCACATCCCTTACACAATTCCCTCACAACACACACTGACCAATTTAATTAAGGGTATCCTATTTGTTCTTATGGCCTAATTCACTAAGGATTGCAAATGCAAAGCTGCTCGCAGCAGACTTGCATTTGCAGTCCTTAGCAATGCAAATGCAGGAGGAGGTGCATACCACCTCCTCCCTTCATTTGCGATGCAATCGCATTTCAGATGAACATCGCGACCATCGGTCGCAGTGTTCATCTGCGATGGCAGGCTGAGTAAGCTTAAGCTTTCTCAGCCTTGCCATCACAGTGCGGCTTCCGAGGCCAAGGAAACTGTCTCAGTTCTTGGCCTTGCCACTCCAGGAAAAAGGTGCAACACGCCCCCATTTTCCTCAACGCTGGCCTCCGCGGCTTCGTCCCTCCCCATGAATGCCTCTGCCTGTCAATCAGGCAGAGACATTCACATATAGGCGCTACGATCCCAGGACCTGTTCTGCACATGCTCAGAAGGGGTCCTGTGTGTGCGCAGGACTCAAACATCGGGAAAATGCAGTAAAGATCGCATCAGTGATCCTTACTGAATTAACCCCTTAGTACGAGTAACAAGACCCATCTCTATAAGCATAGATGAGTGAAAAGTAACTATTGCTGTTTGTGTGCATCTACAGTAAGTATTGATTGTGTGTAAAAACATTAATCTGCCTTGGTTAACAGTTTAGCCCACTGCAGACATTGTTCTCTTGGTGGCATTTTGCTTTGAATTTTACGGCCATATCTCCAAGTGTTTTCCGGTAAACAAATATATTTCACTCAACACCTTCTGCTTCAGTGAGGATAGAAAAGATTTGTTGAACCAAATGTCTTTCTCAGAGCTTCATTGATTAATGACCCAGCACAAAATCCAATAACTGGATTCATTCTTTGTGCTGGGCCGTGACCTTGTAACAAGTTACTGTGTGCGCAAGATGTAGAGCGAAACTGAAGCAAATTTGTTTTTGTTACACAAAAAATAGTGAGAAATATGCAACATTATAAGCAAGTATTTGTTTGGTGTGTGAGTATGGATAGTGCTATCAGTAGGCTCCGGTTTAGCACTTTATGTTTACATTGTTAATGTCATATTCTGTAACCTGAATTCTAGCAGTACAAGAATTATTTCCTCACTGCATGATTTTAACTCCAACACTGTTGCTATATGCATAATATTCCAAACTGATCTCCTAATTATCACTTACCATTTATCATTAGTACAATGCATACAGTTTACATTACATAAACATAGCCTGACTAAATATTACAGAAAGCTTTTACTATAAAGACCCAAAGTCCTACTGTAGGTTTATCTAAGCTTCCCTTAGCTGTAAAATGGCAAGTGTTATACCCCAGCTAACATCACACACATGTGAGGTCCATTTTATAATACTTTAGCTATTGCTTAACAAACAAAGGTTGCAAGGACCCACATAGTTCAAGCGTAAGGCGAATTGACCTTTATATGAATATTCAATATTCAGGATCAACATGACAACTCAAAATGCAGCATGCAATAGACGAGTAAGGGACCATATATAAAACTTTGCTGACAGGGTATGACATGACCGGGCAGTGGCAAATTTCCCAATAGGCACGTGAGGCATGTGCCTAGGGGTGGCACTTCTTGGGGGGCGGCACTTGGGCAGATGTTTCATTTCTGTGAGTCTGAAATTACCAGTGACAACAAAATATTTCCACAAATTTACTGTACACCACCTTGAGTTGAGTTTGAATGGGTAGGACATGAGCAGACTGCCCCACAAGCTGTCCTACTTAGTAAATACAGTATTTACACATAATAAAAAAGAATTGAAGTGTCATAGCTCTTGGCTTGTTTTGTTATTAGGCTATAACTTGCAATTGCCAAAATGAGGGCTTATAGTCAAACAATAAAAATAATAACATTGTCTGGCAGGGGTAGGGCCAATACTGTTGTGCCTAGAGGCGCACTAACCCCTGTGTCCGGGCAGCCATTCAAGGACACCGCACACAAGGGACACCACCGGTAGGGGCGGGCTGGCTAAACGTCTGCTCCAATATTTGTTGATTTGCGTCTGCATCTGTAGACTTGGTTGCATGCAGCCTGCAACCTTATACAGGTAGTCTGCGCTGCACACTGCAGTCATTTACACAGACACAGCAGTGCCTTCCAATCTCCACTTTCCCTCCACTCCTCCTCCCCCTCCACTGGACAGGCCTAGCTACAGTAAATGCAAGGTACAGTAAGCAACCATAAAGTGTGCTGGCATGGATTACAGATTCAGCATTTTGCTCCCTTTTAGTCTGTATAATAAGCCTGTGCATAACTGCATATCCATGGTTCCTTGTCCATTCAAAATATGGTGGAATTCATAGGGATCCATGAGAATATATATCACTCAGCCCAGGATTCTTAGGTTCTAACCTATTCTAAACCTTTCCCATTACACTAAAAATCTCAGTTTCCTTTTATGTTTTATGTACCAGGGAATAACATACTGAGGGGTCTATTTACTAAGCCTTGTGTGGAGATAAAGTACCAGCCAATCAGCTCCTAACTGTCATTTCACAGGCTGGGTTTGGAAAAATTACAGTTAGGAGCTGGTTGGCTGGTACTTTATCTCCGTCCGCTTTATCTCCACACAAGGCTTAGTAAATAGACCCCTTAGGGGTCTATGTACTAAGCCTTGGGGAGAGATAAAGTAGCAACCAAACAGCTCCTAACTTGTAATTTTTAAAACACAGCCTGCTAGTAGCTGATGGACTGGTACTTTATCTATCTCTCCACTTTATCCCCCTTCAAAGCTTAGACAATAGGCCCCTTAATTTCTGTAGGACCTAAAATTATCTAATCTGTATGTTAGTACCTAAAATGACCTACTGTATTTTGACTGTTAGAACCATAAAAGACCTAATTCTGTTACTTAAATTGAAACTATATAAATTGTGCAGCCTTGTGCGGCATAGCACATTGCAGGAGCAAACACTGCAAGGAAGTAGCAGGACACATCAGTAATAAAGGCACAGTATTTCAAACATTATGATATGTTGTGTGGTTTTGTTTTATTTTCGTACAATGTATAAAATCCTACACTGAAGTTTATAGCACCTATAAAATTCTAAAACATGGATTGAAAAAAACTAATTTTAGTTTGTAGAATTAAAAAAATAATGGGCCTATATATCACATAGGCAGATTTCCCATGAAGACAGACAAAACAAAAACAGTGATTAACTAAAAAAGACCTTCAGCATCTGACGTATAATTGGACCTGTTACATGTTGCATATTTGAGACATGTTATTACAATGATTCTGTCCTTGTCTTTTTCCCTCCTGTTCCAACTGCCAGATTACAGTGTTCAGGATGGGATCAGAAGGTCATCAAGACATCGATTTAGCAATCCTGACAGCTCTGCTTAAAGGTATTTTATTTATAGGGTATTTGTACCAAAAAACTTCATTCAGCTCGATAGAGAAATGTGTAAACTACACATTTATGTTCATTTGCTCCAAATGCAGTCACCATTCTCATGTCATTATATACAATAATAATAATGGCACATTTAAGAGTTTCCCTGGTGTATATATTTACACATGATTGTAGTGACTATATACACCGGAGATTATACAAACGGGTTCACTACGATATGCCGGCGGTTGGGCTCCCGGCGACCGGCATACCGGCGCCGGGAGCCCGACCGCCGGCTTACCGACAGTGTGGCGAGCGCAAATGAGCCCCTTGGAAAACAATGTGCTTTAGAAGAAATTAAATAGTAGATGTACTGTAAAAATACTGTGTATTCAATAGCTGGATGAGATAAGTACAGTATGTATGGGCTTACACTTTTGATAGCAAGGTTCCTAGTTGTCAATAAAAAGGAAAAAGCGGTATATTACAACTAGCGTCTTATACAGTAGCTGCAATGACCGATTTGATCATTTTATGTTGGAATCTGCATTGGCATACTAAAAGTATAACACAACTATAGTATTGTGTAATGTAAGTATGTGACCAATCAGAAGCAAATAAAGTTGTCCTTCAGCCGAAGTGCCTAGTTCTAAGAATAACATATCTTGTATCAGTTACTGTATATTATAGCATTACTTTGTATTGAAAACATTTGCATTAACCACTGAAGTGTCGTGGTTGAATGGGATGCAACTGCAGCTAGATTGTCTTTCTCACTCTGGTATGGCTGTATCCCTTACAACTGTGGGGAAGGCATTAAGTCTAAAAGACTATGCACTGATGTATGTAACGAATGTTATATAGTTATTAACCAACCGATATGAAGAAGAAAATAGTTCTAGTATGAAACAAAATAAATAGATATGGTTGGAGGTGCGCCAGAAAGCAAAATCCATTATTCATATTAAAGGGTTCGGCAAGACCACTAGTGGGTCCCAGCCTAAGAAGGCTTCCTTGGTGGCGCACTCTTTTTTATATAATGGATTAGTGTTTAAAATGTAACTTTTATTATTATTTATTTAAAATAATTCTATTTTTAGTTAAACATGACACAGAAAATATCTGTCAACCTGAGAATAAAGATAATAAGATAAAATAATGGCTCTAATTAAACTTCTGTCCTATATTATCTCATTTAATATATTCGTCCAATTTAATTATGATCTCGAAAAAAAACTTTTTTGCAGCAGCTCCCTGCAAAGCACTCATGCCATTAAAGTGGGATGTATATTAAACATATAAATTGTAAACATCAAATCATCTCCATTTGCATGGCTGTATCCCTTGCAACCGTGCCCTCCTGATATCACTGCTAATTGTGCACCCCAGAATACCATACAAATGGCACTCTGGAGTTCATTCACCAATAACAGAAATGCAGAGAAGGAAATGTCAGTCCCCCTCTTAGCACTATTACCCTGGGCTTTATATGAGGGGGAGGTGGAAGGGTAATGCCAATGTGGAGTGAGTAGTTTGCACTGTTGGCATAGTGGACAGCTTAGTGGGCAGTTTACCAGGAGCCCTGCGATTGTAGGGGCCTGTTTCGGCTAGTAGACTCTCCACCCTATCTCATCCCCCTACCCGTTTGATCACTATAGTAGTAGCCAGGGCACAGGCACGGCCACTTTTCCCATACATAAAGATGGAATACAGCGCAATGGATTATGCTGCGCTATATAAGAAACTGTTAATAAATAATAAGTAAAGACGGCCAGGCAGGCTAATGGCAGGGGATTTCCACAGTGCTGCTGAAGATGTGACAGGCTGACACTGTCATGTGTACCGGCTCCTCTGCGCTGACGTGAAGTGATGATGTCAATGACTCAGATGAGTTACCAGTGGCCTGCCCTGCGGCATTTTTATTAAGGCGTGACAGTCCTACATTTTAGGTAAACTTAATAAGGCGTCCATTGATTTATTGTAATTAATACTGATAAAACACCTTAAGCTAACTTATCAACTAAAAATAAAGACACTGACACAACTGCATATGGATTAAAGTTCACAGCTTTTATTAATTGGACCGGATTTTGATTCGTTAGGGTGGCAAAGAAGACGCTACCCAACCCAGCTCTAGCCATTTGAATCTATTAAAAATTGGGGGTGACTTAAATGCCCCCCTCTGTATATAGGCGCAACTTGCGCTGTGAAGGACTCACCACCTTTTAACATGGCACAGCACGGATGCTCCGCAGAGAAGCACCCATTGTCCCCCCGCATACTGTAGGTAGTATACACCTGCCTTCCTTCAAAAGGGTAAGTGCCCCACAACAACCACTTACGCCACCTGTGACCACTGGTCAGGGTTGGACTGGACCACAGGGGTACAGGGGGAAACCCCCGGTGGGCACCACTGCCTGGGGCCCCTTCCTCCTCTAAGATAAATCAATGTGGTGGCTGGCCACACCCCTAAACATAAGCCCCTACCACTGCATTCCCCCGGTGGGCCCTTCGTGTCCCAGTCCGACACTGCCGCTGGTTAGTAGCGTCTTCCCGCCTAGCTGTACCTACTTATATTATAAAGATTAGTAAAGACAAACAAACAAATGTATAAAGTCAATGGGTGGGACTTCCAAACTGAAAAGAGGCTGAACTAAATTCAAACTGCCCTAATATAACATCCTTAAAGATATATGCCCATAATTAATCCCACAGATTAAAAACCCCACCTATAAACAAAACAAACCTTATCTGCCTAGCAGTGTGTTACTAACCCTAGCCAATCGCAAAAAATGCCATACTCTTATATAGCTTCATGCCTAAACAGCCCTCAGCTACTCTAAACAGTAGTCTGCTGACTCTGCTTGTTTGTTTGATTAAGATAGAGACATTGTAGGGACCAGTGTGTTCTCTTTTTTTTTTTACTGTGGGGGCCAGTGTGTTCTATTTCTTTTACTGAGGGAACAGTGTGTTTTATTTTATTTTTTACTGTGGGGGCTAGTGTGTTCTATTTTTTTACTGAGGGACCAGTGTGTTTTATTTATTTTTTTACTGCTGGGGCAAGTGTGTTCTGTTTTTATACTGCAGGGGGGGGGGGAGAAGGGGGGCAAGTGTGTTTTAGTTTTTCCCTAAGGGCCAATGTTTTTTTCCCTGTGGGGCCCATGTTGTTTGTTTGTTTTTCCTGTGGTGGCCAATGTGTTTTATTTTTTATAATCAAGGTAAGTGCATTTTATTTTTTCCTGTGGGGGCCAATGTATGTGTAAAAAATATAATAATAATAATAATCAGTAACGTGCATTGGGGTGAGGCAGTGTCTTTCCTGTGAAACTAACGTTTGAACCAGAGTTTTGAATGTATAAAGTATATGAGAAATACAAAGAATATATTAGAAATATCTTCTTTGTATTATTCTACTAATTTTTATAGTCAAAACTCCGTAGTAAAAAGTTCTCTGATCAAAATTCACCAAATTTCCAGGAGTTTATACCTCTGAACCTGTGTACAATGCCCACATGAACTATTTGGCGCATATATTGTGTGTATATATGGAACTAGGACTAGCCAGTGCCTCCTCAGCCATTTACCTCACCGCACATCCCTGATTTTATGTATATATATATATATATAGTTAATATATATATATATATATATATATATATAAATTAAATATGCATAGTAGGCGGCACTCACGGCTCCTCATGAAAGGACAACAGGACACTGTCTGATATGTCAACTTTCTATGTTTCTAATAAAACATTTTCCATCAGGACCTGATGAAAATGTTTTATTAGAAACATAGAAATGTTAACATATCAGACAGTGTCCTGTCGTCCTTTTACGAGAAGCCATGAGTGCCGCCTACTGTGCATTTTTATATGGAGACTGCTTAGTCATCTATGGAGGGCAACTGCCCTCTATTTATTTTCGGAATGGAGTGCCGCTGACTGGTTTATTCTTAAGTGTGTGTGTGTGTGTGTGTGTGTGTGTGTGTGTGTGTGTGTGTATATATATATATATATATATATATATATATATATATTCATGTAGATCCTGCACTCTCATCCGTCATTCATTACTGTTTGGGGTGCTCCCAGTGAGATCCACCAATAATAGGTAGGTCCACAAATATAGACAGAAGTTCCAGTATCCTGGAGGGGCACTCTCCTTAAGACAATGGATCAGAACATCACATCAGGGTGTAATCATAGGCTTTATTCAGTCGACGTTTCGGCTCAAAGATACGAGCCTTTCTCAAGACAAGCCATAAAATATTCCAATTCGTAGAAGTCAAATCAGCAAATATAAGCTGTAATTCACAAAACAAAAGGAAAAAACAAACATAGCACAATTACTCTCACGGGCCCAAACCGAAACCGCCGCCACCAAGTGAAAGAAAAATTACCTAGCACCAAGAAATAAGTGCCTAGGTAGAGGGGGTGGATATAGGTCTCGAGAGAAGCCCAAACACCAATACTCATAAGCTGTATACTCACTCATGCAATTTTAACCAGCTCCACAGATATGTGGCCCTGTGGTCCTACGACCTACACAATTAAACAGTCCTAAAGGGAACATAAATTAACTTTAACCATTACAGATAATGTAGTTAAGCAAAAACTGCAAATAACATCCAAAGATAATAATGGTAAGTATGGAATCAAACTTACTCGGAACAGGAGATCAAAAGACCTAATATCCTCATACCAGACAACCGGTGTACCTGCAGTCCTAAAGAGACAATTCTAATTATCATAAAACAATAACACAATGGTGTGCTTGATAATATAAAATACACAATATGCTCTAAGCCAAAAAACAATGACCCATAAACACTAACCCATAGAAGGGGGGGGGGCTATGTTCAAACTCACCCTGAGGTTTGGAGGACCACTTTCATGGAGTAGGAGCTGGATGGTCGCATGTCAAATACACAGTGTTTAAATAGGTCCGTGACCGGAAGTGACGCTACCCGGAACGTGCACGCTGTAAATCATGCAGCCTAATCTCTAATGGAAAACATCCCCTCTAAATCACAAAAACGTGGACAATGGGTAAAGATAACACCAGTGCACAGTGCGATAGCCAGACAAGACACTCAGCCAGATCGCACCGCGATCGATGGAATGCACGCTGCGCCGCGGTGCGATCTGGCTGAGTGTCTTGTCTGGCTATCGCACTGTGCACTGGTGTTAGCTTTACCCATTGTCCACGTTTTTGTGATTTAGAGGGGATGATTTCCATTAGAGATTAGGCTGCATGATTTACAGCGTGCACGTTCCGGGTAGCGTCACTTCCGGTCACGGACCTATTTAAACACTGTGTATTTGACATGCGACCATCCAGCTCCTACTCCATGATTGTGGTCCTCCAAACCTCAGGGTGAGTTTGAACATAGCCCCCCCCCCCCCCCCCCTCTATGGGTTAGTGTTTATGGGTCATTGTTTTTTGGCTTAGAGCATATTGTGTGTTTTATATTATCTAGCACACCATTGTGTTATTGTTTCATGATAATTAGAATTGTCCCTTTAGGACTGCAGGTACACCGGTTGTCTGGTATGAGGATATTAGGTCTTTTGATCTCCTGTTCCGAGTAAGTTTGATTCCATACTTACCATTATTATCTTTGGATGTTATTTGCAGTTTTTGCTTAACTATATTATCTGTAATGGTTAAAGTTCATTTATGTTCCCTTTAGGACTGTTTAATTGTGTAGGTCGTAGGATCACAGGGCTACATATCTGTGGAGCTGGTTAAAATTGCATGAGTGAGTATACAGCTTATGAGTATTGGTGTTTGGGCATCTCTCGTGACCTATATCCACCCCCTCTACCTAGGCACTTATTTCTTGGTGCTAGGTAATTTTTCTTTCACTTGGTGGCGGCGGTTGTGGTTTGGGCCCGTGAGAGTAATTGTGCTATGTTTGTTTTTTCCTTTTGTTTTGTGAATTACAGCTTATATTTGCTGATTTGACTTCTACGAATTGGAATATTTTATGGCTTGTCTTGAGAAAGGCTTGTATCTTTGAGCCGAAACGTCGACTGAATAAAGCCTATGATTACACCCTGATGTGATGTTCTGATCCATTGTCTTAAGGAGAGTGCCCCTCCAGGATACTGGAACTTCTGTCTATATATATATATATATATTTTACAGGGATTTTTAACTGACATTTTTAATTGACATATATTTAACTGACATATGATTCCCCTGTGGTTTACCAATTAATTATCATTTATTTTTGTTTTTCAAGGCTTGTAATGATTAATCCTTGCTTTACATCATTCTTAAACATTTACCAGTAATAAAAAAATTCCATTATTTGCTTAAACCTTTTGAAGATTTTTCGGTCAATAAACTAAACAATGTCATTTTGTTATACTTTTTATGTTATTTCTTTAGAACATTGCATAAGGTAACCATAATAATACAATTGAGTGGAGAACAAAATAAGCCTGCTTTCTTCTGCATACCCCTCATTTTGTTATTTGTGGACAAATAAAAGAGAATGATCTTTTGTTTCTGCATTTTATTTATGTGTTGTATCTTGCTGCTAATTCCACTTATCCTTCAAAATGTAATGCATATCAAGTCATCGTGTAAGTCTGTAATAACAGATGGATTTGTGCTTCCAGTCATGACAGCTTGACTGTGATAAAGCAAGGAAACTGTAAGAAATCACTCTGAAATAAACTGCACTAGAAATAGATATGGTAATAATGGACAATGGATGATTGCAGAGGGCACCCGGGAGATCCTCTGATGATATACATTTGTAGCAATGTTTTTACGTTATCGCTAGTGTAAGAAGGCTTCTTTTTGCTGTTTTTTTTAGTATCATAAAAAAATGTAAAGACAGAGATACTATTAGAGATGAGCGCCTGAAATTTTTCGGGTTTTGTGTTTTGGTTTTGGGTTCGGTTCCGCGGCCGTGTTTTGGGTTCGAACGCGTTTTGGCAAAACCTCACCGAATTTTTTTTGTCGGATTCGGGTGTGTTTTGGATTCGGGTGTTTTTTTCCAAAAACACTAAAAAACAGCTTAAATCATAGAATTTGGGGGTCATTTTGATCCCAAAGTATTATTAACCTCAAAAACCATAATTTACACTCATTTTCAGTCTATTCTGAATACCTCACACCTCACAATATTATTTTTAGTCCTAAAATTTGCACCGAGGTCGCTGTGTGAGTAAGATAAGCGACCCTAGTGGCCGACACAAACACCGGGCCCATCTAGGAGTGGCACTGCAGTGTCACGCAGGATGTCCCTTCCAAAAAACCCTCCCCAAACAGCACATGACGCAAAGAAAAAAAGAGGCGCAATGAGGTAGCTGTGTGAGTAAGATTAGCGACCCTAGTGGCCGACACAAACACCGGGCCCATCTAGGAGTGGCACTGCAGTGTCACGCAGGATGGCCCTTCCAAAAAACCCTCCCCAAACAGCACATGACGCAAAGAAAAAAAGAGGCGCAATGAGGTAGCTGTGTGAGTAAGATTAGCGACCCTAGTGGCCGACACAAACACCGGGCCCATCTAGGAGTGGCACTGCAGTGTCACGCAGGATGTCCCTTCCAAAAAACCCTCCCCAAACAGCACATGACGCAAAGAAAAAAAGAGGCGCAATGAGGTAGCTGTGTGAGTAAGATTAGCGACCCTAGTGGCCGACACAAACACCGGGCCCATCTAGGAGTGGCACTGCAGTGTCACGCAGGATGGCCCTTCCAAAAAACCCTCCCCAAACAGCACATGATGCAAAGAAAAAAAGAGGCGCAATGAGGTAGCTGTGTGAGTAAGATTAGCGACCCTAGTGGCCGACACAAACACCGGGCCCATCTAGGAGTGGCACTGCAGTGTCACGCAGGATGTCCCTTCCAAAAAACCCTCCCCAAACAGCACATGACGCAAAGAAAAAAAGAGGCTTTTTACTGATATTTGGTGTTTTGGATTTGACATGCTCTGTACTATGACATTGGGCATCGGCCTTGGCAGACGACGTTGCTGGCATTTCATCGTCTCGGCCATGACTAGTGGCAGCAGCTTCAGCACGAGGTGGAAGTGGATCTTGATCTTTCCCTAATTTTGGAACCTCAACATTTTTGTTCTCCATATTTTAATAGGCACAACTAAAAGGCACCTCAGGTAAACAATGGAGATGGATGGATTGGATACTAGTATACAATTATGGACGGGCTGCCGAGTGCCGACACAGAGGTAGCCACAGCCGTGAACTACCGCACTGTACTGTGTCTGCTGCTAATATATAGACTGGTTGATAAAGAGATAGTATACTCGTAACTAGTATGTATGTATAAAGAAAGAAAAAAAAACCACGGTTAGGTGGTATATACAATTATGGACGGGCTGCCGAGTGCCGACACAGAGGTAGCCACAGCCGTGAACTACCGCACTGTACACTGGTTGATAAAGAGATAGTAGTATACTCGTAACAACTAGTATGACACTATGACGACGGTATAAAGAATGGAAAAAAAACCACGGTTAGGTGGTATATATTATAATAATAATACAATTATGGATGGACGGACTGCCTGCCGACTGCCGACACAGAGGTAGCCACAGCCGTGAACTACCGCACTGTACACTGGTTGATAAAGAGATAGTAGTATACTCGTAACAACTAGTATGACACTATGACGACGGTATAAAGAATGAAAAAAAAACCACGGTTAGGTGGTATATATTATAATAATAATACAATTATGGATGGACGGACTGCCTGCCGACTGCCGACACAGAGGTAGCCACAGCCGTGAACTACCGCACTGTACACTGGTTGATAAAGAGATAGTAGTATACTCGTAACAACTAGTATGACACTATGACGACGGTATAAAGAATGAAAAAAAAACCACGGTTAGGTGGTATATATTATAATAATAATACAATTATGGATGGACGGACTGCCTGCCGACTGCCGACACAGAGGTAGCCACAGCCGTGAACTACCGCACTGTACACTGGTTGATAAAGAGATAGTAGTATACTCGTAACAACTAGTATGACACTATGACGACGGTATAAAGAATGAAAAAAAAACCACGGTTAGGTGGTATATATTATAATAATAATACAATTATGGATGGACGGACTGCCTGCCGACTGCCGACACAGAGGTAGCCACAGCCGTGAACTACCGCACTGTACACTGGTTGATAAAGAGATAGTAGTATACTCGTAACAACTAGTATGACACTATGACGACGGTATAAAGAATGAAAAAAAAACCACAGTTAGGTGGTATATATTATAATAATAATACAATTATGGATGGACGGACTGCCTGCCGACTGCCGACACAGAGGTAGCCACAGCCGTGAACTACCGCACTGTACACTGGTTGATAAAGAGATAGTAGTATACTCGTAACAACTAGTATGACACTATGACGGTATAAAGAATGAAAAAAAACCACGGTTAGGTGGTATATATTATAATAATAATACAATTATGGATGGACGGACTGCCTGCCGACTGCCGACACAGAGGTAGCCACAGCCGTGAACTACCGCACTGTACACTGGTTGATAAAGAGATAGTAGTATACTCGTAACAATTAGGATGACACTATGACGGTATAAAGAATGAAAAAAAAACCACGGTTAGGTGGTATATATTATAATAATAATACAATTATGGATGGACGGACTGCCTGCCGACTGCCGACACAGAGGTAGCCACAGCCGTGAACTACCGCACTGTACACTGGTTGATAAAGAGATAGTAGTATACTCGTAACAATTAGGATGACACTATGACGGTATAAAGAATGAAAAAAAAACCACGGTTAGGTGGTAGGTATATAATAATAAATAATACAATTCTGGTCGGACGGACTGCCTGCCGTGTGCCGACACAGAGGTAGCCACAGCCGTGAACTACCGCACTGTACACTGGTTGATAAAGAGATAGTAGTATACTCGTAACAATTAGGATGACACTATGACGGTATAAAGAATGAAAAAAAAACCACGGTTAGGTGGTAGGTATATAATAATAAATAATACAATTCTGGTTGGACGGACTGCCTGCCGTGTGCCGACACAGAGGTAGCCACAGCCGTGAACTACCGCACTGTACACTGGTTGATAAAGAGATAGTAGTATACTCGTAACAATTAGGATGACACTATGACGGTATAAAGAATGAAAAAAAAACCACGGTTAGGTGGTAGGTATATAATAATAAATAATACAATTCTGGTCGGACGGACTGCCTGCCGTGTGCCGACACAGAGGTAGCCACAGCCGTGAACTACCGCACTGTACACTGGTTGATAAAGAGATAGTAGTATACTCGTAACAATTAGGATGACACTATGACGGTATAAAGAATGAAAAAAAAACCACGGTTAGGTGGTAGGTATATAATAATAAATAATACAATTCTGGTCGGACGGACTGCCTGCCGTGTGCCGACACAGAGGTAGCCACAGCCGTGAACTACCGCACTGTACACTGGTTGATAAAGAGATAGTAGTATACTCGTAACAATTAGGATGACACTATGACGGTATAAAGAATGAAAAAAAAACCACGGTTAGGTGGTAGGTATATAATAATAAATAATACAATTCTGGTCGGACGGACTGCCTGCCGTGTGCCGACACAGAGGTAGCCACAGCCGTGAACTACCGCACTGTACACTGGTTGATAAAGAGATAGTAGTATACTCGTAACAATTAGGATGACACTATGACGGTATAAAGAATGAAAAAAAAACCACGGTTAGGTGGTAGGTATATAATAATAAATAATACAATTCTGGTCGGACGGACTGCCTGCCGTGTGCCGACACAGAGGTAGCCACAGCCGTGAACTACCGCACTGTACTGTGTCTGCTGCTAATATAGACTGGTTGATATTTAAAGAGATATTAGTAGTATACAACAATACTATACTGGTGGTCAGGCACTGGTCACCACTCCTGCAGCAAAAGTGTGCACTGTTAATTAATATAATTGTACTCCTGGCTCCTGCTAACAACCTGCAGTGCTCCCCAGTCTCCCCCACAATTAATTATAAGCTTTTAATTTATACATTGATGACTGTGCAGCACACTGGGCTGAGCTGAGTGCACACAGACTGAGTCACACTGTGTGACTGACTGTGCTGTGTATCGTTTTTTTTTTCAGGCAGAGAACGGATATAGCAGAGAGAAGTGAACGGATATATTATATTAAATAAAAGTTAACTAGCAACTGCACTGGTCACTGACTGTGGTAAACTAACTCTGTCTGCGACTCTGCACAATCTCTCTCTATCTAATCTATCTATCTCTATTCTAATGGAGAGGACGCCAGACACGTCCTCTCCCTATCAATCTCAATGCACGAGTGAAAATGGCGGCGACGCGCGGCTCCTTATATAGAATCCGAGTCTCGCGATAGAATCCGAGCCTCGCGAGAATCCGACAGCGTCATGATGACGTTCGGGCGCGCTCGGGTTAACCGAGCAAGGCGGGAAGATCCGAGTCGCTCGGACCCGTGGAAAAAAAAGTGAAGTTCGTGCGGGTTCGGATTCAAAGAAACCGAACCCGCTCATCTCTAGATACTATCAGAAAATAAAGCATAGCAATAAAAAGTGACAGCACAAATTTAAGGTTTTTAGCTTATTTTGAAATGTAACAAAAGGGTTGAATACAAGTTTGCTTTTTTGCTAATTGTATGATCTTATTATGCTATGTATTAGGACAGGTGGTACAGATGCCACATGGCAGGTGCATTTGGCTTGCAGGGTTCCTGAAATGGCTACAAAAAGGTACATGGCAGATAACATATTCAGTAAACATTAGAGTAGATGGGTAAACAACTAGATAATCATGCATTGGTATATAGACCTACCTATAGAAATGTTAAACCAGTTAGGGTGGGATATAGGAGAAAGGAAGGCAGAAGCTAATAGTCGCCATGTAGGGAATGTATATGGAAAAATTGGAAAAGTAGGCAGAGTGATAAAGACAATGTAAGGTGCCCAGATCTGATGACAGGTGATGTTTTCCTTACAAGTAATATACCAGACTTAACTGTATGACTTCAGTGCACAGACCAAATTTGGCCTCGACCTACTTCCAGAATTTGAACAGACAGCGAACTGCTACAAGGATGGGGGAAGCTAAGTTTTCATAACGCCAATCTGCCATTTCAATACACGAGACGAGTGAGGAGTAGAGGGAGTCTTTTATCCAGGAGAAGAGAATTTTGAGGCAGCTTCACTATAGACAGATGTGTCCTCATACACTACACCTATCCTTTTTGCTCCATATGGCGTGAGACATTTAGCACGATTTAGATGCTCCAAAATTAGTAGCTGAATTTAGCATCTTATTTACGTCATAGCAGCATCCAACGTTGCTTATAGGGACCTTTTTTGTTGAAATAGAGTTAATGTAAAGTCAGAGATTGATTATAACGCTGCATGGTGCCGTGAATGGTGCTGCTCACTTGTATTGGGACTCAGTTCTTTGCTTTTTTACCCAAGTTAGCACCTGAGTCACACACAGCAGTTGCATACAGTGCCATGATAGTATGCAAAGAGCTCATGTATTCTATTTCTGATGCGAATAAGACCAATATCCGTTATAAAAATGTGTGAATAGACACACGACTGACTATTAGGTGCGATTTGAGGATAGGTATGTGGACACATCTGTATGTAGAAATGATCCAGGATGACAACCTTAACAGCAGGCTGGGGAGGCCATTGCGTAGATTCTAGCTAGTTTATCAGGAGTAAGGTACCACCTGAAGTATACTTTATATGGTGGTTTCCCAGTTGTCCTCCTCAGGGATGCCCCAAGATTCTCTCCCACTCTTACACATGCATATTGGTAGGGTGCAAAATGATGTGAAGAAAAATACAGTAGAGAAACATACTGTAGACAAAGGAAATTATGTAGACAAAGGAGAAGCACATTTTCTAAAATGGAGAAATTTGAGGGTTGGTCTACCCTGACTAAAGAGATCTCACAACATGTCAGATTGCAGGTACTGAAATAATTTAGGATTGAGATTTGTATATTTGCTATGGAGGAGGACATCAAATGATAAGACCCCAGGGTTAAAAGGATTTAGCAAATTATATACCCAAACCATTCCATGGTTAGGACAACACACTAGACAAGCCTACAGAGTTCTGTCTTAGACAGGTCCGAGTATATCTGGGCATTGGGGGTCATTCCGAGTTGTTCGCTCGCAAGCTGCTTTTAGCAGCTTTGCACACTCTAAGCCGCCGCCTACTGGGAGTGAATCTTAGCTTATCAAAATTGCGAACGAAAGATTAGCAGAATTGCGAATAGACACTTCTTAGCAGTTTCTGAGTAGCTCCAGACTTACTCGGCGTCTGCGATCAGTTCAGTCAGTTTCGTTCCTGGTTTGACGTCACAAACACACCCAGCGTTCGCTCAGACACTCCTCCGTTTCTCCAGCCACTCCCGCGTTTTTCCCAGAAACGGTAGCGTTTTTTCCCACACACCCATAAAACGGCCAGTTTCCGCCCAGTAACACCCACTTCCTGTCAATCACATTACGATCACCAGAACGAAAAAAAACCTCGTAATGCCGTGAGTAAAATACCTAACTGCATAGCAAATTTACTTGGCGCAGTCGCACTGCGGACATTGCGCATGCGCATTAGCGACTAATCGCTCCGTTGTGAGAAAAAAATAACGAGCGAACAACTCGGAATGACCCCCATTGTCAGACCAAGTTATACAGTGAATTGTGGAATTGGTAAGTTTCAGGGTAAGGTTGTGACTGAACAGGATCATGTCAATTCTAGAACAGAAATAAGAAATAAGAGGAAGTGGGTCAGACACGTTCCAGGAATCACCAAAGATTATGGAGCTACAGAATTTACTGCAGGGTTTTATAGTGGGCGTATCTCCAGTCAGGTGAGGAGACTGAGGGTACAGTTCTGTCTATAGTAGCATAACTAACTACAATGAAATCACCACCCAAAATCAGTTCATCTTAGCAAACCTAGGAATGCAAAGTGTAAAGCTTTCAACAAAAATTTATGTTGCTCAATAAATATACATCAACATTTACCAGATTGCAGATTGTTATGACTGCCAATCAAAATTAAAAATGTACGCTCTTTATCACTAAGAGCATCCTGGAGGTCAAAGGTAAAAAGGTGGGCAAAAAGTATAGCCACCCAAACATCTCTTGCTACTGCATGTGATTGATGCTGAGGTGCATTCTATTATCTGCCCAAATGCCTGCGATTGAATTTCTAGTTACGTTTTTCTTTTCCCATCATCATCATTTTGTTTTTTGGGTTATGGGCAAATTCATAGAGAAATCTCAGGGTTCAGACATGGGCAGGACATTTGGCTAAATCCCAAGCTTTCAAAAGCTCTCCTCCTTCTCTGGATTTGCCATAAATTCCTCCTGACCTGCTCCAATCATCCTCCTCTCATGCTTCTCAATTACCTACCTCACATGGGAAAACTATAAGCAAACTTTCTCTACTTCTTCAACCACTCAACCAAAAAATTACCTACCTCACATGGGAAGACTATAAGCAAACTTTCTCTACTTCTTCAACCGCTCAACCAAAAAATGGATAGTATCCAAGCTTCTATCAACAGTACCTTATCCCATATGGAATCCAACACTAAAATAATAGTGGAACTTGAAAAGAGAAGTTGGACAACCTTGAGAACAGACAGTCTTTTAGAAGGATTCCGGAAAGCATTAAATGCCCTGATGACTTTTTTTCAGAACTGATTTGATTTATGTCTTCAAGGTCCTGACATCTTCTGGAACAGTTAATATAAAGAGAGCTCAGCAATTAGGCCCTGAGAGGAATAATTCTGCATGATTTTCACGCTCAGATATTCTAAATTTATGGACTTTAAAGATAAAAAAGATACGGGCCTACTGCAAAACACATCCATGACTTAACGGTCCTCATTTTCCAGGACTTCCCAGCTCTGGTTATACAAAAGAGATTTTAATTATCTACTACTTTGAAGTCTCTCTTTAAGTGCAATGTTAAGTTTGCACTCCTCTACACATCAAAGTTATGGTACCTCTCCAATGGCAAACCTATTTTCTTTGACACCCCCATTGCAGCTAGATCTCATTTCCACCTAGATGGTCCACATTCTCCATCCACCTCAAGCATACCCCCCACCCCCTCACCCTGGATTGACTTTTTGTTTATTATGTTTGTCACTTAATTGATTGTGAAATCTCCTTGTGGGATTCACTACACTTTACATTGTTATAACAATGTTCTAGATTTCTAGGAGATGTCATACAGTATTTCTGCTTGTATTTGCTCATTTGTAATGTTTTAATTTTTCTTTGTCTGTTCTGTGTTTGGTTGTTGTGTTTGCTCTTCTCTTTCCCCTCACCTTCCTTTTTCAGGTCCTTTTTGGGGCTGACACAGCGGCCTTTGGCTGATGTTTCTGGGATTCTCCTCTTTTCAGGTTTGGGTGCTTAACCCAGTGTTAGGCATCCATTCTACATGTCATTTCACATCATAACAATACAGGTATATGGTGATCCTTACCTTCGTCACTGTGCAGTCGAACGCCACAACGTTGTACAGCACTCTTAACTTTGTTTCACGGAATGTAGCAGGCCTTAATTATTCCATCAAGCACAGGAGAGTGATCACATACCTTAATTCTCTCTGCCCAAATTTCACTGGGGATAGGATGTTAAGAACATTTAGGAGCCCCTGGCTTAGGGAGTGTATTTTGGTCCCATATACCAATAAAAAGTGCAGGTTTGCTATACTTTTAAGTGCTCATCTCCAATATGAGGTGCAGGATACGCTTAGATACAGATGGTAGATATCTGTTATTGCATGTTCTCATTAGAACTGAACACCTTATGCTGTTAAACATCTATGCTCCTACCACGCCCAACCAATCCTTCAATAGAAAAAAATTACACTTGTTATTAGAGTTTGAAATTACTAACGTTTTTATATGGGGCCATTTTAATATTGTGGACCTACCTTCTTTAGATACAGTAGATTGTTGTCTTTGCATCCTTGTCCTTTGCCCTGGGTGGGATCAAACTTCTTTAAATAGACTTGGTCTATTATACTCCACAGCTGGATTCACCCCAACCCTCAAGGTATGTGTTTATTTCAAGAAAAAAAATATTTTCAAAATGGACCAGCTGGACGCCTCACTTCATAAAGAAGCCAGAGTTAAGAATTGTTTTGAGTCATGGGAAGGTTATATGGCTACTTTATCAGCTTCTATATAATTACATGTTAAAACTCGTTTTTAATATCTGAGTTGGTAAGAGACCAGAAATTTGTTCGGAGGATGAGCCCATTCAGGTGTAGTGATTATTGTTCTTACTAATGACTTGTGTGTGGGTTAGGGTCTGCTCCCTTGGGGCACTCTGTTGTCCAATCCCCCCACCACCACCCACACACACACACACACACGCACACACACACACACACACACACACACACACACACACCTCCTTTCCTTCCCTCTTTACTACTTGTTATATTTTTTCTGATTTGAAGTAATTGAAATTATTTTCCATTGCTAAAATGCTCCTTTATATAATGGTACTTTTTAGGAGTATAGTTTGCATTACTTACCCTACTGCTGCTATATTTATCTTTATCTCAAAATATCTCCCAACCCGACTTCTTTGCTCTTCACAAGATCTGTGTCTCTCATCCACACTCTTTATTTACTCCTATTCACGATTGTAGGACTTTCTTTGGGCTGCAGCTACTCTGTGGAATGCCCTCCCACACACACTAAAAGACTCTCCTCTAGTCTCCAATCCTTCAAGCGTTCCCTGAGATCTCCCCTCATCATGCAAGCTTATCAAATTCCAGAATCGCCCATGTAACCTTCATTAACTTTCCTATCCACTTACATCCCTACTGTACAGTCCACACATATCCTCACATATTTTCTCTTTCTTCACTTTCCCATCCTTCTGACTCCAGGCCAACATTGCTGTGTGACCATATCATACAGGCCACCAAGAACCTTTGCAATCTGGTTGACCATTATGCAATAGATAACACCTATCCATGTGTATCAATGCCTATTTCCCTATAGATTGTAAGCTTGCGAGCAGGTCCTTCCTACCTCTATGTCTGTCTGTTATTAGCCAGTTTTGTTTCATCACTGTTGTTTTGAATTGTAAAGCACAACAGAATCTGCTGCACTATATAAAAAAACTGTTAATAAATAAATAATAAATAGATGCTGCATTCTGTCTACGCCACCAATACAGACACATTGGGGGAAATTCAATTATTTGAAAAGTCAGTTGGGTGTCTGTTTTTTCCTGTCCATTAGATAGGAAAAAACAGACACCCAACTGACTTTTCGAACAATTGAATACCCATCATTGTCTTTTCTTCTTTTCTGTGGTTGCATCTGTACTCTTGTATTTTGCAATATGCACAATAAAAACATGTTAAAAAAATAAACTAATAAAACAAAATATTAATAAACTGAAAGTATCATAATATGAAGTATATCATCAGCCCTACATAATTGTAAATACACATATATATTTAAGATTATTTATTTTTTTCAAAACTGAAACAGAAAGAATCCACTGTCTTGATTACATGCGTATAGATTTCAAACAGGTGATGGATACACTGAGATGAACTAAATGTTTAAAAATGTTATTTTCCCTAAATTTGTTCTTTTCATCCATTGCTAGGTGCCAACGCCTCTGCTCCTGATCAGCTGAGTCTTGCATTAGCCTGGAACAGAGTGGATATTGCTCGGAGCCAAATCTTTATTTATGGACAACAGTGGCCGGTACATTTCTGTGCATGAGCATGTTATTACAGGCCACGTTCATCAACAGTTTCCACAAACTGTCATCTGTCCTTATTGAATTCTATCTATTTCCACAGAAGTTTGTGCAGTGTGATCACCATTGTATGACTTTGGAATTTTTATCACTTCTGAATGTACAGTATATATAGTATTTCCGGGAATGGTCTTAAACACCTCTTATAAGTCACAATGGAACTGTGACAGAAAATAATATTTAGAAAACATAAACGTACTTAGGAAATAAGCAAAGGTCAAGTCAATACAAAAATGGTTAGGATAATTTATCAATAAAGCACAAGAAAGATGTCAGGTGACTAAAATATAGAACAGCAGCAAGAAATGAAATGCGTGGAGGTTATGCTTATAAATTAAGAGACATTTCAGTACTAGAGTGAAAACAGTGGCCCAGTGGATTACATTTCTACAGTATCTTGACATGCCATAGGATTGATTCACTATGTAACAACATTTTTGTCCTTGGGTAGTACAGTAAGTGCTGTTTCTTAATTGTTTCTGTCTCAAAAGTACAGAAAATTCTATTTATTCCCTCCAAACTTTCCTTTTGTGTCCAGGACATTTCATATTTTCATTTACCTATTCCAGATGAGGTAAGGGCGAATTTGCATTTTCTTTTGCACAATGGGCCTAATTTAGACCTGACCGCTAGGGTGCATTTTTTGCATCCCTGCAATCAGGTAGTCGCTGCCTACAGGGGGAGGGGTAAATCACTGTGCAGGGGTGCGATCGCATGTGCAGAAGAGCTGCACAAACAGAAGTTTGTGCATTCTCTGCACAGCCCAGGACTTACTCTTCCAGTGCGATGATCGGGGACGGAACTGATGTCAGAAACCATCCCTCCAAACGCCTAAAATGCATACAATGTTTGCACTATACAAATGAAAAATAAAATACAACATAATACATAAGGAATCTTGCCAGTAGGGGCCAAATTTAGACTTGGCTGCTAATGCACTGGGAACGTGCAGCGGCCACATCGCGCCTGCACTATCATTCACATTGTGGGCACATCCCCAATGGATGCGTCCGCAACATGATTGACAGCAGCGGGCATTGGGTGGGCGGCGATGCTTCGTTTCGCGGCATGGTGGCCCAAATGGGCTAGGAACGTTTTCGGGGCGGCTGCATGACGTCTAAGACAGCCGCACTGATTAAAAAATGGTGGCGGACCACCTGACAGCCCAGCCAGGATGCACTGGCAGGGGTCAAAGTTATTTTGATGTGTCCGCAATTTAATTGCGGACGCATCGTGAGGTGGCACCACACATGCTGGGAAGTCTTGCCCTGTGCTGGGAGGCCCCCATCATGTGAAAAGATGGATGCAGATCTTGCTGCATATGCAGCGATCTGCATCCATCTCTGAATAACCCCCTAGGTTGCCCATCATCTAAGGAAGTTCAATTGGAAGAGATTCTTCCTGAACTGAAACAACCTTGAGTTTTAGTATTCAGCTTTGGTTACAACATTTACATATGAAGTAAATAAGTACATTTGTTTTTACAAAAAGGTTAGCTGCTGATGCTGTATTTTATTATACATTTATTAGCAAATAATTCCAAGAAGGCTCCTTTACTGTTTTTGCACATAGCCCTGCAGAAATGTGGAAATCGCTATTTGCCGATTTCCGCACTTCTGCACATGTGGTGGTGTGCATATGCGCAAGGCATGCAATCACAGTTTAAGAGCCGGCGAGGGGGCTATTGACAAGGCACCAATGACACGTTTTGTGGGCGTCGACGCACCATTTGGGGGGTGCAGTCCAGATAAAGCAGGCTTATCCGGACCATTTGTGGGGCAGGATACGGCGACTGTGTGATGTCACATGCAGCCACTGCAACGCAAAAGATGGATGCCCTCCGACTGGCTTCGCAGCTAGGCTGTGTAGGCAGGGGCCAACACTAATCATGCAAGTGCATCACTGTATAGCGATGCACCCGCATGTTAGCGGGTGGGGGAGGCAGGACCCGGCGTCCCCCCGCATGTTATAGAAAAGGGTTGTAGTTGCACAATTTGACACACAACTACAACCAATGCTGAATTGGGCACATACAGTAGGAGCAAAAATTACACTAAGACATAGCAACCAGTCAGATGATTGCTTTCATTGTTTTACTTGCACTAGATAGATAGAAGTAATTTCCAATTGGTCAAATTCAGCATATAATGTTATTAAATAAGCCCTGCAGTGTGCAAAACTGTCTTTCTACTGTATATTTCTATACAATAAAATGGATCATTGTTATATGCAAGTTATAGTTATCCGCCTCTTGAGAAATATTGAATAGTCTTGGTACACTGAAAGGAGAGAGTGGCGCACAGAGCATAGTCTTGATAAATCTCATTATAGTGAATGCCCGCCTTAGCTGTGTCATGCTCCCTGGCAGACAGCTATATGGAGAGTAGGCATTTATGGACCAAACAGTTGAAATGGATTACTGGCTATTTGCCTACTCTCCCAGAACTTCTATTAGGAATCTTTTCTGCAGCTGCATCCTATCACTTCTCTTGGGTGTGGGTGGAGGGCAGAGATTTGTGGCTCAGATTTGCTCGGATCAAAATGGTATCTTATTGGCTATCCAGCTGTCACATGTTTTGGATAGCCAATAAAAAAAACTCTGAATAAATCTGAACTTGCACTAGTTTAACATTAAGAACTGAGTAAATCTAAACACGCACATCTCTAGTGGAGGGCGTGATGATGGGACTAGCTATGAATTGTGTCACTATAACCCCAACCCTGTAACGTAATGTAGCAATATGATCTATGAGGTTCATGAATAAGTTTATAATTAGATTTTCTGTTTATTTTAAATCAATTAGGTGGGGTCCCTGGAGCAGGCAATGCTGGATGCTTTGGTGCTGGATAGAGTAGACTTTGTGAAACTACTTATAGAGAATGGAGTCAGCATGCACCGTTTCCTCACCCTCTCCAGGCTAGAGGAGTTATACAACACGGTAAGAAAAACATAGATTAAATCACCTAACATGCTTTTTAGAATTCTGCCAGTTCATACAAGTCATTTGTAATACCATCCTATTCATGGAAATGAATGAGAGACACAACCAACCTATTAGTAACATGGCAACAGGTAAATGTGGAACCATTCAGAGAAAAAAAAATCTCACTTTTATAGTCTACAATTTTGCATTCAATTATTTAAAACTTTTTTTAAAAATGTATTTAAAAAAAAACATGAAGGCAATATAGATTATTGTTTACACAATTAGACAGGGGAAAGGGCAAACTGCCTGAATGCAGGATATCATCATACAACATATCAGAGCTACTGTAAGTAACATCTTCACCTAATCATTTTAATGGGGAATTTTATTAGCTATGATTTGTGTGGCCCTACATAAATATACTTGTACTGCAGCTGTCCATGATAAATAGGCTTCCCATGCATGGGGAAACATTACAGAAAGCCCGCACTTAAGGCTGTCGCTTGAAATAGTGGCTATAGCCTTCACCAGGAGATACATTTACTAAAGTTCTATTTTGAGTTTATAGGAATTTGGCACTCGATTTCCATTTGACTTTGATGAAGAAATTTACTAAAGGTAAAATCGAATGTCAAATTGATTCTAAAGCCGAATTCTGCTCAGAATCAAATTTCTGAAAAACAGCAATGTTTTCTCCTAGTTGAATATAGGGTTGCCACCTCATCCCTTTAATTGTGGACACATATTAATTATACAGGTTCTGTGGCTGATTAAAACCAGGTGAAATGGAGTCTTGAAGTCAGCCAGCCACAGAACCTGTGTAATTAATGTGTCCACAATTAATGGGATGAGGTGGCAACCCTAGTTGAATATAGTATCTCCTCATTTACTAAAATTTGATTTGCAAATCAATTTGAAATTAAACTCTAAATCGAACTTCAAATCCCCAAATGAATTGAATCATGTTAGACATTCAATTTGTGCTTCTAAACACCAATCTATTGGTAGGAAATTGTGATCACTTTTAAGGTACCCAAAAGCATGTGGAGCAGTGTGGCTGTAGGAATAATGGCTGTCCAATGTTATGGTATATTGTGCACCTACCTGAAGTCGGCAAATCACCACCTGACTGAGAGAGCCCAGGAGCATTAATTAGAGGAACATCAGCAGCTTCATGAGTTGAATACTGCGCCTGTTTGTACAAATAGGCATCATACCTAGTCCATGAATGTGCAATATATAGCAGCATGGCACGATATCTAACACTTTTGTCGGATGATTTAATGAAACTTAAATTCATGAGTGTTGTAACTGGCTATCTTGGTTCGTGTAATGATGCTTACATCCTCAGCAAATCATCCCTGTCTGCAAAATTTGAGGTTAAATGCCAGAGGGATGGTTGTTGGATAAGTAACCTGTATGTGTTAATGAAGCAGCTAATAGTAGCTTGAAGGCGTGAGCAGGTAATAGCAGTAAACTTTATTAGATTGGAACAATTGCTGACATGACCATCACATCAAGGTGATGCTTTGGAAGTACTGTAGCGAATGCTGGGTGGATCGTAGACTGCAACTTTGAGAGCCATGCTAGAATTGAACTGACAATTGGTTTGAAGTGGAACTGGGTTAGTGACTGACCTGGAACTGGATTAGTGACAGAACTCGAACCGAATAGGTTACCAGACTTGAGCTGGAAAGGTGGCCTGGCTGGAACTGCATAGGTGACAGAAATGGAACTGATGAGGCATCCAAACTGGAACTGGAGAGTGACCAGACTGGAACTGGATAGGCGACCGGATTGGAACCGGTGAGACAACTAAACTGGAACCAGGCAAGTGTCACTAGGAACAAGTTCCAGAATAAACAGACTGGAACTGGAAGCTGGAGCACCACAGAGACCTGAATTAATACAGACTGTAACTGAACTAGGACGGACTTGAACTGTGCTGATACAAAGTACCAGGAAGCTCAGCACAGAACTGTTACATCAGCAGAAGCGATGTTGTACTGGCAACTGGGGCCAGTCAGAAAGTTCCCTTTATAGGACTGTGGGTTCACTCATTGGAAGCTACCATCAGCTGGTCTGGGAGCAGTGCTCTGAGTGGTTGAGGAGAGTCAGGTGACTGATTCCAACATGGCTGTGCTCATACTGTTTTTTGTGGAGGGAACTCACGCACACAGCCTGTGAGAGCGCTGTGCAGGGACAGTGTGAATGGACCCCATTGCAAGCTGGAAGCGATGTGCAGTGCGAACGGACTTCAGCACCAACTGGGACAAAGAAAGTAAGTTTAAAACACCGGAGCTTGACAGTCACATTTTCTACTAACATTGTAAAGCCAAATTTCTATGCTATTGGGTGGCATAAGTATACATACTTGTTACTAATGCTAGTGAACATATCTTGAGATGTGTCTGACTGAACATGTGCACACAAATGCAATTTTTCTGTGTTCATTTAGGGCTCAAATGCATCCAACTTATGCGTACATGAGCCCAATGTGCATCATTGCAGTAATAAAGGGGGTGATTCTGAGGTGGACGCAAGTGCCCAATAGATTACTTCTGGGCATGTGTCCACATGTGGGCGGTGACTGGGAGGGTGACTATCGGCAGTGGGCAATTTGGAGGCAAGTTGTTTGCAGGGAGTGCATAGAAAGAGGTGCTGACAGCAGCATCCATGTATTTCTGAGTAACTATAGGGTTGCACTAATGTCTGATGGTGCTGCCGATTGATGGTGCACCTTTGTGCGCTCATCGGTGGATTCACACCATGACCAATGGCCATCTCAATAGAATGACAATCATCATGCAAGTTGAATTAATTCATTCAGGTTTAAGTTATAAACAAATACTGGAAAATATAGATTGGCATACATCTTCAACTTAAGGCCCATTGACACTGGGTTATTTTGAGCTCAAAGTACCTCACTTTTGGCAATTTGAGCTACTTTGAGCTCAAACTCGGCCAGTGTGTATGGGCTGGTGATGAGCGGTGAGCGCTGATGCACGATCCCGCATCATCGCTG
This sequence comes from Pseudophryne corroboree, assembly GCF_028390025.1. Taxonomy (NCBI): domain Eukaryota; kingdom Metazoa; phylum Chordata; class Amphibia; order Anura; family Myobatrachidae; genus Pseudophryne; species Pseudophryne corroboree. The sequence goes on from NC_086444.1 coordinate 508,746,355, forward strand.
GCTGCCGCTGTCCATCGGCTTGTTTTACTTGTCTTGTCTCCTACTGTGGAAAGTGGTTCATCCCCGTGAACATCGCTGGGCAGAGGTGAAAATCGCTCAATGTGTATGCACTGAGCGATTTTCCGCCCAGTGATGTTCACATCACTGCTGTGCATACACGCTGGGCAAAAAACACCCAGTGTGTATGTACCTTTACAGTAACAACAGATATAACAAGTAAATAAACAATAGTTGATTATTATTCCCTCACGTTCACCTCTTATAAATATAACCCTTTTATGATAAATGCATGACAAATGCAATAAACAGAAGTGATTGCTTCAATTTTCTACGCACAGTATGTATATGTAGGATGTCTGTCATGTACTCTTTTCATTCTTAGAAATGTGACATTGCCTGATAAACATCACACATTACATGTAAATTATCTGTCTTTCACCCTCATACATTTCCCCAGGTCTAGTTTATTATACTATCTGCAACTCATACATATTGCATAGTTCTTGGTGTATAATCGTAAAAGACAGTGCAGGCTAGTTATTGGTATCTTTGCAAAGGAATTATACATGAAGGTATAACTATTGATGTGCAAAATAATTGTAGAACAGACCTTCACACTATGAGCTTGAAAGGACTTAATTTAAATTGTTTATCTTTTGAATTCATAAAGAGACAACATACCTGTAGCAAAACCCAATGTGATAACATGGGGTAATTAGCTCGGTAAAGGGGTGAATTTGTGCAGTGTCTAGGTGCTCAAACAGGATCCAACACAGCTTTTCAGGTAAGTACACAGAATGGTGCTCTACTCTCAGCATAAATGGAATAACACGAACAGAAAATAACAGATGCCTAGCACCCATTCAGGGCATTAACTCACTTACTTCATGCATAACTAAAGGGCCTTTCTGATGTGGAGATTTCCCCAGAGATGTGTGCTGAGTGGTCTAGCACAGACCGCTCAGCACACATCTCTCCCCCCGTTCAGCACAGCGTGATGTGCTGAGCGAGGGGATGGACGGACACGAGGAGCACTCATTTCACCCAGCAGTGAAATGAGTGATCTGCTAGATTGTGCCTGCATGCAGGCCAATCTAGCACCGGCGATAGCGACGTGCGGGACCGCGCATCGCTGTCACCGGCACCCTGTCACGAACCGATCACTCACTTCTGCGGGTTCTGGGGTCCGTTCGTTGCCGGCGTGGTTGCTCTTGGTGCTGTGCAGCCGCGTGGGGACGCGGCGTGGTCAGCGGCAGAGGTGATGCAGGTTCTGGGAGCTAGGAGTGTGGGGATCAAATGGCCAAAGGCACCGCTGCGTGTCTGCAGTCTAGGAGGCGGCCATGTTGGAGACCAAATGAGCACCTGAAAGCACTTGTGAAACACCTGTGGGTAAGTGTTAGCCAATCCCGTGCTTGTGCTGCCTTTAAGTAGGCTGGGAGTATGTTACTCTGAGCCAGTGCTTTGTTGTAGCTACTCTGTACTCTAGCTCTGTGCTCTCTCCGTGGTTTTCTGTGTGATTCCAGTGGTTCAGATATCGCCTCTGCTCCCAGAGGTCTGCCTGCAGCCTTCACTGCAAAAGATCCACCAGCTCCCTGCTGGGCTGTCAGTCAATCGCTCTCCCTGTGGCAACAAATGGATTTCCAGAGTCTTGTGAGAGGTTACCCTGTCTGCCTGCTTCAATCACACAGCCTTTGGAGGATTCTACTAAACTCAGGTGCTCGTTTAATCAGCTCTCAGTTTAACTCATTCTTCACCATTGTCATCTGCTGCAGTTTCACAGTGCTTCAAGTGTTATCTTCACAATTTGCAAGAGTCTATTCAGTATTGTATTTTCATTGTTGCTGCAATCAAGGACAATTCTTCACAGCCTTCCAATTTAACCTTTAAGCTTCAGTACAAGTCTCTACAGTTATTCAGTTATGAAAAGTCTCAGTCCTGTCTTTCACAGGATATAGTCAGCCTTGCCTGGCTTCTGATATGCAAGATCTCAATCCTACTTCCTGCAGGGTAACCCATGCTTTGGCCTGGTCTCTGCTTCCACAATTTCATAAGGACAGTGTCAGAGATTAGGTATCCACCAGGTCTGACCCTGGCCACCAGGCCTGTTCCACTCTGACTGTACCACTTCCACCTGGGCTCTGTGTCACCAGGTTAGCACACAATATCCCACTTGGACTGTATACACAGGCATCAGCCTCACTTGTCTGCACAGTCACACCTGTACTGTCTCCTCTTTGCAGCCATTAGGTGTGGTAACACTTCCATTGTCTCCCCTGTTTTGGCAGATCCCTCCAACCACCCTCTGAGCACATGTGTCAGTAATGCAATTTACCTTCATACTGCTACACCAATAACAATAATAACCTTTACAAAAAGCAGTGCAGGAGTACAGTACCAAGCAGGGGCAAATTTAGGGATCAGGCCACCCTCAGCATAACATTGTTGGTCACTGCACCCTTCATGTTAGGGCCTCCCAACTGCCAAAGCAACACTAACCTCCCTTCCCCCCCACCCTCCACCACCACAATTTACTGACCATTGCCCCCCATCCCTCATGAGTAACAAAATTAAAAAGATAAAATGACAAAAACAAGAAAAATTAATCACTTGGCCTCATCTTGCCATCAGCCTAACAGGGATCTCATGCAAGTAAGCATACTGTGCTGCCGCCCCCCACCCCCTCCAGCAAGAGTCACCCCTAGGCATGTGCCTCATACGCCTAGTGGTAAAACAGCCACTGGCAAGGATTGACAATTAAATAAGATGCACAATATTATTCATGTATAATTAGAGATGAGAAAAGTATTTGAAAGCTTCTGTAAAGATGCAAAGTTTCAGCACTATTTTCCATGAGCAAAAAAAGATTACCAAAAGATGGAAGATCAGGCGCTTATATGTGCTGTCTCTCTAATGCTGCTGCGAAACACTTGGGGTAGTCATACCCAAAGAAAAATTGCCAACAAAAAAAAAACAAATAGCAGCGCTAATGTGAATGTAATTAAAGTAATAGAAGGATTGAGTAATAAATTAATAATATTTAATAGAACATTAAAAAAACAAAAAAAAATAGAAATCAGCATAAAAACCATATAAAAAAGTTTCAAATGATATAGGGTCCCAATATTAGCTGGCTTTCCTGTGTGATCCGTTCCTGTATACTATAGACCGGAGAGCAGATAGGTGAGAAATTCACATAAGACTGACGGCGCAGTCCCACAATTACATTTTACCACAGTTTGCCGCTGGAGGTGTAGTCCCTTGAGAGTGTCTGTTAAATTTGCTCACAGTTAGGGGTCCTCACTGCATCGCGGTATCCTCCTTAAATGTTGCACACACAGACGCGGTAGTGTCTGACTCAGAAACAGCCCCTGTATATGTAAATTCACCTTTCACAATAAATAGATTCAGTAGTCTATCAATAGAGCCTGCTCTGGTGTGGTTTGGGTAAGGGTATGGATATAAATAACAAAAATATTAAATGCAGCAGCTGAAATTCATACAATTGATCTTGATGGTACACAGCATACCACAGTTTAGGACTGTTAGTACAGCTGCACTGCAGCAGCTATAATCCATATTTGATTTTACTAATTATAAATTTTTAGCTACAGTATTTGCACACTGAATACCTACTGTACTGACAACTATGAGAACAGATGTGTCCTTGTTCTACAGCTTTTCATAATTATCACTCTTGGCCCTCATTCAGCTTCATTTGCTGTTTTGCTATTTTAGTAAAACTGCAACTGGCTGCGATCGCATGCTGGGGTCCACCCAGGACAGGGCAAGGCTGCCCAGCATGCAAATACCCGTCAGTGATGTGATCGCAGCGGATGAGTGTGACGTTTCCCGAACCCGCCCCCGTTTCCCACACCATGACCGCCCAATGCCGAGTCACTGCCCCCGTAATGCTGCGCCGCCGCCCCTTGCTGCCCCGCGACACCTCTGCCTGTCAATCAAGCACAGGCATTCACATCAGTGAGATGCAATCACATCTCCCCAGCCCACGCACGCACAGTGAAAACAATGAACCCCCCCCCCCACTTTGTCAATATTGGGATTGCTACTTTGAACAGTCATAGCAGAAATCTAGCCTTAACTTTGTAAATGAGGTGAAAAATTGTCAAGCTGTATGGTGGGTGATACATAGCATTGTGAATGTGATGTAAACCACTTCTTATGGCACGCATATCTGCATTTATTAATGCAATATGCAGCAATATTTCAGCAAAGGTCCGCTCTGCCAAAGAGACCTGTCCTTTGTTTGGAGGCAGTGCTGTAACTAGGTGTGTGCTGACAGTGCCTTGCCCACAGTGCATATACACTGTGGGCGCAGAACCACCAGCAACACCTGCACTGACATGCTGCCGCAGCCAGCTATAGCCCCCAACTACTTCAAACATAGGACGCCAGGCAGCAGGCAGCGCTGCAGCTGAACTTTCATAGCGTTATCACACTCCACCCCTCACTGCTTTCTTTTCAGTGTCCGCCCCCCAGCCCACCAATGTGAGCTATGTAGTGAAGCTGTGTGAGGGTCCAAAGCATTTGGGCAGCCACAGGAGGCAGAGGAGGACACTAGGCAGTAGCAGGACACAGTGTAAGTCAGTCTCTCCCTCCCTCTCTCCCTCTCCTCACACGGACACTACACCCTAAAGGAGGGGTGGGTTCGGGGGTTGTAAGGGGCTCTACCAGGCATAATGTATAGAGTCTCTACCTGGCTTAATGTTATGGGCTCTACTTGGCATAATGTTAGCTGCTCTACCTGGCGTAACGTGTATAAAGGCGCTACCTAGCATAATGTGCATTAGGGACTTCACCTGGGGTAATGTGTATAAGGAACTCTACCTGGTGTAATGTGTATAATGTACTCTACCTGGCGTCATGAGTGTAAGTGACTCTACCTTCCCCATAAAGCTACATCGCTATATTTTTCTGCACACCTAAGGTGCGCACTAACCCTGTTTTAAATATGGGGAGGGGGCACCAATTCTCTTTGTGGCACAGGGTACCAAAATGTCTGGTTAAACTTATGACACTGCTGGGTGGGATCCGATTTGATCCCTCTCAGGGGGAAAGATGAAAAGAAGCCCATAGGCATCTACAGATGTTGTTGCCCACCACATCTAGGCTCCAATGTATTGCATTCCGAAGCTTAGTGCATATGCGGTAAGAAGCCAAACCTCCAAAAACTGTATTTTTGAGGTTTGTCCACATTTTTAGGTATGATGCATCCAGCCCTATATGGCACAAATAAATTCCATGAAACAATCAGCCTTGTTATTAAAAGATTAACAGGAGCATCACCTCAAAATCAGAAGGCTATAGTGACATCAAGTAGTTAGTAGTGTCCTTGTGGATGTTAGTGACAAAAACACCTTCAGGCACAACAGCCACGTGTAGGCAGTTGCCGCAGCACGCCTACACGACCTAACACATTGCAACTGTATTCCAGAAGGATGCTGCGGCAATGTGCTTGACATCACATGCAGCCGCTCCAATTAAAAAAATTGCGGCAGACCGCCTGACGCACTGCCAGGGGTCAACCTTAATTCGATGCGTCCACAATGTAATTCAGTTCATTGGGAGGTGGCCCATCACACATGCTGGGTGGCCTTGCCCTGTGATGGGCGGCACCCAGCATGTGAGGAGATGGACGCAGATCTGGCGGCGTATGCTGCGATCTGCGTCCATCTCTGAATAAGGTCCTATTTTTTTTCACAAAGTAAAGCCCCATACACACTGGGCAACCTCCTCTAATTAGCAATCTGCGCTATATCACTGATTGCTAATTAGGGGAGATCGCCAGTGCATACACACTGAACGATATCGTTCAGTGATGTCATACCCCTGCATTGCCCAAACATGCAGCTCAATACCCCTGCATTCCCCAAACATGCAGCTCAATACCCCTGCATTCCCCAAACATGCAGCTCAATAACATAGTCGAAATTGAGCTGCATGTTCAGTAGATAATGCCTGCAAGAGAACGACCCGCGGTGCGTGCATCGTTCATCCATCGTCGTTCAGACATACGCACAGACATTGCTCTGTGTAAAGGCTTGTCTTTTTTAAGTGCTGCTTGGATTTCTAAGTGTGAGTTGTAAACAGCAAAAAGCAGGAGCTGGAAGCCGAGTGAAAAGGAGGTGCAGTGAGCTGGAACAACTGCAACTGCTAAGTGGAGTATAGGTGCCGCAGGAGAGAGTACTACGGCTGCATAAAAGTGAAGGACCAAGAACCGCACAAAGATAGATAAGTATAAGCCAGCTTAATTATTGTATAAGTGAGATTGCTTGTCTTCTACTTTTTATTTTTTCTGCTTTTTCTTTGAGAGTAACAGGGAGTTAGACCTTACAAACAATATGGGAGGGGCTGTGATTGGGGACCTCACTCAGTGCATGTCGTGCAAGATGTATGCACACCTGGAGCTACCGGCCCAGTGTGATTACATCTGCACGAGGTGTGTGCGAACGGTTGCCCTGGAAGCCCAGGTAACTGATCTAGAGCAAACCGTTAGGCGACTGAGGGAGATTCACAATCTCGAGCGTAGTTTAGACAGAACGGTGGAGGAGTTGCGGGAGGGGTCACTGGTAGAAGAGGATGATAATCAGGTAGCCAGTTGGGTCACAGTTAGAAGGAAGAAAAAGAGGGGGAGGCTCGACATCTCCGAACTATCAAACCCGAACAAATTTGCCCCGATTGGACGAGGAATCGGAGGATGATAGTGAAGAAATGACGGTGCCGGAGGAGACTGCTCCCTCTAGCATCCAGAGGAGCGGTCCCTCTGGCGCGGTTGGGATAAAAGAAAGAGAGGTACCTAGTCAGATGGTGGTGGTAGGGGATTCTATCATCAGGAAGGCAGATAGGGCAATCTGCTACCGGGACCGTGATCGCCGTACAGTCTGTTGTCTCCCGGGTGCTCGGGTACGGCACATCGCGGACCAGGTAGATAGATTGTTGGGAGGGGCTGGGAAAGACCCGGCGGTCTTAGTGCACGTTGGCACCAATGACAAAGTTAGCGGAAGGTGGGATGTCCTTAAGAAAGACTATAGGGACTTAGGAAAGAAACTGAAGGCAAGGACATCTAAGGTAATATTCTCGGAATTATTACCCGTGCCACGCGCTAGTCCAGGGAGGCAGAGGGAGATTAGGGAGGTAAATGTGTGGCTTAGGGATTGGTGCAGGAAAGAGGGGTTTGTATTCCTGGAACACTGGGCGGACTTCTCAGTCAGGCGCCATCTCTTTTGTCGTGACGGATTGCACCTGACTGAGGAGGGGGCAGCGGTGCTGGGGGGAAGGATGGTTAGAAGGTTGGAGGAGATTTTAAACTAGGAGCCTGGGGGGAGAGTTTAGCTAGAAACTACGGGTCATGCAGTGAGAATAGTGGGGATGGCGGTAGTAAACGAAATGGGGGAGAAGTTGGGGGGAGGGTAAGAGCAGGCGGTAAGGTTACTAACATGGGTACTAAAAGAGATTTTACCAAAGCACTAACCAATGACGATTACAGGTCATCATTGCTACATAAGGTGAAAGATGTCCCTAACGCAAGGGAAAATACTTATCTTAGTTGTATGTATGTAAACGCCAGAAACATTACTGGTAAAAAGGGTGAACTAGAAATACTTGCAGCAAGCAAACAGTATGATATTATAGGCATTACTGAAACTTGGTGGGATGAATCTCATGATTGGACAGTCAATCTAGAGGGCTATACACTGTTTAGGAGAGACAGACTAAATAAAAAGGGTGGAGGGGTGTGTCTTTACGTAAAGCCGTTTTTAAAACCTGATATACGGGAAGATATTCAGGAGGGGACTGTAGACACTGTCGAGACATTATGGGTAGAAATTGCATGCGGGGAAAAAGGATTAAAAAAGTTAGTATTGGGTGTATGCTATAGACCGCCTGGTATCAACGCATCTGATGAGGAATTGTTACTAAAGCAAATTGAAAGAGCAGCAGGAGTAGGAGACATAGTAGTGATGGGAGATTTTAACTATCCAGAGATAAACTGGAAAAACGATTCATGTGATACTGCTAGGGGCAATATGTTTTTAAACACACTTAATGATAACTACTTAGTCCAACTAATTGAGGAACCAACTAGGTACAATGCAATCTTTGACCTGGTATTAACAAACAATGGGGATTTGGTATCAGGTATTATAGTAGGGGAACCCATAGGAAACAGCGACCACAATATGGTCACATTCAATATCAGTTTCCATAAACAGCCCTATACTGGCTCAACTAGGACTCTAAACTTTAGCAAAGCAAATTTTGAAAAAATGAGGGTATTTTTCAGGGATATTGAATGGGAAGGTTTGTTTTTAGGAAAAAATACTACGGAGAAATGGGAGGTACTAAAATTCCTGCTAGCTAAAAATACACTCAAATTTATTCCTATGAGCAGCAAAAAAAGGAATAAATATCATAAACCGATGTGGCTTAACAAAAAGATTAAGGAACTTATGGGCAAGAAAAGGCGAGCATTTAAAAAATACAAATCTGACGGGGAAGCAGAGTCATTTCAGCACTATAAGGAATGTAACAAAATTTGCCAAAAGGAAATAAGAGCGGCTAAAGTAGAAACTGAAAAACTAGTAGCAAAGGAAAGCAAAGCGAATCCCAAAAAATTCTTTAAATACATTAATAGCAAGAGATAAAAGAAGGAGAGTATAGGCCCTTCAAAAGACAAGTTGGGAGTCTTAAGCAAAAATGATAATGACATAGCGGACACACTAAATGAGTTTTTTTCAACAGTATTCACTAGAGAGGACCCAATTCAGGGACTGACACACAATCTCAATAATGAGAATATCCCACTGATAGGTACTTATTTAAGCGAGGAAGTAGTCTGTGACCGATTAAAACATTTAAAGATTAATAAATCACCAGGGCCCGATGGTATTCACCCAAGGGTTCTAATGGAGCTTCACTCTGAACTGGCAAAACCGCTATCTTTGATCTTTAAGGATTCAGTTATATCAGGTATGGTTCCCAAAGACTGGCGTATAGCGGAAGTAGTGCCTATATTCAAAAAGGGAAGTAAAGCTGAACCAGATAATTATAGACCAGTTAGTCTTACATCTATAGTGGGGAAAGTATTGGAAGGTATTCTAAGAGATAGTATTCAGAAGTTCCTTGAAGTCAATAAGGTCATTAAAAGGAATCAACATGGGTTTATGAAGGACAGATCCTGTCAAACCAACTTACTTAGCTTTTATGAAACAGTAAGCGCAAACCTAGATCAGGGTAAAGACGTGGATGTAATCTTTTTAGACTTTGCCAAAGCGTTCGATACTGTACCACACATGAGACTTATCTGCAAGCTACAAGAATCAGGGCTAGGAAGCACAATATGCACTTGGGTCAAAAACTGGTTAGATAATAGGGAGCAGCGCGTTGTGGTTAATGGATCTTTTTCAACTTGGACTAAAGTGCTAAGTGGTGTGCCACAAGGCTCAGTATTAGGACCGCTATTGTTCAATATTTTCATTAACGACCTAACAGAAGGTCTAGAGAGCATGGTGTCAATTTTTGCAGATGATACCAAATTGTGTAAGGCTCTAAATACAGAGGAGGATGCCGAGTCTCTTCAGAACGACTTAGTTAAATTAGAAGCATGGGCAGCCAAATGGAGAATGTGCTTCAACACAGACAAGTGTAAGGTAATGCACTGTGGTAACAAGAACAAAAATTACACCTACCTACTAAATGGGGTAAAATTAGGGGACTCTGTACTGGAAAAGGACTTAGGTGTCCTCATAGCAAGCTAAGCAGTAGTACCCAAAGTAGGACTGCAGCAAAGAAGGCTAATAAGATATTAGCATGCATAAAACGGGGTATTGATGCTAGGGACGAGAGTATTATACTCCCGTTATATAAATCACTAGTGAGGCCACACCTCGAATACTGTGTACAATTCTGGGCACCGTACTACAAAAAGGATATCCTGGAGCTAGAAAAGGTACAGAGGAGGGCGACCATACTAATTAAGGGCATGGAGACGATGGAATACAAGGAAAGGCTTGAAAGACTAGGCATGTTTACATTGGAAAAGCGGAGACTAAGAGGGAATATGATCAACATCTACAAATATATAAGGGGACAATACACAGAGCTTGCGCGGGACCTGTTTTTGGTTAGATCAACACAGAGGACTCGTGGACACTCGCTCAGGTTAGAGGAGAGGAGATTCCGCACAATACGTCGTAAAGGCTTTTTCACGGTAAGGACAATACGTGTTTGGAATTCCCTGCCCGAGGGAGTTGTAATGGCGGAATCTGTCAACACCTTTAAGAATGGGTTAGATAAATTCCTAATGGATAAGGATATCCAGGGGTATGGTGCATAGTCATGCATTATAGTTACTATAAATAGGGATAAAATGCAACGGCTTGACAGCAGCATCAGTCAGAAATTTTAGTCAAATCATCATGCATAGGAGACCACAAATAGGTTGAACTCGATGGACAATTATCTTTTTTCAACCTCAGATACTATGTTACTATGTTACGCACTAGATGATATGAACAATAGGTCTTTTAAAAAAGATTATCATTCATATCATCTAGTGTATCGCCCAGTGTGTATAGGGCTTAAGAAAAGTACTGTACTTCCAAATCACTAACAAAGTCTTCTGTTCAGGAGTATATGCTAAAAAGTTGGTCACCCCATGTGGGTGTTTTTGGGTTCAGAAGTAGCACTGTAATTGTCTTAATTTGTTTCAGATTAAATTTATTACACATTTGCAATATCTTTGAATTTGTCATACGTGCTCCACCGAAAACGTGTGTGTGTGTGTGTGTGTGTGTGTGTGTGTGTGTGTGTGTGTGTTTGTGTGTGTGTGTGTGTGTGTAATCATTTTTATTTGTTTTATCATGGAGTAAGACTGGGTAATGTATATGGCCAATATATGATATATCGACATAATATCAGTAGGAGAACTGTAAAGCTTTTACCTAATTAATTACAAAGTGAGGTGGTGGTGATTGTATTAATGGGTCAGGTTACTTTGTAATATTGTCTCCAGTTGATATTTTCCAGGCGGTTACACGTGTTCAGTATGAAATGCCGGCGGATGAGATCCCAGCTGTTATAATCCCGACAGCAGGATCCTGTCTGCCAGAATGCCGGCAACAGGGCGAGCACTAGAAAGCCTCTTACTGCCTCTTACTGCGCTCACCACACTGCTTTCTTATTTGCCCTGTACAGATTATATTCACATGCTTCAAGTTAGGAAGAGATTGCCATGCATAATATAAAACATGAGGTAATACTTTCATTATGTTTAGTTGTGCAGTGTCAAGGGCAACAAAAGTCATCTACGATATGTGCCCAATGTTGGTTTTGCTTTCAAAAACTCACCACCTTAAAACCCCATGCAAAGTCACCACAAAATCAGCACTTTTGGTAATCCGAACGCTGTTACATTTGGCCCTCGGTCATGGGGCATTCCAAGAATGGATAGGAGTCTACTAATATACTATAAAAAGGCAATCATTGTGGACTGACAAGTAGTGTGCAAAGATTTTAGGAAGGTGTGGAAAAATTCAGCAAAATAAAGCTGGATAAACACTGGAGCAATATCGCACCAAAATGCCATTTTGGTGCAATATATCACTTACATCGGGCAGTGTGTAACCAGGACTGCACGCTCCTGTGGTCGCATGCAACAGACGCTTGGTTTGATGTGCTGCACATCAAACCAAGCATCTGTCGCTAGTATCCTGTGTTATGTTGATAAAGGATGGAACATGGTCATTCTGTCCTTCATTAACATTGCCCCAGTGTGTATGTGCATTCTGGGCTGACGGGGATTTGTTCCTACTGTATGTCAGAACGAATTCCCGTCGCTCCAGTGTGTACCCATCCTAAGAATGCTTTCAAAAATAGAAGAGTTAATAGTTTCTTTTTTTCAATTAACAAAATACAAAGTGAATTAACAGAAGAGAAATCTAAATCAAATCAATATGTGGTGTGACCACCCTTTGCCTTCAAAACAGTATCAATTCTTCAAGGTACACTTACATAAAGTTTTTAAAGGAACTCGGCAGGGATGCCATTCCAAACATCTTGGAGAACAAACCAGAGAACTTCTGTGGATGTAAGCTTGCTCAAATCCCTCTGTGTCTTCATGTAATCCCAGACAGACTTTATGATGAGATCATGGCTCTGTGGGGGCCATATCATCACTTCCAGGTATCCATGTTCTTCTTTACACTGAAGATAGTTCTTAATGACATTGACTGTATGTTTGGGGTCATTGTTCTGCTGCAGAATTAAATTTGGATCCAATCAGATGCTTCCCTAATGCTATTGTGAAGTTACAATCTAAAAGGTGAAGGGCTAACAGACCGGGGTAACACAGAAGGGGTAGACAATGAGCGTAGACAAGATGGTTAGGAGGAGAGTTGGCTGGGTTTGGTGAAGAAGTAGGTTTTGAGACCCTATTTGAAGTTTTATAGAGAGGTGTAGAGTCAGATGGGGAGAGGTAGAGAATTCCAGGGATAGGGAGCAGCACATGCAAAATCTTGTAGGTAGGAGTAGGAGGAGGTAATCAGTTGGCAGGAGAGGCGGCATGCATTAGCAGAGCAAATAGAAAGGGTGGGAGTGTAAAGAGAGATAAGGTCAGAGATGTAAGAGGGAGAAAAGTGGGCGAGGGCTTTGTAGGTGAGTGTGAGAAGCTTGAATTGGATTCCGAATAGGAAGGGTAGCCAGTGAAGGTCCTGAAAGAGAGGGGAGGTGGATGTAGTACATTTCGTGAGGAAGATGAGATGGTCAGCAGCACTGAGGATAGATTGGAGTGGAGAGAGGCATTTGTCAAGAAGGCCAGAAAGGAGGAGATTACAGTAGTACAATCTGAAGATGTCCAGTGAGTGGATGAGTGTTTTAGAAGCATGCTGGGTGAGAAAGGGTCTTATCCTGGAAATGTTTTTTGAGATGGAAATGGCAGGTTTGTGAGAGGTACGGAATGTGTAGTTTGAAGGAGAGGGAGAAGTCAAGGTTTACTCCAAAAGAGCGCACATGGAGACTAGAGGAGATAGTAGTGCCATCAATGGATAATGAAATTGTGGGAGGTGAGGTTTTACGGGAGAGAGGGAAAATGGTCAGCTCAGTCATGTTAAGTTTAAGAAAGCATTGGGACATCCAGGAAGAGATAGCGCAGAGACAGAGATACGAGTGAGGAGAGTGGGGTAGAGGTCAGGGCAGGAAAGGTAGATTTGGGAATCAGCAGCATAGAGATGATATTGTAAATCAAAGGAGATAATGAGCTCACCTAATGAGGATGTGTAGAAAGAAAAAAGGAGAGGCCCAAGAACAGAACCTTGGGGGACACCTACTGGAAGAGGAATTGGGGAGGAGGCGGAGTCATGAGAGGAGACAGAGAAGGAACGACCAGAAAGGTAGGAGGACAGCCAGGAGAGGGCAGTATCATGCAGACCAAGGGAGTAAAGGATTTGCAGGAGGAGAGGATGTCAAATACAGCAGAGAGGTCAAGGCGATTAAGCAGAGAGTAGTGGCCCTTGGATTTAGCAGCAATTGTATCATTGCAGACTTTTGTGAGTGCAGTTTCAGTGGAGTGTAAAGGATGTTTTTACTCACAACACAATCCTAACTGGATATTATAACAGCATGTGTTAAATTGCAGTCCTAATACCAGTCAGACATTAGTATTATCGGACACATTATAAATTCTTAACAATTCGCCTACAACAGATAGGATCAATAGTTACGTGGAGATCACCACCTGTGACTGTGAGCTCATTCTCCTTTGCAGGGGCGTTTTATGAGAGGAGGGGGGCCGTGTGCAGACTCCGGGTGAGCCCCCTCCTCTCCACGATGCTGTAGGCTCTGACAATGTGCCAGAGTGTACCGCGCATGCGCAAGTCTCCGGAAACATGGCGCCCGCCATGTTCCAGAGACTAATTTGCTGCTGCGCATGCGCGGTGGCCATTTTGGGGTGGGTTTTTACGGCGACTGCTGCAGCTTCAGCTCCCGTCGCTGGACTCCAGAAGGTAAGTTTTAACAGAGCATGGGTGCAATGTGTGCAGTGTGGGCCCCCCTGGACCCAGGGGCCCGTGTGCACCACACACATTGCACCCATAGTAGAAATGCTAGTGCTACTTTGTGAGTTCCTGTTGTAGTGCTGATTCTACTACTCAAACACAGCACATGCTTAAGAAAGCAAAAGTATCAGAGTTAGACCCTCCGTAATGACTCTGTTAGCATGTGTGATGGCACCCTGAACAAGATACCATTCCATTATGTGTTACTGTAGTTAGAGGAACTCCCACAAAGGGGAAATGGCACCCAGGGGTTGACATTTATGCCATGCTGCACATGTAGTGGCGGTATCAGAAAGTCCAGTCTTAGAACTACACACACTCATCCATGCTGGGGAATCATTAACAGAAAGTAGCAGTGCCTCGTCCACTTTGCAACACTAACTGCAATTCTAGGGTCATAGCCATAGGTATAGAATAATAATCTCTAATGTCTATGGCTCTTTCACCAACCAAAGTGTCATCAGTCATGAAAACAACAGCTCCGGTCAGGGACATTACTATGCTCTGGGACACCTAGTGCTGTAAATAGGGGGCCTAACCTGTGTGGCCTAGAGACTACTCTCAGAGACTGTCTGGCTGTGCTGCCCGCTCCTACAATGTGACCGGAACTGAGTGCTGCACATAATGCTACAGTGCAACACGTATCTCCTATCAGGAAGGAGGAGCCGGCATTTTGATGTCACCCATCAAGGTGAGGCCCGCACCCTCATAGTTATGCCACTGGCTCTGGTGATAGCCTCATGCCTTGGAGATAAATACTTAATGCACAGCACCTGTTGTCTTACATTTCTTCCTATCAATGTGATCCACACTTGTTCTCAGTATGGTTGTCCTTCTCCGTTAATGAAAAATGTATATACATTTAAGGATGAGAAAATGTAAATTATCCTGAGTCCTTTCTTTAAAATAAATCCTATTTATGCAAGGGGTGGGGAATAAGTTTCCAGATGTGCAGTGCAAAGGCAGAGTAGACATAATATGACTGTCTGGTTGTGAACTGTAATCTCTGACTAAAGTTCTTGTGAAACATCAAGGAACAGGACTGTATATAAGCAGCACTGCACACCGAAGAAGTCAGTATGTTCACTTATGGAGCTCAACAGAGGCCACTGGAGAGCTAAGATCTTCTATGAATACAAGAGTGGTCTGCAACAACAAGAAAGTTTTGACCAACTATGAGTTGCTTTTGGGGAGGAAGCACAGTCCTCAACCACTGTGTTTGCAGAATTTGTGTGTGAAAACAGTCCCTGGAAGATGAGGAGTGCTGCAGCTGACCTGTGTCAGCCATCACCAAGGTCAACGTTGCTGCCATGCAGGCCAAGTTAAGGTGGACACCAGGGTGACCATCCATGGCCCAGTTAGAGAAGGAAATAGGCATCACATTTGGATCAATCCGCTTGATACTCCTCGAAAACCTTGGCCTGAGTAAGGTTTCTACACACTTGATGCTTCATCAACTGACTAGGAGGTAATTCAGAGTTGATCGCAGCAGCAAATTTGTTAGCAGTCGGGCAAAACCATGTGCACTGCAGGGAGGCAAGATATAACATTTACAGAGAGAGATAGATTTGGGTGGGTTATATTGTTTCTGTGCAGGGTAAATACTGGCTGGTTTATTTTTACACTGCAATATAGATTTCAGATTGAACACACACCACCCAAACCTAACTCTCTCTGCCCATGTTATATCTGCCCCCCCCCCCCCCCGCAGTGCACATGGTTTTGCCCATCTGCTAAGAAATTTGCTGCTGCGATCAACTCTGAATTACCCCCTAGAGAGCTGAAGGAGGCTCTGGTGACTTTTTGTTGCAACATGCTGGACAGGTTTGATGGCAGTTGCTCAAACTCTGTCTGGGAGATCATCAATAGCGATTAATCCTGGATCTACAGTTTCAACCCAAAGACCAAACAGTCAGCCTAGTGGACACCAGTTGGAGGTGCGCCGCCACAGAAGTAACGACATGAGATCAATGTGGTCAAGCAGATGGTGGCTATTTTTGCAGCCAAGATTGGTCATGAAGTTATCATACCACTTGTGCAGCAGTGCACTGACACTGGGGACTGGTATGCCAACCAATGTCTGCCGCAAGTGCTGGAAGCCATTTCTAGGCGATTTCCAAGATCTCGTGCTCGTGGAGCCCTTCTTATCATGTCAGTGCACCTGCTAACAAGTCCAGGAAAGTGGTGGAATTTCTGTCTCATAAACGCATACAGGATCTTGGTCATCCGCCATACAGTTCAGACCTGGCCCCTTGCGACTTCTTCGTGTTCCCACAAATCAAGTGCAAGATGCTTGGGATTCGTTTTTGAGGCACTGGAAGCTGTGGGGACCATCATCCAGCATGCAGAAGATATACCTGCTTCACACTGTTCCAGCTGCTTCACCAAGTGGTTTGAGCGCATGCAACTTTGCGAATACTTTGAAAAAATGGAATGTTCACTTAATGTGTAAATATAATACTTTGTGCATCTGGAAACTTATTGCACACCCCTCATATGAGTATATTTCTGATTAAATTTTGTAAACTGTGACTGTGCTAAGTTTAGTGAATAGTACATCATGTTAGGATTAGTTCTGCTGACTATATTTGTGTTCCCATGGTCACTATTTTCCTGAGCAACTACTGTAGAGTATATGTGCAAGGTGGGACCATTTAAATAATTATATTGATATGTATGTTTTACTAGTTGGTGTTCAGATAGTTTCAATGTGTTTTCATTTTACTATATTTCAGAGACATGGGCCATCAAATACCTTATACCATTTGGTCAGGGATGTCAAAAAGGTAAGAGCTAGATATCAAGAAAAGGAAGGTAATGTTAATCAATGTTTCTAGATCTTAGAAACTCTCTGTTTTGCATGAGCTTTTCTGACAAGTGTATTTGTGTTTTTATTTTTCTTGTTTATCGCCTCACTTTATTAGTACTCACCACACTCACCTGTTATTTGTTTATTTTTAGGGGTATATCATTGTATGTATCAAGATGATTATTATTTGTGGCACTAGTTTTCTTTAAAAAAGAAAAAAGACTAAACTAAGTTTTTAGCAAATATACATAACCGCTTTTTAATTAGCAAAATGGCATTTTGTTTAAATGGGCATGTATAAACTAATTTAAACTAAGACCAATACAGTAAAAAAATGTATTATAAACAAAGTAATAATTGTGGTTAAACTAAGTTTATTAAATAGTTTTAATATAGTTAAGAGAGAAACGTGCAGCTAAAACTGTTTTAGGTTGCCACAAAATATGCAGTCAGCTTAGTGGTGAAACTGACCATTATGAAATCTTGATACATATTACCCTGTATTTTACTCACAAATTCACCATCAACCAAGTTTGTAGGTTCTCTCTTAGTGCGAATAGATGCTTATAGCAAAATATTTGGTAGTTAATCTAAAATGTATTAAAACGTTTTGTGAAAAAGTCTTTTTTTATTTTGTGCACATTGTTTACAGTTATAATGAAGAATTTTCAACTGTGCGTGATTACCTTTAATCTCATCAAAATAAGAAAATTATATGACATCAAAATTTCACAGTATTTATCCCAAAACTATTATAATTTCCATATATGCTTACAAAAATTGTGAATTCATCTGGTGTGTCAAAGAACTATGGTGGTCACAAATTTTATACTGTTAAACAAAGTAGTATTTTATAATAATTATATACTGTGTAGATGTTAATAGTGTTAATGATTTTACATATATATATATATATATATATATTCACACACATAAATACAAGAGTGGTTCAGTAAGTAAGGTAGCAAGTTCTCTCATGTGTGTAATATTCTCTATTTCATTCTAGTTTCCCACCAGGCCAGAGCAGGTAGACCACTGCTTCCCCTCACAGCTATAAGACTGTGCCTAATGTGAGTCATATTTCCCAACATCAGTTGTAAGGTGGTGGGGCTGACTGAGACATAGTCACACATTGAGGTGCACAGTGTGATCAGATTTCTACATCTAATGTGCATATCAGTAGCTGAAATTCAGCAACAACTGTCGGAGTGTACAGCAGTGACATGCGGTGGGGTGAGGCAGGTGAGGCAGAACTTTTCCTGTCATACTAACATTGTGCCAGAGTTTTGACTGTATAAAGTATTATGAAATATTGTTAGGATATGCCTGAGCCAAGTTTGGGATTGGCAGAGATCAACTAGGTTAATTTACCTGGGGTATAGGAACTGGCAAGGCAAGGGTTAATTGCAGACAGACTGGATCTAAGATGACTTGGCAAGGCTGGGGTTAATTGTACACTTTGGCTAGGTGATACTGGCAAGGCATGCAAGTGAAGACTAGCAAGACTTGATTAAATCACATAACAAAGCATGGATTTATTGCAGGTCAGGTTAACAGGATACTAAAATGGTTACTGCAGACATGCTTGACAAGGTATGATAACAGGAAGCCACAGGATAGAATATGCATTGATAACTGAACAATGAGAACTGAATGAATGCGGTGATAACTGCTGGGAGTAACCAGGTGAGTGTGTGTGTGAGTTGATTAAAAGAAAAGTTCTGTCAGCTTGAGCAGAGAGACTTGCTTGATGAATAGTGACTAGGCTGTAATAATAACAACACAGAGGCAGAGTTGTAGCTTTGAGTACTGATAAAGATAACCAGAAATTGGTGCAGGTCTGTGAATACAGGCACAGCTGTAGTGAATAAAGTTTGTTACCGACAACCAAGGACACACAGGCTGGACGTTCACGAGACCTGAAGTGGCAGGATAAACTCACGAAGACTTGGCAGTAGTTAGGCAAGTATCAGGACCATGAATGAGAATAACTGGAGGACTATGGCTGGATGTTGACACGGCGCAGAAACAGACACAGGACGGCAGGAAATTGGCAGGATCCAATGAGGCACGGGTTCTAGGACTGGCAAGGAACCAGGACTCAGGAACAGATGTGGGGTTCAGACAGACAAACCAGGGTTACAAGAACTGGGAATTGCACAGTATGCAGCGGCCGCGTGGCAGGCTCACTGTGTGCAGAAACTTAGTAATGTCACCGGCTTCAGGAACAGAGCAGAATCCCTAATGAAATTAAAAGAAACCAATCACAGGAGGAGTCAGGTAACAGAAGCATTTCAAACAGGTGTGCGACATATGTAGCAGCCGGCTTCTGGGTTGCTAGGAGACAGTCGAACACAAACAGGAATGAGTCACAGCGGTGGCTCATAACAAAAATACAAATAATATATTAGAAATATCATCTTTGTATTATTATAATTATTTTTATAGTCAAAACTCTGGAGTAAAAAGTCTATGAGAGGTGAGGCAGTGCCTCATCTGTCTTTTCCGCACATTTCTGATCAAAACTCACCAAATTTCCAGGAGTTTATACTGTTGCACTTTTGCATTAAGCCTACATTAACTCTTTGGCTTGTATATTGGGGGTAATTCCAAGTTGATCGCAGCAGGATTTTTGTTAGCAATTGGGCAAAACCATGTGCACTGCAGGGGGGGGCAGACATAACATGTGCAGAGAGAGTTAGATTTGGGTGGGGTGTGTTCAATCTGCAATCTAATTTGCAGTGTAAAAATAAAGCAGCCAGTATTTACCCCGCACAGAAATAAAATAACCCACCCAAATCTAACTCTCTCTGCACATGTTATATCTGCCTCCCCTGCAGTGCACATGGTTTTGCCCAATTGCTATCAAAAATCCTGCTGCGATCAACTTGGAATTACCCCCATTGTGTGTAAATCTGGCTCTGGTACTAGCTAGTGCCTCCTGATCCATTTGCCTCACCACACGTCCCTGGTGTACAGTGATAGCATCACGGAAACAGGTTTGGGTTTGGGAAATGAAAATGAAATAAAGAACATTACACACGTAAGAGGTCTCGTTCCCTTCCTTATTGAACCATCCTCGTGCTTTCACAATCAACACTTATAAAATAATAATGGTAAAAACCTCAAACAGTAAATAATTGGGAAAACTAAATAAAAGATTTTGACAAATACCACGTGTCAGGTTTGGCCAAATTCAAATCCTGATTCTCTTGCTATTTATTGTACAGGCCAGAGTTACTGTTTCCTAGCGTTAAGATTACAATACATATCATTTAGCCCTTGCCTGCATATTATATAATAGTACATATTTAGGACCTGATTCAGAGACGCAAATGTCGCTGCTGCTGCGTCTTTGTAATAGGACACCTAATGCCGGATTCTCTGATCCATTGGCTGTGTTTGAAGATGCAGCATCAGATCAACATCGCAACCTTCGGGTTACTCGGGATGTCCGTCAAAACTACACTGCCAAGGCCTGTGAAACTGCTCCACTGGCTTCAGCACCCCTAAAAAATGCAGCCAACACGAGGCCCAAACATACCTGCAGCTTGTCAATTAGGCTGCGGCTAATGGCCCCATCACCATGCTTACTGTGGCTCGGGTGTATACTCAGTCCTGAAAACATTGGTCAATTGCGATTGAATGGGGACTATGACGGGAGCTGAATCAGCCTCTTGATTCAGTATTCATAAGAATCTTTAGTATTCTGAGTTGGTAAATGGTATTTTCCTAAAATATGGATTCCTTGCATTACTATTAAAAAGCAAAGGCCAATTACAGTCCATTACACAAAAGAAAACTTGCTAATACTGTACATGTATAAAACAATTGACATAAAAACAGCTAAATAAATCAACAATAGCCGTGTATCCAACTTCTTTGTTTATCTTGATATATTAAACTACACAGTCGCTAATAAAAATATTTTTGGGAAGAAAAATCAATCTTGAAATGCCATCCAGTTTATTCCTTTGTCAAATATATTCATATTCCCAAAAAATATCTGTCATGTTTTCTGTGCATAATTCAATGTACTGTACTGTATATTGAATTCTTTATCACTTCTATTAACTGCATTTAGAACATAAAGTATATGTAATAATTTTACAGATATTTTATTTATAACTTCCAATAAAACACATGTAGTTATAGTATTCTAATTCCATTGTTACTGTCTGTTGAATTTACAAAAGTGAGGCCTGTTTTAAGTAGAAAAGCTCAAAATGGAGAGTCTAAGGCCAATGTTAAATGGTGTTGCCGTGTTCTTTACCCTGAAGATGAGTATGCTGAAGAAGCACTGACTTATTGCACACTTCCAGTACAATACACCAGCTCTGCTTCTCCTGAGTGTGTGTCCTTATACTTAATGTGTTTTCTAAATTAAAGTAATTCCTTTATGAATTTGGTCAAACCAATCTCAAAAATATAAAAATTTGAGTTTGGTTAAACAACCATGATTCAAAGATATGTGGAACGATAACTATACAATTTTGCCTTTCCTACCTGTTCAAGAGTAAATTGCTAAATTTTATAGTGTTTTTAACTTTTTTTTAATTGGAACATTAAAAATGCTATATAATGTTAGATAATTGATTGCAAATTTTTGACATTTAGAACTGCTCTGATAACCACTCTGCAATAAAATATGGCCACTTCTAATCTTGAAGACTCTCATACAGTTTAATATAAAGGCAATAGTTTCAGTATGGAAGTGTGTGATCATATTCATCTGCTAATAACAGTATAGCCTATACCTAATTTCAACATCTAGTACTATTTTTAGAATACTTACTGTATAATATTGTGTGTTGCTTTTATAGGTTATCACTGATGGGAACATTTTAAAGTGTTTATAACCTAATGTTGCACTGACAACTGGTATTTACAATGCCATAGATCAAAATTGTAGGTTAAGTATATCATGGACAACATCCCCAAGTGGATACCTAATATAGAGCATGATTATATGCGATGGAGCCATTATTAGATAGACCTGGTTAAGTTCATATCTGTGTGATCATTAAGATTGGTTTTAAGCCATATGAATCTTTAGCTGACCGTTTGCTGATTTCCCGTCTAGTGATGACATTATTAAAGTGCACTTGTCCAGCCAGAAGACGTTATGGTCATGCTACTAATACCATTGTATTCTGGCTTGTGGGAACTGAAACATTTCACATTTAATGTGAACCTTCTTTGCTTTTTATGAGCAAGAACCGTAATCCATGTGTAAGTAATGTATATCGACATGTTCCTAGTGGGTTTCATGCTTTCTGGATTAAGCTGTTCTGAATGTGTGGTCCCTGGTTAACAATGTGGCTGGTGTTTTGTGTCCAGAGGTGCAATCTATGTTGCTTGGCAACATAATAGTATTAAAGAGTTTTATACAGTGTCTGTATTCCTCATTTTCCACTGGTTGGTTGAAACAAGCAGCTCAGACTTTTTAATTCTAGAAGTAAAATTTGCTAATGTCTGAATATCCCCAAGCATACATATATACTGCATATATACAATTCCCATAGATTAATAGAATTTATGATGGTTTGATTAACCTGCCATTTTCAAGGGGCATAGGGAAATAACATATCTCTAGATTCCCTGTAGAAGTACTTTATCTGCAGAAGTCCATTAAAAATCTATGCTGAGTGAAGAGTTTAAAGGATACTTAAATCCCTAAAACATCTGAATATAGCATTTGCAATACATTTTAGTAGATTTCTGCACTGTATTTGTGGTCTGCATTAAACGTGATTAGGAGTTTCAAACAGAAACTGATATTCTGAACAAATGGGTAATGAACTAATGTGTGCGGTGTTTATCAATCGCTAGAAATTTTATTTGCTATGATTCCGCTGAATTTCGGCTCAAATTTGTAAATTGCTGCAAGTTTTGCTCGAATGTGAATAATAAAAAATGTTAAATGACACCTTAACTTAGTGTCACCATGCCATTAACAATGATAATTAAAATACCTGTTGTCACACTTACTGTACACACCGCTGTCATTTAATTGGCTGGCCTGCTTCCACTGGCCAGGACGGTAAATATAAACATGCTGTGTCAGGTTAGAATACAAGGGTGCCACCATATTGGATTGATAAGCTGACTTCGGGTTTGTCCACTCGACAAGGAGCTGACTTCAACCACCAATGACTGATTGAGTGAGACTGCCCTATTTAAACCCCTCAGTTGCACCTGCTCATTGCCAGTACAACTTGTACGTTACCTGTACCTGGTTCCAGTATCAGTAGCTCTTCTTTTTCCTGTTTTTTTTTTTTTGCTGTCTGTTGCACACTCCATTGCGCACATCAGAGTTCCTGAGTTCTCTGGCTCCCATCCTCGTGTTTCAGCTTCCAGTTTCTCCCTGGATTCTGCACAGTGCTCTACACAATTCCATCCAGCAAACATACAGAGGAAGGCAAATAGAACAAATGTTAGATATCACAGCATGATCTGGTCCAAGGTGGGAACAGAAAGTAAAGAAGACATGGATAAATGTCATGAGACACAGGGCCTAATTCACACCTGATCGCAGTAGCAAATTTGTTAGCTAATGGGCAAAACCATGTGCACTGCTGGTGGTGGGGCAGATATAACATGTGCAAAGAGAGCTAGATTTGGGTAGGTTATTTTGTATCTGTGCATGGTAAATACTGGCTGCTAACTCTCTCTGCACATGTTATATCTGCCCCCCCCCCCCCCCCCCGCGGTGCACATAGTTTTGCCCATTAGCTAACAAATTTGCTGCTGTGATCAGATCTGAATTAGGCCCACAAACAGGTGTCCAAATCTTGGTGTGAATAAGAACTTAGGAAAGAATGGGGCAGATGTATTAAGCCTGGAGAAGGGATAAAGCAGTAATATGCGCAAGGTGATAATGCACAAGCCAATCATTACAGTTTTGAAAAAGGATGGCTAGGAGCTGTCTGGCTAGTGCATTATCACCTTGCACTTATCACTGCTTTATCATTTCTTCATACCTTCTCCAGGCTTAGTACATCTACCCCAATAACTGAAATGCAGTTATAAGGGAAATTAAAGCAGGAAATGGAAGGGGTAGCGGAAAGGAGTGGGATGACTATAATGTGAAGCTGTATGGGAAATCACAGACCAATCTGTAAGGAGATTAGTAGTATCGGTGGAAATAGAGCAAGATGGGGAGATGGTGTACGTTGCTATTGGTCCCCGCAGGTGGTCAGCACTCAGGAATAGATAGGGATGGGAGTCTGCTTTGTGCAAAGAGCCGAGTCTTGAGTGAAGACGTGACCCCTGTTGTGAAGATAATAGGTTATCTCATCCATAGCAACCACTGACACATTCTGTCATTTAAGTGCTGAAAGAGAATTTCATGGAAAACTTATCAAGATCTGGAGGAGGGTAGCTTAACAAGAATACCTAATGATCCTTTGTTACCAGAGATTCTATGAGAGAGTTCAAGAGAACATGAACTGAATCCCAAAAGGGGGTAATATTCGGGCATGTCCACCAGATACATAGCATAGTGCCACTATGGTCGCACCCCCACTAACAGTCAGGCAATGAGGATGGGAACATTTTGTTATGGGAGTGTAGTACCAATGGTAGTAAATTTTATATGATTTTTCTTTAATTGTAGAAGAAATTTGAGCATTTAGAAATCCCTTGGCTCACATCCTCCCACATCTCATCTGGAGAGGTCCAAGATCCTTATCCCACTCAGCCTCATAAAATCTTGGCAAGGGAAGGACCACATCATGCTGGACAAATTAAAGTTGGGAGATCAAGCCTTTGGTTAAGGGCTGATGTTTAAAGGTTGTAAAGTCCCTGAATATGGAGGTAGGGGCAAGGAGCATAGGGAAATGACAGATTTGGAAGAATTAAAAGGGGCTAAGAACCAGGGATGGGGACTCCTGTTGAGGTTCCGCCAAGGACATCCTTCGAGCTTGTCTGGAAAAATATGGAAAAATATGTATGGAGTTTAAGACCGACCTTTGACATATATACAGTATGCTCTTGTGATGCAAGACCCAGGAGGTAACTTTGAGTTGAACCAAATGTGGTCAGAGGCGAGATTTAAGTGAGTGCTGATTCCGAAGAGAAATGTTAGGACACACATACTTTTAATGAGACTCTGGCTCATTTGCACTGTAACAAGGAGAACTTGCTCGAACACCTATGAAATGGGATTCACAAAACAGTGTTCCCATTCCCAGAGGCTAACTTACAACATAAAATTGTAACAACACTTAGTATAAGGGGCATGCGTCCCAACCCTAAGACACATTTCCATTATACAAAAAAAGTAAAAGATGTGTGACACACCTACACAAATTAAAACAAAATAAAATGAATAAATCTTAACTGAATAAACATTATCCAAATCCCTCATTCACCATTTCATTAAATAATAAAATATAAATGTGCTCCTTCTAGAACCATCATAATACAAATGGGCCCCTTGTCTATTAAATTTGGAATGCTGCAGTGCTAAAATCAACACACCAGTTATCAGTAGGCTGCAGCCTAGGGCACTATGACTAGAACTTGGTGGGGGAGGACTACATAGTTGGCAGACAGGGAACAAAATGAAGAAATAATTAATTCCATATTGGCAGAGGTTGTCTGAACATATGCAGTAGGAATGGGGATTTCCTGAGCGCATACACATACATATACTATGCTCTTTGTTTAGCACCGCTACAGGGGGCGCTACCAGAGTATTAGCTTTGGGCATCTAGAACTCTTATTCAGGCTCTGCCAATGATCACAGTAGTTGTCATGGTCACTATAGCATACTTGCCTACTCTACCGGAATGGCCGGGAGGCTCCCGAAAATTGGGTGACCCTCCCGGCCCCCCGAAGAGCAGTCAAGTCTCCCGATTTCTGTCTTCCTCCCTGCCCGGCCACCCACTTAGTGAGTAAAGTGGGCGGTCTGGGCAGTCAATATCGCAATTCTTGTTAAATTGCATCATCATAGCCACGCCCCCTGCAGTATAATGCCGGTAACAGGAATTACACAGTGGGGGCGTGGCATAAATGATGTGATCCATAAGCCACACCCCACCTCCACCCCGCCCCCCTCTGCTCATCACTACCCTGCCCCGCTCCCTGCTGAGCCGACCTAGCTGCTCTCTCCCAGAGAGAGCAGCCATAAAGTCGGTAATTATGCACTATAGCCCAGGGGTGTTGGGAAAAGCTATAGTTCTTTACAGTACAGGCTGTTTGTCACTGGGTGATGCACATTGAGGTTTTTCTCTCCATTCTGCGCTGCCAGTCTGGGCCTGGTTTTCACTATGGCAAGGGAATCCATACTCATCGCATACCCTCCAACTGTACCTTTTTGGCTGGTATAGTACCATTGTTTTAATGGTCTGTACCTGCTAAAAGGAGCTTTGTACTAGGTGCAGTATCTCCATACTTCTCTTGCTTTATATAGCAGCATTGTGAGGCCATGCGCCCTTTACCCATGGCCACGCCCCCTCACTTTGACCAGTTTCTAGCTAGGAGATGTTGGAGGGTAGGTCATCGTCCTCCTGTATTTCTGTAAACCATACCCAGGCTGTCTAGCATTGGGGTGGTTAAAGATTTGGAAAGGGAGAATACTCACTTCTTGAAAGTGTTGCTTATACTTTGAACAGTGTTGTATCTGTGACACTACGGCTTGCAGCAATAGCTATGCAGGGATATGTTCCCATTATCAGTGCTGTACAAACTCCCTTAGGAAATAATGGTGTAGCAGTGGTGTTCAGATGATAGGCTGGTTGCAGCTGTATTGTAATCAAGGACAGGGTTAGCCAATTATCTAATAGTTATTATTTATTCACTGAATAAATCAGTTGGGATTGACAGGATGATTTAGCTGCAGCAATCTCTAAAATTCCTCTGGAATTCAGAATATGTGGAATCAATTCGCTCATCTCTAATGGTAGGTTTAAAGTTGGCACTGGCAGAGACGATTGATCAGCTTTCATACTGTATTCTATTTTCTGCTGACATTATTATCATTCATTATTAACAGTTTCTAATATAGCGCAGCATATTCAGTTGCGCTTTACATCTGGAACAGCAGTAATAGAACAACGCTGAGTAATAACAGAGACATAGAGATACATTTCCTTTGTGTCATGATATGCAAGACATCAAACATTGTAATAAAGATTTAGACCATGACAAAAAAATACATTGCATAGAGTATATTTACTTTTTTTTTCATTCTGGTTACGGCACATAAGTCGGTGCAATGCATTCAGTCTAAAAGGTAGTTACATGACTTTATTGAACCCCCCGACAACTATCTCTTCATTATGATTATGGATTGAGAGCTGTTGTGGAACAGCTGCAGTAAGCTTTTCTAGCATATTGGAGTACAAAGTATTTGTTCCATATTTGCTGTTGAATTCAGTATCAGAAAAAACTATAGATGCCTGTAGAAAAGGATAGCAAGCGCCATCTTGTGGAATAAGCACCAATGCACATTTCCTGCATTTTAATATGGGAACTCCACGTATTAGAATTCTTTGTTTGTTTTGTTCAGTCTTCCTAATTGCTGCAAAGTTATTGATAAACTTGTAAAATTAACATTTTAAAGTGCATTTATGAATTAAAGCTTACAAGCATGCAGCACAACATAAAGTATCCCAATGATAAATTAAAGTTCACACTGTAGCTGGATTACTCCCTAAAGCAGTGGTTCTCAAGTGCCTAGGCACACTGGGGTGCCTCGGGACACTTGCACGGGTGCCCTGGGTTGGTGATCCAGGACCAATTCAAATTATTTACGGTAAATATAACAGAACAAACCAGTGCTTGTGGCTTCCAATTCTAAAATATGTGGACAAATAGACCATCACCACATTATGGGCAGTACGGATGGTGTAATGGTTAGCATTACTGCCTCACAGCACTGAGGTCATGGGTTCAATTCCCACCATGGCCCTAACTGTGTGGAGTTTGTATATTCTCCCCGTACTTGCGTGGGTTTCCACCGGGTGCTCCAGTTTCCTCCCACAATCCAAAAATATGCTGGTAGGTTAATTGGCTCCCAACAAAATTAACCCTCGCATGAATGTGTCTGTGTGTACATGTGATAGGGAATATAGATTGTAAGCTCCACTGTGGCAGGGACTGATGTGAATGGCCAATTCTCTGTAAAGCGCTGCGGAATATGTGTGCGCTATATAAATAACTGGTAATAAATAACTGAACCTAAGGATGACATACTGTATATAGTAAGAACAATTTACTGAATTATTTTTTTCTGAATTTCTGAATAAGAAACTCTTGGCCTAAGGGTGCTGTCAAAAAAATCTGGATACTCTAGGGCGCCGTGACTCAAAAAGTTTGTGAATCACTGTCCTAAAGTATTAAAATGATAACCTAAGTCCATAATTTAATGGAACTACTATTGGTATTACAAAAGCCACATAACCTTAATGCTGACAAAATCAAACTAAGAATGCAGCATTATTAAATATTTTGTATTACAATGCATCCAGATCTTAATATTATAACATATAAGTATAAGCTACATACTATCACAATAATAGCACTACAAAACTAGCCACAACGAAAGAGAACATAAAACAACCTAGGCATATTATTATAAAACTATACTTTAGTAATGCTAATAACACAAAACTAGAAACAGCAATAAATAAGCTGAAATAAAACAATTCAGACATATTGGAACTCATACCGAGTTGGACATAAAGCAATTTAGTCCTTTTTCAATGCAAATTGCTCATTTTTAAGTGTGCATATTGTACACGTCAATTCACAATGTGCATCTTGTTCACTGTCCTGGCAGCCACATTTTCTACTTAAGGCTCCTTGAAACAAGGGGGCCAAGAAAGATATTGTAGAGGGGGAGAAGACCCAGTCAAAATACTGTAAGGGAGTGTCAACCCAAAATGGGTCCCAAGATGGCCACCTAACATGCACAAATACCCATTTAGAATGGGATGACATATAGGTACTCGAATCTCAGGGCATCTTGAGATATAATGATAATGACAGCTGCAGGCCACTTCAGCTCTAAGACACTTGATTGTGCAAATATAGAGAAATTGCTTTTGCTACAATCTAATAGCAGGATAACAGTGAAGACCTATTTTAAAGAAAAAAAAGTATATTTCCTAAGTTTGGGCCTTTTAACAAGTTAAAATGTCATACTTGATTCTTGTTTGACTTGCTTTTAACACTCTTCACATCTCAAAGTTGTGGCCAACTATGCTTAGGTGGAAAAATTGTTTTTTTTTCCACTGATGCATTTTTCTGTGCTTAGCCGTCACTCTGAAACAAGTCAGTTATCATAAACTTATATAAAAAAATTATATAAAAAAATTATATAAAAAAAAATGTGAGCGCACTAATAGATGCAATAATAAATATAATTTAGTCAAGGCTGCTGATTTGATAAAAATGCATATACCTTTATTAAATTGTTAAGAAACAAAACAAAAAATAACCCATAAAACCATCATGGTACCAAGACAATCAAGACTGAAAGGCAATTAATGGATATTAATACGAGCTCTCGCCAATTGGACTTTGGTTGCAATATATGGCATATATACCGGTATATTAATACTTTTAGCACAGTATTTTTATAAGAGTCCTGCTGGTTAATAACTGTTATCCCTCTCCAGAGGATTTGTTAAAAGCTGTATTGTCATTGCTAAATAAGCATAAATAAAGCCATAATAGAGAATGCACAGTCCCACATTGGTTAGGTATTAAAAGTGTATGTTTGGCTTTATATAGTTCTGTTCCAACAATATGCTGAGCAGCAGTTATAGTTACGTGATGCAGTGCTGGTAATTGGTGTTTCCTCGGCACGATACTCCCGTTGGCGATGCTCACCCCCCGCTCTGCGGCGGTTCAGAGTGTCCGTTGCCTGGCTGTAGCAGCTGTCTCCAACTGCACGTGAGACGCTGGAAGCATGTGGTGTGGTAGGGAGCGCTTGGTCGCGGACCGCGACTTCCGGGTTGGACGGAGCTTCCTGCTTCCGGTGCGTTCCACCTGCATTCCACCTGACGTTTCTCAATCACTTGACGCGTTTCTCCGCCCTTGATAGATGGCGGTTTCTGAGGAAACCGCCATCTATCAAGGGCGGAGAAACGCGTCAAGTGATTTGAGATACGTCAGGTGGAACGCAGGTGGAACGCACCGGAAGCGTTAAGCTCCGTCCAACCCGGAAGTCGTGGTCCGCGACCAAGCGCTCCCTGCCACACCATATGCTTCCAGCGTCTCACGTGCAGTTGGAGACAGCTGCTACAGCCAGGCAACGGACACTCTGAACCGCCGCAGAGCGGGGGGTGAGCATTGCCCACGGGAGTATCGTGCCGCGGAAACACCAATTACCAGCACTGCATCACGTAACTATAACTGCTGCTCAGCATATTGTTGGAACAGAACTATATAAAGCCAAACATACACTTTTAATACCTAACCAATGTGGGACTGTGCATTCTCTATTACGGCTTTATTTATGCTTATTTAGCAACGACAATACAGCTTTTAACAAATCCTCTGGAGAGGGATAACAGTTATTAACCAGCAGGACTCTTATAAAAATACTGTGCTAAAAGTATTAATATACCGGTATATATGCCATATATTGCAACCAAAGTCCAATTGGCGAGAGCTCGTATTAATATCCATTAATTGCCTTTCAGTCTTGATTGTCTTGGTACCATGATGGTTTTATGGGTTATTTTTTGTTTTGTTTCTTAACAGTTTAATAAAGGTATATGCATTTTTATCAAATCAGCAGCCTTGACTAAATTATATGTATCAAAACCAGCCAGCAACTACCTATCTAACTTTATGTATTTATCTATCATGTATTTATCACACATCTGTGTCAGATCACTTAGTAACCCATGAAATGCTTATATGACTCAAACTAATCATACTTTCATCTCCAGAGGTTTGAGCAAAAATGAGGGATGTTAAACTCTATTCAAGATTCAATACTCATAGCGGTATGCATTTTTGGCTAGGTTTTGACATTTTAGCCACATTAAAGTCTTCCTAATGGAATGTATACTGTAATCCAGTGGTTCCCAAACTTTTTGAGTCACAGCGCCTTAGAGAATCAGAATTTGTTTCATGGCACCCCTCGGCCAAAAGTTTCTTATCAAGAAATTCACTAAAAATATTTAAGTATATTGTGTTTAGATGTCATCCTTAGGTTCAGTTGTGTGGTGAGGAACAGGATTTACTTCTGTATGTACACATATTTCATGATTGGAAGCCACCAGCACTGGTTTTGCCTATTACAGTGAATATAAATAATGTGAATTGGTCCTGATCCATCAATCCAAGGCATCCCTGCAAGCAGGGGTGGATTGGGATAGAAAACCAGCCCGGGAAATTTCTGGATGCAGCCCTGATGGAGGCGGAGTCTGAAGGGGTGGAGTCTGTCAAGCTGGGAAGGATCCTCCTCATATAGCCTAATTCTGAGTTGGATGTAGTTGCAGCTTTCCTTAGTTCTATTGCAGCAATTGTATCTGTGACATTATGCTAATGCTGCTACAGAGCCCATCCCTGGTGTACATCCGTGTCCAAATATGCAGGACTGAGGCACCCACGGTCAGTTTCTGCAGATGTTGCAATCATGCTTTGTGTGCGCTCGCACCATTGGCACTTCCAGCAGCCCTATGCTACTGTAGGTGCAGCTCATCCGTCTGAGTATGGCCTCCAACGTGAGCAATTCAGTGACTCTGTATGCATCCACTTTCAGCAACATGCCCGTGTCACTCTATTGTCCCTCCAATATCACAGCCGTACTACACTACACCTGCGTCTGATTAGCCAGCCTCCTGTAACTGCCCTGGAGCTCCCAACACATTTCTAACACACTTCTGAGGGCAACCACCATATACAGACACACTAGCAGTGCACACTGGGAAAGGGGGGGGTGGGGAGGGGACAACAAACTGTGTTTGTATTTATTGTTGTATTTCATCTTTATTTTTGTCTTGAATGTAATTACTTGGTAAAGTAATTATCCCCACCAGTAGTTATCCCCATGACCAGAGCAGAAAGAGGCCTGGCTTTTGTATCTCCTTGTGGTACAATGACGTGAGTTCACCCCTTTCCCAATAGACATACTTACAGAAAGGAGTCAGTGTACGATCACATGCATGGACAGTGTGGATGCTCATTGCTCTCCCGGGTTGCTGCCTGCTGGTATGTGGAGGCAGGGCTGGCTGGGAGGAGGGATCTCACGCACACACTACAGTGGCAGAGCTGTGAGGGAAACACGCAATGGAAGCCGCTTCCCTAACACTTACTCACAAGGGGTCAACCTCTTCCGCGGAAGCACAGGAACACAACAGCCGAGCCGAGGACAACCCTCGCTAAGCTGTTGTGATAGTCGACGGCACACAGGAGCTTCATGCTTCCCCCCAATGTCAGGTAACTATGGCCGCCGCACTCAACCCGGAGCTGCGGCGGCCGTAGTTACCTGACATTGGGGGAAGCATGGCTATTACGGAGAGCAAGTGGGCCGGCCCACCAGCAATCCATCCCGGTGGACCAATCCGCCCCTTCCTGCAAGTACCCTGAGGTACCCCAGGGTGCCACGGCACACAGTTTGAGAACCGCTGCTGTAAACTAAAGTACATAACAGTCTGTACCAGTCTCATAAAGTAAATCATCCACCGCTCTGATTAACCAAACATTAAGCAATATAATGAGGTTCAGTTGAGCTTTGACCTTTGTTTTAATCTCCCAGTATATTAATATTTGTATATCTGTCTATTTTCCTGTTGTGTGTTCTGTGACAGGAGTTGGTTCACTGCAGATATGTTGTAAACACATATCTGATAACATTGTTGCTTCCTGTGCAAACCGAGTGTTGACATGCAGCTCACATGTCACCTTGGTGTGTTTCAGTTTCCATATTGAACTGTTCTGTAAATCTCTCAACACTGTGATCTTCCTCTTCACGGTTGTTGTAGCGATCTCAATATTGTGTTGTCTAAATAGCAGTGGCAAATGGATTTTAAGCCATTCTGCAATAGATGCTCTGTGGTCAGTATATGCGCACTGACTGAAGATTCATAAAGGAAAGGTAAGCTTGTGATGAGTTCTGTAAATATGTAGTAATTGTGACCATAGACCAGGTGTCGCTCTGACTGGGTCATTTTATACAGTCATAGATGTGAGAGATTGTGTTTGTACAAACCCCATTCGCTTAATAATTTGCCCTAAAAATTATTATTAATAAATTGATTCTATTTAGTGGGATCTTTAATAATTATAGTCATGTAAGCATATGTCATTGATTTGCTTCTCAAACTTTTATTTTTGCAGTTCTAGATTAATGGCAATATTGACTCCAGCTGTAGTAGCTCTCTTGAAAATTACATTGTTGAGTAAAATGGTATCTGGATCATAGATAGTGTCTAGATAGACAGTCAATAAGTAAACACCATATTGTCAACATGCATTAGGTAAACAGGGTGAAAAGGTCAACAGGCAAAAAGCAGATAGTTCATAGGTCAACGGGTTCAAAAGGTCAACATGACAATGGTCGATACACATTTTTGTTGGGTTTTCACATGTTTTTCAACTTTTGTTTGATTTACCATCCACGTGGACTATGAATGGGAATAGTGACCAGTGCAAAGCACAAAGGTAGCAGAGTGAGGCAACTTGCCCAAAGCATTACAAGCAAAGCAACCCTGCGAGGGTATACATTTGCACTAATTGTGGTCACATATGATGAAACATACAAAATGACTCCCAAAGAACATAAAAACCCGTGTCGACCTTTTTTCTGTCTACCATTTCCATGTTGACCTTTGGACCCTGTTCACCTTTTGTACCTTGCCGACCTTTTCTACTGTCTACTTTTTCCATGTCGACCTTTTCACCCTGTCGACCTTAACACATGTCGACCATATGGGGTCGGCCTATTGACTATCTCTCTAATTAGAGCTATTAGAACACACCCGATTAAAATATATTTTGTAAAAATGCTGTATGTCTTAATGGCATATATTTAAAGGTAATGCATCTCTAAGGGGCATATGTACTAAATCTTGGAGAGTGATAAAGTAGAGAGGGATACATTACCAGCCAATCAGCTCCTGACATTTTTTAAACGCAGCCTAAGTATAACATGGCGGTTAGGAGCTGATTGGCTGGTACTTGATCTCTCTCCATTTTATCACTCTCCAAGGCTTAGTACATACTGTATGCTCCTTAATGTTTTATGACTAAGCACAGTGATAGTATCATAGAATAACAAGATTATAGCAAGAAATGTAGAAATCAGCACAGGAAGGTTATTTATTATTTCCTCACTCCCCAACTAATGATTTATTTGAATCCTAATATATTCAATAGTCATTTGGGGTAGGTTCTTTCCCGAATATTGCATCAATATACATGCACAGCTAACATAAAGAAAAAGTATTCTAATTTGAGGCTCTCTAAAGTCTGTTATAATCTAGAAATGCAATACATTATTAATATAGTCTAATATACTAAATAATACACTTTAATACTGCCTAACATTCCCTACATTTTATGTTTTTAAATACTTAGCTACCTATATTAGGAATATTAGGCTATAGCAATTTATTTTAATCAGATGTATGATGTGTTAATATTATAATAGACTTAAGAATACAGCAAAGCAGAATATTTTTTATTTCTCTAAGTTAGGTACTGTAAGTGTTTTTCCAGGTTCTCCAGATACATACATGTTGTCTGTATTTGGAGATTGATAGCAAATGAACTTTAACACAGAATTTTAAAAGATCAATTGCTTGGATGACCCACAGCTATCCTGATTTGCAGAGAGTACAATAAAAGAAGAGGGTTATAAAACACCAAATAGGCTAAATAATGGATCCAGCACTACCATGTATACCACTGTCATTTATAAATATTTCTAATTCACACATATAGAAATCTCACTTAATAGCACATAACAATTTTGCAATTGATACAGACACGTGAACCAATAAAGACAAGGACGTTTAGGTTTATGAGGGCAGATACGTTCTAGTCACTCGGGATTACAATTGATAAATGTAATGCTCATCGATTGCTGCACCTCCTTATTTAATTTATGTCTTCTTTCCAAGCGAGAATATCCAGGTTTCGGCTGGATCTATTTTAAGGTGAATTACATAGCCTAATATACTGTACTTCATTTGTTTCCATACATTTCAGTTCATTTTTTTTTTTTAAATTTACTTTAAATGTAACACCTGTTGTTTGATTGTATTTTTATAAACCTTGATGTTACTGCCTATTTTTGTCTGTATGTGTGCCTCCATTCTTGTGTGTGCCTTTTTCACAGGGAAATCTACCTCCAGATTACAGGATAAGTTTGATCGATATTGGCCTCGTTATTGAGTATCTTATGGGAGGAGCATATCGTTGCAACTATACCAGGAAAAGGTTTCGAACTCTTTATCACAATTTATTTGGGCCAAAAAGAGTAAGTTTACATTTTGCCTTAGCACATTGTGATCTTCCCATATATTCCCTTGATGAATATGTTTACAGACACAACTGTAATGAGGAAGGAATAATATATGTTATTGCATGGGTATAATAGCCTATTTTTATATTTATTTATAGTATGTCTGTTTGATCATATCTTTGTAACAAATCCATAGAGTAATATGAATGGGCAGGGGCAAACCAGTGAAGAAAGATTGTATTATTTTGGACTATAGTAGCTGGTACAACATATGACCAAATACTGTACAGATGTGTACACACACACCTATACTTAATAGCAAATAGCAGAAATGTAACCTTTTTGTTCTGATGTGTTTCTTTTTTGTTGTTATAATTATTATGAGTTTCTACTTTGTATTATTATGTAACAATAAAGATATTAACTGTTTAAAAGTCAAATGTTTACACACTAGTAAGAAAAATAAAAGGCCACTAAAAAACAGACCCCATCACTCACAATAGAAAGCGGGAGAATAAGTAAGGAGAGCTAGCAGTATAGTGACAGACAAACTGCAATGTTCTGCTGCACACATTTCCACCTATTACAATAGCTCAATATTGCTAATAATCCTGAGCACCGATGTGCTCAGGATTGCAAGGAAGGGTTGGGTATGATATGCCAGCGGTCTGGATGGCAGCGGTCAGAAGACTGACTGTGGCTTATCAATGGTGAGAATCCCAACAGGGGCTAGGTAAGTATACTTATCTTCCCCCAACGCCCCCCTAACCCTACCTTTCCACAGCCTAAACCTAACATCACCCCCCTCTCCCACAGCCTAACCGTAAGCCTCCCCAGTGATGCCTAAACCTAACTGCCCTTCCTGCAGCCTAAACCTAACCCTGCCTCCATTGCAGCCAAGCTCTAACCCTCCACAGGGGTGCCTAAACCTAACCCTCCTCCCTGCAGCCTAACCCTAAGCCTCCCTCTCCTAGAGTCTAGTCCTAACCCTCCCCCCAAAGCCTAAACCTAACTTCCCCCCTTCTGCGGATTAACTGTCCGTAGTCTAGGCAAACCTTTGGTTGAGATCATAGGCATTAGAATTGTGATCCTTATTTGGATGCCAGCATCAGCATTCTGAGCAGTGTTGGGATTCCAACGTCAGTATTTCGACTGTTGGGATTCCCAACAGCCAGGATCCTATCGGGATCCCTCATTGAAAATCTAATGATGTTGCTTGTCTTGATGTGCCTATGAAGGCTAATTTATTTTCCTACTGTAATACAAATTATTTAATTTTTAATTATTTTAGTCAAAGCCCCTAAGCTCCATTTTGATAGATACTGCTTCTACTTCCTGTTTTGTAAAAGCATAATAATAATGTTTGTAGAAATGATAGCCGTAGGTTAATTAAACAGCATTAGTAAAAAAGAATAATTATCCCTATGCAGTTTTATTTTACTGGGAGTGAGCATCTATTGTAGGTGATTTTTCTCTGAGATGTCCATGTGTAAGCATCTATGAAGTGGGTGGGTTAAAACTACAACAAACCTCTACAAAGTTCACTGGGCTGGGCCAACCAGTAGCAAAGTCGGATCATTAAAACTTACTCAACCTCCTCTGGTGCTGGTGTTATTAAACATTGTTCTTTGTTAGTTTTTTCTACAATTTCTACCAAGTAAAATTCTTAACACTATAAGTTTACACGAGCAAGCGATTAAATTGCTCCTCTTCTGTGTCTTTTTCCCTGTCCTCATCCAGTTATTAAATGGAGAGCATCCATGAACTTATATCTAATACTGCAAAGATACCGTTGTTGCACATTTGTTTCTGAAAAGTATAAAACTGTGTTACAACTCAAGTACTATATTTTACATATATTGACACTGTTCATTATTATGTCCTAAACAGCCAAAAGCACTGAAGTTATTAGGAATGGAGGTGAGTTTTATTTCTGTTAACTATGGCAGTGATCCCAGAGTGGGAAGTACCACTCTTATTTTTTGAGGGGGCGTTTACCTGTGAAGGTGGATGGGAGTTTAAATTATTTTGAGTTAATCATTGCTCTTTTGTATTTCTATCTTCCTTAATTTGTTGGGAGCATTGGAAACTTGTTTACTTATGAAGTCAAGTGGAAGTGGCCCAAAAGGGTTTGGCAACCATTGCACTATGTGAGATTACTACTATAAAAATGAAACCTAAAAAGAAACTTAATGCATGAGATAAACATGAGATTCTGATCTAGGTCTTATTTTCATCATTTAGGAATTCTAGATAGGAATACATTTCTTATTTGCATAGAATATTATAATTCAACTTAGTTCAAATATTTTTTTTGTAGAATACAGGAGTAACATTAATGTTGTGGTAGCATCTTGGAGATTCATTTGCTTTAATAATCATTAGTATACTAATATGTGAATAAAAATGTAAACTAATTATGCAGCTGTCAAGAATCAATGGAGAGGATAATGAACATTCTGTGGCTAGTCGTCTTCTTAATTATTAACTGTAAATAGCTATAACAGGTACCAAGCATTTCCAATGCTGTCTCTGCTTTCCCTTCTGGACTGATTGGTATTTGTTGTAATAGTTTGCATGTAGGATCACTCAAAATCTCACTGTAGCTTTTTTGGACATTACCTTGCTGTCTGCTATAGAGAGTATTTGGGGACATATTTATCAAAGAATATTTGCAGAATATCCCCCTCAATGTACACAGGGCCGGAATAATGCTTGTGGGGGCCCCAGGACAATTAAATTGTGGGGACCCTCCAATGAAATGACCCCAGATTTTTATATTCAGTCTTAGTTATTCCATACAGGTGCAGCCAGTATTATATTGAGGCACAGTACTCTAATTTCTCAATGGAATGCAGTTTAACATTTTTTCCAGAAGTACTTCTCTGGGTTAGCTTGAAATATTGTGTTGGTAATTATGATGATCTGTAATCAGTCATTTATGTCACTTTGGTGAGCTTGGTCCTGTGTAAGTTGTAAGTTAAACCCATGAGTCTATCCTTGTATGTGTTAAATCCAGCCATATAAACACAGCAAATATATACTGTAAATGACTCATAGTTTATATAACCTAAAAATATGGCACAATCTATGTAAATGTCAGCAAAGAAACAGTAATAAAAACAATAACTCAAAAATATACAGTGTTAACTTAACATTCAATTCCACAATTTACATTTTTCTTTTATCTCTGACTCATGTGTTATTGGTACTGAGATAAGTGTCAGTAAACAGGTTAAATATGTATCTATGCATGTAAATATGATGTGATCTATACATTTTAATCTGTGGCAGGATGATATCCCGATGAGAAGAGGAAGGAAGACGACCACAAAAAAGAGGGAAGAGGAGGTGGACATTGATTTAGATGACCCTGAAATCAATCATTTCCCTTTCCCATTTCATGAGCTCATGGTATGGGCCGTGCTGATGAAGAGGCAGAAGATGGCTCTGTTCTTCTGGCAGCATGGGGAGGAGGCAATGGCCAAAGCTCTAGTAGCCTGCAAGCTCTGCAAAGCAATGGCACATGAAGCATCTGAAAATGACATGGTTGATGACATATCACAAGAGTTAAATCACAACTCCAGGTTAATATCATTTTTTCATGTAGTAAAATATTTACCTTTTTTTTTTAATTAAAAGTGTGAAGCAGCCAATGTAATATCCCTGAGACATACCAAGAAGAAGTGGAAACCTGTCAAGCTGCTTAAATTAGTGTTTCTCAACTCCACACTTTCCATACTCTGTGCCTGAGTACAAGTATATCCATTACTGTTGGACACATTTTAAAAGATAAAAGAGGGGGTACTAATTATTTTGCTTGCGATTTTGGCCCTCATTCCGAGTTGACCGCTCACTAGCTACTTTTAGCAGCCGTGCAAATGCATAGTCGCCGCCCACGGGTGAGTGTATTTTCGCTTTGCAGGAGTGCGAACGCCTGTGCAGCAGTGCGCCTGCAAACACATTTTGTGTAGAACAAGACCAGCCCTGTAGTTGCTTATTCTGTGCGATGATTGCTGCGACGAATGACACAGTAATGACGTCAGATACCCGACCAGCAAACGCCTGCCACGCCTGCGTTTTTCCAAACACTCCCAGAAAACGGTCAGTTGACACCCAGAAACTCCCACTTCCTATCAATCTCCTTGCGATCAGCTGTGCGACTGAAAGTGGCGCTAGAACCTGTGCAAAACCACGATGCTTTTTGTACCCGTATGCTGCGCGTGCGCATTGCAGTGCATACGCATGCGCAGTTTTGCCGTTTTTTCAGCTGTGACCAACGGCAGCTAGCAATCAATTCAGAATGAGGGCCCTTGTGAGGAGACCCGGAAAACATACACTGTTGAGGTTCCCTGAGGACTGTTGGGAAACACTGGGCCAGATGTAATGACGTCTCAAGTTTGGCGGCCGTGCGGGATGCCAGACAAACTCTGACTTTTTTTAAAGGGGCAATCACTTACAAGACAAAACCATGCCTTGTAAGTGATTGCCTCTTTAAAAAAAAGCATGGATCCTGAACTCGGGCATCATTACATCCGGCCCATTGTGTTAGAATATGTGATTTGTCTGATATTGGAGCATGACCCCTGGTCTGTTATATGATTGTAGGCCATATAAAAAAAACTAGGAGATTTAATATGGTTTCTGCTCATAAGAAATTGAACTGGTCTACTGGGATGTAGTTAATATCCCAGGCGCTCAGGATCCCGACGGTCAGAATGTTGACAATAGCATCAAGATGGTAAGTACTGGAGCTAGGGTTAGTTTTAGGGTTAGGGTTAGGCACAAGGGGGAGGGTTATGGTAAGGCACTATGGGGCAGGTTAGGGGTAGGCTGCAGGAGGGGACAGATAGAGTTAGGCTGTGGGAGGTAACAGTTTGGGTTAGGCTGCAGGAGCGGTGGGTTAGGGTTAGGATTAGAGTCAGGATTAAAATACTTATCAAAATCCATCTGGATTTTGAACATCGGTATGCCGCCTTCAGCATTCTGGCCATTAGGATCCTGGCAAAAATAGTTAAGACAGGGGACTACAGAGAATGTCCAAAACAGATAAAACTTAGAGAATCTCTGAGGATATATGACAATTAGCACAAGAGTCAGTGGGTATTCAGAGGATATTCCATATGCTGGTACCACAGTAACATGTTGAAATCAGGAGCTTTTGTGGAATGCCAACAGAGTGAACTATGCTGGCAATACCCAGAAGAATACTGGAGACTGTGAGGAGTGCCAGCCTGTAGTGACTGATGCTGAAGACTGTGTAGAGACGATCCGTGGTAATAGCTGATACTTGGAGTACAACAGAAACATACTGGAGACTGTGAGAGTGTTCAGTAGTAATGATCAGCACCGGGAGTAAAACAGCTGCACACAGAAAACTGTGGGTAACACTTAGTAATACTGGCAGCACAACTGGATCACACTGGAAATGGAGAGACATTCAGTTATATTAGCTGGTACTTGAAGCACAATAGCAAAACCCTGGAGACTGTGATGCCAAAGTCTGGTAACTGCAGACTGGAGCTAGTAAGTAGGTTAGAGCAGAAGTTGTACTGGCAATGAGTAGTGGTAAGGCAGAGACTTATATACGGGGCCCTAGCTGTTGATCGGTCTCTGGAGTCATGTGAAGAGAATCTGGTCCAGCATTGCATTGGTAGAACAGTGATCAGCTGATCTCAGGCAAGATGGCATGCCCATGTCTCAGTGGCGCTGGCTCCACATGAACAAAATAAACAGACTCTGGAATTGATATTGCTTGAAACTCTGATAGAAAGAAATGTACTGCTACTGTATATAGTGACAGCGGCGGGTACAGTAACGGGGAATAACAGTCCGGCGAGTGACACACTGGCTTGTATTGTGATACCCTCTTTTTCTTTTTTTAACAACAGCAATTTCTAGCCAGATAAGTCATATTTTATGTTTTGTATTTTTATGCATTAATACTTATGTAAAATATATTGTACCTTGTTACAGATTTGGAGGCTTTGGTGTACCTATTGATAACAGCAGCTTATTCAAATCCTACTGTACTATAGCGTTTATTCATATATATTGGAAAAAAGCACCAATTTAGCTTTTTTCCTTTTGCTTTTTCCCTTTATTAATTCAGTATTGTTTTAGTTTAAAGCATTTGTCAGATTATGCAGTGCTTTCCTGAGAATATTGTGTCATTGGGTTGGGTATGGGTGACCGGCGGTTGGGATACCACCGGTCACCATACCGACGCCGGGATGCCAGTGTTTAGATTGCCGATGGGAGCGAGTGCAACAAAGCCCCTTGTGGACTCACTGCGCTCGCCATGCAGCGGGCTCGGTGGCTTGCTGCACTCACCACAGGTTCTATTCCCACTCTATGGGTGTCATGGACACCCATGAGTGGGAATAGTCCCTGTCAGTCGGCATGCCGACTGTCGTGGTTTCCACTGGGTGGGATTCCAGCATTGGTATAGTAACCAGCGGTCACTATACCAACGCCAGAATACCGCCCGGTGGACAGCTCCCGACCGCCGGTCACATAACCACATCCCATATCATTCCCTGTCCTATT
The DNA here is from genome assembly GCF_028390025.1 of Pseudophryne corroboree. Lineage (NCBI taxonomy): Eukaryota > Metazoa > Chordata > Amphibia > Anura > Myobatrachidae > Pseudophryne > Pseudophryne corroboree. Next base: position 508,788,215 of record NC_086444.1, read on the forward strand.
GATGCCTATGGTGTAAATTACTTACCACACAAACACAGCGTAGGATCCATTTGGTCAGAAGTCTAGAAACATATGAGTATGGTTTTGGACTGTGAGTGGAAAGTGGATCACTCAGAGGAAACACCTGCCAAAACAGGCAAAGCAAACAAACTTGGTAGATGGAAAGTGGAAACCAATGATCTCATGGCTGTGTAGCAGCCAACCACTATGTTTTGTGCTTGAGTAAAACAACATACACTACACATACAGTAAAAAAAAATGTTACACTCCTTTGAGAACATCCTATAAGACAAACAAATATCTTTGATAAAACAGACAAGTGTTTGACCAAAACCATAGTAGTTCAGCATCATTGAATAATAAGTTTTTATAACAGATTTATCTGCCAGTTACATGATTTGGAAAATAGTGGAGCTAAATACAAAAATATAATTAAACATTGATATATTTCACACCGGTGTGCTTGATTTCTACTAATGAAATGAGTACTCTGTCTTATTGTATTTATACTAAAGATGTGCACGGACCTCTGTGTTTTTTAATTCTAATTCATCATCGTGTTTTGGGTTTGGCAAAACCACCTTCAAGTGCCTTGGTACGGATTTGGTTTTTGGTAGAGATGTGCAGGTTCGGGTTTACCTGGATTTACTCGGATTTACCCGGATCTGAAAATGTCATTTTATTGGCTCTCGGATGTCACGTGTTTTTAGATAGCCAATAAGAAAAATCCTGATAAATCCGAACTTGCGTTAATTCTGACATTAAGAACCAAGTATATTTGAACCTGCAAAAATCAATCAATATTTACAAAAAAATAAATAAATTGACAAAACAACTAAAATCATGTAATTTGGACCTGTTTACATGCAATCCAAAGCCCGAGTTCAGTTTTTAAATCCGAGTTCCAAACTGACAACAGACCCAAGCCAGGACTCTGTTCCACTCGAAACCCCAAAGTGATTCAGAACTGGGACTCAATTCGACTCAGAAACCATAAGTTTAGGGGGGGTTGTATTTCAGGAAAATCGAACCATACTGTATACTGTATCTCTCATTTATACACCCTTAGAATAGAGCAGACATCACGTCTGATATGTTTTTATGATGGTGTATCAATTAACAATCACATTTTTAATACAGAACACAGACATTTCCAGTTATGGAGATATATATATATGAGTTACTTTGTCATGTGAAGTGTCTGTTTTTACAAAAGGTTACATGTTGGTTCTTTTTTTGAACATGAATATTTAGTATTTCTAATTTCAAAAACTCTGAGAAAGGCTGGTTGTGCCTATTGATAAGTTAAAACTCTATATATTATTTCTCTTACGTCCTAGAGGATGCTGGGGACTCCAAAAGGACCATGGGGTATAGACGGGATCCGCAGGAGCTTGGGCACACTGAAAAGACTTAAAACTGGGTGTGAACTGGCTTCTCCCTCTATGCCCCTCCTCCAGACCTCAGTTAGACTTTGTGCCCAGGACTGACTGGACACTCACAGGGGAGCTCTACTGAGTTTCTCTGGAATAGACTTTTGTTAGGTTTTTTATTTTCAAGGAGACCTGCTGGCTACAGGCTCCCTGCAGCGTGGGAGTGAGGGGAGAGAAGCAGACCTACTTCTTCTTAGTTTAAGGGCTCTGCTTCTCGGCTACTGGACACCATTAGCTCCAGAGGGTTCGATCACTTGGTTCGCCTAGCTGCTTGTTCCCGGAGCCACGCCGTCACCCCCTCACAGAAGCCGGAAGAAAGAAGTCGGGTGAGTATGAGAAGATCAGAAGACTTCAGGACGGCAGAAGACTTCGGTGACCAGGTACAGCGCAGCGGGGACGCTGCGCTCCATGCTCCCACACACATCACTGATGGCACTCACAGGGTGCAGGGCGCTGGGGGGGGGCGCCCTAGGCAGCAGGTCACTGGTGTCCGGGTAGCCGGCAGAAGCACTGTCAGTGCCTCGGCTCCGTTCCTCGGCCCCCGCCGGCATTTTCAAATTGGGACCACTGAAGCCTGCCGGGAAGGGGAGGAGCTTAGCGCGCGGCTCACGGCGCCATCTTTCTCTCCTCCACGCGGCTAAAGGAGACGCTGGGCCGGACCTCCGATCACTCCTCGCAAGTAACGGGGAGATTTCTCAGGGGGGGAGGGGGCGCAGTGTGGTGCATTATTTAGTTTCTAAGTAGCACTGGTCATATATATCCCCTATAGGGATATATAGGCGCTGGGGTGTGAGCTGGCATACTCCCTCTGGGTCTCTCTCTGGGCTTCACTGTAGGCCTGTCCCCTAGCTGAGACATTCTGAGTGTGTGTCGCTGTGTCGATCGAACGTGTCGACATGTCTGAGGCTGAATGTGATTCACCGGAGGAGGTTGTGGGGGGTGCAGTTGTGGGTCTGGATTTGGGTCTGTCGGCGCAGCCGACACCTGATTTACTCACGTTATTAACTACAATCAATACGAATGTAGCTTCATTATCAAAGAGGTTAGATAAGTCTGAGTCACAGACGCAGGTGTGGAAGAAGTCCATAGAGGAGGCTTTATCTCAGGTACAGACCCCATCGGGCTTGCAGAAGGGGCCGTTTACTCAAGTGGCAGATACTGATACCGACTCTGACTCTGAGGTCGATTTTTCGGAGGCGGCTTTGCATCCGCGTTTAGTGAAGAGTATTCAGTACATGATTGTGGCTATAAGGGATGTTTTACACATTTCTGATGAACCTGTGGTGCAGGAAACAAGGATTTGTTTGTTCAAAGGGAAAAAACCTGAAGTGAAATTTCCCCCCTCTCATGAAATGAATACTCTTTGTGAAAAGGCTTGGGAGTCGCCGGATAAGAGGTGGCAGATTCCCAAGAGGATTTACATGGCGTATCCTTTCCCCTCTGATGATAGGGAAAAATGGGAGTCGTCTCCAAATGTTGACAAAGCTCTATCTCGTTTGTCTAAGAAGGTGGCGCTTCCGTCTCCGGACACGGCAGCTCTCAAGGATCCGGCGGATCGCAAGCTGGAGACGTCTCTGAAGTCCATTTTCGCTAATACAGGCGCATTGCTCAGACCTACAGTGGCGTCTGTGTGGGTGAGTAGTGCTATTGCTAAGAATTTAGCTACTGACATGGATACCCTTGATAAAGATAATGTTCTTCTGACTCTTGGTTATATCAAGGACGCTGCAGATTACCTGAAGGATGCGGCGAGGGATGTTTGTCTCTTGGGATCAAGAGCCAATGCCATGTCAATATCGGCAAGGAGGGCGTTGTGGATCCATCAATGGAATGCTGATGTAGACTCCAAGAGAGCTATGGAAGCTTTACCCTTCAAAGGTAATGTCTTGTTTGGGGACGGCTTGGCGGACCTGGTCTCTACCGCGACGGCGGGTAAGTCCTCTTTTCTTCCCTATGTTCCCACACAGCACAAAAAGGCACCACATCAGCAGATGCAGTCTTTCGTCCTAATAAATACAGGCGTGGAAAGGGTTCGTCCTTCCTCGCTGCAAAGGCTAAAGGAAGGGGTAGGAAGTCACCTGCCGTGTCAGGCGCCCAGGACCAAAAGTCCTCCCCTGCCTCTACCAAGTCCACCGCATGACGTTGGGGCTTCCCTGGGGGAGTCCGGACCGGTGGGGGGCCGTCTCCGAGTCTTCAGTCAGGTCTGGGTTCATTCAGGCCTCGATCCTTGGGTCCTAGAGATTGTATCTCAGGGATACAAGCTGGAGTTTCGGGAGGTGCCCCCTCACCGGTTTTTCGTTTCGCCCTTACCAGCGTCTCTTCCGGACAGGGAGCTGGTGTTGGCAGCGATACAAAAATTGTGTCAACAGAAGGTCATTGTTCCAGTTCCCCCGTCACAATGGGGGGAGGGGTTCTACTCGAGCCTATTTGTGGTGCCGAAACCGGACGGTTCGGTCAGACCGACTCTGAATCTAAAACTCCTCAATCCATACTTGAAAGTTTTCAAGTTCAAGATGGAATCTCTTCAAGCTGTGATTTCCAGCCTAGAAGGGGGGGGGGGGATTGTATGGCGTCAGTTGACATAAAGGATGCCTACTTACACGTCCCGATATTTCCTTCGCATCAGGCCTTCCTCAGGTTTGCGATACAGGACTCTCATTACCAATTTCAAACGTTGCCGTTTGGCCTTTCCACGGCCCCGAGAGTGTTCACCAAGGTCATGGTAGAAATGATGGTTCTCCTTCGCAAGCAGGGGGTTTCAATTATCCCGTACTTGGATGATCTCCTGATAAAGGCGAGGTCCAAGGAAAGGTTGCTAAGGAGTGTGGATTTGGTGCTGTCGGTGCTTCGACAGCACGGTTGGGTGCTAAATTTACCAAAATCTCAGTTGATTCCGGCCACCCGGCTGTCTTTTCTGGGCATGATTCTCGACACGGAGTTACAGAGAGTTTTTCTTCCACAAGAAAAGGCTCTAGAACTGCAGTTGTTGGTCAGGAAACTTCTGAAGCCGAAGACTGTGTCCATCCATCAATGTACGCGCGTTCTGGGGAAGATGGTGGCGACGTACGAAGCCATTCCGTTCGGCAGGTTTCATGCCCGGGTGTTTCAGTGGGACTTGCTGAGCAAATGGTCCGGGTCTCACCTGCACATGCACCGGAAGATAAGTCTATCTCCCAGAGCCAGAATTTCCCTCCTGTGGTGGCTAAAAGGGTCTCACCTCCTAGAGGGACGCCGGTTCGGTATCCTGGATTGGGTACTTCTGACGACAGATGCGAGTCTCCGGGGCTGGGGTGCAGTCACCCAAGGCAGGAACTTCCAGGGGAGATGGTCGTTCCAGGAAGCGGGTCTCCACATAAATGTGCTCGAGTTAAAAGCCATTTACAACGGCCTGCTACAGGCAAGAAGCCTTCTTCAGGGTCGACCTGTCCTGGTACAGTCAGACAACATCACAGCGGTGGCACATATCAACCGTCAAGGCAGCACAAGGAGCAGAGCGGCAATGGCGGAGGCCACAAGAATCCTTCACTGGGCGGAACAATACCTGAGCGCCCTGTCAGCAGTCTTCCTTCCGGGAGTAGACAACTGGGAAGCAGACTTCCTCAGCAGACACGATCTCCACCCGGGAGAGTGGGCTCTTCATCAAGAGGTGTTTGCAGAAGTGATAAAGCGTTGGGGACTCCCTCTGATAGACATGATGGCGTCTCGTCTCAACAAGAAGCTTCCGAGGTATTGTTCCAGGTCAAGGGACCCCCAAGCCAATGCAGTGGATGCCCTGGTGTCTCCGTGGGTGTTCAAGTCGGTGTATGTGTTCCCTCCACTTCCTCTCATTCCAAAGGTACTGGGGATCATTCGGCGAGCAAGGGTTCAGGCGATTCTCGTAGTTCCAGATTGTCCAAGAAGGGCCTGGTATCCGGATCTTCAGAAATTACTAGTGGAAGATCCTTGGCCACTTCCTCTAAGAGAGGACTTGTTGTTGCAGGGTCCTTGCGTGTTTCCAGACTTACCGTGGCTGCGTTTTACGGCATGGAAGTTGAGCGCCAGATCTTAGCTCGTAAAAGTATTCAAGGAGAGGTCATACCTACTCTCCTCAGGGCTAGGAAGGAGGTTACGGCGAAGCATTATTACCGTATTTGGAAGAAGTATGTTTCCTGGTGTGAGTTTTAGAAAGGCTCCTGCGGAAGAATTTCATTTGGGGCGTTTTCTCCACTTTTTGCAGGCTGGTGTGGATACAGGCCTGAAGTTGGGCTCCATCAAGGTACAGATTTTGGTATTGTCTATTTTCTTTCAAAGAGAACTGGCTGCCCTCCCAGAGGTGCAGACATTCGTGAAAGGAGTTTTGCATATCAATCCTCCGTTTGTGCCTCCTGTGGCCCCATGGGATCTGGACGTGGTCTTACAGTTTCTCATGTCTTCCTGGTTTGAGCCTTTGTGTAAGGTTGAGTTGAAGTTTCTCACCTGGAAGGTAGTCATGTTGTTGGCACTGGCTTCTGCCAGGCGGGTGTCTGAGTTGGCGGCCTTATCTCATAAAAGCCCGTACTTGGTCTTTCATTCGGATAGGGCAGAAGTGAGGACTCGTCAACAATTTTTACCAAAGGTGGTCTCCTCGTTTCACATTAATCAACCTATTGTGGAACCGGTGGCCAGGGATGCTGGGACAGTTCCAAGGTCTATGGATGTAGTGAGGGCGTTGAAGATCTACGTCGCCCGTACGGCGGTTGCCAGGAAAACTGAGGCACTGTTTGTCCTGTACACTTCCAACAAGATTGGTCATCCTGCTTCAAAACAGACTATTGCACGCTGGATTTGTAGTACGATTCAGCAGGCTCATTCTTCGGCCGGATTACCGGTGCCGAAGTCGGTGAAAGCCCATTCTACCAGGAAGGTGGGCTCATCTTGGGCGGCTGCCCGGGGCATCTCGGCTTTACAGCTCTGCCGAGCGGCTACTTGGTCGGGTTCAAACACTTTTGCCAAGTTCTATAAGTTTGATACCCTGGCTGATGAGGACCTTGCGTTTGCTCAGTCAGTGCTGCAGAGTCGTCCGCACTCTCCCGCCCGGTCTGGAGCTTTGGTATAAACCCCATGGTCCTTTTGGAGTCCCCGGCATCCTCTAGGACGTAAGAGAAAATAGGATTTTGGTACTTACCGGTAAATCCTTTTCTCCTAGTCTGTAGAGGATGCTGGGCGCCCATCCCAGTGCGGACTGTTTCTTGCAGTGTTCTCTTGTCGGTTCACTTAGTTTATACACGGATTGTGTATTTCTGGTTTCAGCGTGTTGCTGTTGTTTTTTCATACTGTTATCTGGTTTACTGTTACTACGGTTGTACGGTATGGTTGTGGTGTGGCTGGTATGTTTGTAGCCCTTAGTTTACACAAAAGCCTTTCCTCGAAATGTCCGTCTCTCCTGGGCACAGTTCCTATAACTGAGGTCTGGAGGAGGGGCATAGAGGGAGGAGCCAGTTCACACCCAGTTTTAAGTCTTTTCAGTGTGCCCAAGCTCCTGCGGATCCCGTCTATACCCCATGGTCCTTTTGGAGTCCCCAGCATCCTCTACGGACTAGGAGAAAAGGATTTACCGGTAAGTACCAAAATCCTATTTTTAGGGATGTGCACACTTATGTAACTAGTGTATTATTATTTTTTTATTTTCACTTATTTTTTTCTAAAAGTTGTCAATTTGATTTTCATTTTGTTGGTTGCAAGGTTACTGTACACTAATGGCCTGAATCAATACAGTGCAGATATCGCACCTCAAATGTCTGCATGTGTCAGAGTTTCACAGTGCAAACATTGCATTCTGATTGTTCTGTGCAAAGATACGCAGCATAGACTAAGATGCACAGGCCAGGATGTAATGAAGTCCAGTTTCGGCATCTATGCAGGATGCATGTTTTTTGAAAGAGGAAATCATATACAAGGCATGGTTTAGCCTTGTACACGATTGCCGGCCACAGTCTGAGATTTTTAGTGGACATTCTTGGGAGCTCTCAGTGATAAATAGACACCATATGTACTCCAAAAATATGAATGCCTAGAGAAATCTTATTCTCGTATTCATAGTTCTTTCAATATTTAGGAATGCATTGCTTATTCCGTTGTTCAATGGTAATAGTATGAAGTCAACCATAGAACTTTGTCAACACATTTTGCAAGAACTTTTATTAAACAGAATACAATTTAACCCATTTCATTAAGAAATATATACATTTTTGTACTAATGTTTCTTTTATTTTTTTGTTCATTGTGCTAACAAAATATTATTACCTACAGTATAGTCTGTAAAGGTCAATTGATCTCGCAAATTGGTATCCCATTATCCTATATCATTTTTAAGATTATCTACTTAGGTATCCAATTAAAGCATGCTGTCATTCTGCAGATTAAGTGTAACAGCTTTAATCAAATCTCTGTTGTATTCCTAATAAATCATACATATATTCCATAACTGTCCTATGTGATCATTTTCAGAAATCCCTAGTTGGATAACACATATTACTATAGCAACTGATCTATGCTTAAGACTATGCAGTCATTCCCTTTAGAAAACAAAGCATAATATTATCAAAACTTGTCTGAAACCTTCTTTTATGAAAGAGAATGTCAAATTGAAGGGTCCATCCATGAAACCAAAACAGATAAAAAAAAAGTCACTGAGAGTTAAATAAGATAGCATGAGTGTAGGTGAAGGTGGAACAAATCTGTGGATAGACCAAGACCATTTCACAGTACGGATTGTTATACTGGGTTTCTGGAGGGTAAGGTGATTAGTGTGTCATGGGTAGTGGAGCAGGTTCCAACATGATGCAAGCTTGTCAAGAACGCATTGTCTTTATTCAAGTGTTTTAGCGTTGTGGGAGGCATTCCCTGTAGTCACATAATGTTGAAATGGAAAAAATTATCAATGTTTAATTGTTTTGTCTGAGTACTGTATACTTGTTATGTGTTTGAAGTCTCTGCATTTTTGTATGGTGATAGGGGCAAGGTGTCAAGTGTCCCAAGGAAAATTCTCCAGTGTGTGCATGCCTGAAGGAATCAGTATGACCATAAATATATGAGTGAAGCAAACAAGGTTTATTCACACACACGGTGTAAAGTGTAGAACTTTAAATAGGCTGAGGACACGTGATAGCACAAAGTCAGTAACCATCTAGTCTCAGAGACTAGTCCCAGATTGGATAAGAACAATGGTGTAAAGTTCACAGATGATGCTGTAGTTTTTCAACTATTACAGGAGTTGGTTGTTGAAATAATATCTAAATAGGGTTTCCGGTTGTGGAGTGCAGATAACCTGGTTATCGCTGGAAGCTGATGCAGGTAGTTCAGAACTGGAACCTGGAGCACAGAACTCAGGACTGGAATCTAAAGCTGAGACTGGAATTAGAATTGGAATATTGAATAGCTCCATTTGGGGGCCATCTAGTGGCTGCCGGTAGATAAACATTTGAATTCCGCCCACTGAACTCTCACTATATGTTTCCTTTTACATGGAAGGTTCAGAATATTACCAGCTAGGAACAATACTGTATGTAAGTGAGTCTCAATATTTTATAATTAAAAGATTTGTTTATTACAATATGTTACCAACACCAAATAATACTAGTAAGCCTAAAATGAACAATTTACCTATAAGCTCAGTTAGTGTTTTGGTCCTGACAGAAGCAAAAACAAGTGCAAAAAGGGAAAAAATATGCACCTTGGAAAAACAATGTTGCACCGCAGAGGACAAATTTATGAACATTACAGCTTTAGAGTTGGGAATGGCATGCCCGAACCCTACTTGATTCAATTCTAAATTTCAGTGTAAAATCAAAGCTGCCCAGTATTTGTGCATTACATGCAAAATAAGCCTGTATTTTCTCTGCATGGTAAACGTTGGGTTACGGAACGGAATGATAATGAGCTTTCCAGCAAAATTTGTGCAGTTCTTAAAAGCTCTTGCCTCACTTTAAAGCCTTTTTTTCTGAAGCGATTAGGCTTTATTTTCACTTTTTCAGGAGAATTCCTTATGGTGCATGAACAACTTGCCTATTGACCCATTGGTTTTTAGGATTTTCGAAAATATGAAACTTTACAGTGTATGCTTCTATTTCAGAAGAAACACTTATGAGAGGATATGGATTGCACACAGCTCAGCTCAGATAAATGCTTTCAAGCTTTTGTCCATGCCGCATTTCTCACAATGCCTAGTAATGTCTTATCCAGCTCATTAGCACGTACTTGTGCATGACTCGGCTACTGCTGAAAATTGCACCTGTATTCAAACCTGTTCTTCCATAAAGCTTTATATCCCCACAACGCAGAAAGCTATTACAGGCACCTCAGCTATTTTCTATACAGTACGTTACTTCCTTTTTCTAGCCTTTTAAGATTTTATGTTATCCTTTCTCTATTTATCCTTAAATTCAAAAACTATTTCTTTCCTTTATTTAACTATCCCAAATAACTCCTCTGATTCTTCGGATTTCTCACTAAACAGACAAACCTGTGACCTTATTTTTAAAAGCATTCTGCCAATTTTAGAGTAGACACCCTAGACGATATGTCACCTGATCCGCAGATCAGAGCGTCCTATCGGGTACATCGTCTAGTGTGTACCCATGATATGCATGCTCCCACGGTTGATAGCGGCATTCCATGTCGGCCCTGAAGCATGTCACATGGCTTCACAAATGATCACGATGATTCCTTACAGATTCTCTTTTCCACTAAGCAATATTAAAGGCAACAGACCTTTGTATCAAAAGTGTTAGGAAAAACACAAGGAAAAGGAAGCCAGTGTGGTTTGTGAAAGAAGTAGCAAATATTGTGAAAGAAAAATAGATGGCTTTTAGGAAATATAAGCAGACACAAAGTAATGAAGACAAAGAGATATATCTTGTTAGACAGAAGGAGACTAAGAAGGTAATCAGATGTGCAAAGGCAAAAGCTGAAGAGAAAACGGCCCAGTCACTGGGTAAAGGAGGCAAAACTTTTTTTAGTTATATAAGCGAAAGAAGAAAAACAAAAGGCAGAATTATAAAACTAAAGACTGGGAATATTGTTGAGGGAGACAATTTAATAGCAGATCATCTTAATAATTATTTTTGCTCAGTATTCACTACTGAAAGAGAGGGGAAGGGGCCACAGTTAAGTTGCAGGGATATTCAAGAAAATGAAACAAGTACATTTACATAGGAGAAGGTCCTAACAGAACTCTCAAAGCTTAAAGTGGACAAATCTATGGGGCCAGTTGGGATACATCTAAGGATACTAAAGGAACTTAAAGAGGTGCTGGTAGCACCATTGACAGAATTATTCAACCAGTCATTAGCTACAGGAGTAATTCCAGAGGACTGGAAAAGAGCAAACGTAGTCCCACTGCACAAAAGTGGAAGCAAGGAAGAGGCAAACAACTACAGACCAGTGAGTCTTACATCAGTAGTAGGGAAACTGATGGAAGCACTCTTAAAAAAAAAAGAGTTGTAGATTATCTCAAATCCAGCAATTTACAGGATCCCAAACAGCATGGATTCACTGGGGGGAGATCATGTCAAACAAATCTTATTGACTTTTTTGACTGTGTGACTAAAGTGATGGATAAAGGTGGAGCCGTGGATATAGCTTATCTAGACTTTAATAAGTCTTTTGACACTGTCCCACATTGCAGACTGCTAAATAAACTTGGAAGCTTGGGATTGGATATTAGGATTATTGAATGGATAAAATCTTGGTTGCAGGATAGAAAACAGAGAGTTGTAGTAAATGGAGTGCATTCACAGGAGGGAAAATGTTACCAGTGGAGTACCCCAGGGATCTGTACTTGGACCAGTGCTTTTTAATATCTTTATTAGTGACATTGCAAATGGCATTAAAGGAAAAGTATGCCTTTTTGGAGATGACACAAAGGTATGCAACAGGGTAGACACACCAGGTGGGGTAAAACAAATAACTGAGGATCTAGGTAGACTAGAGGAATAGTCAAGAGTGTGGAAACTACAGTTTAATGCCCAAAAATGCAAAATCATGCACTTTGGTCTCAAAAATCCAAAGGCTAAATATAATATTAATGGCACTATACTGGAAACTACTGAGGAGGAAAGGGATCTAGGATTCACTATTTCAGGTGACTTAAAGGCAGGTAAGCAATGTAACAAAGCAATGAGGAAGGCTAGTCAGATGCTTGGCTGCATTGGGAGAGGAATCAGCAGCAGAAAGAAAGAAGTAATAATGCCACTGTATAGGTCATTGGTACGGCCTCATCTAGAATACTGTGTTAAATTCTGGAGGCCATATCTTCAAAAGGATATTAATACGTTAGAGACTGTACAAAGAAGGGCAACTAAAATGGTGCATGGCCTACATCACCAAACATACCCAGAAAGACTGAGACATCTCAATATGTATAGTTTGGAGCAGAGAAGGGAAAGGGGGGACATGATAGAAACTTTCAAATATATCAAGGGTTTTAACAAAGTCCAGGAGGGAAACATTCTCCAAATGAAGAGAAGCAATAGGACACTGAGACTGGAGGGGGGGGGGGGTTCAGGAGAAATATGAAGAAATATTACTTCACAGAAAGGGTAGTGGACAAGTGGAATAGCCTCCAATCAGAGGTGGTAGAGGCTAAGACAGTAGAGCAATTTAAACATGCATGGGATAGACATAAGGCTATCCTTACAAAGAAATAAGGATCAAATATTTTTTTAGATAAAAAAAATACGGTTAACAAAAGGGCAGATTAGATGGGCCAAGTGGTTCTTATCTGCCGTCAAATTCTATGTTTCTATGTTAAGCAACACTTGCCCCAAGTGTGTCTTATATCATATTCCATTTTAGCATCCATTTTAAGAACACACTGATCAGTATATCTCCTGTTCCTGCTTTATAGTCTCAGTTGTGTCCTATGTATCTAATATTATACCTAACCGGTCTCCACCAAAAACATTATGTGATGAAATAAAATAAGTAAACATGAGCTTTATGTTTCAGGGAGTTTGCGCAGTTGGCAGTAGAGTTATTGGACCAGTCCTACAAACAGGATGAGCAGCTGGCAATGAAACTGCTGACCTATGAGCTAAAGAACTGGAGCAATGCCACATGCCTGCAGCTTGCCGTAGCAGCCAAGCATCGGGACTTCATTGCTCACACATGCAGCCAAATGCTGCTGACCGATATGTGGATGGGCAGACTCCGGATGCGCAAAAATTCTGGACTTAAGGTTAGTTTTCCTACAGTATGTATCTGAGAGCAGGTCATTTTATAAAGATGCATGGGATAGACATAAGGATATCCTTACAAAAAAATAAGTATCAAATAAGGTTTGAGATAAAAAAAAATATGGTACAAAATGGGGCAGACTAGATGGGCCAAGTGGTTCTTATCTGCCGTCACATTCTATGTTTCTATGTTTCTAAAGCCGGGTACACACTAGCCGATGTGTGTACGGCGGGGTGCCGGCATCAGCAAGTGCATACACACTTGTCGATGCCGACGTGAAGGGAGTGGCGGTGGAGGAAGCGATGGGGGGGAGCAGGGGCCATGCTGCGGGAGCGTGCATTGTTAACAATGTTGAGTGTATACACTAGATGAGATAAAAGATAATGCTGAGATTGGCCCTTCTGAGCGATATCTTTTACTTTCTCGTCTAGTGTTTATGGGGCTTTTGATATGGGCATTTATCATATTGTTTTCTTGAAAATGTTCACATGGATGGCGGTCGTTAGGTCGACAAGCATTAGGTCGACATACATTGGGTCGACCACTGTAGGTCAGGACAGGAAAAGGAGACCATCCCTGTAACATAGATTAATAAAACCACCCTGTTGGGATATTTTACTATTTTGGAGTCTTTGGGCGGGATTCAATTCTTTTCACCCCTATCCACACCCGTTCTGTTTCTGCCCTCAGGGACGTTGTATCGTTATTTCAGCTCGCTACGTTCGGAGTAGCGAGGCACCTAACCCTTTACACAGCTAAATCTGATTACTATGGGTGCAATATGCGCGATAACAGAGATCATTTTAGAAAGGAAATTGGGTGTGATATATCATTTGAATCTCACCCTTTGAATGCTGCCTGTTATAATGTTATAATGTGAATTTCAGCTCATACAGTATGCTATAGTGTGAATTTCGGCTCATACCGTTTGGTGTAATGTGAATTTCGGCTCATTCTGTGTGCTGTAATGTGAATTTCGGCACATTCTGTGTGCTATAATGTGAATTTTGGCTTATACTGTGTGTTATAATGTGAATTTCGGCTCATTCTGTATGCTATAATGTGAATTTCGGCTCATACCGTGTGCTATAATGTGAATTTCGGCTCATACAGTGTGGTGTAATGTGAATTTCGGCTCATTCTGTGTGCTATAATGTGAATTTCGGCTCATTCTGTGTGCTATAATGTGAATTTTGGCTCATACTGCTTGGTATAATGTGAAATTCAGCTCATATCGTGTGGTATAATGTGAATTTCGGCTCATACTGCGTGGTATAATGTGAATTTAGGCTCATACCGTGTGCTATAATGTGAATTTTGGCTCATACTGTGTGGTATAATGTGAATTTCGGCTCATACCATATGCTATAATGTGAATTTCGGCTCGTACTGTGTGAAAGGGGCACCAGTACTAGATAGTATAGGTATATGGTGTGGTAAACTACACTGAAGGACATGCCCCATTTAGAGTGGCCACGGCCCCATTTCCGGAGCGCAATATAAATGGGATCCGGTCTTTAGGTCGACAGTAAGTAGGTCGACACTGTCTAGGTCGACCACTATTGGTCAACAGTGTATATATATGTCTATCTATCTATCTATCTATCTATCTATATATATATATATATATATATATATATACACACACACCACTGTGTAGCATAACGTGAATAACGGACATTACTGTGCTGTGTAATGTGAGCAAGGGACGCTACTATGTCGTGTAATTTTAATTTGGGCACTACTAAGTGGCCACGCCCCTTTTTTTTGCACATGCGCCTTCAATATTTCTATTATGAGGGGGTGGGGGGGGGGGCACCAGTCATTTACTTTGCCAGGGGGCTCAGACCCCTAGATACACCCCTGCTTAGGGGTTTTCCATGTTGCGCTAGTAGTCTACAGTAAATGTGCCCCAGCTGTATGTGCCATGCAGAGTTACTCTTCTGTAGATCTCTATTTTTATTTTAATAATTTGCAGATGATATGTTCGCTATTTTATTTTGGGTCTACTTGCGAATGTTCTTCCTTTGACAGATACTGTATGTCATGATTTGTTTTAGATATAAATAGGAGGATGACAAACCCTCTGTGTTCTTTTGGATTTGATTTCACCCAGAATGTAATTTGACATTAAAAACAAAACGAAAGCTATGTAATTTTGAGCTGTTCATATTCACATACAGTATTAGTACTTATAGCACTTACATTAAATTAAACAGATCTACAGATTATTTATAGAAATAAATCGTATTATTTCAAGTTGGATCTAAAACAATTCCATGTACTACCATTGGCCCTGTTGATGGCGCAGTCACCCAGTGCAATAGACTCACACAATACGCACATTGAAAACATGTTTCTTTCTATGTATATATTATTTTCATATATTTTCTCATCAGCAGAATATCGGGCAGGGAAAAGGAGTTCTGTTTCTCAGCAGCAACAGTCTCTCTCCCTAGCACATGCTGTTGTGAAAAGCACTCTCCTCGCTCTCCCTGCAAGTATCAAGGGGCAGTGGCAATAACACTGATGCTCCCCCACGGATCTGCCCCATGACCATGCGTAGTACTTTACTAAAAAAAATTTGGGGAGGGGACATGACCTTGCCTCACCAAGTCGGCCACGTTCCCCTGTAGCCTTATCCGCTGCTGATCTCGATGGCCCTGCTCACATCGATTGCATTTCTCTGTGTTATTAACCTACCATAGGTGGTGATGATGAAGCCAAATGATATTACTAATTAGATTACTACACTCAGTCTATGATTGCCTGCATCTGCACAACCCATCTGTTACCCCTGGCATAAGGTGACACATGTCAATTGAACTACTGTATATTCAAAATATATACAATCATTAGCGCAGCACAGAAGTGCTTATCTTATTCACAGGAATCAATGTGTGTCTAATCCTAAATGAGGCCATTATGCCCAAACACGAAATGATTACAGCATTAAGCCCCTTACGAAGAATTCCTTAGGATAGATCGTATAACACAAAAAATACAGCTAATAGCACTTATAGCACTCATTAGTGTTGTTGCTATATCACATCAAGTCATGGCCATCTCTTCACAATACTTAATTTATATTTACATTTATACTGTATCATGAGAGAAGATTCCTGTAGCAGGACAAAATAAGGTGTTTGTATTTCATTTCACTTAGTTGAATTTATTTTTGGGCATATATTATGTGACATTTTATATTATATATTATGGGGTATATGCAATTCCGGGCGAATTGCGGCACTTTTTCGCCCGTTTTTAAATTCGACACAATTCGGTCGTCGAATTCCATCCGGCGGGTGCCGGAATTCGACATATTCAATAAAAAACGGATTCGACAGTCCCGCTGTCGAAAAACGGACCAATTGACGGATTTTGAATCGACTTTTCAGACGGTACAAAAAACGGTAAAAAACCTGAAAAAAAATTGCGTGGGGTCCCCCCTCCTAAGCATAACCAGCCTTGGGCTCTTTGAGCCGGTCCTGGTTGCAAAAATACGGGGGGGAAAATGACAGAGGATCCCCCGTATTTTAACAACCAGCACCGGGCTCTGCGCCTGGTCCTGGTGCAAAAAATACGGGGGACAAAAAGAGTAGGGGTCCCCCGTATTCTTAACACCAGCACCGGGCTCCACTAGCTGGACAGATAATGCCACAGCCGGGGGACACTTTTATACCGCTCCCTGCGGCCGTGGCATTAAATACCCAACTAGTCACCCCTGGCCGGGGTACCCTGGAGGAGTGGGGACCCCTTCAATCAAGGGGTCCCCCCCAGCCACCCAAGGGCCAGGGGTGAAGCCCGAGGCTGTTCCCCCCATCCAAGGGCTGCGGATGGGGGGCTGATAGCCTTGAGTAAAATGAAAGAATATTGTTTTTTTGCAGAAGAACTACAAGTCCCAGCAAGCCCCCCCTCCCCCGCAAGCGGGTACTTGGAGAACCACAAGTACCAGCATGCGGGGGGAAACGGGCCCGCTGGTACCTGTAGTTCTACTGCAAAAAAAATACCCAAATAAAAACAGGACACGCACACCTTGAAAGTACAACTTTATTACATACATGTCGACACACACACATACTTACCTATGTTGACATGACGTTCGGTCCACTTGTCCAAGTAGAATCCACGGGGTGTACCTGAAAATAAAATTATACTCACCTAAATCCAGTGTCCAGTGATATTTGTAATCCACGTACTTGGCAAAATAAAAAAACGCATTTACCCGATCCACACGGACTGAAAGGGGTCCCATGTTTACACATTGGACCGCTTTCCCCGAATGCTGACACCCCCTGTGACTCCTGTCACAGAGAGTCCCTTCAGGCAATCAGGGAGCGCCACGTCGTGAGCTGTCAGACAGCGCATCGCACAGCCCCTCCACGTGGATTACAAATATCACTGGACACTGGATTTAGGTGAGTATAATTTTATTTTCAGGTACACCCCGTGGATTTTACTTGGACAAGTGGACCGAACGTCGTGTCAACATAGGTAAGTATGTGTGTGTGTCGACATGTATGTAATAAAGTTGTACTTTCAAGGTGTGCGTGTCCTGTTTTTATTTGGGTATTTTTTTTGCAGTAGAACTACAGGTACCAGCGGGCCCGTTTCCCCCCCGCATGCTGGTACTTGTGGTACTCCAAGTACCAGCTTGCGGGGAGGCTTGCTGGGACTTGTAGTTCTGCAAAACCACAATATTCTTTCATTTTACTCAAGGCTATCAGCCCCCCATCCGCAGCCCTTGGATGGGGGGACAGCCTCGGGCTTCACCCCTGGCCCTTGGGTGGCTGGGGGGGGGACCCCTTGATTGAAGGGGTCCCCACTCCTCCAGGGTACCCCAGCCAGGGGTGACTAGTTGGATATTTAATGCCACGGCCGCAGGGAGCGGTATAAAAGTGTCCCCCGGCTGTGGCATTATCTGTCCAGCTAGTGGAGCCCGGTGCTGGTACAAAAAATACGGGGGACCCCTACGTCTTTTGTCCCCCGTATTTTTTGCACCAGGACCGGCTCAAAGAGCCCGAGGCTGGTTATGCTTAGGAGGGGGGACCCCACTCATTTTTCCCCCTGATTTTAACCCATTCCAATTTCCCACCCCTTCCCACTAAAAACCATGCTCTCTCTATTTTAGTCAGTTAAAAAAAAAAAATCTTTTAAAAAATATAAAAATAATACTTGTGTCCCTCTAATAGACAAACCAAGTACATAATCCCTTCTAATATAAATAGATATGCTATTAGCAATAAAAAAAAAAAAAAACATGTTTTAATTTTTTTTTATTAGATTCCGCCAGCAAAGTGAGGCGGAAGGAAATTGACGATATTACTGTCGAAAAGCACTAAAGTCGAATCCACATTCTTCAATTGAATATACTTTGTCGAATTGCCGCATTTTTACCACTGCAGACATGTCGAATTTTCAAAATGTCGAATCTGAAAAGTCGAAACTGAAAAGTCAGTTTTTTGGACAAAAAGTACTGTATTGCATTGTCGATTTTTTTTTTTGTCGAAAATGACCCGTTTTTCGACATTTTCGGGAATTCGACCGCAATTGCATATACCCTTATGTATTATTATGTAAAGTTTTATATGTTAAATGCTACTTTCATATTTATTAATGCCACTGTGAGGTTAATATTCTTTGTTTTGTATGTGACCCTCCATCACAGTATTATCATACAGTGCTTTGATAATCAGATCATTTCACCTCTCAGGGAGAAGCAGATGAACACTTTAGGGGCAGTACCGGGCTCTTCATGTCATTAGGCCTTATCTTGAGGCAAAATGTGGGGTACTGCTGGTCTGCAAGGAGGGGATGGGGCCAGAAATTGACTCTGTTACCTCCCTGCGGTCTTTCAATTTCTGGTATTATTTCCCCATCCTGACCACTTTACTAAGATGTGGGCAGGATACAGAAGATCCCCCAACTCGCCCGGGTACTACAGTACCTGAAATATCGTGAGTCTCAAATTTTAAATAGACATTTCTTCAGGACTTCTTCTATGTAAGTGCCACTATTAGGAAATCTAATGTATGCTCTTGGTAAAAGTCATTTTGTTTTTATGTTGTTTTTTGTTTTGTTTTTTAAAGGCCTGCACTGTTACGTGATGGCATATTCACTTGCACACACTGGGTGTAGGGTGTGTAGTACTTACGAATGCCCCAGGCTGCCTTCTTGTTTTGTGATGCCCCGTACCCAGAGTGACGTAGCCAGGTAGGCTGACACATTACTGGTAACGTCAGGAGAGCTTCATGCACCAAGTTATAGAATCTCAAAATGACCCATTAGTCTTGTACATAGAGCCAATGCCTTCTTCAAATGCTCCTGGGATTATATATTGATAAATCAGCTTCAGTGCCAGGTAATTGGTGGCACCAGAATCTAGGCATCTTGCAGTGACAGGTCAAACCTCTACTCAGACTATATGCAGATTCAAAAAAAGATTCAAGAGAAAAGGAAGACCTTGTGCTCTGTGACTCCTAATGCCCCACAGTGCTGTGATGAATACATAACCTATACTGGCTCCTATCTATTGAATGGAAAACCACCAGGCATGCTTCACATTCCAGTGATTATGCCACCTCCCATCATTGCCGGAGCCACTTAAAGAATTATTCCGGCAACAGGAAGCAGCAAGAGGGAAGCTTCTTCTGCAGCACAGCATTGAAAAAGACAAACTTGTAGGAGGGTATTCAATTGTTTAAAATGTCCGTTGGGTGTGTGTTTTTTCCTATCTAATAGACAGGGGAAAAAGACACCCAATCGACTTTTCAAACAATTGAATATCCTCCGTAGTGTCTTGCGAACAGGAGATTTTAAAAGTTAATTGCAGAGCAGTCAGGACAGTAGCCAACCAGTCTGTGCCCATCAGCGCCTTTACCATACTGCTGGACTCTGAGATTTATAACTAGAGATGTACGTCTGGCACTTTTTGTGTTTTGGTTTGGTTCTAATTCCACTTTCGTGTTTTGGTTTTGGCTTGGTTTTGCCAAAACCACCCTTTCGTGTTTTGGTTAATTTTGGGGGTAATTTTGCTCCTACGGTATTATTAACCGCAATAACAATCATTTCCACTCATTTCCAGTGTATTCTGAACACTGAACACCTCACAATATTGTTTTTTGGCCAAAAGGTTGCACCGAGGTTGCTGGATGACCAAGCGACACAAGTGGACAACACAAACACCTGGCTCATCTAGGAGTGGCACTGCTGTGTCAAACAGGAGGGCAGATATATAAAAAGGCCCCAAACAGCACATGATGCAAAGAAGAAAAAGAATTGCAATGAGGTAGTTGTGTGACTAAGCCAAGCGACACAAACAATTGGCCCATCTAGGCGTGGCACTGCAGTGGCAGACAGAAGGGCAGATATAAAAAAAAGGCCCCTAACAGCACATGATGCAAATAAGAAAAAAAGGTGCACCGAGGTTGCTGTATGACTAAGCTAAGCGACACAACCACCTGACCCATCTAGTAGTGTCACACAGTGGCTGAATGTCGAGAGTGGGGCGCAATTGTTCGGTCCACTGACAGCATCTCCAGCACGCTCCAGTCACTTTAAAAAAAATCTGCAATTGGTGGACTTATACGGCAGTACCCCAGGACTAATACAGCAGTACCACTGGACTCATACGGCAGTGTCACACAGGATGGCACTTTTCAAAAACTAGGCCCCAAACAGCACCTCATGCAAAGATGTCGAAGAGGTGCAATGAGGTAGCTGTATGACTAAGCCAAGTGACCCAAACAATTCCAACTGGAATTATACGTCCAAATCACTGGAATTATACGTCCAAATCACTGGAATTAATTGGAAAAATCACTGGAATTATACGTCCAAATCACTGGAATTGGCAAGATCACTGGAATTATACATCCAAATCACTGGAATTAATTGGCAAAATCACTGGAATTAATAATTATACGTCCAAATCACTGGAATTAATTGGCAAAATCACTGTAATTATATGTCCAAATCACTGTAATTAATTGGCTAGATCACTGTAATTAATAATTATACGTCCAAATCACTGGAATTAATTGGCAAAATCACTGTAATTATACGTCCAAATCACTAGAATTAATTGGCAAGATCACTGTAATTAATAATTATACGTCCAAATCACTGGAATTAATTGGCAAAATCACTGTAATTATACGTCCAAATCACTGGAATTATTTGGCAAGATCACTGTAATTAATAATTATACGTCCAAATCACTAGAATTATACATCCAAATCACTTGAATTAATTGGCAAGATCACTGTAATTATACGACCAAATCACTGGAATTAATTGGCAAGATCACTGTAATTAATAATTATACGTCCAAATCACTGTAATTATACGTCCAAATCACTGGAATTAATTGGCATGGATCACTGTAATTATACGTCCAAATCACTGGAATTAATTGGCAAGATCACTGTAATTAATAATTATACGTCCAAATCACTGGAATTAAATGGCAAAATCTCGCTATTGCCTGCCTAGTGAAGTGAAGTCTAGATGGGATTTGGTATCGGGGACACAATACTTCCATCAATTGTCGATATCCCACTGCACTAATGGCGGATACCGGACGCACGTCTAACACCAACATAAGTGTCAAGGCATCAGTTATGAGGGCTTCCATCATCATGTGAAGCTGAACCACTAGTCATGAACATAGGCCAGGGCCTCAGCCATTCCTTGCCACTCCGTGTCGTAAATGGCATATTGGCAAGTTTACGTTTCTCCTCAGACCATTTAAATTTCTTTTTGTGGGTCTTTTTACTGAACTTTGGCTTTTTGGATTTTACATGCCCTCTACTATCACATTGGGCATCGGCCTTGGCAGACGACGTTGATGACATTTCATCGTCTATGTGTCTATGTCATGGCTAGTGGCAACAGCTTCAGCACTAGGAGGAAGTGGTTCTTGATCTTTCCCTATTTTATCCTCCAAATTTTTGTTCTCCATTATGTTTCTGGAGTTAACACAATATGCGGCACAGGAATGACTGATGGCTGATGGCCAGGACACTACCACTGGTTTAATGCAGCACAACACAGCAACATTGTGAGGGACTTGTTGTTATTATCATTATTATACGGCAGCAGTGGACATATAGCAGCAGCGTACACCACTGTGACTGCCTGGTCACTGGAATGACTGATGGCCAGGACACTACCACTGGTCTGATGCAGGACAACACAGCAACACTGTAAGGGACTTATTATACAGCAGTACTGGACATATGGCAGCAGAGGACACCACCACTGTGAATGGTCAATGGACTGACTGATGAACAGGACATTAGCACTGGTCTGATGCAGGACAACACAGATAATTATACAGCAGTACTGGGCATATGGCAGCAGATGACACCACCACTGTGAATGGTCACTGGACTGACTGATGCCCAGGACACTACCACTGGTCTGATGCAGGACAACACAGCAACACTGTAAGGGACTTATTATATAGCAGCACTGGACATATGGCAGCAAAGGACACCACCACTGTGACTGATGCAGCACAACACAGCAACACTTAACTGATGCAGCACAACACAGCATCACTGGACAGCACTTGACATATGGCAGCAGAGGACACAAGCACTGTGACTGGACAGATTCAGCAGAAGTCACGGACACTGAGAGAATGGAGACACGTCCTCTCTGTACACTCTCCAATGCCGGAGTGGAAATGGCGGGGACGCGCGGCTCCTTATGTGGAATCCAAATCCTGCGAGAATCTGACTGCGGGATAATGACGTTTTGCCTTGTTCGGGTTTCCGAGTCAGGCAGGAAAACCCAAGCCTGGCTCGGAACCGGACTTGAATGGTGCAGTTCAGTACGGTTCGGTTCTCTGAGAGCCGAACCCGCTCATCTCTATTTATAACATGCCTATGGAACATCAGCGAGATGACAATAAATACATCAGAGAGTGATACAACACTGGACAGTTCCAGGCCTGGCTGCAAGAAGTCGATGATAAATACCACACAATGAAAGCCTGGGAAGTAATGAGACAACAGCATGATGCAGCAGCCTTGAATGCCGTGCAGAAGATGGAATAGCATTTGAAGATGCAAGAACTGGATCCATTTAGTCACAGGTCCCTGTGCGCCCATGACAATCCCTCTTTCTATATGCCAATGGTGGATGTTAAAGAGGATTTTCTGCTATTAACGGCTTAACAAGGTGGGCACCCGGCTATGAGAACAATCTGCTAAGTTGTGTAGTGTTTTATACACATTGCCCAATATTACACAGTTGTATATATGTATAATAATAATAATACTACACTTTGTGTTGTCGAAATAAGTTTAAAAAAATCTGTGTAATATAATATTAAAATTCTAGTCATTTAATACTAGCTGTCTCTGTCCAAGTATGTACAGTACTTTGTACATTTAGCATTTATCTCAGCTAGATTGGATATCACACAGTCTTAAGGTGGGTACACACTAATAGATATATCTGCAGATCAATTGATCTATGTACGGATCGGGCAGTGTGTTGTGCATGCACACTGCCCGATCCGTCGGGGGACTGATGTCATGAACTGGGCGGGCGCCCGCCCGCCCAGTTCACCTGTCAATCACCGCCGGCCGCCGCAGCATGTGTACGGGCGGTCGGACGACCGCCCCGTACACACACAGCGACGCGCCAATATATCGGTAGATATATTGGCCGTCGGCTGTGCTGCGCGGCCGACGCGATACGTCTGTGAACGACGGAGTTCACAGACGTATCGGCCGTACACACTGGCCGACGGACCCGCGATATATCGGCCGTTCAAGAGAACGGCCGATATATCGACCAGTGTGTACGGGCCTTAGGGTAGGTATAGTTTATATCTGGAATAAAGGTCTCTGTGACTGCGTAACTGTAGTTTTACAAAATATGTAAAAATAATGTTTAAAATGTGAATGTTCTATATTGGTAGGCTGTGTAACTTCCATTAAATGTTGGGAGGTTTCCAAACAGATATGAATAACGTTGCAGATTAAAATGTGTCTGTCTACAGCTACTGCACCTAACAGTTACATAACCTGTAATACATTTTTATCATGATCCTTTAATTGATTTATATAATGAGGGTCATATTTGGAAACCCATTCTCTATGCAAAACAATAACTGCTCCAAACATAGAGGGCACAGAAGAATGTGAATAAGTAAGCAGGTAAAGATGGCTGCAGTGTAGATCAGCTGTGTGCCCTACCTGTCATCTTCTCACTGTTATACAGTCAGTTACAGTATGGTTGGGGAAGGCTGTAACAAATGGCAAAGTGATGCTGAGGAAAGCTCATTACCCATAGGGCTGTGTTAGAAGATCTACCATTTTATTGCAACTGCCAGACCCACTGACTTCAACTGCCATTGATGCTGCTGCTGCCGCCGTCTTAGTGTTTCAGTTACAGTAAATGGCAAAGGAGAGAAATGGCTGCCAGAATATGAAGTCCTGATGTACGCTGTACCCATGTGTTTTTGCAGTTGGGCGATTATTTGTTACTGCGCATGTGCAAAAAGTCTAGTAAACCATTACTGCGCACGCACAAACCAATCTCTCTGCAAGCTGTAAATTCTTGTATCATTAGACATATACTTATTGTTACCAGTGCCGCTTTGGCTCAGTATTGGAAAAGAGCTGGTCCCCCTAAATTGTCAAAGATTATAGCTAATGTTCACCGCAGCTTTGAAATGGAAACTATAGTATTTAAATATTCTATGGCTACATCATCTCCTCTCGTCGAACTAGTATACTACACATATTGCTTCGGGTCAAGCTTTCAATTAGGAAGGTTGATGGATTCTCTCTTCATGTTCTCAATATACCTCTGGATGTTATTCTTTAGAGCCACACTGACTCTTTAATTATATATCAACTTCTCTTATGAGGCGGATTTTATATTCTATATCCCCATAGATTCACTGATATATGAAAGGAATATAGATTGTAAGCTCCCATGGGGCAGGGACTGATTTGAGTGGCAAAATGTCATATATCTACAGGTTACCTTTCTGATAGGATATGGTATCAACTTCTGTCTTCAACATTGGAATCTGATGAAGTTTTTTTGAAGCCTGTATATATTGAGTAAGCATAGTCACAAAAGGGGTAATAAAAGAATTGTGGGCTATGGAATCTGACCTTTCTCTGTTCTATGGAGTGGAGTCACCCTGAATATCATAATTGTTTCCCTGACAGTATGTCACGGGGTAGGGGAGAGGATTGTTTTGGAGATATTCCTCTATTGTGTTGCCTTTTTATGATTCAAATTGTTTGGGTTTCTTATACGATAATGACATGAAATAAGCTATACACCCATGAAAGACTCATGTACAGTATTTTGGGGGTTTCTCAAAATTTTACCTGTGGGATTGCATCCCCCAGATTTATTATGGTATCCACATGGTCGACCATGTTATGGTCGACAGTCATTAGGTCGACTACTATTGGTCGACATTGACATAGTCAACATGGACACATGGTCGACACATGAAAATGGTCGACACGTGATATGTCGACACATGAAAAGGTCGACATGAGTTTTTTAACTTTTTTTTCTTTTGGGGAACTTTTCCATACTTTACGATCCACGTGGACTACGATTGGAACGGTAATCTGTGCCGAGCGAAGCGGTAGCGGAGCTAAGGCACCATGCCCGAAACATGGCGAGCGAAGCGAGCCATGCGAGGGGACGCGGTGCACTAATTGGGGTTCCCAGTCATTTTACGCAAAAAACGAAACCAAAAAAAGTAACAAAAAACTCATGTCGACCTTTTCATGTGTTGACCTTTCATGTGTCGACCATTTTCATGTGTCGACCATGTTTCCATGTCGACCATGTCAATGTCGACCAATAGTGGTCGACCTAATGACTGTCGACCATAACATGGTCGACCATTCATACCGGAACCATTTATTGAAGCTCCAAATGCTGGAGTCCAAACTTAAGAATAGAATATCAAAGCAACCTTTATGTTATTGCTATTATAAGTATAGAATCCCCAGATTTACTTTGCTGCGTCTTTGGAGCTTGGTGCAAACCTGCCATCAACCCTTCACAAATAAATAGCCTCCCCCTGGCAGGTGTGCTTGTAGTAAGCGATGCACAGATGTCTAGGATCTGTGCAGGTGTTTTATTAAAAAATGTAAAGAAGGGGGTGTGGGTGTTATTGCCACCTCGAAGCCTGGCAAGGATTAATGTTATCTGTGTAAATTGAATGTGTAAAATATTATTGGGTGTGGTGGGTATATTAATGTTATGAGGTATTTATTAGTAAAGTTTTCTGAGGCGTATACTAATGTTATATTGTACAGGCATGTATATGTAGTAATGCTGTGTGGGATTTGATGTGGCATTACATGCTATGGAATCCGGATGATAGATAGACAGTGTCTAGTTAGACAGTCAATAGATAGGCACCATATGTTAGACAGACATTAGGTCAACAGGATCATAAGGTTGACAAGGTCAAAAGGTCGACATGAAAAAGGTAGACAGTACAAAAGGTCAACAGTGTCAAAAGGCAGACAGGGTCAAAAGGTCGAAATGAAACTTGTCAAAATAAAAAGGTAGACATGTTTGTTTGTTTTTTACATGTTTTTGGATTTTTTCATACCTTCTCTATCCATCTAAACCTTGTGGCGAGCACAGTGAGTCACCAAGCCCGAAGCATGGCAAGTGAAGCGAGCCCCGCAAGGGGATGCCTTCCTACAATTGGGGTCCCAAGTGACAAACTATCCACACAAACCACACAAAAAATGGTGTCTACCTTTTTTATGTCGACCATTTTCATGTCGATCTTTTGACCCTGTCTACCTTTTGACCCTGTCATCCTTTTGACCCTGTCGACCTTTTGTACTGTCTACTTTTTTCATGTCTACCCTTTGACCCTGTCAACCTTTGACTATCTAACATGTGGTGTCTATCTATTGACTGTCTTACCAGACACTGTCTGTTTATTATACCACACCCGCTACACTGTATGTCTATTATACCACACCCGCTACACTGTCTGTCTATTATGCCAAACCCGTTACACACATATACACAGTACACACACAAGCACGCACTGAAATTACACAGTACACACACACAAAACGTTTGGAATTCCATCAAGGAAGACACCAACTAATGCATTTGCATGAGCCCCATTGGAGAGCTAGATGAGTCTGAATTGTATGTTTGCCATGTCACTTTGTTTTTCTCAGCTACAGAATATTCTTATTGGATTACTTTAGTATGCATTATGGGGGCGTTCTGTGAGGCCATTCCCTTCCCCAAGAGACCACATCCCTTTTTTTAGGCACTCGTCTTCTACTCCTAGTTAAAAAATGTGGAGGTGCTTTCTGGTACATGACATGAACATGTATAGTTGGTGGAGTATAATGTTTTGGCATGGGAACCCATGAAGCATGTTCACCAGGACTAGCTCTTTGACCCAGTTCTGGTTATACTATTTAGAGGGACCCCATACATTTTTTTTCTCCATTTATTTACACTGTATCACACAGAAGCCCTGCACAGATCACATTGATCTGTGCAGGCTTTGACAGAACTCACTGCTGATGAGGTAGTCTACTGTACTCTAACCTTCACCTATGCTAATAACACTGTCTCCCTGATGCATATGTGAGTGTTGCGAAGCTGCTCCCATCCTTACAAAGAACACATTCACACTAACATTCATAGTACAAATCCTTCCAACTTCACACCTATGCACCTATAAACCCAGCAAAATCCCCTGTATAGACTTGTGATGCTGAGCATGCTGCAGCGTATGATGCTCTGGGCAAGGTTCCCTCCGTATCTCTGACCACCAGATGCTGAGCATGCTGCAGCGTATGATGCTCTGGGCAAGGTTCCCTCCATATCTCTGACCACCAGAAGCTGAGCATGCTGCAGTGTATGATGCTCTGGGCAAGGTTCCCTCCATATCTCTGACCACCAGAAGCTGAGCATGCTGCAGCATATGATGCTCTGGGCAAGGTACCCTCCATATCTCTGACCACCATATGCTGAGCATGCTGCAGTATATGATGCTTTGGGCAAGATTCCCTCCATATCTCTGACCACCAGATGCTGAGCATGCAGCAGTGTTTGATGCTCTGGGCAAGGTTCCCTCCATATCTCTGACCACCAGATGCTGAGCATGCTGCAGTGTATGATGCTCTGGGCAAGGTTCCCTCCATATCTCTGACCACCAGATGCTGAGCATGCTGCGGTGTATGATGCTCTGGGCAAGGTTCCCTCCATATCTCTGACCACCAGATGCTGAGCATGCTGCAGTATATGATGCTCTGGGCAAGGTTCCCTCGGTATCTCTGACCACCAGATGCTGAGCATGCTGCAGTATATGATGCTCTGGGCAAGGTTCCCTCGGTATCTCTGACCACCAGATGCTGAGCATGCTGCAGCATATGATGCTCTGGGCAAGGTTCCCTCCATATCTCTGACCACCAGATGCTGAGTATGCAGCAGTGTATGATGCTCTGGGCAAGGTTCCCTCCATATCTCTGACCACCAGATGCTGAGCATGCTGCAGTGTATACTCTGGACATTGGGCAAGGTTCCCTTCATATCTCTGACCACCAGTTACAACTGCCCTTTTCTGAGAGGCGTTACTGCTTGGTCCAGTAATACCATAGAACCCTTTGCATTATAATTCTTTATTAAGTGTCTACTCACTCTACAATCAGACAATGCATTGCTTGATTATGTACATATTGTTGCTACTTACATTTTATAAAATTGTTTATTTCTGTTATTTTAGGTCATTCTAGGAATTCTACTTCCTCCTTCAATTCTAAGCTTAGAGTTCAAAAACAAAGATGAGATGCCATACATGTCACAAGCAAATGAAATTGATCTGCAAGAGAAGGATGTAGAAGAACCAGAGAAGACTGTAAAAGATAAAGAAGATGATGACATGGAGCTAACGGTATGAGTGATCCAAGCAATGGAGACAAGTGCTCAGAGTACCACCTCCCTATAAATTCAATATAATGTTATTCAAGAGAAACTGAATATTGCAATTTATTATACCATGTTCAGTCACCTTACTGTACCTCTGTGTTACATCCCATCAACACCCAACCATCCTGCTCAGCCCCTAAACGTTCTTCTTAAAAACATTATAGTCTACTAATACCCCTGTTCTGGTTCACTCAAAGCAGATTGTCTTGTATACTTCTAACAATGACTCCTCTGGTGTCTGTGTCTTGAATTCCTTCCCCATCATGCATTGCAATTGCGTTTTCAAATATTTTAGATTTTATATATATATATATATATATATATATATGTGTGTGTAATTACTTAGATTATAAAAAAAAAAATATTTTAAATACTTTGCTTAGTGAAACAGACCATCTTTTTAATGGCATAATTTTTCCAGGCAAGTAATTATAGACAGACTTTATGCTTAGGATTAATGTGTAATTTTCCCAATTTAGCTTTCAGTTGCTTCTTTTAGCGATCATGTGCACCAGATGGAATAAATTATAATGTTGGGGGAGGCAATTATGTTCCTCCAACAAACACATAAAGAATAATAATAATAATAATAATAATAAATAATAACTAGGGTTGGGCAGTTTAAAACACAACTTTTTCATGCAGGGAGAGGTGAGGGTGTGGCGTCGCCCACCTGACGAAATATTTCAAGAAAGAATGGTGAACTTCAAGACAAAATTAGATGCTGTAAGTACTTGGAGACCCAAGATCATATAATGAGGGTGAGCAGGATGGAAAACTTCCTTAATTCCTTCTATCATTCCCATACTCTCCGTATTATCTCCCAATTATAGTATTCTGTTGATAATAATCCTTTTATAACACATTCCCATTATTCACCATAAGAGCACACATGGTCTTGTAAAATGTAGACATGGACTAGTGTACACTGTATTGATTTCACTGTTTATAAAATATAATGCTGTACAAAGATGTTTTTAAAGAAAAACAATAATAGTAGAGGGAATGCTGTCAATTTACCGACAATCAAAATCCCGACGGTCAAAATACAGACAGCGATTGATTGACGGTCAAAATCCCGACATGGTCAAAATACCGACATTTAAAATATTTACAAGGTCAAAATACCGACATGTAAAATGTCGACAGGTCAAAATGCCGACATGAGGTTTTCATTGAAACCGACTTGTTTATACTTTACCATCACAACGGACCTGGAGTGGGAATATAATAGTGTGCCAAGCTCAGCGAGGCACCGTGCCCGAAGCGTGAGCCATGCGAGGGGACGCAGTAAACTTATATGGTGTCCATGTCGACCTATGTTGACATGCATAACAAAAAACAATGAAAAACTCATGTCGGCATTTTGACCTGTCGACATTTTACATGTCAGTATTTTGACCTTGTCAGTATTTTAAATGTCGGTATTTTAACCCAATGTCAGGATTTCGACCATCGGGATTTTGAGTGTAGGTATTTCATACCGATCCCTGGTAGAGAAATATGCTAATAAAAAAATTGTGAGGGTTATCCAGTTAGCCACAAAAAATTTTTCTTGCAAACAAAACAAGCTTTTATCGCTAGTTTTGCCCAATGGTTATCCAATTAGAGCCCAATTTTTCATGAGGAAAATAAACCGTTTTCGCGTGAATACACATAGGAATGGGAAGTACCGCAGCCTGTGTGTTGGAAGATCCAAATTATATCAAGACACGTTAAACTGAAATGCATATTTAATAAAAGTAATATAAATATAGTGAACAACAAATCACAAAATATAAATATATCAGTAACAACTGAGAAAATATAAGTATGTAATTAGCACTTTAAATATATTAGCACACTGCAGGTATTAAAAAATGGCTTGTTGCTAGAGTGTATAAAGTTCAAAGAAAGCCAATAGGCAGGCACAGAAATTGGCTGTACAATTATATTTATATTACTTTTATTAAATATACTATTTCAATTAAATTTAATGTGTCTTAATATAATGTGGATCTACTACAGTATCAGTTTCTTCTGAATTTTTAATTAGTCACTTTTTTTGGAATTTTTTTGCAGCTGAAAATAAATTTACTAGTAGATGTAATAAATCATTATTTAAAAAAACATCTATATATTTATTATTACCATTGGCACCTGTGTATTTCGTGTTTTTTACTACCTACTGTAAGTAGCACAGCTGTAGTTGTCTCATGCTTACTATGACCAGTGTGTCAATGACTTAACACCATCCTCGATCAGTTTTTACATTTGACCCTGGCACATGTCTAGTATAATTGTAATTTGCATGGTGTTTCCTTTGATCACACACTTGACAACAGACACTGAAAACATTTTTTTTTTTCCAAGCCACAAATTAGATGGAAAAAAAGGACAATGCTTTGAAAATAGTCCCCGGAGTATTTGAAATGTAAATTCTGTTATATTAAGCGTGTGTCAGACAGTAATTAAGATTAATGAAATGCATGAACCCTTTCAGCATGACACAAATTTAATTTCTATAGAATAACACTTGTCAGAATTTCCACTCAGCTAAAAAGTTTAATTTGAAATTGTTCAATTATGAGGTAATGATTACAATTATTTGACATTGATCGCAAGTAGCACAACAAACTAAGCAAACAAGAAATGTTGTGTAATGATAAAATGTCTACTAACTAGTGTGTGAGATATATTTCAAAGACTATGCACCTCAAAGTAATTTTCATTAGGAATACATGGCCCTGATGCAGAGTTTGAGCGCAATTTTACCGGCATACAACAAAGATTATCTATAGAGCAATAACAATAATGTAGCTCAAATGGAAGTGGTGCCCCCCCCCACCCCCCACCCCACCCCTCCCGATCCACCCACCACCACCTTTTCTCCATGAAGTCTAAATCCAAATATAGGGGGGATTCAAGGGGCCACAAAAAATGTTTAATTATCCCATGAAAAGTTCAGAGAAAAGCGGTTTATCGTGAGTATGCACACTTCCGCGATTTGATTATAAATGCGCGAAACAGGATTTATGTGGTAATTCCAAAGCACAGTGTAGGTGAAAATGGGGAAATCTTCCTGTACCTCAAAAAAGACAAACTAATATTGGAAAACAGTATAGAAGTCTATTAGTCTACACTGTCTTTTAGGGCCTAATTCAGATCTGATCACAGCAGCACATTTGTTAGCTAATGGGCAAAACCATGTTGCACTGCAGGGGAGGCAGAAATAACATGTGCAGAGGGAGTTAGATTTGAGTGGGTTATTTTGTTTCTGTGCAGGGTAAATACTGGCTGCTTTGTTTTTACACTGCAATTTAGATTTCAGTTTGAACACATCCTACCCAAATCTAACTCTCTCTGCACATGTTACATATGCCTCCCCTGAAGTGCACATGGGCCCTCATTCCGAGTCGTTCGCTCTGTATTTTTCATCGCATCGCAGTGAAATTCCGCTTAGTGCGCATGCGCAATATTCGCACTGCGACTGCGCCAAGTATCTTTGCTATGAAGAAAGTATTTTTACTCACGGCTTTTTCATCGCTCCGGCGATCGTAATGTGATTGACAGGAAATGGGTGTTACTGGGCGGAAACACGGCGTTTTATGGGCGTGTGGCTGAAAACGCTACCGTTTCCGGAAAAAACGCAGGAGTGGCCGGAGAAACGGGGGAGTGGTTGGGCGAACGCTGGGTGTGTTTGTGACGTCAAACCAGGAACGAAAAGCACTGAACTGATCGCACAGGCAGAGTAAGTCTGAAGCTACTCTAAAACTTCTAAGTAGTTTGTGATCGCAATATTGCGAATACATCGGTCGCAATTTTAAGATGCTAAGATACACTCCCAGTAGGCGGCGGCTTAGCGTGTGTAACTCTGCTAAATTCGCCTTGCGACCGATCAACTCGGAATGAGGGCCATGGTTTTGGCAATTAGCTAACAAATTTGCTGCTGCGATCAGATCTGAATTAGGCCCTTAGTCTATTAGTGGTCATAATAAAATGGAATTTTGTCAAATGGCTGTTATATGCACTTTTCAAAAAAAGTAGAAAAATTATAGAAAGCAAGTGTTGTCAAATGGCTGTTATATGCACTTTTCAAAAAAAGTGTAAAAATTATAGAAAACCAGTTTTTTTCAGCAAAATAAGTGCTCAAATTAAATTTGGGGTACATAAAAGTGGGTAATTTTAAGCCACTTTCAAAAAAATTCAAACACCCCCCCCTCCATAGGTCCCACATGTAAGCCTTGCCCCACTCATAACGCACCCCAATATACCTGTCCCATTACCTTGTACTCCAATTTCCATCAGTTTGCACATTTTGACCCCAAAAATGACAAGCCAGTATTGACCAATTAAAAATAATTTAAAACTTTCAAGTGCCTAATTGTCATTCTGGGGGAGTGTCCCAGGGGTTCTGAACCAAATCCTGAAATTTTTACCTTAAAATAGGGATTTTGTCCAACTTTTTACCTGCTCAGGAGGTGGAGAAAAGACATTTGTGGTAACTATCACCGAAAAGTTTTCGTGGTCAACTGAATAGGGGCTTTTCGCAGGTAGCGATAAAAAGCCCTTTTCTCATACGTCCTAGAGAATGCTGGGGTCCACTTCATGACCATGGGGTATAGACGGTTCCGCAGGAGCCATGGGCACTCTTAAGACTTTTCAATGGGTGTGAACTGGCTCCTCCCTCTATGCCCCTCCTCCAGACCTCAGTTTTAGAAATGTGCCCAGGCAGACTGGATGCACTCTGAGGAGCTCTACTGAGTTTCTCTGAAAATACTTTATTTTCAGGGAGAACTGCTGGCAACAGACTCCCTGCTTCGTGGGACTGAGGGGGCAGAAGTAGGAACCAACTTCCTGAAGAGTTTCATGGCTCTGCTTCTGGCTGACAGAACACCATTAGCTCCTGAAGGGAACTGAACGCTAGCTGTGCCTAGATGCTCACTCCCACAGCACGCCGTCACCCCCTTCACAGAGCCAGAAGTCAGAAGACAGGTGAGTAGAAGAAGACAGATCTTCTATCAAGAAAAGTGACGGCTGAGGTACAGCGCAGCTGGCGGGAGCGCAGCGCGCCACTGCTGCCCACACACACAGGCACTGCAGGGTGCAGGGCGCGGGGGGGGGCGCACTGGGCAGCAAAAACACCTCTATAAACTGGCAAAAAGGGGGCATAAGATGTCCAGGCACAGCCCTACCCCCCCAGTATAAATATTATGAAAAGATTCGGAGGTAAAAAGGGCGGAGCTTCTTCCTCAGGCAGCCAGCACACTGCTCAGTGCCATGTTCTCTCTCCTCAGGCTGCAGAGACATCGCTGGTCCTTCTTCACTTCTAACTACAAGTATCAGGGTGCAAAACAGGGGGGGCACAAGCGAATTTGGTGCTTTACAAGTGTGTTTTACTGTGTAAAAAGCGCTGCATGTCAGTGGGCATTCTGTGTTCACAGGCATTAGATACTGGCGCTGGGGTAAGGTTGTGAACTGGCTGCTCCTAAACTGTGTCCCTCTGACAGATTTTACTGTGGGTCTGTCCCCTATAAGTCCCAGTGTGTCTGTGTGTGTGTTGTACACGTGTGTAAGACGTGTCAGAGGCAGGGAGTTCCTCCCCGGAGGAAACCATTTTAGGGACACAGAAGTGTAATGTGGTGGCGCTGCCGGCACACCAAGAGCCTGCATGGGTGAAAAGAATACGTGATAGTATGCATCATATCAATAGGAGATTATATAAGTCTGAATCTCATGTTGAGTGCTGGAGAAAATCTGTGGAGGATGTGATTTTTCAGGGCTCTGTTTTTCCATCCGCAGGCGACCCCTCTGGGTCACATAAGAGACCATTTGCGAATATTGTGAATACTGATACCGACACGGACACTGATTCTTGTGTCGACGATAGTGACTCCAGGGAAATAGATCATAAATTGGCAAAAAATATACAATATATGATTGTGGCTATAAGGGAAGTTCTGGAAGTCACGGAAGCCACTCCTGTACCTCAGGAGAAAGCTTATTTCTATAAAGAAAATAAATCTAAGGTCACTTTCCCTCCTTCCCACGAGCTTAATACACTCTTTGAAGGGATGTGGGTGAATCCCGAAAATAAATTTCGTATTCCCAAGAGAATTCAGATAGCTTATCCTTTCCCGGTGGAGGACAGGAAAAAATGGCAGTCACACCCTGTGTTATACCCCTTTTCCACTATAAGCACGGGTCGCAGCCGTGTCGCCTGACACGGCTGCGACCCGTGCTAAAGCCCCCTTTCAGCAGCGCTTACCAACACGGCAGATTGCCGGGTTGGTGACGCTGCTAGTGATGCGGCAGGGGCGGAGCTGGGAGATCACATGATCTCCCAGTGCCGCCCTCCCTATACACTGTGAACTGGAGCCGTGTCACGTGTTCAACCCGGCTAGCTACCCGGGTAGGATTACCGGATCACTTGATCCGGGAATTTGCCAGGGGACCCGTTTCCACTAGGGAAAAACACGGGTAAATGCGCGCCCCCGCGCATTTACCCGTGTTATAGGGAGCTAGTGGAAAAGGGGTATTAGACAGTGCACTGTCCAGGATGACAAGGTAATTCTCCCTGCACCTGGCACGGCTTCACTAAAAGAGCCGGCAGACCGAAAGATGGAAACTACATTGAAATCCATTTATGTTGCCAATGGTACGCTGCTCAGGCCCACAATTGCTTGCGCGAGGGTGAGTCGCGCTATTGAAAAAAGGGTCAGAAAGCGTGTCATCAGAAATTGACACGATTGATAAAGATGAGATACTCCTTAAGTTAGGGAATATCAAAGACGATGCCGCATACATGCTAGAAGCGATGAAAGATATTTGACTCTTGAGTTCACAAGCCGCTACCATGGCAGTATCGGCTTGGCGGGCATTGTGGATTTGCCAGTGGAACGCGGATGCAGATTCCAAATGAAATATGGAGGCTCTCCCATATAAAGGTGAGGCCTTATTTGGCGATGGACTGGATGCGTTAGTCTCGGCGGCTACCACATTTTTGCCCTCTGCGCCTGCACCGGCAAAAAAGACATATCACCCGCACATGCAGTCCTTTCGGCCCAATAAATACAAAAAAGCGAGACGTTCCCCCTTCTTTGCGGGTAGGGGAAAGGGAAAGAAGTCCACAGCAGCTTCAGGTTCCCAGGAGCAGAAGTGTACTCCTACTACTGCCAAATCTTCAGCATGACGCTGGGGCTCCTTTGCAGAAGGCAGCTCGGGTGGGGGCACGTCTCAAACTGTTCAGCCAAGGTTGGATTCTGTCTGGCCTGGATCCCTGGGTGTTGCAAATAGTGTCCCAGGGATACAAGCTGGAGTTTCAAGATGTTCACCCATGCCGATTTTTCAAATCGACCTTGCCAGCTTCTCTTCCAGAAAGGGAAGCAATAAGAGTGGCAATCCAAAAATTACGTCAGGATCAGGTCACAGTCCTGGTACCTTTGTCACAGCAAGGGGAGGGGTTTTATTCAAGCCTTTTTATAGTTCCGAAGCCGGACGGCTCGGTCAGACCGATCCTAAACCTGAAAAATCTGAATCTCTACTTGAAACGATTCAAGCTCAAAATGGAATCACTGAGGGCAGTGATTTCCAGTCTGGAGGAGGGGGACTACATGGTGTCTGTAGACATAAAAGATGCTTACCTGCATGTTCCCATTTATCCTCCTCACCAGATTTATCTGAGATTCATGGTTCAGGATTGCCATTACCAATTCCAGACGTTACCTTTCAGTCTCTCCACGGCGCCGAGGGTATTCACCAAGGTGATGGCGGAGATGATGGTTCTCCTGCGTCAAAAAGGAGTCAATATATTTCCTTATCTAGATGATCTCCTGATAAAGGCGAGATCCAGGGAGCAGTTGTTACAAAACATCACACTCTCCCTGTCAATACTCCAACAACACGGTTGGATCATAAATTATCCAAAGTCACAGTTGGAACCGACGACAAGATTGTCTTTTCTCGGGATGATTCTGGACACAGAAGTTCAGAGAGTATTTCTTCCGGTGGAAAAGGCTGTGGAAATCCAGAAAATGGTAAAACAAATATTGAAACCATCGAGTGTGTCGATCCATCAGTGCATTCGGTTATTAGGGAAGATGGTGGTGGCCTACGAAGCCATACAGTTTGGCAGGTTCCATGCCAGGGTATTCCAGTGGGACCTGTTGGACAAGTGGTCGGTATCCCCCCTACACATGCACCGGAAGATAATCCTGTTGTCAAAAGCCAGGATTTCGCTCCTGTGGTGGCTACACAGTTCTCACCTACTAGAGGGACGTAGGTTCGGGATTCAGGACTGGCTCCTGGTAACCACGGATGCAAGTCTCCGAGGCTGGGGAGCTGTCACTCAGGGAGAAAGCTTCAAGGGAAAATGGTCAAGTCAGGAAGCCTGCCTTCACATAAACGTGCTGGAATTGAGAGCCATTTACAACGGCCTTCAACAAGCGGTACATCTTCTTCAAGATCATCCCGTGCAGATCCAGTCGGCCAATGTAACAGCAGTCGCGTACAGGCAGGGTGGAACGAAAAGCAGAGCGGCAATGGCAGAGATGACGAAGATCCTACTCTGGGCAGAAAGACATGTAAATGCTCTGTCGGCAATTTTCATTCCGGGAGTAGACAACTGGGAAGCAGACTTCCTCAGCAGACACGATCTCCATCCAGGAGAGTGGGGCCTACACCAAGAAGTCTTCACAGAGGTGACAAGTCTTTGGAGAGTTCCTCAAGTAGACATGATGGCATCTCGTCTCAACAAGAAGCTTCAGAAATATTGTTCCAGGTCGAGAGACACTCAAGCAATAGCAGTGGATGCGCTGGTGGCCCAATGGGTGTTCCGATCGGTGTATGTCTTTCCTCCACTTCCGCTGATCCCAAAAGTGCTCAGGATCATAAGAAGAACAAGAGTTCAAGCAATCTTCATTGCCCCAGACTGGCCAAGGAGGGCTTGGTACCCAGATCTTCAGGAGTTGCTCATAAAAGATCCTCGGCCTCTTCCTCTTCGCGAGGACCTGCTGCAGCAGAGGCCGTGCGTGTATCAAGACTTACCGCGGCTACGTTTGATGGCATAGCTGTTGAGCGCTGGATCCTAACCCGAAAGGGTGTTCCTAAGGAAGTCATCCCCACCCTTATTCAGGCCAGGAAAGGAGTAACGTCGAAACATTACCACCGTATTTGGAGAAAATATGTGTATTGGTGTGAATCCAAGAAGGCTCCTACGGAAGAGTTTGAGTTGGGACGTTTTCTCCATTTTCTGCAGGCTGGTGTGGAGGCGGGCCTACGATTGGGATCAATCAAGGTCCAGATTTCGGCCTTGTCAGTGTTCCTCCAAAAACAATTGGCCTCTCTTCCAGAGGTTCAGACCTTCGTGAAAGGGGTTCTGCACATCCAGACTCCATTTGTGCCTCCAGTGGCACCATGGGACCTTAACGTGGTGTTGCAGTTCCTTCAATCAGATTGGTTTGAGCCTCTAAAAGAGATAGAGTTGAAGTTTCTCACTTGGAAAGTGGTGATGCTTTTGGCATTGGCATCCGCGCGGCGGCTGTCTGAATTAGGGGCCTTGTCTTACAAGAGCCCTTACCTGATCTTCCATGAAGATAGGGCAGAGTTGAGGACTCGTCAACATTTTCTTCCGAAGGTGGTTTCATCTTTCCACATAAACCAACCTATTGTGGTGCCAGTAGTTACTGACACGTTCACTGAGTCAAAATCTCTAGATGTGGTTAGGGCTTTGAAGATTTATGTCGCTAGAACAGCTCGAATACGGAAAACAGAGTCTTTGTTTGTCCTGTATGCTCCCAACAAGATTGGGTGTCCTGCTTCCAAGCAGACTATTGCGCGTTGGATCAGAAGTACAATTCAGCACGCTCATACTACGGCTGGATTGCCGTTACCGACATCGGTGAAGGCCCATTCCACTAGGAAGGTGGGCTCATCCTGGGTGGCTGCCCGGCGGGTCTCAGCATTGCAACTTTGCCGAGCAGCTACTTGGTGGGGGTCAAACACATTTGCTAAATTCTACAAGTTTGACACCTTGGCCGATAAAGACCTCAAGTTCGGTCAATCGGTGCTGCAGGGTCATCCGCACTCTCCCGCCCGTACTGAAGCTTTGGTAAAAAACCCCATGGTCATGAAGTGGACCCCAGCATCCTCTAGGACGTATGAGAAAACAGGATTTTGATACCTACCGGTAAATCCTTTTCTTCTAGTCCATATACGATGCTGGGCACCCGTCCCAGTGCGTACTTTACCTGCAGTTTTGTTATTAGAGTTACACAAGTTGTGTTATATTAGTTTCAGCATGTTGCTGTAATTGGTTCATGCCTGTTGGCGTGTGTTATGTTGAATGCCATGTTGTGCAGCATGGTTGAGGTGTGAGCTGGTATGTATCTCACCACTAGTTTAAAGTAAATCCTTTCCTTGAAATGTCCGTCTCCCTGGGCACAGTTCCTATAACTGAGGTCTAGAGGAGGGGCATAGAGGGAGGAGCCAGTTCACACCCATTGAAAAGTCTTAAGAGTGCCCATGGCTCCTGCGGAACTGTCTATACCCCATGGTCAAGAAGTGGACCCCAGCATCCTCTACGGACTAGAAGAAAAGGATTTACCGGTAAGTATCAAAATCCTGTTTTTGCGGCTAACTAAATTCCTCCCAAAGTCTCTATTCAAGCACTTTACTTTTGGACACTTTTGAAATGTTCACTGTATAATTTTCATTGAGGTCATAATTTACAAAGCTTCCACTTTAGATTCAGATCTGCTCACAAATAGACTTCTTAAAAATTAGCTTAGCATCAGTCATAAACTGTTCCTGATTCCAGCTTCAAAGGGGAATGCAACAGACCTAGTTGTGTAACTATGTAATCCTAGGTTTGTAAAACAAGCAATTGTACAATTGTACAGTTATATAGTATGCTGCATTCTCCATTGAAGTTGGGATTGTGAGTTGTTTTTGATTGATGCTAAGCTAAATATCCAGAAATTTATTTGTGAGTGGATCATAAGCCATTTAAGAAAAATTGAAATAGTGATCGTTCCACATATGTGGCCTATCTGTTTTTCTTTTACAAGGCCTAATGATGATAAAGCGGAAGCTTTTGTGAATTATGATCTTAATGAAAGTTATAATGTTGTGAACATTTCAGAAGTACCCAACAGGGTAAGTGTTTAATAGAGACTATTTTTGCAGTTGCGAACAGATGTGCACCTGTAATATACTGTATGTACATGGTTTATATCAAATTGTGTATTTAAGCTACACACATAGGTGTAAGTCAGCCCAATTATGTCTGTCCAGTTCTACATAAACAGTATTTTTTAATTCACAACCCCTGTAAGCCAACCCCATTAGCAATAAATACTTAACATATTGTTGTGGAGAGAAAATGGTAATAATCTTTATTATCCAACAATATGAAAAAAATCAATGGAAGGAGTGTTACAAGCAAATCAATGCCCCATGGATATCACGACTGGTAAAAATTCCGCTGGGTCACAAATGTGAATAAGAAGGATGTCAGTATATCATAAGTTGATATATCAGAATATATGAGCAGGGCATATGGGGGAGTTATGTTAAGCTTACAATGGAAACCATTTATCCCTTCCTGATGGAACAGCTTTCAACCTTCTCATGAAATAACCACACTAACACAATCTAACTTGACATCTGCCATACCTAGACATCTGCTTCTTGCATCCAGTTCTGGTGGTAGGGGGGATAAATTGAGTAAGACTTCATCAAGGTCAGAGTCCTTCAGAACCAACGTCAAGATCATGTCCTAGAAACATGATGCAGATAGTGTCCACTGTGTGTAACTGACCTCACACCAGAGATGGATAATCACCACATCCCTTCCTCATATCCTTCACTAAAGAGAACATTTTACACAACTGCCCTCGGTTCCCTAACAAACATTGGGCCATCTCCACATCCTCTCATATATGAAAGTTGAAGATGTAAATACTTATATCTGAAATATACAGCATGTGTCTGTAGTCTTCCATGTGTAAGTGTCGATTGAAAATGCACCACCTGCCTTATATACAGTAATTAGTCACCTACCTGTTCACCTCTGTTATATTTGTATTGAGGACAAAAGGGTGGTCAGCTTGTCTGCATTTCATTACACACTCTCCAGTCTACGTATATTAACAGAGAGCAGAACACACATAACATGCAACGCCTGGACACGCCTGCGTTCGTTGGACTACTCCCGGAAAACGGTCAGTTGATGCCCCGACACGCCTTCCTCCTGTCAATCTTCTTGCGGCTGCTGCTGCGACCGCTTTCCTTGTTCATGGCGTTGTTGCCCGGTGACAGCAATGCGAACGCTGCACATGCGCAGTTCCGTCCCGATCGCACCGCTGCAAAGAAATGCAGCGTGCGATCGGGTCGGAATGACCCCCCTATTGATAGGTCGGGAACGTTTGGGGGAGGTATCGGGGAGTGGCGGCAAAAACGCACACATGTCACGGCTGTTTTCGGGGCATGTATATGCCTTCAGCTGTGATCATGTACGCAGAGAAACATAGCACCAGCGTCACTACTGTCACAGCCAGTCAGTGTGACTATAGACTCCCTCGGGAAGTTGATGTTCCTAATTTCTGAATCAATGCTGCATATGTGTACACAGTTGCTTAGGACTTCGAAATGGCTCTGTGAGGCATCTCTCTTCTCTTTTCTGGGCGGCTGCTTCACTTGCACTGATCAGCAAGTCCGTAGGCTAAAAAATTGCAGCCCTGTAGGCATGTGTGTACATATAAGAATCAGGTCCTTTAAGATATAATATTTATATAATTATAATATGATATTTCTTCTGGCCTCAGATATTTATGTTTTTGCTTTAGTTGGTTGAAATAGATGGTTTTCTGAGGTGGTGTGTAATTAATAGTACTCAGACAGATGTTGGGGATTTTTTTCAAACTCATTCACTTTTGTGTATTCAGAGGAGAGATGAGGAATCAGCTGTATCTACATTTTATGCAGCTGCACTGGCATGTTTAGAAGGTTTTGCAGGTGCCATGTGTCCCTCAAGGCAAGAATATTGTCTAAAAGATAGCAAGAAAGCTTTCAACATAAATAAATGCAGCAGAACCACTTATGACAACCAGGCAATGATACAGAGTCACTCTGGTCAAGCCACATACTGTACAATGTTTATTTCGTAATGTAGTTTGTAGCCGAGGAATTATTCATATACCATGCTGTTTACTTGTCTGTGCATTGTCTGTACATACAAATAATACAGACATTTTTTTCCACCTATAATATATATATATATATATATATTAGTGATGAGCGGGTTCGGATCCTCGGGATCCGAACCCCCCCGAACTTCACCCATTTTACACGGGTCCGAGGCAGTTTCGGATCCTCCCGCCTTGCTCGGTT
Organism: Pseudophryne corroboree; assembly: GCF_028390025.1. Classification (NCBI taxonomy): domain Eukaryota; kingdom Metazoa; phylum Chordata; class Amphibia; order Anura; family Myobatrachidae; genus Pseudophryne; species Pseudophryne corroboree. The sequence continues at coordinate 508,830,184 of NC_086444.1, forward strand.
AACCCATGCGCGCCCGGACGTCATCATCCCGCGGTCGGATTCTCGCGAGATTCGTATTCTATATAAGGAGCCGCGCGTCGCCGCCATTTTTCACTCGTGCATTGGAGATGATCGTGAGAGGACGTGGCTGGCGTCCTCTCAGTTTCTATGTTCAGTGGGCTGCAAATTGTGCTGCAAATATCTGTGCTCAGTGTGCTGCAAATATCTGTGCTCAGTGTGCTGCAAGTGCAAATATCTAAGTTCTCTGCCTGAAAAACGCTCCATATCTGACTGTGCTCAGTGTGCTGCAAATATCTGTGCTCAGTGTGCTAATTGCTTTATTGTGGGGACTGGGGACCAGCAGTATTATATAGTAGGAGGACAGTGCAGAGTTTTGCTGACCAGTGACCAGTGACCACCAGTATTATACGTTCTCTGCCTGAAAAACGCTCCATATCTGTGCTGCATTGTAGTATATAGTAGGAGGACAGTGCAGAATTTTGCTGACCACCAGTATAACTATATATATATAGCAGTACGGTACAGTAGTCCACTGCTCTACCCACCTCTGTGTCGTCAAGTATACTATCGATCCATACCTGTGGTGCATTTCAGTTTTGCACAGTTTGCTGACCACCAGTATATACTATATAGCAGTACGGTACAGTAGGCCACTGCTCTACCTACCTCTGTGTCGTCAAGTATACTATCCATCCATACCTGTGGTGCATTTCAGTTTTGCACAGTTTGCTAACCACCAGTATATACTATATAGCAGTACGGTACAGTAGGCCACTGCTCTACCTACCTCTGTGTCGTCAAGTATACTATCCATCCATACCTGTGGTGCATTTCAGTTTTGCACAGTTTGCTGACCACTAGTATATAATATATAGCAGTACGGTATAGTAGGCCACTGCTCTACCTACCTCTGTGTCGTCAAGTATACTATCCATCCATACCTGTGGTGCATTTCAGTTTTGCACAGTTTGCTGACCACCAGTATATACTATATAGCAGTACAGTACAGTAGGCCACTGCTCTACCTACCTCTGTGTCGTCAAGTATATTATCCATCCATACCTGTGGTGCATTTTAGTTTTGCACAGTTTGCTGACCACCAGTATATACTATATAGCAGTACGGTACAGTAGGCCACTGCTCTACCTACCTCTGTGTCGTCAAGTATACTATCCATCCATACATGTGGTGCATTTCAGTTTTGCCCAGTTTGCTGACCACCAGTATATAATATATAGCAGTATGGTACAGTAGGCCACTGCTCTACCTACCTCTGTGTCGTCAAGTATACTATCCATCCATACCTGTGGTGCATTTCAGTTTTGCACAGTTTGCTGACTACCAGTATATACTATATAGCAGTACGGTACAGTAGGCCACTGCTCTACCTACCTCTGTGTCGTCAAGTATACTATCCATCCATACCTGTGGTGCATTTCAGTTGTGCGCAGTATATATAGTAGTAGGCCATTGCTATTGATATATTACTGGCATATAATTCCACACATTAAAAAATGGAGAACAAAAATGTGGAGGGTAAAATAGGGAAAGATCAAGATCCACTTCCACCTCGTGCTGAAGCTGCTGCCACTAGTCATGGCCGAGACGATGAAATGCCATCAACGTCGTCTGCCAAGGCCGATGCCCAATGTCATAGTAGAGAGCATGTAAAATCCAAAAAAATAAAGCTCAGTAAAATGACCCAAAAATCTAAATCAAAATCGTCTGAGGATAAGCGTAAACTTGCCAATGTGCCATTTAAGACACGGAGTGGCAAGGAACAGCTGAGGGCCTGGCCTATGTTCAAGGCTAGTGGTTCAGCTTCACATGAGGATGGAAGCACTCATCCTCCTGCTAGAAAACTTAAAAGAGTTAAGATGTCAAAAGCACAGCAAAGAACTGTGCGTTCTTCTAAATCACAAATCCCCAAGGAGAGTCCAATTGTGTCGGTTGCGATGCCTGCACCTCTTTTTTCTTTCATTTTTCTTTGCATCATGTGCTGTTTGGGGACTATTTTTGGAAGTGCCATCCTGTCTGACACTGCAGTGCCATTCCTAGATGGGCCAGGTGTTTGTGTTGGCCACTTGGGTCGCTTAGCTTAGTCACACAGCTACCTCATTGCGCCTCTTTTTTTCTTTGCATCATGTGCTGTTTGGGGACTATTTTTTTGAAGTGCCATCCTGTCTGACACTGCAGTGCCACTCCTAGAGGGGCCAGGTGTTTGTGTCGGCCACTTGTGTCGCTTAGCTTAGTCACACAGCTAAACAAAACACAAGCAAAACAAGTGCGCTGACCTGGGTGGAGTTCAGGTTAATTACTTATTCATCAATTTGTTAGTGTGTGCTGCTGCTTCCCCCTATTGAGGTAATTGCCAACCTCAAGGCAGTAAACTAAAAAATAATTTTTTGTGTTGGGGATGCGCTACACCACTAGCAAAAAAATATAAAAATACTCATAGAAATGTACATATGATTCTATATATTATTGTGTATAAAAAGGGTTTTAATACTCATTACACAATTTCATAAACAAAAAGTTAGGGCCCTCATTCCGAGTTGTTCGCTCGGTAAAAATCTTCGCATCGCAGCGATTTTCCGCTTAATGCGCATGCGCAATGTTCGCACTGCGACTGCGCCAAGTAAATTTGCTATGCACTTCGTAATTTTACTCACGGCTTTTTCATCGTTCTGGCGATCGTAATGTGATTGACAGGAAATGGGTGTTACTGAGCGGAAACAGGCCATTTTATGGGCGTGTGGGAAAAACCGCTACCGTTTCCGGAAAAAACGCAGGAGTGGCCGGAGAAACGGAGGAGTGTCTGGGCGAACGCTGGGTGTGTTTGTGACGTCAAACCAGGAACGACAAGCAGTGAAATGATCGCAGATGCCGAGTAAGTCTGGAGCTACTCAGAAACTGGGAGGTCATTCCGAGTTGTTCGCTCGCAAGCGGATTTTAGCAGATTTGCTCATGCTAAGCCGCCGCCTACTGGGAGTGAATCTTAGCATCTTAAAATTGCGAACGATGTATTCGCAATATTGCGATTACACACCTCGTAGCAGTTTCTGAGTAGCTCCAGACTTACTCGGCATCTGCGATCATTTCACTGCTTGTCGTTCCTGGTTTGACGTCACAAACACACCCAGCGTTCGCCCAGACACTCCTCCGTTTCTCCGGCCACTCCTGCGTTTTTTCCGGAAACGGTAGCGTTTTTTCCCACACGCCCATAAAACGGCCTGTTTCCGCCCAGTAACACCCATTTCCTGTCAATCACATTACGATCGCCAGAACGATGAAAAAGCCGTGAGTAAAATTACTAAGTGCATAGCAAATTTACTTGGCGCAGTCGCAGTGCGAACATTGCGCATGCGCATTAAGCGGAAAATCGCTGCAATGCGAAGATTTTTACCGAGCGAACAACTCGGAATGAGGGCCCTGCTACGAGGTGTGTAATCGCAATATTGCGAATACATCGTTCGCAATTTTACGATGCTAAGATTCACTCCCAGTAGGCGGCGGCTTAGCATGAGCAAATCTGCTAAAATCCGCTTGCGAGCGAACAACTCGGAATGACCTCCTATAATTTTTTTTTAGAGAATTTCATATATAGACAGCTTATAAAAAATTCATTAATATAGAAGCCTGTATTGCTGAGCGGCTCTTCCCCTTTAAGATCACAAGTTTAAAACAAACCTTTTCTGTAAAAAACACATGTAGAAATCGGTTGTATAGCTGATATAGCTTTTTAACAGTCCTAGGCTTTGAAACAATGTTGATCTGTGTATAAAGTAGAGATGAGCGCCTGAAATTTTTCGGGTTTTGTGTTTTGGTTTTGGGTTCGGTTCCGCGGCCGTGTTTTGGGTTCGACCGCGTTTTGGCAAAACCTCACCGAATTTTTTTTGTCGGATTCGGGTGTGTTTTGGATTCGGGTGTTTTTTTTCAAAAAACACTAAAAAACAGCTTAAATCATAGAATTTGGGGGTCATTTTGATCCCAAAGTATTATTAACCTCAAAAACCATAATTTACACTCATTTTCAGTCTATTCTGAATACCTCACACCTCACAATATTATTTTTAGTCCTAAAATTTGCACCGAGGTCGCTGTGTGAGTAAGATAAGCGACCCTAGTGGCCGACACAAACACCGGGCCCATCTAGGAGTGGCACTGCAGTGTCACGCAGGATGTCCCTTCCAAAAAACCCTCCCCAAACAGCACATGACGCAAAGAAAAAAAGAGGCGCAATGAGGTAGCTGTGTGAGTAAGATTAGCGACCCTAGTGGCCGACACAAACACCGGGCCCATCTAGGAGTGGCACTGCAGTGTCACGCAGGATGTCCCTTCCAAAAAACCCTCCCCAAACAGCACATGACGCAAAGAAAAAAAGAGGCGCAATGAGGTAGCTGACTGTGTGAGTAAGATTAGCGACCCTAGTGGCCGACACAAACACCGGGCCCATCTAGGAGTGGCACTGCAGTGTCACGCAGGATGTCCCTTCCAAAAAACCCTCCCCAAACAGCACATGACGCAAAGAAAAAAAGAGGCGCAATGAGGTAGCTGTGTGAGTAAGATTAGCGACCCTAGTGGCCGACACAAACACCGGGCCCATCTAGGAGTGGCACTGCAGTGTCACGCAGGATGTCCCTTCCAAAAAACCCTCCCCAAACAGCACATGATGCAAAGAAAAAAAGAGGCGCAATGAGGTAGCTGTGTGAGTAAGATTAGCGACCCTAGTGGCCGACACAAACACCGGGCCCATCTAGGAGTGGCACTGCAGTGTCACGCAGGATGGCCCTTCCCAAAAACCCTCCCCAAACAGCACATGACGCAAAGAAAAAAAGAGGCGCAATGAGGTAGCTGTGTGAGTAAGATTAGCGACCCTAGTGGCCGACACAAACACCGGGCCCATCTAGGAGTGGCACTGCAGTGTCACGCAGGATGTCCCTTCCAAAAAACCCTCCCCAAACAGCACATGACGCAAAGAAAAAAAGAGGCGCAATGAGGTAGCTGTGTGAGTAAGATTAGCGACCCTAGTGGCCGACACAAACACCGGGCCCATCTAGGAGTGGCACTGCAGTGTCACGCAGGATGTCCCTTCCAAAAAACCCTCCCCAAACAGCACATGACGCAAAGAAAAAAAGAGGCGCAATGAGGTAGCTGACTGTGTGAGTAAGATTAGCGACCCTAGTGGCCGACACAAACACCGGGCCCATCTAGGAGTGGCACTGCAGTGTCACGCAGGATGTCCCTTCCAAAAAACCCTCCCCAAACAGCACATGACGCAAAGAAAAAAAGAGGCGCAATGAGGTAGCTGACTGTGTGAGTAAGATTAGCGACCCTAGTGGCCGACACAAACACCGGGCCCATCTAGGAGTGGCACTGCAGTGTCACGCAGGATGTCCCTTCCAAAAAACCCTCCCCAATCAGCACATGATGCAAAGAAAAAGAAAAGAAAAAAGAGGTGCAAGATGGAATTGTCCTTGGGCCCTCCCACCCACCCTTATGTTGTGTAAACAAAACAGGACATGCACACTTTAACCAACCCATCATTTCAGTGACAGGGTCTGCCACACGACTGTGACTGATATGACGGGTTGGTTTGGACCCCCCCCCAAAAAAGAAGCAATTAATCTCTCCTTGCACAAACTGGCTCTACAGAGGCAAGATGTCCACCTCATCTTCACCCTCCGATATATCACCGTGTACATCCCCCTCCTCACAGATTATCAATTCGTCCCCACTGGAATCCACCATCTCAGCTCCCAGGGTACTTTGTGGAGGCAATTGCTGCTGGTCAATGTCTCCGCGGAGGAATTGATTATAATTCATTTTAATGAACATCATCTTCTCCACATTTTCTGGATGTAACCTCGTACGCCGATTGCTGACAAGGTGAGCGGCGGCACTAAACACTCTTTCGGAGTACACACTTGTGGGAGGGCAACTTAGGTAGAATAAAGCCAGTTTGTGCAAGGGCCTCCAAATTGCCTCTTTTTCCTGCCAGTATAAGTACGGACTGTGTGACGTGCCTACTTGGATGCGGTCACTCATATAATCCTCCACCATTCTATCAATGTTGAGAGAATCATATGCAGTGACAGTAGACGACATGTCCGTAATCGTTGTCAGGTCCTTCAGTCCGGACCAGATGTCAGCATCAGCAGTCGCTCCAGACTGCCCTGCATCACCGCCAGCGGGTGGGCTCGGAATTCTGAGCCTTTTCCTCGCACCCCCAGTTGCGGGAGAATGTGAAGGAGGAGATGTTGACAGGTCGCGTTCCGCTTGACTTGACAATTTTGTCACCAGCAGGTCTTTCAACCCCAGCAGACCTGTGTCTGCCGGAAAGAGAGATCCAAGGTAGGCTTTAAATCTAGGATCGAGCACGGTGGCCAAAATGTAGTGCTCTGATTTCAACAGATTGACCACCCGTGAATCCTTGTTAAGCGAATTAAGGGCTGCATCCACAAGTCCCACATGCCTAGCGGAATCGCTCCCTTTTAGCTCCTTCTTCAATGCCTCCAGCTTCTTCTGCAAAAGCCTGATGAGGGGAATGACCTGACTCAGGCTGGCAGTGTCTGAACTGACTTCACGTGTGGCAAGTTCAAAGGGCATCAGAACCTTGCACAACGTTGAAATCATTCTCCACTGCACTTGAGACAGGTGCATTCCACCTACTATATCGTGCTCAATTGTATAGGCTTGAATGGCCTTTTGCTGCTCCTCCAACCTCTGAAGCATATAGAGGGTTGAATTCCACCTCGTTACCACTTCTTGCTTCAGATGATGGCAGGGCAGGTTCAGTAGTTTTTGGTGGTGCTCCAGTCTTCTGTACGTGGTGCCTGTACGCCGAAAGTGTCCCGCAATTTTTCTGGCCACCGACAGCATCTCTTGCACGCCCCTGTCGTTTTTTAAAAAATTCTGCACCACCAAATTCAAGGTATGTGCAAAACATGGGACGTGCTGGAATTTGCCCATATTTAATGCACACACAATATTGCTGGCGTTGTCCGATGCCACAAATCCACAGGAGAGTCCAATTGGGGTAAGCCATTCCGCGATGATCTTCCTCAGTTGCCGTAAGAGGTTTTCAGCTGTGTGCGTATTCTGGAAAGCGGTGATACAAAGCGTAGCCTGCCTAGGAAAGAGTTGGCGTTTGCGAGATGCTGCTACTGGTGCCGCCGCTGCTGTTCTTGCGGCGGGAGTCCATACATCTACCCAGTGGGCTGTCACAGTCATATAGTCCTGACCCTGCCCTGCTCCACTTGTCCACATGTCCGTGGTTAAGTGGACATTGGGTACAACTGCATTTTTTAGGAGACTGGTGAGTCTTTTTCTGACGTCCGTGTACATTCTCGGTATCGCCTGCCTAGAGAAGTGGAACCTAGATGGTATTTGGTAACGGGGGCACACTGCCTCAATAAATTGTCTAGTTCCCTGTGAACTAACAGCGGATACCGGACGCACGTCTAACACCAACATAGTTGTCAAGGACTCAGTTATCCGCTTTGCAGTAGGATGACTGCTGTGATATTTCATCTTCCTCGCAAAGGACTGTTGAACAGTCAGTTGCTTACTGGAAGTAGTACAAGTGGGCTTACGACTTCCCCTCTGGGATGACCATCGACTCCCAGCGGCAACAACAGCAGCGCCAGCAGCAGTAGGCGTTACACGCAAGGATGCATCGGAGGAATCCCAGGCAGGAGAGGACTCGTCAGAATTGCCAGTGACATGGCCTGCAGGACTATTGGCATTCCTGGGGAAGGAGGAAATTGACACTGAGGGAGTTGGTGGGGTGGTTTGCGTGAGCTTGGTTACAAGAGGAAGGGATTTACTGGTCAGTGGACTGCTTCCGCTGTCACCCAAAGTTTTTGAACTTGTCACTGACTTATTATGAATGCGCTGCAGGTGACGTATAAGGGAGGATGTTCCGAGGTGGTTAACGTCCTTACCCCTACTTATTACAGCTTGACAAAGGGAACACACGGCTTGACACCTGTTGTCCGCATTTCTGGTGAAATACCTCCACACCGAAGAGCTGATTTTTTTGGTATTTTCACCTGGCATGTCAACGGCCATATTCCTCCCACGGACAACAGGTGTCTCCCCGGGTGCCTGACTTAAACAAACCACCTCACCATCAGAATCCTCCTGGTCAATTTCCTCCCCAGCGCCAGCAACACCCATATCCTCCTCATCCTGGTGTACTTCAACACTGACATCTTCAATCTGACTATCAGGAACTGGACTGCGGGTGCTCCTTCCAGCACTTGCAGGGGGCGTGCAAATGGTGGAAGGCGCATGCTCTTCACGTCCAGTGTTGGGAAGGTCAGGCATCGCAACCGACACAATTGGACTCTCCTTGTGGATTTGGGATTTCAAAGAACGCACAGTTCTTTGCGGTGCTTTTGCCAGCTTGAGTCTTTTCAGTTTTCTAGCGAGAGGCTGAGTGCTTCCATCCTCATGTGAAGCTGAACCACTAGCCATGAACATAGGCCAGGGCCTCAGCCGTTCCTTGCCACTCCGTGTGGTAAATGGCATATTGGCAAGTTTACGCTTCTCCTCCGACAATTTTATTTTAGGTTTTGGAGTCCTTTTTTTACTGATATTTGGTGTTTTGGTTTTGACATGCTCTGTACTATGCCATTGGGCATCGGCCTTGGCAGACGACGTTGCTGGCATTTCATCGTCTCGGCCATGACTAGTGGCAGCAGCTTCAGCACGAGGTGGAAGTGGATCTTGATCTTTCCCTAATTTTGGAACCTCAACATTTTTGTTCTCCATATTTTAATAGGCACAACTAAAAGGCACCTCAGGTAAACAATGGAGATGGATGGATTGGATACTAGTATACAATTATGGACGGGCTGCCGAGTGCCGACACAGAGGTAGCCACAGCCGTGAACTACCGCACTGTACTGTGTCTGCTGCTAATATATAGACTGGTTGATAAAGAGATAGTATACTCGTAACTAGTATGTATGTATAAAGAAAGAAAAAAAAACCACGGTTAGGTGGTATATACAATTATGGACGGGCTGCCGAGTGCCGACACAGAGGTAGCCACAGCCGTGAACTACCGCACTGTACTGTGTCTGCTGCTAATATATAGACTGGTTGATAAAGAGATAGTATACTCGTAACTAGTATGTATGTATAAAGAAAGAAAAAAAAAACCACGGTTAGGTGGTATATACAATTATGGACGGGCTGCCGAGTGCCGACACAGAGGTTGCCACAGCCGTGAACTACCGCACTGTACTGTGTCTGCTGCTAATATATAGACTGGTTGATAAAGAGATAGTATACTCGTAACTAGTATGTATGTATAAAGAAAGAAAAAAAACCCACGGTTAGGTGGTATATACAATTATGGACGGGCTGCCGAGTGCCGACACAGAGGTAGCCACAGCCGTGAACTACCGCACTGTACTGTGTCTGCTGCTAATATATAGACTGGTTGATAAAGAGATAGTATACTCGTAACTAGTATGTATGTATAAAGAAAGAAAAAAAAACCACGGTTAGGTGGTATATACAATTATGGACGGGCTGCCGAGTGCCGACACAGAGGTAGCCACAGCCGTGAACTACCGCACTGTACTGTGTCTGCTGCTAATATAGACTGGTTGATAAAGAGATAGTATACTCGTAACTAGTATGTATGTATAAAGAAAGAAAAAAAAACCACGGTTAGGTGGTATATACAATTATGGACGGGCTGCCGAGTGCCGACACAGAGGTAGCCACAGCCGTGAACTACCGCACTGTACTGTGTCTGCTGCTAATATATAGACTGGTTGATAAAGAGATAGTATACTCGTAACTAGTATGTATGTATAAAGAAAGAAAAAAAAACCACGGTTAGGTGGTATATACAATTATGGACGGGCTGCCGAGTGCCGACACAGAGGTAGCCACAGCCGTGAACTACCGCACTGTACTGTGTCTGCTGCTAATATATAGACTGGTTGATAAAGAGATAGTATACTCGTAACTAGTATGTATGTATAAAGAAAGAAAAAAAAACCACGGTTAGGTGGTATATACAATTATGGACGGGCTGCCGAGTGCCGACACAGAGGTAGCCACAGCCGTGAACTACCGCACTGTACTGTGTCTGCTGCTAATATAGACTGGTTGATAAAGAGATAGTATACTACTAATATTATATACTGGTGGTCAGGTCACTGGTCACTAGTCACACTGGCAGTGGCACTCCTGCAGCAAAAGTGTGCACTGTTTAATTTTAATATAATATTATGTACTCCTGGCTCCTGCTATAACCTATAACTGGCACTGCAGTAGTGCTCCCCAGTCTCCCCCACAATTATAAGCTGTGTGAGCTGAGCAGTCAGACAGATATATAATATATATAGATGATGCAGCACACTGGCCTGAGCCTGAGCAGTGCACACAGATATGGTATGTGACTGACTGAGTCACTGTGTGTATCGCTTTTTTCAGGCAGAGAACGGATATATTAAATAAACTGCACTGTGTGTCTGGTGGTCACTCACTATATAATATATTATGTACTCCTGGCTCCTGCTATAACCTATAACTGGCACTGCAGTAGTGCTCCCCAGTCTCCCCCACAATTATAAGCTGTGTGAGCTGAGCAGTCAGACAGATATATAATATTATATATAGATAATAGATGATGCAGCACACTGGCCTGAGCCTGAGCAGTGCACACAGATATGGTATGTGACTGAGTCACTGTGTGCTGTGTATCGCTTTTTTCAGGCAGAGAACGGATTATAAATAAAAGTGGTGGTCACTGGTCACTATCAGCAAAACTCTGCACTGTACACTACTGAGTACTCCTAATGCTCCCCAAAATTAGTAAATCAAGTGTCTAAACGGAGAGGACGCCAGCCACGTCCTCTCCCTATCAATCTCAATGCACGTGTGAAAATGGCGGCGACGCGCGGCTCCTTATATAGAATCCGAGTCTCGCGATAGAATCCGAGCCTCGCGAGAATCCGACAGCGTCATGATGACGTTCGGGCGCGCTCGGGTTAACCGAGCAAGGCGGGAAGATCCGAGTCGCTCGGACCCGTGAAAAAAAACATGAAGTTCTGGCGGGTTCGGATTCAGAGAAACCGAACCCGCTCATCTCTAGTATAAAGTCCTGTTAGATCTAATACATTGTAGCGATCTTTGCTACAAATTAATCTTTGTTTTATGTGGACAAAGTTCACTAAGTCACTGCTGTGCACAGCTTTTGATGTTATTAATATGCATGCATTCTGGATTGTTAAACCACTTGACCTTGCATCCACGTTATTTCCCCCTGGTTCCAAATCTCACAGCTTGATTAAGAATGGGCTCCTTTGAAAGCGTTTCTCCGCCTTATTCCGTTGACATCAGCGGCTTCCTCAGACACTGTGTCTGAGGAAGCCGCTGATGTCAATGGAATAAGGCGGAGAAACGCGTTACACGTTCAAAGGAGCCCATTCTTAATCACCACGGTGACAGCCACGGACCCTACCGAAATCGGAACCAGCAGCAACACCTGAATCCCGGCAGAACGCAAATACGGTAACCGAATAGATGCAATAAAAGTCTGGAGGGATCAAGCTGTGAGATTTGGAACCAGGGGGAAATAACGTGGATGCAAGGTCAAGTGGTTTAACAATCCAGAATGCATGCATATTAATAACATCAAAAGCTGTGCACAGCAGTGACTTAGTGAACTTTGTCCACATAAAACAAAGATTAATTTGTAGCAAAGATCGCTACAATGTATTAGATCTAACAGGACTTTATACACAGATCAACATTGTTTCAAAGCCTAGGACTGTTAAAAAGCTATATCAGCTATACAACCGATTTCTACATGTGTTTTTTACAGAAAAGGTTTGTTTTAAACTTGTGATCTTAAAGGGGAAGAGCCGCTCAGCAATACAGGCTTCTATATTAATGATTTTTTTATAAGCTGTCTATATATGAAATTCTCTAAAAATAAATTATAACTTTTTGTTTATGAAATTGTGTAATGAGTATTAAAACCCTTTTTATACACAATAATATATAGAATCATATGTACATTTCTATGAGTATTTTTATATTTTTTTGCTAGTGGTGTAGCGCATCCCCAACACAAAAAAATCTTTTTTAGTCACACAGCTACCTCATTGCGCCTCTTTTTTTCTTTGCATCATGTGCTGTTTGGGGACTATTTTTTTGAAGTGCCATCCTGCCTGACACTGCAGTGCCATTCCTAGATGGGCCAGGTGTTTGTGTCGGCCACTTGGGTTGCTTAGCTTTGTCACACAGCTACCTCATTGCGCCTCTTTTTTTCTTTGCATCATGTGCTGTTTGGGGACTATTTTTTTGAAGTGCCATCCTGTCTGACACTGCAGTGCCACTCCTAGATGGGCCAGGTGTTTGTGTCGGCCACTTGTGTCGCTTAGCTTAGTCACACAGCTACCTCATTGCGCCTCTTTTTTTCTTTGCATCATGTGCTGTTTGGGGACTATTTTTTTGAAATGCCATCCTGTCTGACACTGCAGTGCCACTCCTAGATGGGCCAGGTGTTTGTGTCAGCCACTTGTGTCGCTTAGCTTAGTCACACAGCTTCCATCTTGCACCTCTTTTTTTCTTTGCATCATGTGCTGTTTGGGGACTAATTTTTAATCTGCCATCCTGTCTGACACTGCAGTGCCACTCCTAGATGGGCCAGGTGTTTGTGTCGGCCACTTGGGTCGCTTAGCTTAGCCATCCAGCGACCTTGGTGCACCTCTTTTTTTCTTTGCATCATGTGCTGTTTGGGGACTATTTTTTAAATCTGCCATCCTGTCTGACACTGCAGTGCCACTCCTAGATGGGCCAGGTGTTTGTGTCGGCCACTTGGGTCGCTTAGCTTAGCCATCCAGCGATCTTGGTGCACCTCTTTTTTTCTTTGCATCATGTGCTGTTTGGAGACTATTTTTTAAATCTGCCATCCTGTCTCATTGTCTGACACTGCAGTGCCACTCCTAGATGGGCCAGGTGTTTGTGTCGGCCACTTGGGTCGCTTAGCTTAGTCACACAGCTACCTCATTGCGCCTCTTTTTTTCTTTGCATCATGTGCTGTTTGGGGACTATTTTTTTTGAAGTGCCATCCTGTCTGACACTGCAGTGCCACTCCTAGATGGGCCAGGTGTTTGTGTCGGCCACTTGGGTCGCTTAGCTTAGTCATCCAGCGACCTTGGTGCAAATTTTAGGACTAAAAATAATATTGTGAGGTGTTCAGAATAGACTGAAAATGAGTGGAAATCATGGTTATTGAGGTTAATAATACTATGGGATCAAAATGACCCCCAAATTCTATGATTTAAGCTGTTTTTGATGTTTTTTTGTAAAAAAAAACACCCGAATCCAAAACACACCCGAATCCGACAAAAAATTTTCAGGGAGGTTTTGCCAAAATGCGTCCGAATCCAAAACACAGCGGCGGAACCGAATCCAAAACCAAAACAATGTCCGGTGCACATCACTAATATATATATATATATATATATATATATATATACATCTAAAAGAGATGTGCGGCGGGCACTTTTCGTGTTTTGTGTTTTGTTTTTGGATCTGGATCCCCGCTTGTGATTTGGATCTGGCAAAACTACCCTTTCAAGTTTTGGTTTTGGATCTGGATGATAACAATCATTTCCACTCATTTACAGTCTATTCTGGACCTCACACCTCACAATATTGTTTTTAGGCCAAAAGGTTGCACTTAGGTAGCTTGATGACTTTGCAAAGCGACACAAGTGGGCGTCACAAACACCTGGCCCATCTAGGAGTGGCACTGCAGTGTCAGACAGGAGGGCACTTTTAAAAACTAGGCCCTAAACAGCACATGATGCAAAGAAAAAAAGAGGTGCACCGAGGTTGCTGGATGACTAAGCTAAGCGACACAAGTGTGCGGCACAAACACCTGGCCCATCTAGGAGTGGCACTGCAGTGTCAGACAGGAGGACAATTTTAAAAACTAGGCCCTAAACAGCACATGAGGCAAAGAAAAAAAGAGGTGCACCGAGGTTGCTGGATGACTAAGCTAAGCGACACAAGTGTGCGACACAAACACCTGGCCCATCTAGGAGTGGCACTTTTAAAGACTAGGCCCTAAACAGCACATCATACTGTACAAAGAAGAAAAAGAGGTGCAATGAGGTAGCTGGCCCATCTAGGAGTGGCACACAGTGGCTGAATGTTGAAAGTGGCCTACAATTTTTCAGGCCACCGACAGCATCTCCTGTATACCCCTGTCATTTTCCAAAAAATTCTGCACCACCAAATTAATTGTATGTGCAAAACATGGGACATGCTGGGATTTGCCCAGATGTAATGCACGCTCAATATTGTGGACTTATATGGCAGAACCCCTAGACTTATAGGGCAGTACCCCTGGACTTATATGGCTGCATCACTGGACTGGACTTATTTGGCAGTACCCCTGGACTTATACGGCAGTGCCTATGGACTTATATGGCTTTACCACTGGACTGGACTTATAGGCCAGTACCCCTGAACTTATACGGCAGTACCCCTGAACCGGATTTATACGGCAGTACCCCTGGACTTATACAGCTGCACCACTGGACTGGATTTATATAGCTGTACCCCTGGAATTATATGGCTGCACAACTGGACTAGACTTATACGGCAGTACCCCTGGACTTATACGACTGCACCACTAGACTGGACTTATATGGCAGTACCCTTGGACTTATACGGCTGCACCATTGGACTGGACTTATATGGCAGTACCCCTGAAATTATACGGCAGCACCTCTGGACTGGATTTATACAGCAGTACCCTTAGACTTATATGGCTGCACCAGTGGACTGGACTTATACAGCTGCACCACTGGACTGGACTTATACGGCAGTACCCCTGGACTTATATGGCTGCACCACTGGACTGGACTTATATGGCAGTACCCCTGGACTTATACAGCTGCACCACTGGACTGGAACTTATACGGCAGTACCCCTGGACTTAGATGGCTGCACCACTGGACTGGACTTAGCAGTACCCGTGGACTTATATGGAAGTACCCCTGAACTTATACAGCTGCACCACTGGACTGGACTTATACGGCAGTACCCCTGGACTTTTTTGGCTCCACCACTGGACTGAACTTATACGGAAGTGCACATATATAGTGGCAGATCATATATAGTGGCAGATGCTCAATTAGCTTAGTGATATCATTCAGGTGCTCAAAAGGGAGGGGTTTCTCTAAGCAGGAACAAAAACACATTTTGTTCCCCCCAGCACCCTGAATAATGGCAGTAACCAGATTTAAATCCCACACAATATATTAGAATTCAGAGATCTTGGTTAAATATATTTGCACAAATGTATGTATAAGCCCCCAAGCCGCGTCAAGGCCTCTCTGTATATATTGGGGGTCCCTAGCGCTATATCTAGGTGCCGGGTATGGCACCCCAAAAATCAGCATAAGCCAGAAAGCCCAGGCCAGCACACCAGTGAAAAAACTATAATGTTAATGGTTTTGTGTTAAGAAGCCGAAGCGATAGAGAAAGTGATACAAAAATGAGATGTAATTATACATACATTTGCGCAGATATATGTAACCAAGATCTCTGAATTCTAAGATATTGGGGTAAATTTACTAAGATGGGAGATCTATTTAAGATGGGATGTTGCACATAGCAACCAATCAGATTCCAGGTACTATCTTCTAGAAGGTGCTACATAAATGAGAAGTAAAATCTTATTGGTTGCTATGGGCAACATCCCATCTTAAACAAATCTCCCATCTTAGTAAATGTACCCCATTGTGTGGGATTTAAATCTGGTTACTGCTATTATTCAGAGTGTTGGGGGAAACAAAATGTGTTTTTTATACGGCAGTACCCCTGGACTTATACGGCTGCACCACTGAACTGGACTTATACGGCAGTACCCCATGACTTATACGGCTGCACCACTGAACTGGACTTATACGGCAGTACCCCTGGACTGGACTTTTATGGCAGCACCACTGGACTTATACGGCAGTACCACTGGACTGGACTTATACTGCAGTACCCCTGGACTTATATGGCTGCACCACTGGATTTATGACAGCACAGGACACCACCACTGGATTTATGGCAGCACAGGACACCACCACTGGACTGATGCAGCACAACAAAGCACCACTGGACTTGACTTATACAGCAGCACCACTGGACTTATGACAGCAAAGGACAACTCCACTGGACTTAAGGCAGCACAAGACACCACCACTGGACTGATGCACAACAACACAGCACCACTGGACTGGACTTATACAGCAGCACCACTGAACTTATGGCAGCACAGGACACCACCACTGGACTGATGCAGCACAAGACCGCACCACTGCACTAGACTGGTCTTATACAGCAGCACTGGACTTATGGCAGTACAGGACACCACCACTGTGACTGAACTGATGCAGCACAAGACACCACCACTGGATTGATGCAGCACACAAGACAGCACTGGAATGACACAAAAGAGCAGGTCGCCACCCCACGCACCACCCCATTTTCCCGCACAGAAACTGAGGAGACACGTCCTCTCGCTACACTCTCCAGGACTTGAGTGAAAATGGTGGCGACGCACGGCTCCTTTTATGAAATCCAAAACCCACGAGAATCCGACAGCAGGATGATGACGTTTTACCTCGTTCTGGTTTCAGAGTCTGGCAGGAAGTCCCGAGTCAGACTCGGATCTCGGCTCGGGATGTGATGTACGGGGAGGGGTTCAGTTTTCGGGGAACCGAACCCGCTCATCCCTAATATATATATATATATATATATATATATAGAATGTAATCGGATCAGCACTCACCCTTGTTAGATATTGGAGTGCTCCGGTGCCATCCAGAAATAAAGTAGTCAATAGTATGCCAATCTAAGCAGGCAGCAGCACTCAGAGACGAGAATGTAGATAACAATGTGAAGAATTTTCTGCATTGAAGCAGCCTTTTTGAAATGCAATAAATTCTTCATGTTGTTATCTACATACATGTCTCCGAGTGCCGCTGCCTGCTTGGATTGGCATACAATATATATATATATATATATATATATACAGTATATGTATGTAGTATTTAATGAAAATATTGGGTATTCAAACCTCCCAGTCTGAATTCAAATCTTTTCACTGAGCTTAGCAGAGGCACTTCCTTTAATTACTTACTGTAGCTGCGCTATAAATTACAGTGGCAGCTTATAAATAACAGATGTTCTCCCTTTTATAGGCAATGTTGGCCAGAGGCAATGGAGATACATCTAGAAAGAAGGATGATGATGAGCACCCAAGACATCGGCTTATACCACTGGGGAGGAAAATCTATGAGTTCTACAATGCGCCAATTGTTAAATTTTGGTTCTACACTGTAAGTTGTCTTTCAATTATTACATTCATAATATCTTAGCAAGATGTAATGGAAGTATTTTCTGTAGAAGTCACAGTTATGGGTTAGCATTACTGTCTCACAGGACTGATTTCATGGGTTCAAGCGGAGTGGGGGAAGCAACCGGGAGCATCATACAAAAAAGGTGCCGAGCCCAGGGTCTGTGTTGTTGGATGCAGACTTACTGGATCCAGCAGAGGAGTTCTGACGGCCAGTCTGAGTAAGCTTCAGTATGCGCAGACTGGCCGAGGGCCGTGACCATGGCAACCAATGGTTTTGATCGCGAAACAAAGCTGTATATTTAGACGCATTACTCAGATTGCAGATGCTGGCAGGAGGCATCTATTTACTACAGGCGTCTCCTGCAGCATTAGAATATTTATTGTACGGTATTGCACAGGCCTAGAATCTTTCTAAGATTGATCAGGTAGAGTGTAATGTCTAACCTGGATGGTAAGTAGCGGTTCTGTAATTTTCATTTATATTCAAACCTAGGTATATTGTTCTCCTTGTCCTCTGCAGTGCTGATTTCTAATACTATTGTGCTTCTCTTCCTACAGATGGCTTACATAGGCTATCTGATGCTCTTCAACTACATAGTACTAGTAAAGATGGATCGGTGGCCCTCATCGCAGGAGTGGATTGTTATCTCGTACATCTTTACTCTGGGAATAGAAAAGATGAGAGAGGTAACAATAATTATCAATCAAAGGTTTAAACGATTTCAGACAAATTCCATATCATTATTATCATGATATATATTCTGGAGGGGATGCAGTTAAAATAGCGGCTGTCGAGATCCTGGAGTTCAGGAGACCGACGCCAGAATCCTGACTCAGGTCCATGACACCAACTGAATGGGAAAATAACCTGTTGAGAGCAAAGTGAGCCACGGGGCCCAGAGCGTGGCGAGCGCAGCGAGAATTCTGACAGATGGGATGCTGCTGTCAGTATACTTACAGCCGGCAACCCGTCTGCCGGTAAAACATACCGATCCCATTCTGGGGTATATTGGAAATTTAAAGTGGCCCTGGAAAATACTCTGAAAGTTGCCCCATGTGCGACAGTTTGCCAGAGGGGAGGTAAAATACACCAACAATTGAGTCACAGACATGCATGGTGCATTCACCCAGAATTGAGAGTAACAAGAATGCAGGTGTCACATTGTAGCTGTTGTCCACCTAGACGGTGTTGGGCCATCCCCAAACACTACCCATCTAACACATTGCAAACTCTGTACTACGTATGTAAACTAGAGATGAGCGCCTGAAATTTTTCGGGTTTTGTGTTTTGGTTTTGGGTTCGGTTCCGCGGCCGTGTTTTGGGTTCGACCGCGTTTTGGCAAAACCTCACCGAATTTTTTTTGTCGGATTCGGGTGTGTTTTGGATTCGGGTGTTTTTTTCAAAAAACACTAAAAAACAGCTTAAATCATAGAATTTGGGGGTCATTTTGATCCCAAAGTATTATTAACCTCAAAAACCATAATTTACACTCATTTTCAGTCTATTCTGAATACCTCACACCTCACAATATTATTTTTAGTCCTAAAATTTGCACCGAGGTCGCTGTGTGAGTAAGATAAGCGACCCTAGTGGCCGACACAAACACCGGGCCCATCTAGGAGTGGCACTGCAGTGTCACGCAGGATGTCCCTTCCAAACAACCCTCCCCAAACAGCACATGACGCAAAGAAAAAAAGAGGCGCAATGAGGTAGCTGTGTGAGTAAGATTAGCGACCCTAGTGGCCGACACAAACACCGGGCCCATCTAGGAGTGGCACTGCAGTGTCACGCAGCATGGCCCTTCCAAAAAACCCTCCCCAAACAGCACATGACGCAAAGAAAAAAAGAGGCGCAATGAGGTAGCTGTGTGAGTAAGATTAGCGACCCTAGTGGCCGACACAAACACCGGGCCCATCTAGGAGTGGCACTGCAGTGTCACGCAGGATGGCCCTTCCAAAAAACCCTCCCCAAACAGCACATGACGCAAAGAAAAAAAGAGGCGCAATGAGGTAGCTGTGTGAGTAAGATTAGCGACCCTAGTGGCCGACACAAACACCGGGCCCATCTAGGAGTGGCACTGCAGTGTCACGCAGGATGTCCCTTCCAAAAAACCCTCCCCAAACAGCACATGACGCAAAGAAAAAAAGAGGCGCAATGAGGTAGCTGTGTGAGTAAGAATAGCGACCCTAGTGGCCGACACAAACACCGGGCCCATCTAGGAGTGGCACTGCAGTGTCACGCAGGATGTCCCTTCCAAAAAACCCTCCCCAAACAGCACATGACGCAAAGAAAAAAAGAGGCGCAATGAGGTAGCTGTGTGAGTAAGATTAGCGACCCTAGTGGCCGACACAAACACCGGGCCCATCTAGGAGTGGCACTGCAGTGTCACGCAGGATGTCCCTTCCAAAAAACCCTCCCCAAACAGCACATGACGCAAAGAAAAAAAGAGGCGCAATGAGGTAGCTGACTGTGTGTGTAAGATTAGCGACCCTAGTGGCCGACACAAACACCGGGCCCATCTAGGAGTGGCACTGCAGTGTCACGCAGGTTGTCCCTTCCAAAAAAACCCTCCCCAATCAGCACATGATGCAAAGAAAAAGAAAAGAAAAAAGAGGTGCAAGATGGAATTGTCCTTGGGCCCTCCCACCCACCCTTATGTTGTATAAACAAAACAGGACATGCACACTTTAACCAACCCATCATTTCAGTGACAGGGTCTGCCACACGACTGTGACTGATATGACGGGTTGGTTTGGACCCCCCCCAAAAAAGAAGCAATTAATCTCTCCTTGCACAAACTGGCTCTACAGAGGCAAGATGTCCACCTCATCTTCACCCTCCGATATATCACCGTGTACATCCCCCTCCTCACAGATTATCAATTCGTCCCCACTGGAATCCACCATCTCAGCTCCCTGTGTACTTTGTGGAGGCAATTGCTGCTGGTCAATGTCTCCGCGGAGGAATTGATTATAATTCATTTTAATGAACATCATCTTCTCCACATTTTCTGGATGTAACCTCGTACGCCGATTGCTGACAAGGTGAGCGGCGGCACTAAACACTCTTTCGGAGTACACACTTGTGGGAGGGCAACTTAGGTAGAATAAAGCCAGTTTGTGCAAGGGCCTCCAAATTGCCTCTTTTTCCTGCCAGTATAAGTACGGACTGTGTGACGTGCCTACTTGGATGCGGTCACTCATATAATCCTCCACCATTCTATCAATGTTGAGAGAATCATATGCAGTGACAGTAGACGACATGTCCGTAATCGTTGTCAGGTCCTTCAGTCCGGACCAGATGTCAGCATCAGCAGTCGCTCCAGACTGCCCTGCATCACCGCCAGCGGGTGGGCTCGGAATTCTGAGCCTTTTCCTCGCACCCCCATTTGCGGGAGAATGTGAAGGAGGAGATGTTGACAGGTCGCGTTCCGCTTGACTTGACAATTTTGTCACCAGCAGGTCTTTCAACCCCAGCAGACCTGTGTCTGCCGGAAAGAGAGATCCAAGGTAGGCTTTAAATCTAGGATCGAGCACGGTGGCCAAAATGTAGTGCTCTGATTTCAACAGATTGACCACCCGTGAATCCTTGTTAAGCGAATTAAGGGCTGCATCCACAAGTCCCACATGCCTAGCGGAATCGCTCCCTTTTAGCTCCTTCTTCAATGCCTCCAGCTTCTTCTGCAAAAGCCTGATGAGGGGAATGACCTGACTCAGGCTGGCAGTGTCTGAACTGACTTCACGTGTGGCAAGTTCAAAGGGCATCAGAACCTTGCACAACGTTGAAATCATTCTCCACTGCACTTGAGACAGGTGCATTCCATCTCCTATATCGTGCTCAATTGTATAGGCTTGAATGGCCTTTTGCTGCTCCTCCAACCTCTGAAGCATATAGAGGGTTGAATTCCACCTCGTTACCACTTCTTGCTTCAGATGATGGCAGGGCAGGTTCAGTAGTTTTTGGTGGTGCTCCAGTCTTCTGTACGTGGTGCCTGTACGCCGAAAGTGTCCCGCAATTTTTCTGGCCACCGACAGCATCTCTTGCACGCCCCTGTCGTTTTTTAAAAAATTCTGCACCACCAAATTCAAGGTATGTGCAAAACATGGGACGTGCTGGAATTTGCCCATATTTAATGCACACACAATATTGCTGGCGTTGTCCGATGCCACAAATCCACAGGAGAGTCCAATTGGGGTAAGCCATTCCGCGATGATCTTCCTCAGTTGCCGTAAGAGGTTTTCAGCTGTGTGCGTATTCTGGAAAGCGGTGATACAAAGCGTAGCCTGCCTAGGAAAGAGTTGGCGTTTGCGAGATGCTGCTACTGGTGCCGCCGCTGCTGTTCTTGCGGCGGGAGTCCATACATCTACCCAGTGGGCTGTCACAGTCATATAGTCCTGACCCTGCCCTGCTCCACTTGTCCACATGTCCGTGGTTAAGTGGACATTGGGTACAACTGCATTTTTTAGGAGACTGGTGAGTCTTTTTCTGACGTCCGTGTACATTCTCGGTATCGCCTGCCTAGAGAAGTGGAACCTAGATGGTATTTGGTAACGGGGGCACACTGCCTCAATAAATTGTCTAGTTCCCTGTGAACTAACGGCGGATACCGGACGCACGTCTAACACCAACATAGTTGTCAAGGACTCAGTTATCCGCTTTGCAGTAGGATGACTGCTGTGATATTTCATCTTCCTCGCAAAGGACTGTTGAACAGTCAATTGCTTACTGGAAGTAGTACAAGTGGGCTTACGACTTCCCCTCTGGGATGACCATCGACTCCCAGCGGCAACAACAGCAGCGCCAGCAGCAGTAGGCGTTACACGCAAGGATGCATCGGAGGAATCCCAGGCAGGAGAGGACTCGTCAGACTTGCCAGTGACATGGCCTGCAGGACTATTGGCATTCCTGGGGAAGGAGGAAATTGACACTGAGGGAGTTGGTGGGGTGGTTCGCGTGAGCTTGGTTACAAGAGGAAGGGATTTACTGGTCAGTGGACTGCTTCCGCTGTCACCCAAAGTTTTTGAACTTGTCACTGACTTATTATGAATGCGCTGCAGGTGACGTATAAGGGAGGATGTTCCGAGGTGGTTAACGTCCTTACCCCTACTTATTACAGCTTGACAAAGGGAACACACGGCTTGACACCTGTTGTCCGCATTTCTGGTGAAATACCTCCACACCGAAGAGCTGATTTTTTTGGTATTTTCACCTGGCATGTCAACGGCCATATTCCTCCCACGGACAACAGGTGTCTCCCCGGGTGCCTGACTTAAACAAACCACCTCACCATCAGAATCCTCCTGGTCAATTTCCTCCCCAGCGCCAGCAACACCCATATCCTCCTCATCCTGGTGTACTTCAACACTGACATCTTCAATCTGACTATCAGGAACTGGACTGCGGGTGCTCCTTCCAGCACTTGCAGGGGGCGTGCAAATGGTGGAAGGCGCATGCTCTTCACGTCCAGTGTTGGGAAGGTCAGGCATCGCAACCGACACAATTGGACTCTCCTTGTGGATTTGGGATTTCAAAGAACGCACAGTTCTTTGCGGTGCTTTTGCCAGCTTGAGTCTTTTCAGTTTTCTAGCGAGAGGCTGAGTGCTTCCATCCTCATGTGAAGCTGAACCACTAGCCATGAACATAGGCCAGGGCCTCAGCCGTTCCTTGCCACTCCGTGTGGTAAATGGCATATTGGCAAGTTTACGCTTCTCCTCCGACAATTTTATTTTAGGTTTTGGAGTCCTTTTTTTACTGATATTTGGTGTTTTGGTTTTGACATGCTCTGTACTATGCCATTGGGCATCGGCCTTGGCAGACGACGTTGCTGGCATTTCATCGTCTCGGCCATGACTAGTGGCAGCAGCTTCAGCACGAGGTGGAAGTGGATCTTGATCTTTCCCTAATTTTGGAACCTCAACATTTTTGTTCTCCATATTTTAATAGGCACAACTAAAAGGCACCTCAGGTAAACAATGGAGATGGATGGATTGGATACTAGTATACAATTATGGACGGGCTGCCGAGTGCCGACACAGAGGTAGCCACAGCCGTGAACTACCGCACTGTACTGTGTCTGCTGCTAATATATAGACTGGTTGATAAAGAGATAGTATACTCGTAACTAGTATGTATGTATAAAGAAAGGAAAAAAAACCACGGTTAGGTGGTATATACAATTATGGACGGGCTGCCGAGTGCCGACACAGAGGTAGCCACAGCCGTGAACTACCGCACTGTACTGTGTCTGCTGCTAATATATAGACTGGTTGATAAAGAGATAGTATACTCGTAACTAGTATGTATGTATAAAGAAAGAAAAAAAAACCACGGTTAGGTGGTATATACAATTATGGACGAGCTGCCGAGTGCCGACACAGAGGTAGCCACAGCCGTGAACTACCGCACTGTACTGTGTCTGCTGCTAATATATAGACTGGTTGATAAAGAGATAGTATACTCGTAACTAGTATGTATGTATAAAGAAAGAAAAAAAAACCACGGTTAGGTGGTATATACAATTATGGACGGGCTGCCGAGTGCCGACACAGAGGTAGCCACAGCCGTGAACTACCGCACTGTACTGTGTCTGCTGCTAATATATAGACTGGTTGATAAAGAGATAGTATACTCGTAACTAGTATGTATGTATAAAGAAAGAAAAAAAAACCACGGTTAGGTGGTATATACAATTATGGACGGGCTGCCGAGTGCCGACACAGAGGTAGCCACAGCCGTGAACTACCGCACTGTACTGTGTCTGCTGCTAATATATAGACTGGTTGATAAAGAGATAGTATACTCGTAACTAGTATGTATGTATAAAGAAAGAAAAAAAAACCACGGTTAGGTGGTATATACAATTATGGACGGGCTGCCGAGTGCCGACACAGAGGTAGCCACAGCCGTGAACTACCGCACTGTACTGTGTCTGCTGCTAATATATAGACTGGTTGATAAAGAGATAGTATACTCGTAACTAGTATGTATGTATAAAGAAAGAAAAAAAAACCACGGTTAGGTGGTATATACAATTATGGACGGGCTGCCGAGTGCCGACACAGAGGTAGCCACAGCCGTGAACTACCGCACTGTACTGTGTCTGCTGCTAATATATAGACTGGTTGATAAAGAGATAGTATACTCGTAACTAGTATGTATGTATAAAGAAAGGAAAAAAAACCACGGTTAGGTGGTATATACAATTATGGACGGGCTGCCGAGTGCCGACACAGAGGTAGCCACAGCCGTGAACTACCGCACTGTACTGTGTCTGCTGCTAATATATAGACTGGTTGATAAAGAGATAGTATACTCGTAACTAGTATGTATGTATAAAGAAAGAAAAAAAAACCACGGTTAGGTGGTATATACAATTATGGACGAGCTGCCGAGTGCCGACACAGAGGTAGCCACAGCCGTGAACTACCGCACTGTACTGTGTCTGCTGCTAATATATAGACTGGTTGATAAAGAGATAGTATACTCGTAACTAGTATGTATGTATAAAGAAAGAAAAAAAAACCACGGTTAGGTGGTATATACAATTATGGACGGGCTGCCGAGTGCCGACACAGAGGTAGCCACAGCCGTGAACTACCGCACTGTACTGTGTCTGCTGCTAATATATAGACTGGTTGATAAAGAGATAGTATACTCGTAACTAGTATGTATGTATAAAGAAAGAAAAAAAAACCACGGTTAGGTGGTATATACAATTATGGACGGGCTGCCGAGTGCCGACACAGAGGTAGCCACAGCCGTGAACTACCGCACTGTACTGTGTCTGCTGCTAATATATAGACTGGTTGATAAAGAGATAGTATACTCGTAACTAGTATGTATGTATAAAGAAAGAAAAAAAAACCACGGTTAGGTGGTATATACAATTATGGACGGGCTGCCGAGTGCCGACACAGAGGTAGCCACAGCCGTGAACTACCGCACTGTACTGTGTCTGCTGCTAATATATAGACTGGTTGATAAAGAGATAGTATACTCGTAACTAGTATGTATGTATAAAGAAAGAAAAAAAAACCACGGTTAGGTGGTATATACAATTATGGACGGGCTGCCGAGTGCCGACACAGAGGTAGCCACAGCCGTGAACTACCGCACTGTACTGTGTCTGCTGCTAATATATAGACTGGTTGATAAAGAGATAGTATACTCGTAACTAGTATGTATGTATAAAGAAAGAAAAAAAAACCACGGTTAGGTGGTATATACAATTATGGACGGGCTGCCGAGTGCCGACACAGAGGTAGCCACAGCCGTGAACTACCGCACTGTACTGTGTCTGCTGCTAATATATAGACTGGTTGATAAAGAGATAGTATACTCGTAACTAGTATGTATGTATAAAGAAAGAAAAAAAAACCACGGTTAGGTGGTATATACAATTATGGACGGGCTGCCGAGTGCCGACACAGAGGTAGCCACAGCCGTGAACTACCGCACTGTACTGTGTCTGCTGCTAATATATAGACTGGTTGATAAAGAGATAGTATACTCGTAACTAGTATGTATGTATAAAGAAAGAAAAAAAAACCACGGTTAGGTGGTATATACAATTATGGACGGGTTGCCGAGTGCCGACACAGAGGTAGCCACAGCCGTGAACTACCGCACTGTACTGTGTCTGCTGCTAATATATAGACTGGTTGATAAAGAGATAGTATACTCGTAACTAGTATGTATGTATAAAGAAAGAAAAAAAAACCACGGTTAGGTGGTATATACAATTATGGACGGGCTGCCGAGTGCCGACACAGAGGTAGCCACAGCCGTGAACTACCGCACTGTACTGTGTCTGCTGCTAATATATAGACTGGTTGATAAAGAGATAGTATACTCGTAACTAGTATGTATGTATAAAGAAAGAAAAAAAAACCACGGTTAGGTGGTATATACAATTATGGACGGGCTGCCGAGTGCCGACACAGAGGTAGCCACAGCCGTGAACTACCGCACTGTACTGTGTCTGCTGCTAATATATAGACTGGTTGATAAAGAGATAGTATACTCGTAACTAGTATGTATGTATAAAGAAAGAAAAAAAAACCACGGTTAGGTGGTATATACAATTATGGACGGGCTGCCGAGTGCCGACACAGAGGTAGCCACAGCCGTGAACTACCGCACTGTACTGTGTCTGCTGCTAATATATAGACTGGTTGATAAAGAGATAGTATACTCGTAACTAGTATGTATGTATAAAGAAAGAAAAAAAAACCACGGTTAGGTGGTATATACAATTATGGACGGGCTGCCGAGTGCCGACACAGAGGTAGCCACAGCCGTGAACTACCGCACTGTACTGTGTCTGCTGCTAATATAGACTGGTTGATAAAGAGATAGTATACTACTAATATTATATACTGGTGGTCAGGTCACTGGTCACTAGTCACACTGGCAGTGGCACTCCTGCAGCAAAAGTGTGCACTGTTTAATTTTAATATGATATTATGTACTCCTGGCTCCTGCTATAACCTATAACTGGCACTGCAGTAGTGCTCCCCAGTCTCCCCCACAATTATAAGCTGTGTGAGCTGAGCAGTCAGACAGATATATAATATATATATATATAGATGATGCAGCACACTGGCCTGAGCCTGAGCAGTGCACACAGATATGGTATGTGACTGACTGAGTCACTGTGTGTATCGCTTTTTTCAGGCAGAGAACGGATATATTAAATAAACTGCACTGTGTGTCTGGTGGTCACTCACTATATAATATATTATGTACTCCTGGCTCCTGCTATAACCTATAACTGGCACTGCAGTAGTGCTCCCCAGTCTCCCCCACAATTATAAGCTGTGTGAGCTGAGCAGTCAGACAGATATATATAATATTATATATAGATAATAGATGATGCAGCACACTGGCCTGAGCAGTGCACACAGATATGGTATGTGACTGAGTCACTGTGTGCTGTGTATCGCTTTTTTCAGGCAGAGACCGGATTATAAATAAAAGTGGTGGTCACTGGTCACTATCAGCAAAACTCTGCACTGTACACTACTGAGTACTCCTAATGCTCCCCAAAATTAGTAAATCAAGTGTCTCTCTAATCTATTCTAATTCTAAACGGAGAGGACGCCAGCCACGTCCTCTCCCTATCAATCTCAGTGCACGTGTGAAAATGGCGGCGACGCGGGCTCCTTATATAGAATCCGAGTCTCGCGATAGAATCCGAGCCTCGCGAGAATCCGACAGCGTCATGATGACGTTCGGGCGCGCTCGGGTTAACCGAGCAAGGCGGGAAGATCCGAGTCGCTCGGACCCGTGAAAAAAAACATGAAGTTCTGGCGGGTTCGGATTCAGAGAAACCGAACCCGCTCATCTCTAATGTAAACTGTACTTTCTTTATAAAGCTGAGCTGCAGTCCCGAAGTCTGTAGACCGCCAACCTCATCCCCCACCCAGTGAGTTTTGCCCAGCCCCCCGCCACTTGCATAATAACAAAATAAGTCATAATGACAATAATAATAATAATAATAATAATAATAGCAGGGATCTCATGCAGGAAATCCTGCAGTGCCGGTCCTAGCAAGTACGTTACAGTACATTATAAGAGCCCCATTGCAATCAAAATGACATGCACACAAAGTATCAACACCCCCCAAAACACACACATATTACAGCAATACCACTCCACATCAGTGGCTTCATGAGGGTGTGTGGGCCGCACCCGGGTGTCATGCGCCAAGGGGTGACACCAAAATGATGGCTCCTGCTGAGTGACAGGAGCAGGGTGCTGCACTTTAACATTAAGTACAGTGCCTGGCTTCTGTCACCTTGTCAGCCGACACTGCAGAAATAGCAACCCCGGGGGCAGCCTGTATTGTCCGAACCCCGTGAATGCCGAAAATGGCCCATGAGGCCATGCCCCCCGCTTAGATATGCCCCTTCCACGAGGCTACGCCCCCATTTTGCGGCAGTCACACCGGGTGTAATCAGGGACAGTGACGCCCCTACTCCACATTACAGTAATACTTTAAACAAAACGCCTCCCACACATTACAGTAATACTTCCCCACATATTATATCACTACCCCAAGTACCTCTATATTACAGTTATACAACCCAGTTCCCCCACATTACAGTCCTTATTCAGAGTCAGTCTTAAATGAGATTTACGATTTTTTACATTGCATGTGCACAGATTTTGTCAATCTGCAAAAATTTTTAAGACTTGGAACTGTGATTAGTGGCTGAGACCGAGGCAGGAATTGAGAATGCGTACAATTGCAGTGGGTGTGCAGTTGCAGTCAAAGTACTGTAAGATCATGGTGTGGACAAATAGTGACAAAGTGCGACTAAAGGGGCCATTGAAAAGTCTCAAACACAAAGCTGCACGTTATTTGAATCTGGTGAAAGTGTAAACTTGATAATGATTACATGAGATTGGTCACAGAGAAAATACTTTTATGCCAAACTCCTAAAACTGGTGCAATAGTGTTTTAAAAATTATTTTATACTACAGCACACCCTTGTTTTACACAAAATAAAGAATGCTTCATTAGTTGGAGATGGGAAAGCCTGAACAAATGTTTCTAAAGTGTTCCTATTTGCGCCTGCTTCGCCACTTGTGTACTTGTCGACTGCTCTACAGTATATGGTCATTAACTGTAAGGCTATTGCATTGTGTACTGTTATTTTTTCCATCTCGCAAATGCACACTGAAACCATGCAATCTCACCTAGTGTGATAAGGGTAGAGAGTTACAGCCAAGGGGAAGGAGTTGCAGTTAGATATTTGAAGATGTGACTGACGCTGAATTGGCCAAAAAAATGTGAATGTACTGTATTTGCAATCTGATATTGCAATTCCAGGTGTGTCTGACTCTGAAAAAGTTCCTACATCATTATCCCCAGCCCCACTACACTATACTACTACTCCTATCCCTACCATGTTACAGCATTACCTCTCAGATCCACTACACTATACCACTAGCCCTACCCAGGGGTGTAGTACTGGTGACCGGCGGTCTCCTGACCGCCGGTCACCTTACCGACGCCGGGATCCCGGCAGCATACCGACGCCGGGATCCCGGCGGGGAGGGGCGAGTGCAGCAAGCCCCTTGCGGGCTCGCTGGCGACCTGCGGTCGCCACGGGTTCTATTCCCACTCTATGGGTGTCGTGGACACCCACGAGTGGAAATAGTCCCTGTTGGTCGGCATGCCGACCATCGGGATAGTGAGCCGTCGGGCTCACGGAGGAGGTCATGTGACTGTCGGTCAGCTGACCGGCGGTCACATGAATACCACCCCTACCCAGAGCCGGCCCTAATCAATATGATGCCCTGGGCAAGATTTTGGTTGGTGCCCCCTAGCACCACCACTATTTCCGCTTCCCAGCACCATCACCCTCACCCATAGCAGTCCTCATTCTGGTGCTCCTACCCCTATATTTTAAATAGGAATAGTACGCATATTCGGCGCACAGCCCAAAATGGGGCGTGTTCTTGCTGGGAAGGGGCATGGCCACGCAATAGTACCCCCAATTAAAATTTTGCCACACAGTAGTGCAACTTTATTCACATTTCATCGTGCGATAGTGCCCCTTATTCAGGTTATATCACACAGTAGTATCAGTTTACCTTATATACATTACTCCTCACAGTAGTGCCACTTATTCACATTACACCACACTATAATGCTCTTTATTCACATTACACCACACCATATTTCTCTTTATTCATATAAGACCACACAGTAGTGACCTTTTATATGTTATGCCACACAGTGGAGCACCTTGTGCACATAATGCCACACAGTATCCGGTCTCTAGGTCGACCACACTTAGACATTGTCGATCTATGTCAACCACTATTGGTTGACAGTAAGTAGGTCGACATGGTCTCTAGGCTGACATGTTCTGGGTCGACATGACAGAAGGTCGACATGAGGTTTTGTTTTTTTTTTAATTCTTTGAAATTTTTCATGGTTTACAAACCACATGGCTACAATTGGGAATGGTAACCTGTGCTGAGCACAGCGGGAGCGGAGTGAGGCACACATTACACTACATGGGGTTCCTGGTCACTCTACGGAGAAACTACACCATTTTTTTTTAAAACTCATGTCGACCTTTTGCCAGGTCGACCTTGTACAGGTCGACCTAGAGACGATGTCTATCTCAAAACCATGTTGACCTACTTACTGTCGACCCAAGTGTGGTCGACCCTATGATCCACACCCATGTCACACATAAGTAATGCCTTAATACACATAATACCACATAGTAATGCCCCTTACACATATGAGACACCTTATTAATGTCCTTATAAACATAATGCGCCTTACACATTATGCCAACCTTTATTAATCCCCTTATACATATAATGTCCCTTACACATATTTCGCACATTATTAATGCCCTTATGCACATAATGACACACATAATGTCCCTTACACATATACCACACGTTATTAATGCCCTTGTACACATAATGACACACATAGTGCCCCTTACACATATTCTGAACATTATTAATGCACTTATACATGACACACATAATGCCCTTACACATATGTCGAACACTATTGTACAACCGACCCACCCTCACACAGCACTCACACGGCCGCTAACACTGTGACCTCTGCCTTTGCTTGAATACAGATGTGTCCTCATACATCTTGCCTCAATACACCATGCAGCAGGACATGCCTGGCATGAGTCAGCTGGCAGCGGTAGGCCAGCTCTGCTAGGATGCAGAAGCAGCTTCTGCTGATTAAAATGATATGCGGCATGCCTATAATCTGTGTGAGACTGCGGCTGTATCTGCATACGTAATGCTACGTTACAGTGATTTCCAGGAATGTAGCATTTTATATGCAGATACAGCCGCAGTTACACACAGAATATAAGCATGCTGCATATAATTTTAATCAGCAGAAGCTGCTTGTGCCCATAGGCATTCCAAATGCCCTAGGCATTTGCCTAGTTTGTCTATGCCCGGGGCCGGCTCATGTAACAGCACTACATCCCAGCCCCATCACACTGTACCACTACCGCCAGCCCTACTGTGTTACAGCACTACTTCCCAGCCCCATTACACTATACCACTAGTCCTAGCCCTACCATGTTAAACAACTACCTCCCAGCCCCATTACAGTATACAACTAGCCCTAGCCCTACCATGTTACAGCACTACGTCCAAGCCCCATTACACTATACTGCTAGCCTTAGCCCTACCATGTTACAGCACTACCTCCCAGCCCCATTACACTATACCACTAGCCTTAGCCCTACCATGTTACAAACAGTACTAGCTCCCAGGCCCATTACATTATACCACTAGCCCTAGCATGTTACACGACTACCTCTTATCCCCATCCCACTATACAACTGTTTGGCAGCCCTACCATGTAACATCCCTACCTCCTAGCCCCATCACACTATACGACTACCCCGTAGCCCTACCATATATCAGCACTACCTCCCTTTCCATCAAATTACATCAATAAACAATAACTTGACACTATAGAAAAATCCTGTTAACTTTCCACATTACAGCTATCAGCTATACCAACCCACATATAAAAGCAATTCCAGATGTTACAATACCACCACCGCTAAGCATGCACTATAGCAATGCCACCATCAATCCAATACCACCACAAACAAGCTCACACTACAGCAATACAAGTACAAACCCTACCCTACAGCAATACCACTACTACTACCAATCCTGCACTATAGTGATACTGCCACCGCAATCACACACTACAAAATGCCAATACTACCAACCCTACGCTGCAACAGTACTACCTGCACTACAGCATTGCACCACCAGTCCTGACCTACAATAATACCACCATCAACATTGCACTACACAGTAATCCCTGCACTACAGCAATACCACCACCACAACAATACCATACTGCAGTAGTACCACCACAACCAACTCTACACTTTAGTATACCACCACCAACCCCAAACTACAGCAATACCATCACCAATCCTGCACTGTAGCAATACAACCACAATTATCAATGCTACACTATAGTAATACTACCACTATTTCTGCAATAGAGCATACCTTCCAACTTTTCTGTCCCATGAATAGGGTCCCTCGAGCGCCATAGGCGCACGTCACCCGGGAAAAGGTTGTAGTCTCAGATGGGAGGGCATGGGTTCTGTCGAGTGGGAGTGGCCTCTCGTCAAAGACCCATTTTCTTCCATTTTGGGGGCATGCCCAGCGCTCCCTGAGCGGCTGGGCATCCCCTGGCTCACCTCCCTGTACTGTATAGATGCCGTGCATACCGCATCTATTCAGGGATCACTCGCTGATTTGCAGAGCAGTGGGTGATCAAAGGTTTCGCCAACTGACCACATCGTTCACCCGCCCGTGGGACACTGAGACCTGCGGGTTGGTCAAGTGGGCCTAATTCAGCACCAATCGCATCTGCAAACATACGCAAATAGTTTGTGATTACAATCACTAACATCTGCATTTACCAAGCCAAGCCCCCAATCAGGGGCGTAGCCAGAACTTTGTGGGCCCCATAGCAACATTTTGAAGGGGCCCTGTCCCAATGCTTCTAGAGAGACACTTCTCTGCTGCAGTTGTTAATTTTATGCCCTATAATAGTGCCCTAGTTCATTTTCTGAACCATAGTAGAGCCTTATTTAATGTTATGCCCCATAGTAGTGCCCTTGGGCCTAATTCTGATCTGATCGCAGCAGCAAGTTTGTTAGCTAATGGGCAAAACCATGTGCACTGCAGGTGTAGCAGATATAACGTGCACAGAAAGTTAGATTTGGGTGTGATGTGTTCAAACTGAAATCTAAATTTCAGTGTAAAAATAAAGCAGCCAGTATTTACCATGCACAGAAACAAAATAACCCACCTAAATCTAACTCTCTCTGCACATGTTACTTCTGCCCTCCCTGCAGTGCACATGGTTTTGCCCATTAGCTAACAAATTTTCAGCTGCGATCAGATCTGAATTAGGTCCCTAAGTAGTGCTTAAGTTCACCCTATGTCACATTTCAGAGCTGCCAGTACACATTATGCTGCACATTCACATTATGATATATAGTACACCCCATTCATATTGTGCCTCATTACAGTGCCCCAGTTCATATTATATGATATTAAAATGCCCTCCAGTTCATTTTGTACCACACTACAATGAGCAGGTCCAGGGGCATACCTAGATATATATTGCAGGCCCCAAGGAAAAAGATTGAAAACATTGTTGTGCCAAAAACACACACACCGTATATTGGGGGTCATTCCGACCCAATCGCTCGCTGCAGTTTCTCGCAGCGCAGTGATCGGGTCGGAACTGCGCATGCGCCGGAGCCGCAGTGCGCCAGCGCATGGCAGTCGTCATTGCCTAGCGATTGCCTCTGAGGCAGAGGCGGTTGCTGGGTGGGAGGGGGCTGGATGGCGGCATTAAGCCGCCGTTTAGGGGGCGCAGTCCGGCCAACGCAGGCATGGCCGGACCGTTGGGGGGGTGGTCTGTGGCGGCTGCGTGACGTCAAATGCACCCGCTGCGGGCCGGGGAACAACGAGTAGCTCCCAGCCAGCACGCTAAAGCTGCGCTGGCCGGGAGCTACTCTTGAAGTGCAAAGGTATCATCGCTGTGCGATGCCTTTGCACATCTGCAGGGGAGGGGGCGGCACTGACATGCGGGGCGGACTAGCCCTGTGCTTGGCGTCCCCACGCTTGTCAGTGTAAATGATCGTAGCTGTGCTAAATTTAGCACAGCTACGATCAACTCGGAATGACCCCCATTGAGCATACTATGTTCTGGAGACAAAAACATTCACATACACACCTTCACATAAGAATTTTTTGTACTGGAAACGTGCATTGCAATGTGTTCATGTTTAACATGTTCAAAGTGACCCTTCAGCTACTTAGAAAATCTATTGCAAATGAGTGGTGTTTGTAACACAAAATATCGCAGTTTTGCGAATGCAACAC
The DNA here is from genome assembly GCF_028390025.1 of Pseudophryne corroboree. Taxonomy (NCBI): domain Eukaryota; kingdom Metazoa; phylum Chordata; class Amphibia; order Anura; family Myobatrachidae; genus Pseudophryne; species Pseudophryne corroboree. Next base: position 508,864,533 of record NC_086444.1, read on the forward strand.
CCACTACACGTCACTGACACACCACATACGCAGAAATTGCATATGCTTCTTAAAGACACGCCCAGTAGAATCTCCTTGTTGCTGAGGCTTTACACTAAGCAAAGAGCAGGACATAAATGGAAAGTAATTTATAAACCTGCAATCCGAATGGCAAAAAGGCCTTCGGAAGTTAGCAGTTTGACCACTAGAGGTCTCTAAAAAATCATTAATGGTGCTGCAGGAGCAGTGAATTAAAGAACAATGGCCCTCATTCCGAGTTGATCGGTCGCAAGGCGAATTTAGCAGAGTTACACACGCTAAGCCGCCGCCTACTGGGAGTGAATCTTAGCTTCTTAAAATTGCGACCGATGTATTCGCAATATTGCGATTACTAACTACTTAGCAGTTTCAGAGTAGCTTCAGACTTACTCTGCCTGTGCGATCAGTTCAGTGCTTGTCGTTCCTGTTTGACGTCACAAACACACCCAGCGTTCGCCCAGGCACTCCCACCGTTTCTCCGGCCACTCCTGCGTTTTTTCCGGAAACGGTAGCGTTTTCAGCCACACGCCCCTGAAACGCCGTGTTTCCGCCCAGTAACACCCATTTCCTGTCAATCACATTACGATCGCCGGAGCGATGAAAAAGCCGTGAGTAAAATTACTTTCTACATAGCAAAGTTACTTGGCGCAGTCGCAGTGCGAATATTGCGCATGCGTACTAAGCGGATTTTCATTGCGATGCGATGAAAAATACCGAGCGAACAACTCGGAATGAGGGCCAATGTAACATATGCTTTTGAAGGAGTCCTTTGCATACTGTGAATTGTATTGTTCAGTAATGATATTCATGGAAGGAAGACAGTTTAAAATTTGATTCTTAAAATACCTCGTGACATACTGTACTTTACATATTGTTTCTGAGAAATCAGTGCTTGTAATGTGAGCTTTATTCATTTATTCAGTGAGACGACTGTCCTGATCCTGAGGAGGGAGTAAAGCAAAAAATAGCAAGTAACTTTATATCTTGGAAAAAAACATGTGGCACTGCAGGTGGGACAGATGCAAAATGTGCAGAGACTTTTAGATTTGGGTGGGGTGTGTCCAAGCTCGAATTTACTGTAAATTTCATTGCAAAAATAAAGCAGTCCATAATTAATACTGCTTTCGCACATAAAACTCCCTAAATCACAGCTTTTACCCTGCATTTGAGTGCCAGACATACAGTAGTTGCCTACCCTCCTGCATCCTGCAGGAGACTCCCTGAAATAGTAGCAATCTCCCTCACTCCCTGAATAGACCAGCAATCTCCCTGATTGTATCTTATCCCCATTATGTAGCTGTTACATTCTTGGTCAAAAAGATAAATCAGAGATAAATACATTCAAACGGGATCATCAGTGCCATTTCCCTGCATTGGTTATAAGGCACAATGATCCCTATGGCTACATGCATTTTAAATAAGGTTTCTCGTTGCCACTTACAGTATATGGATCCTCTTGTAAAACACAATATACAAACAAATCCTGAAAAATATCAGTGTCTTTTCTTCAACAAGTAGATCTTACTAACTTTGGGGCTCATTTACGTTTGGATGTAAGTCATTTTTATGACACACCTCTCATATGTAGCAGTGCGCGTCCACGCTGATAGGTGTTACTTTCATATCTCCCTGAAATGCTTTTTCAAAAGTAGGCAAGATTGGTGCCAGGTGGTCGTTTTACCGGTTTCAGCCGTCTCAGCCAGACCCCCCTTTAACACAGAAAAGCAATTTACCAGGGGAAGCAGTTCTATCTGGTAATTTGCAGATTAACCTGGGTATTTTTCCTGTGTGAAAGGGTCAACCAGGGTCAAATTTGCCGCGTCTTCGACCCTGGTAAAAACCATGAACCAAGTCCTGGGATATTTGATCAAGGCTGAACCTTTCACACAGAAAACGACCCGATTTGACCTGGCAGATTACCGGATAAAAACCTCTGTGTGAAAAGGTTATTATTGGCTGCGTGGAAAACCAGCCAATATGTAACCTGCATGTGACAGATATGAATGTATTTGCACCCACTGTTGCAGCAGCATTACTGTACTACACTGAATCAGGCCAAAAATGCTAGCAGGCAATAGGTTTTTTGCTCTCTACAGTACAGAAAACAGTGTGAAAACATGCTGTGTGTAGTGACAAGAACATGTACAGTACAGAACATGCATCCTTGTTTGGATAATGCACCAGATGGAACAGAGATTCCACCCAGTTCAGTACCATGACAGTGATCTCAGGAGGCCATAAAATGTGGCATGTATTTTATTTCAACTTCTCTTACGTCCTAGAGGATACTGGGGTCCAATTAATACCATGGGGTATAGACAGGTCCACTAGGAGCCATGGGCACTTTGAGAATTTGATAGTGTGTGCTGGCTTCTCCCTCTATGCCCCTCCTACCAGTTTAGAAAATGTGCCCAGAGGAGCCGGTCACGCTGAAAGAAGCTCCTGAAGAGTTTTCTGCATTTATTTTATATGTTTGTTATTTTCAGGCAGGGCTGGATGGCACCAGTCTGCCTGCTTCATGAGACTTAGGGGGGGAACGGCCCAACCTCTTGAAGGGTTAATGGTCCCATTCCCCGCTGACAGGACACTGAGCTCCTGAGGGACCTATTCGCAAGCCCATCACAGCGAGCGTACATTCCCGCAGCACGCCGCAACCCCTTACAGAGCCAGAAGAATGAAGAGTGGTGAGTACTGAGCTGGCGTCCCGGCTAGCGGGGCGCCGGCCATTATGTCGGAATGAGGGTACGGAGATGCACGACTTCTAAACGGGGAGGAATGCATCTCCGAACACAGTACACAACTGCGTCCCCGTACACTGTACACAGTACCCATTCTGGCACAACAACCTTAAAATGGTTTTCTCCATTTTAAGCACCAGATTCCTTAGCCAGTATAAAAAAAGTGAGAAGACTGCATGCAATTGAAGGGGCGGGGCTTCACTATGAGAGGATCCAGCAGCTCACCAGCGCCATTTTCCCTCTGTAGTGGACACAGATGCTGACTGACAGGGACGCGCAGCTCCTCCAGTGTGACTCCAAATTACCTCAGCGGTACCAGGGGGTCATAGCAGGGGGGGAGCGATTATTAGTGTACTAAGTCCCCTATCAGGGTACTTAGTCTGCGACCCGGCTAAGCTTGGCATAAGCGATAAGGGCGCGGTGGGGGCTGGCTCCAAACATCTCTGTGTCTCCCTGACGGTCTCTTTGTGGGTTAATTGTGCTTAACCTTTCCTCTGTGTGCTGTCACATTACATTATGTCAGGCAAAGAGTGTGTGTCTTGTACCGCAGAGTGTTCCTCTTTACCAGGGGTCTCACTACCGGGTACTCAGGGTTCACAGACTGGCGGGGCTGAACCGGAATGGGTTAATTCTCTTAAGGGAATGATCTCAACTCTTTCTACAAAATTGTCCCGCAATGAGAAAGAGACGCAATACTTAAAACAGTCTGTGGATGAGTTTATGAACAGAGACTCAGTCCCCAGGACAGCGTCTCAATCCCCTCCCATTTGTATGCAAAAGCGATCTCTGGCCCATATCCTACAGTCTGACCCTGATGCTGACAGGTCAGACATGGAGGAGGGGGAGGTGGACTCAGAGGGGGGGATGCAGCTCTGTCACAGGGACTAGAGGTTCTTATAGAGGCTATAAGAGATGTTCTGCATATTCCTGATAAGGTGTCAGAGGAGTGTGTGGAATCTTTTTTAATGTAAAAAAGAAGTCCTCAGTCACTTTTCCTGCGTCAAAGGAATTGAATACCCTGTTTGAAGAACCATGCGTTAATCCTGATAAGAAATTTCAGATCCCTAAAAGGTTGCTCTCATCTTTTCCTTTTCCTCTGGAGGATAGGAAAAAATGGGAAAATCCACCAATAATGGACGCATCAGTCTCTAGGCTGTCACGTAAAATTGTATTGCCTGTTCCTGGTGCAGCCTCCCTGAAAGACATGGCTGATCGTAAAATTGAGACTACACTCAAATCATTGTACACAGCTGCTGGGGTGGCCCAAAGACCCACTATTGCATGGGTGTGGATCACTAAAGCCATTGCAAAATGGTCAGGTGACCTAATTGAGGGGTTAGATTCCTTATCTAGGGGGATGTTGTCTTACTCCTGCAGCATATACAGGACTCTGCAAACTTTATGGTGGAAGCCTTAAAGAAAATAGGCGTGCTTAACACACGCACCACTGCTATGGCAGTGTCGGCACACAGAGGCTTGTGGCTACGCCAGTGGACTGTTGACATGGATTCCAGGAAAGGTGTGGAAGGCCTACCATTCACAGGAGAGGCCTTGTTCGGAGATGAATTAGACAAATGGATCTCCACAGCTACTGCAGGTAAGTCTACTTATCTTCTTTCCGCAGCCCCCCAAACCAAGAAGACTTATTCAGCTTCTAAGTTACAGTCCTTTCGGACGGCCAAGTTCAAGGGCAAGACCAAAGGTGCTTCTACGTCCTGCAGCGGCGCAAGAGGTAAACCATGCAAACCAGCAACAGCAGGTGCTCAGGAACAGAGCTCAGGCTCTGCTTCCTCAAAGACTTCAGCATGACGGTGGACCGCAATGCCTGGTAGTCTGTCAGGTGGGAGCTCGCCTACAATTCTTCAGTCAAATCTGGTCAGATGCATGCCGGGATCCCTGGGTCATAAATCTTATTTCCCAGGGCTACAGACTGGAGTTCCAAGAGCTCCCACCTCACAGATTCTTCAAATCAGGCTTGCCAGTTTTACAAGAGGCAAGTATAACTTTACAACATGCCATCCAAAAACTGGTACAGACTCACGTCATTGTTCCAGTTCCACCTCTTCAGCTAAACAAGGGGTACTATTCCAAATTGTTTGTAGTACCGAAACCGGACGGTTCGGTAAGACCAATTTTGAACCTCAAGTCGTTGAACCCGTACTTACGAGTGTTCAAATTCAAGATGGAGTCTCTGAGAGTGGTGATCTCAGGTCTGGACGAGGGGGAATTCCTAGTGTTTCTGGATATCAAGGATGCGTACTTTCACATTCCGATCTGGCCGCCTCACAAGGCTTACCTATGGTTTGCGCTGCAGGACTGTCACTACTAGTTCCAGGCCCTGCCATTTGGTCTCTCCACGGCACCGAGGGTGTTAACCAAGGTGATGGCAGAGATGATGTTTCTACTCCGCAAACAAGGAGTGAACATAATTCCGTACCTAGACGATCTCCTTATAAAAGCACCGTCCCGGGAAAGACTGCTGGACAGCATTGTTCTCTCAACCAAACTTTTCCAGGATCATGGGTGGATTCTGAACCTTCCGAAATCTCACCTAGAGCCAACACGGAGGCTCCCATTCCTGGGAATGATACTGGATACGGAGTCGCAGAAGGTGTTCCTTCCATTGGAAAAGGCATTAGTGATCCAGTTGATGGCTTGGGATGTCCTGAAGCCAACCCAGATATCGGTGCATCTATGTATTCGCCTTCTGGGGAAAATGGTGGCCTCTTACGAGGCTCTTCAATATGGAAGGTTTCATGCAAGACCCTTCCAACTCGATCTGTTGGACAAATGGTCCGTATCGCATATTTACATGCACCAGAGGATCCGTCTGTCACCAAAAGCCAGGATCTCCCTCATCGAGGGTTGGAGGTTCGGAATTCAGAATTGGATTCTGTTAACCACAGATGCAAGCCTCAGAGGTTGGGGTATCAGTCACTCAGGGGGTGCAGTTTCAAGGAAGATGGTCAAGTCAGGAAATCTTCCTTCCAATCAACCTTCTGGAACTCAGGGCCATATACAATGCCCTTCTGAAGGCCTCACATCTTCTTCAAGATCAGGCTGTTCAAGTCCAGTTGGACAATGTGACGGCAGTAACGTACATAAACTGACAGGATGGAACAAAAAGCAGAGCAGCAATGTCAGAGGTGTCAAGAATTCTCCTCTAGGCAGAGAGAAACGCTGTGGCGTTGTCAGTGGTCTTCATTCCGGGAGTAGACAACTGGGAAGCAGACTTCCTCAGCAGACTTGACCTGCACCCGGGGGAGTGGGGCCTTCACCCGGAAGTGTTCAGGTGCTTAACAAGTCTATGGGGATATCCATAGATCAACATGATGGCCTCTCATCTCAACAAGAAGCTCAAGCGGTATTGTTCCAGGTCGAGAGACCTACAGGTAGTGGCGGTTGACGCCCTGATGACTCCATGGGTCTATCAGAGGGTGTATGTGTTTCCTCCACTTCCTCTGATCCCAAAAATTCTAAAGAGAATAAAAAGGGAAAAGGTTCAAGCAATTCTTATTGCTCTGGATTGGCCAAGAAGGGCTTGGTACGTGGACCTTCTGGAGATGCTCCTCAAAGATCCATGGCCTCTTCCTCTTCCCGAGGATCTTCTGCAACGGGGCCCGCTCATCTATCAGGACTTACTGCAGCTACGTTTGACGGCATGGAAGTTGAACGGCTGATTCTAGCCAGGAGAGGGATCCCTAACGAGGTTATCCCGATTATGATCCAATCCAGGAAGGAGGTAACGTCTAAGCGTTACCATCGTATTTGGAAGAAATACGTCTCTTGGTGTGAGAGCAGAACATTTTCTGCGGTGGAATTCCATCTAGGACGTTTCCTAATTTCTCTTACGTCCTAGAGGATGCTGGGGACTCCGTAAGGACCATGAGGTATAGACGGGCTCCGCAGGAGATAGGGCACCTAAAAAGAACTTTTACTATGGGTGTGCACTGGCTCCTCCCTCTATGCCCCTCCTCCAGACCTCAGTTAGATCTTGTGCCCAGAGGAGAATGGATGCACTGCAGAGAGCTCTCCAGAGTTTTCTGTGGAAAAAGAATTTTGTTAGGTTTTTTATTTTCAGGGAGTCCTGTTGGCAACAGGCTCCCTGCATCGTGGGACCGAGGAGAGAGAAGCAGAGCTGGCTTGTCAAGTTGGGCACTGCTTCTAAGGCTACTGGACACCATTAGCTCCAGAGGGAGTCGGAACACAGGTCTCACCTGGGGTTCGTCCCGGAGCCGCGCCGCCGTCCTCCTCACAGATGCCGAAGATAGAAGCCGGGGGAGTATGAGAAGGCAGAAGACATCATAGGCGGCAGAAGACATCAGATCTTCATGAGGTAAGGCGCGCAGCGGTAAGCTGCGCACCATTGCTCCCATTCACACACACAGAGCAGCACTGAAGGGTGCAGGGCGCAGGAGGGGGCGCCCTGGGCAGCAATAAACCTCACATTTGGGCACTGACAAGGTAGATTAGGCTGCTGGGCAGTAATTCTACGATCCCCCGCCATTTTCTGTAAAAAAATCACCGGGACCGAAGCCCGTCGTCGGGGGGGCGGAGCTTGATCCCCAGCACTAACCAGCGCCATTTTCTCCACAGAAGCTGCATGAGGAAAACGCTGGCTCCCTGGTCTCTCCCCTGCTGAACATTCAGGCTGGAAAAAAGAGGAGGGGGGCATTTTGAGCGCAGTGAGTGGGAATCTGGTCATTTTATATATATATAAAAGCGCTACCTGGTCATATTTTTCCAGTGTTATTAAGCGCTGGGTGTGTGCTGGCATACTCTCTCTCTGTCTCTCCTAAGGGCCTGGTTGGGGTTTTGTCCCCTTATAGGTTAATCCCTGTGTGTGTGGGGTGTCGGTACGTGGTGTCGGCATGTCTGAAGCGGAAGGCTTTTCCAAGGAGGAGGTGGAGCAAATGAGTGGTGTGTCCCCGTCGGTTGTGCCGACTCCAGATTGGATGGACATGTGGCATATGTTGAATGCAAGTGTGGCATCTTTACATAAAAAGCTTGATAAGGCTGATTTAGGGGGGACATCAGGGGGTCAATCCTCAGACTGGACCGACTCACAGGGCCCGTCAGGGTCTCAAAAGCGTTCCTTAACACAAGACACTACTACCGACACGGATTCTGATTCCAGTGTCGACTATGACAAAGTAAAATTGCACCCTAGGGTGACCAAAACCATTCAGTGTATGATTGTTGCAATAAGGGATGTGTTGCATATTGTGGATGAACCCTCTGTCCCCGACACAAGGGTACACATTTTTAAGGAAAAGAAACAGATTATTAACTTTCCCACATCTCATGAATTAAATTAATTCTTTGGAAAAGCTTGGGAGACTCCGGATAAGAGACCGCAGATCCCCAAAAGAATTTATATGACATACCCTTTCCCTAAGCAGGACAGGGAGATTTGGGAATCACCCCCCCACTGTGGACAAAGCCCTGACGCGCTTGTCCAAAAAAGTGGCGCTACCGTCTCCTGACACAGCAGCCCTTAAGGACACTGCAGATCGCAGGCAAGAAACTACCTTAAAGTGTATTTATTCTCATACTGGTGCTGTGCTAAGACCGACAATTGCGTCGGCATGGGTGTGTAGCGCAATTGCAACTTGGACAGATGAGCTGACAGATCAATTTGATAATATGGATAAGGATACTATATTCCTAACTCTAGCCCATATTAAAGACGCAGTCTTATTTATGAGGGATGCTCAAAGGGACATTGGATTGCTAGCATCTAGGGCCAATGCCATGTCTGTCTCAGCGAGAAGATCCTTATGGACTCGCCAATGGACGGGTGATGCGGATTCCAAGAAACATATGGAAGTACTACCCTACAAGGGTGATGTATTGTTTGGGGATGGGCTGACGGACCTGGTTTCCACAGCCACAGCAGGTAAATCAAATTTTTTACCTTATATACCCCAACAGCAAAAGAAAGTAACACCCTATCAGATACAGTCCTTTCGGTCGCACAAGTCCAAAAGAGGTCGGGGATCCTCTTTCCTCGCCAGAGGTAAGGGCAGAGGCAAGAGAGCACCTTCTTCGGCAGGTGCCCAGGAACCAAAGTCCTCCCCGGCTGCTCCAAAACCCACAGCATGACGCTGGGGCTCCCCTGAGGGAGTCCGCACCGGTGGGGGCACGTCTTCGACTTTTCAGTCAGGCCTGGGTCAGTTCGGACCTAAATCCCTGGGTGGTGGAAATAGTTTCCCAGGGTTACAAATCGGAATTCGAGGAGGTGCCCCCGTGCCGATTTTTCAAATTGGCCCTACCAGCTTCCACATCGGAAAGGGATGTAGTATTAGCTGCAATTCAAACGCTGTGTATAGAGCAAGTGATAATCAAGGTTCCCCTGCACCAGCAGGGAAGAGGTTACTACTCAACCCTATTTGTGGTTCCGAAACCGGACAGTTCGGTCAGACCTATTTTGAATCTGAAATCCCTAAACCTGTACATAAAAAGATTCAAATTCAAAATGGAATCTCTCAGAGCGATAATAGCCAACATGGAGGAGGGGGAGTTTATGGTGTCTCTGGACATAAAGGATGCGTACCTTCATGTCCCCATATATGCCCCCCATCAGGAATACCTGAGATTCGCTGTACAGGATTGGCATTACCAATTTCAGGCGTTGCCGTTTGGACTCTCCACGGCCCGAGGATTTTCACCAAGATAATGGCGGAAATGATGGTGGTCCTGTGCAAGCATGGAGTCACAATTATCCCATACTTGGACGATCTCCTGATAAAAGCGAGATCAAGGGAGAAATTGCTGAACAGTGTGGCGCTCTCGTTGAGAGTGCTCCAGCAACATGGTTGGATTCTAAATCTACCGAAGTCACAGTTGATTCTGACAACTCGACTACCGTTCCTAGGTATGATACTGGATACGGAACAAATGAAGGTCTTCCTCCCAATAGAGAAAGCCCAAGACATACAGAACATGGTCAGAGACCTGCTAAAACCGAAAAGGGTGTCAGTTCACCAATGCACTCGAGTTCTGGGGAAAATGGTGGCGGCCTACGAGGCCATTCCCTTCGGCAGGTTCCATGCAAGGACTTTTCAATGGGACCTTCTGGACAAGTGATCCGGGTCCCATCTGCACTTACATCGGAAAATAACTCTGTCCCCAGGGACCAGAGTGTCCCTCCTGTGGTGGTTGCAAAGTGCTCACCTCCTGGAGGGTCGCAGGTTCAGAATTCAGGATTGGATCCTGGTTACCACGGACGCGAGCCTCCGAGGATGGGTAGCGGTCACACAGGGAAAACATTTTCAGGGTCTTTGGTCAGACCAGGAGTCCTTATTAAAAAAGCGTTTTCGAACCAGCGCTCCAACACGGCAGTGCTGCAGACTCCGCTGAAGTGGTCACCCCCACTTCCAAGGAAACTTTTAAACAGTATACAAAATGCAGATATGCGCACCCTGGGATATTGCAGGATAATTGTATGTTCTGTGAAGAACGTTCAATGTTCAAGTGTTCAAATCCTTCCCTTTGAATCAGAACAGAGTTCCTCCTTTTTCCCTCAAAAAAACAGAAGTAGGGAATGTATAGTGAAGTACAGTTTTATTAGGAGTGTAAATAACAAACAAATAAAAGTAATAATTCCACCAACTATTAGTGGGGCAAATGTGCGTACCAGAATATGTGGGGTCCCCAACAAAGGTTACCCTATAGCACTTGTGAGGTGTTAAACAGATACCTCCCAGGATCTCAGTACTGTTCCTCCTCTGGCCGTGGTATTTCTGGGTACTCCCCCTCTTACTGGATCAGTCGCAGTCTGTCCCACAGACTGTGGGACAGACTGCGACTGATCCAGTAAGAGGGGGAGTACCCAGGAATACCACGGCCAGAGGAGGAACAGTACTGAGATCCTGGGAGGTATCTGTTTAACACCTCACAAGTGCTATAGGGTAACCTTTGTTGGGGACCCCACATATTCTGGTACGCACATTTGCCCCACTAATAGTTGGTGGAATTATTACTTTTATTTGTTTGTTATTTACACTCCTAATAAAACTGTACTTCACTATACATTCCCTACTTCTGTGTTTTTGAGGGAAAAAGGAGGAACTCTGTTCTGATTCAAAGGGAAGGATTTGAACACTTGAACATTGAACGTTCTTCACAGAACATACAATTATCCTGCAATATCCCAGGGTGCGCATATCTGCATTTTGTATACTGTTTAAAAGACCAGGAGTCCTGTCTACACATCAATGTGTTGGAACTCAGGGCCATTTACAACGGCCTTCGACAAGCAGAGAGTTTTCTTCGAAACCTACCAGTTCTGATTCAATCAGACAATGTCACAGCAGTGGCTCAAGTGAACCGCCAAGGTGGGACAAAAAGCAGAGTCGCGATGGCGGAAGCCACAAGGATCCTTCGCTGGGCGGAAAATCATGTAAGCGCTCTGTCAGCTGTCTTCATTCCGGGAGTGGACAACTGGGAAGCAGACTTCCTCAGCAGACACGATCTCCATCCAGGAGAGTGGGGACTTCATCAAGAAGTCTTTGCAGAAGTAACACGTCTTTGGGGAACTCCTTAAATAGACATGATGGCGTCACGCCTCAACAAAAAACTTCAGAGGTACTGCGCCAGGTCTCGGGACCCTCAGGCAATTGCAGTGGACTCTCTGGTAACACCGTGGGTGTTCAAATCGGTCTACGTGTTTCCTCCTCTTCCTCTCATCACAAAGGTGTTGAGGATCATAAGACGAAGAAGAGTACGAATGATACTCGTTGTCCCAGACTGGCCTCGAAGGGCCTGGTACTCGGATCTACAAGAGATGCTCACAGGAGATCCCTGGCTTCTTCCTCTGAGGGAAGACCTGTTGCAGCAGGGGCCCTGTATATTTCAAGACTTACCACGGTTACGTTTGACGGCATGGCGGTTGAACGCCGAATCCTAGCGAAAAAGGGGATTCCGGAAGAGGTCATCCCTACGTTAATAAAGGCTAGGAAGGAGGTGACGATAAAATATTATCACCGTATCTGGCGAAAGTATGTGTCTTGGTGTGAGACCAAGAATGCACCTACGGAAGATTTTCATCTGGATCGTCTTCTCCACTTCCTACAGACAGGAGTGGATATGGGCCTGAAATTAGGCTCTGTTAAGGTACAGATTTCGGCCCTCTCGATTTTCTTTCAGAAGGAATTGGCTTCTCTTCCAGAAGTCCAGACGTTTGTAAAGGGAGTGCTGCACATCCAGCCCCCTTTTGTGCCTCCAGTGGCACCATGGGACCTGAACGTGGTGTTGCAGTTCCTAAAATCACACTGGTTTGAACCGCTTAACAAGGTTGAGTTGAAATTTCTTACCTGGAAGGTGGTCATGTTGTTGGCCTTAGCATCAGCAAGGCGAGTGTCAGAATTGGCGGCTTTGTCACACAAGAGCCCCTACTTGATTTTTCATGTGGATCGAGCTGAACTGAGGACACGTCCGCAATTTTTGCCTAAAGTGGTTTCTTCGTTCCATATGAATCAACCTATTGTGGTGCCTGTGGCTACAAGTGACCTGGAGGATTCCAGATCCCTGGACGTAGTCAGGGCCTTAAAAATTTATGTAGCCAGGACGGCTAGAATTAGGAAAACAGAGGCTCTGTTTATCCTGTATGCGGCCAATAAGATTGGCGCTCCTGCTTCGAAGCAGACTATTGCTCGCTGGATCTGTAATACGATTCAGCAGGCTCACTCTACGGCTGGATTGCCGGTACCAAATTCGGTTAAGGCCCATTCCACTAGGAAGGTGGGCTCTTCTTGGGCGGCTGCCCGAGGCGTCTCGGCTTTACAACTTTGCCGAGCGGCGACTTGGTCGGGGTCAAACACTTTTGCTAAATTCTACAAGTTTGATACCCTGGCTGATGAGGACCTAGCGTTTGCTCAGTCGGTGCTGCAGAGTCATACGCACTCTCCCGCCCGATTGGATGCTTTGGTATAAACCCCATGGTCCTTACGGAGTCCCCAGCATCCTCTAGGACGTAAGAGAAAATAAGATTTTAAACCTACTGGTAAATCTATTTCTCCTAGTCCGTAGAGCAGGCATTTTCAACAGGTGTGCCGCGGCACACTAGTGTGCCGCAGGCAGTTGCCGGGTGTGCCGCCACCACTGCCAGCCAGAGATGCCCGCTGCCTGTTGTCACACTGACCCGGCGCCGCCCCTCCGCTCACTGACCCGGCGCCGCCCCTCCACTCACTGACCCGGCGCTGCCCCTCCGCTCACTGACCCGGCGCTGCCCCTCCGCTCACTGACCCGGCGCCGCCCCTCCACTCACTGACCCGGCGCCGCCCCTCCGCTCACTGACCCGGCGCCGCCCCTCCGCTCACTGACCCGGCACCACCCCTCCACTCACTGACCCGGCGCTGCCCCTCCGCTCACTGACCCGGCGCCGCCCCTCCACTCACTGACCCGGCGCTGCCCCTCCGCTCACTGACCCGGCGCCGCCGTCCGCACATAGACCCTCCGCTGTCACCAGCCAGATGTACCTGTGCTTGCCGGGCAGCACTGCACTTCCCCATCAACCGGCCTGATCTCCCCATCTGCAGTGCACGCTCACACGCTTCTCCTCCTCCTCCATGCTGCCTTGTCCTAGTGCTCCTCGCTTCTCCCCACTGAGAGGGAAAGATAGATTTAAGGTTAGATATATATATATATATTATATGTTAGATATTCCTTGCACATATTTTTATATGTGCAAGGAATTACTATGGTGGGGGGCGAGGGGGAATTAATGTAAGGGGATTAGTTGTGTGTATAATTACTATGTGCGGGCAGGGCGTGTGTAATGATAATGGAGGGCTGGTATGTATATTTACTATGGGTGGGACAGGTGTAGGGAATTACAATGGGGGCATGTGTGTGGCTTGACTATGGGTGGGGGGGACAGGTGTGTATAATTACTATGGGGGGCAGGTTTGTGGCAATTCTGGGGGGGGGGGTAAGTGGAATTACACTTGGGTAGGTGTGACGCATTAATATAAATCTGTTTTATTACAGTGGGAGCCAATGTGTTTTATTACTGCGGGGCCAAAAAAATTGATGGTGTGCCTTGGCAATTTAAAAAATTTTCTTAGTGTGCCACAAATTTAAAAAGGTTGAAAATCACTGCCGTAGAGGATGCTGGGCGCCCGTTCCAGTGCGGAAACTCTGCAAGACTTGTATATAGTTGTTGCTTACATAAGGGTTATGTTACAGTTGACATCGGTCTTGGACCGTTACTGTAGTTTTGTTCATACTGTTAACTGGTTATGTATGTTCTAGGTTACATGGTATGATTGGTGTCGGCTGGTATGAATCTTGCCCTTGGATTGCTAAATCCTGCCTTGTATTGTCCATCTCCTCTGGGCACAGTTCTCTAACTGAGGTCTGGAGGAGGGGCATAGAGGGAGGAGCCAGTACACACCCATAGTCAAAGTTCTTTTTAGGTGCCCTATCTCCTGCGGAGCCCGTCTATACCCCATGCTCCTTACGGAGTCCCCAGCATCCTCTACGGACTAGGAGAAATAGATTTACCGGTAGGTTTAAAATCTTATTTTTTCTACAAGCAGGAGTGGATGTGGACCTACGTCTGGGCTCCATAAAAGTCCAGATTTTGGCCTTGTCTATTTTCTTTCTGAAACAATTGGCTTCTCTCCCTGAGGTCCAGACGTTCTTGAAAGGTGTTCTGCACTTCCAACCTCCCTTTGTGCCTCCCATGGTACCTTGGTATCTTGAGGTGGTGCTGCATTTCCTCCAATTGGACTGGTTTGAGCCGTTACAGGAGGTGGACGTAAAATATCTTATGTGGAAGACCATCACACTTCAGCAGGACGTGTGTCAGAGCTGGGGGCTTTGTCTCACAAAAGTCCCTATTTAATTTTCCATGAGGATAGAGCTGAACTCAGAACTCATCAGCAATTTCTTCCTAAAGTGGTGTCAGCGTTTCACATCAACCAAACTATTGTGGTTCTGGTTGTCACCGACACCTCTGCTACTTCAAAGTCTTTGGATGTCGTGAGGGCTTTGAAGGTGTATGTGAAAAGAACAGGTCATCACAGAAAGACGGACTCGCTGTTTGTTCTTTTTGATCCCAATAAGATTGGGTGTCCTGCTTCAATGCAGACAATTGCACGCTGGATCAGACTTACTATCCAGCATGCTTATTTCACGGCAAAGTTGCCATGTCCAAAATCTGTACAGGCCCACTCTACTAGGTCGGTGGGTTCTTCCTGGGCAGCTGCCCGGGGTGTCTCGGCTTTACAGCTCTGCCGAGCAGCTACTTGGTCAGGTTCGAACACATTTGCAAAGTTCTACAAGTTCAATACTTTGGCCTCTGAGGACCTTCAGTTTGGTCAGTCAGTTCTGCAGGAACCTCAGCACTCTCCCACCCGGTTTAGGAGCTTTGGTACATCCCCATGGTACTAAATGGACCCCAGTATCCTCTAGGATGTAAGAGAAAATAGGATTTTAATTACCTACTGGTAAATCCTTTTCTCGTAGTCCGTATAGGATACTGGGCGCACGCCCAGTGCTTTGTTCTTCCTGCACTGTTACTTGGTTAAGTAATGTTGGTTCATTCATTGCTGTTCCTGTTTCAAGTTTGGTTAGCTTGGCTTTCCTCCTGTTGTGTGCTGATCGGAATCTAACCACTATCCTTATCTATCCTCCTCTCGAAGTATGTCCGTCTCCTCGGGGACAGTTTCCTAGACTGAGTCTGGTAGGAGGGGCATAGAGGGAGGAGCCAGCCCACACTATCAAATTCTTAAAGTGCCCATAGCTCCTAGTGAACCCGTCTATACCCCATGGTACTAGTATCCTCTACGGACTACGAGAAAATGATTTATCGGTAGGTAATTAAAATCCTATTTTTACAATGTAATGCATTTGCATAAAGTGCTATATCCGAATACACCATATAGGTGACCAATATGTAGTGAAATGAAGTTTCACACAATCACATATAGGTTTCTTGGTGCAGACTTGTTTAAACTGTACAGTTACATTCTACATTTAACCATGTCTTCTACAACCTTACAGATCTTAATGTCTGAACCGGGGAAGTTGTTACAGAAGTTTAAAGTATGGCTGCAGGAATACTGGAATGTCACAGATCTCATCTCCATCCTGCTTTTCTCTATCGGGATGGTGTTTCGATTGCAAGAGCAGCCGTTCAGCAGCTATGGGCGAGTGATATACTGTGTGAACATCATCTACTGGTATATTCGTTTGCTCGATATCTTTGGTGTGAACAAGTACCTTGGGCCATATGTTATGATGATTGGTAAAATGGTGAGATAAATCATTGTCTTTCTAAAATATGAATATAGAAAAATTAATTGTGTAAAGTTTGGATAAAAAAATTCCTAATGTAAATTTCAGTTCAAAGTTAGACTAAATATAAATATATACATAGCTATAAAACTCTACTGCTGAGCAGGGAAGGAATTGCAAAAATAACTAATCCAGACTGGTATAATCTGTATTGTAAACAGGTTAAAGAAATTAAAAAGAAAACATTCAAAAATACAAATTTGTTATTATATCTCCCTTACTATAATTATGTTGTTTCAGGCCTGTAGTACAGTCTGGTAAGCTACTTCAAGTAGAAAAAAAGTTACATACTGTATGTCATTAGCCCAGCCATAACCATTAGGTTTCTGTAAGTAATTGGCATATTCATTGACTTTAACAAAAAGGGAAGCAAGGCACACTGAGGCAGATGTATTAACCTGGAGAAGGCATAAGGAAGTGATAAACCAGTGATATGTGCAAGGTGATACACGCACCAGCCAATCAGCTCCAATATGTAGATTAACAGTTAGGATCTGATTGGCTGGTGCGTTTATCACCTTGCACATATCACTTCCTTATGCCTTCTCCAGGTTAATACATCTGCTCCACTATTCCTTCCTCACATCCACTGTGTTCTAGGTAGTGATGAGCGGATTCGGTTTTACTCGGTTCTCAAAACAGAATCTTATTGACTCACTGATGTCACGTGTTTTGGATAGCCAATAAGATTCTGTGTTGAGAACCGAGTAAAACCGAGTAAAACCGAATCCGCTCATCACTAGTTCTAGGTAACTGTAACTACTGTGTGTGCTTTATGTACTCGGTTCCAGAGATGCGTAACACCCTCATATCTATAAATATTGTACTGTATATACTGTATGACATAAAATAAGTCATTTGTATTTGACAGGGGGAAGGGTGGTGGGTGGACTGGTTTTCCTTCCAATTACTCCCTGGGGCCTCCCACTCTGCTGTTCTCACAATTGCCCTATGCCTATCTCCTATGTGCTCCCACTTAAGGTCTAGGATCCTTTCTGTTTACCACCCCAGAGATGCATCACAATTCTCTCTGAGACCAAAGTATACAGTATTCCAGGTAATCAAAAACAGCCCAAAACAGGCTGGATGGGTGTGATAGGTAATACCTGCATTTGGGATACCGGCGGTCACATGACCGATCACAGCAATCCGATTTTTAAAATGCAGACAGGAGACAGGGTTAGTAATTTACCCCTCCCCTGCCCCTACCCCAACCCTAACCCTCCTGGGGCAATAAAGTGTAGAGGGGGGGGTGGGGGGGGGCGCTACGGCTAATCACAGGATGTGGCAGCTTGGGCTAAGACTGTAGTGCCTAACCATAACCCCCCCCTCCCTCTCCTCGGGCCCTAACCATCAACCTAATACTTACCTACGTGATGCCGGCAGACGGGGTTCCGGCACCAGGATACCAAGTGGTGTCACGATTCCGGCGTCGGTCACCTGACTGCCGACATCTACACCGGCGGGATGCTGACTGCATCCCATATTCAACATTATCACTTACAGCAGTCATGCGAATAGTGAGACCCCACTTTGATAAGATAACGTGGTGAATATAGGACCATGGCACTGATCTACAGTATGTAATAGTACTGCATGTTATAATGCTATACCTGCAAACTAGAATTTCATGGAAGAAGTTGTATTGGTTTCCAGCATATGTATGGCAGTGGGGTCTGTCTCAATGGGATGCGGTCAAGATGCCGCCGGCCGGAATCCCAGCGGTCGAAATACCGACGCCGGAATCCCGACCGCCACAATCCCGACATATTCTCCCTCCGTGGGTGTCCACGACACCCATAGAGGGAGAATATAATAGTGTGCCGAGCGTGGCGAGCGTGGCGAGCGAAGCGAGCCCGCAAGGGGCTGCGTTCCGCTCGCCACCCCTGTCGGGATTGTGTGGTCGGGATTCCGGCGTCGGTATTTCAACCGCCGGGATTCCGGCCGGCGGCATTTAGTACTGATCCCGTCTCAATAGGCTATTTAGAAATAATGTAGGGCATGATCCAATTCCCATTTCTTTAATCTACCCCCACTCTAGGGTAGTAGATAATTAATTCATACCTGTCAGGCTACTTTTTGTATTAATGTATCCGACATAAGTAAAATGCTGAATAATAGTGGTATGAATGGGTATAATTGCTGTTCATTACATGTTTGAAAAATAATGTCTGTCTCCAGATTGGCTGCATAGTAAATATTACTCCTTTCACATCAAACTTATAACCCAGGCTATTGCTGGGCCAACCCAGGTCCAGTCTTAGGTGTGAAAGTTTCTACCTGGGTTGTGGTACCCCGGAATCCAACCCTGGTTGCTACCAGGGTTTAACCTTTCAACGACCCAGGTAGCCAGTAGTGATGAGCACCGGAAATTTTTCGGGTTTTGTGTTTTGGTTTTGGGTTCGGTTCCGCGGCCGTGTTTTGGGTTCGAACGCGTTTTGGCAAAACCTCACCGAATTTTTTTTGTCGGATTCGGGTGTGTTTTGGATTCGGGTGTTTTTTTCAAAAAACCCTAAAAAACAGCTTAAATCATAGAATTTGGGGGTCATTTTGATCCCAAAGTATTATTAACCTCAATAACCATAATTTCCACTCATTTTCAGTCTATTCTGAACACCTCACACCTCACAATATTATTTTTAGTCCTAAAATTTGCACCGAGGTCGCTGGATGACTAAGCTCAGCGACCCAAGTGGCCGACACAAACACCTGGCCCATCTAGGAGTGGCACTGCAGTGTCACGCAGGATGGCCCTTCAAAAAACTACTCCCCAAACAGCACATGACGCAAAGAAGAAAAAAAAGAGGTGCAATGAGGTAGCTGTGTGACTAAGATAAGCGACCCTAGTGGCCGACACAAACACCTGGCCCATCTAGGAGTGGCACTGCAGTGTCACGCAGGATGGCCCTTCCAAAAAACACCCCCCAAACAGCACATGATGCAAAGAAAAAAAGAGGCGCAATGAGGTAGCTGTATGACTAAGATAAGCGACCCAAGTGGCCGACACAAACACCTGGCCCATCTAGGAGTGGCACTGCAGTGTCACGCAGGATGGCCCTTCCAAAAAATACCCCCCAAACAGCACATGACGCAAAGAAAAAAAGAGGCGCAATGAGGTAGCTGTGTGACTAAGATAAGCGACCCAAGTGGCCGACACAAACACCTGGCCCATCTAGGAGTGGCACTGCAGTGTCACGCAGGATGGCCCTTCCAAAAAACACCCCCCAAACAGCACATGACGCAAAGAAAAAAAGAGGCGCAATGAGGTAGCTGTGTGACTAAGATTAGCGACCCAAGTGGCCGACACAAACACCTGGCCCATCTAGGAGTGGCACTGCAGTGTCACGCAGGATGGCCCTTCCAAAAACTACTCCCCAAACAGCACATGACGCAAAGAAAAATGAAAGAAAAAAGAGGTGCAAGATGGAATTGTCCTTGGGCCCTCCCACCCACCCTTATGTTGTATAAACAGGACATGCACACTTTAACCAACCCATCATTTCAGTGACAGGGTCTGCCACACGACTGTGACTGAAATGACGGGTTGGTTTGGACCCCCACCAAAAAAGAAGCAATTAATCTCTCCTTGCACAAACTGGCTCTACAGAGGCAAGATGTCCACCTCATCATCATCCTCCGATATATCACCGTGTACATCCCCCTCCTCACAGATTATCAATTCGTCCCCACTGGAATCCACCATCTCAGCTCCCTGTGTACTTTGTGGAGGCAATTGCTGCTGGTCAATGTCTCCACGGAGGAATTGATTATAATTCATTTTAATGAACATCATCTTCTCCACATTTTCTGGATGTTACCTCGTACGCCGATTGCTGACAAGGTGAGCGGCGGCACTAAACACTCTTTCGGAGTACACACTTGTGGGAGGGCAACTTAGGTAGAATAAAGCCAGTTTGTGCAAGGGCCTCCAAATTGCCTCTTTTTCCTGCCAGTATAAGTACGGACTGTCCGACGTGCCTACTTGGATGCGGTCACTCATATAATCCTCCACCATTCTTTCAATGGGGAGAGAATCATATGCAGTGACAGTAGACGACATGTCCGTAATCGTTGTCAGGTCCTTCAGTCCGGACCAGATGTCAGCATCAGCAGTCGCTCCAGACTGCCCTGCATCACCGCCAGCGGGTGGGCTCGGAATTCTGAGCCTTTTCCTCGCACCCCCAGTTGCGGGAGAATGTGAAGGAGGAGATGTTGACAGGTCGCGTTCCGCTTGACTTGACAATTTTGTCACAAGCAGTTCTTTGAACCCCAGCAGACTTGTGTCTGCCGGAAAGAGAGATCCAAGGTAGGTTTTAAATCTAGGATCGAGCACGGTGGACAAAATGTAGTGCTCTGATTTCAACAGATTGACCACCCGTGAATCCTTGTTAAGCGAATTAAGGGCTCCATCCACAAGTCCCACATGCCTAGCGGAATCGCTCTGTGTTAGCTCCTCCTTCAATGTCTCCAGCTTCTTCTGCAAAAGCCTGATGAGGGGAATGACCTGTCTCAGGCTGGCAGTGTCTGAACTGACTTCACGTGTGGCAAGTTCAAAAGGTTGCAGAACCTTGCACAACGTTGAAATCATTCTCCACTGCGCTTGAGACAGGTGCATTCCACCTCCTATATCGTACTCAGTTGTATAGGCTTGAATGGCCTTTTGCTGCTCCTCCAACCTCTGAAGCATATAGAGGGTTGAATTCCACCTCGTTACCACTTCTTGCTTCAGATGATGGCAGGGCAGGTTCAGGCGTTTTTGGTGGTGCTCCAGTCTTCTGTACGTGGTGCCTGTACGCCGAAAGTGTCCCGCAATTCTTCTGGCCACCGACAGCATCTCTTGCACGCCCCTCTCGTTTTTTAAATAATTCTGCACCACCAAATTCAAGGTATGTGCAAAACATGGGACGTGCTGGAATTTGCCCATATTTAATGCACCCACAATATTGCTGGCGTTGTCCGATGCCACAAATCCACAGGAGAGTCCAATTGGGGTAAGCCATTCTGCGATGATTTTCCTCAGTTGCCGTAAGAGGTTTTTAGCTGTGTGCGTATTCTGGAAAGCGGTGATACAAAGCGTAGCCTGCCTAGGAAAGAGTTGGCGTTTGCGAGATGCTGCTACTGGTGCCGCCGCTGCTGTTCTTGCGGCGGGAGTCCATACATCTACCCAGTGGGCTGTCACAGTCATAAAGTCCTGAGCCTGCCCTGCTCCACTTGTCCACATGTCCGTGGTTAAGTGGACATTGGGTACAACTGCATTTTTTAGGACACTGGTGAGTCTTTTTCTGAGGTCTGTGTACATTTTCGGTATCGCCTGCCTAGAGAAATGGAACCTAGATGGTATTTGGTACCGGGGACACAGTACCTCCAACAAGTCTCTAGTTGGCTCTGCAGTAATGATGGATACCGGAACCACGTTTCTCACCGCCCAGGATGCCAAGGCCTCAGTTATCCGCTTTGCAGCAGGATGACTGCTGTGATATTTCATCTTCCTCGCAAAGGACTGTTGGACAGTCAATTGCTTGGTGGAAGTAGTAAAAGTGGTCTTACGAGTACGACTTCCCCTCTGGGATGACCATCGACTCCCAGCAGCAACAACAGCAGCGCCAGCAGCAGTAGGCGTTACATGCAAGGATGCATCGGAGGAATCCCAGGCAGGAGAGGACTCGTCAGAATTGCCAGTGACATGGCCTGCAGGACTATTGGCATTCCTGGGGAAGGAGGAAATTGACACTGAGGGAGTTGGTGGGGTGGTTTGCGTGAGCTTGGTTACAAGAGGAAGGGATTTACTGGTCAGTGGACTGCTTCCGCTGTCGCCCAAAGTTTTTGAACTTGTCACTGACTTATGATGAATGCGCTGCAGGTGACGTATAAGGGAGGATGTTCCGAGGTGGTTAACGTCCTTACCCCTACTTATTACAGCTTGACAAAGGCAACACACGGCTTGACACCTGTTGTCCGCATTTCTGTTGAAATACTTCCACACCGAAGAGCTGATTTTTTGGGTATTTTCACCAGGCATGTCAATGGCCCTATTCCTCCCACGGACAACAGGTGTCTCCCCGGGTGCCTGACTTAAACAAACCACCTCACCATCAGAATCCTCCTGGTCAATTTCCTCCCCAGCGCCAGCAACACCCATATCCTCCTCATCCTTGTGTACTTCAACACTGACATCTTCAATCTGACTATCAGGAACTGGACTGCGGGTGCTCCTTCCAGCACTTGCAGGGGGCGTGCAAATGGTGGAAGGCGCATGCTCTTCATGTCCAGTGTTGGGAAGGTCAGGCATCGCAAACGACACAATTGGACTCTCCTTGTGGATTTGTGATTTCGAAAAACGCACAGTTCTTTGCTGTGCTTTTGCCAGCTTGAGTCTTTTCATTTTTCTAGCGAGAGGCTGAGTGCTTCCATCCTCATGTGAAGCTGAACCACTAGCCATGAACATAGGCCAGGGCCTCAGCCGTTCCTTGCCACTCCGTGTGGTAAATGGCATATTGGCAAGTTTACGCTTCTCCTCCGACAATTTTATTTTAGATTTTTGAGTCCTTTTTTTACTGATATTTGGTGTTTTGGATTTTACATGCTCTGTACTATGACATTGGGCATCGGCCTTGGCAGACGACTTTGATGGCATTTCATCGTCTCGGCCATGACTAGTGGCAGCAGCTTCAGCACGAGGTGGAAGTCGATCTTGATCTTTCCCTATTTTTGGAACCTCAACATTTTTGTTCTCCATATTTTAATAGGCACAACTAAAAGGCACCTCAGGTAAACAATGGAGATGGATGGATACTAGTATACTTATGGATGGACGAGCGACTGCCGACACAGAGGTAGCTACAGCCGTGGACTACCGTACTGCGTCTGCTGCTAATATAGACTGGATGATAATGATATAAAAAATATATATATATCACTACTGCAGCCGGACAGGTATATATTATATAATGACGGACCTGCTGGACACTGTCAGCACTGCAGACTCCTAAAGTAAGCTACTAGTATCAAGAAGATAGAAAAAAAAAAACACCACAGGTAGGTGGTATACAATTATGGATGGACGAGCGACTGCCGACACAGAGGTAGCTACAGCCGTGGACTACCGTACTGCGTCTGCTGCTAATATAGACTGGATGATAATGATATAAAATATATATATATATCACTACTGCAGCCGGACAGGTATATATTATATAATGACGGACCTGCTGGACACTGTCAGCACTGCAGACTCCTAAAGTAAGCTACTAGTATCAAGAAGATAGAAGAAAAAAAAACACCACAGGTAGGTGGTATACAATTATGGATGGACGAGCGACTGCCGACACAGAGGTAGCTACAGCCGTGGACTACCGTACTGCGTCTGCTGCTAATATAGACTGGATGATAATGATATAAAAAATATATATATATCACTACTGCAGCCGGACAGGTATATATTATATAATGACGGACCTGCTGGACACTGTCAGCACTGCAGACTCCTAAAGTAAGCTACTAGTATCAAGAAGATAGAAAAAAAAAACACAACAGGTAGGTGGTATACAATTATGGATGGACGAGCGACTGCCGACACAGAGGTAGCTACAGCCGTGGACTACCGTACTGCGTCTGCTGCTAATATAGACTGGATGATAATGATATAAAAAATATATATATATCACTACTGCAGCCGGACAGGAATATATTATATAATGACGGACCTGCTGGACACTGTCAGCACTGCAGACTCCTAAAGTAAGCTACTAGTATCAAGAAGATAGAAAAAAAAAACACAACAGGTAGGTGGTATACAATTATGGATGGACGAGCGACTGCCGACACAGAGGTAGCTACAGCCGTGGACTACCGTACTGCGTCTGCTGCTAATATAGACTGGATTATAATGATATAAAAAATATATATATATCACTACTGCAGCCGGACAGGTATATATTATATAATGACGGACCTGCTGGACACTGTCAGCACTGCAGACTCCTAAAGTTAACTACTAGTATGAAGAAGATAGGAAAAAAAAAATCACCACAGGTAGGTATACAATTATGGACGAGCGACTGCCGACACAGAGGTAGCTACAGCCGTGGACTACCGTACTGCGTCTGCTGCTAGTATAGACTGGATGATAATGATATAAAAAATATATATATATCACTACTGCAGGACAGGTATATATTATATAATGACGGACCTGCTGGACACTGTCAGCAGAATGCGTTTATAGAATAAAAACACCACACGACGAGTGTTTAACTTTTTCAGGCAGACAATCACAATATACTGGTGGTCACTGGTCACTGGTCAGTCACACTGGCAGTGGCACTCTGGCAGCAAAAGTGTGCACTGTTAAATATATGTACTCCTGCTATAACTGCTCCCCAGTCTCCCCCACAATTAAGCTGTGTGAGCAGTGAGCACTCAGCACAGTCAGATATACATAGATGATGCAGCACACTGAGGCTGAGCACAGATATGGTATACTGTGTCACTGTGTATCGTTTTTTTTCAGGCAGAGAACGGATTATATTAAATAATAATAAAACTGCACTGGTGGTCACTGGTCAGTCACTAGTAAACTCTGCACTCTCTGAGTACTCCTAAGCTCCAGTAAATCAAGTGTCTCACTCTCACTATCTATTTCTATTCTAAACGGAGAGGACGCCAGCCACGTCCTCTCCCTATCAATCTCAATGCACGTGTGAAAATGGCGGCGACGCGCGGCTCCTTATATAGAATCCGAGTCTCGCGATAGAATACGAGCCTCGCGAGAATCCGACAGCGGGATGATGACGTTCGGGCGCGCTCGGGTTAGCCGAGCAAGGCGGGAAGATCCGAGTCTGCCTCGGACCCGTGTAAAAAGCGTGAAGTTCGGGGGGGTTCGGTTTCCGAGAAACCGAACCCGCTCATCACTAGTAGCCAGTAGTGTGAGTGGTGTTACCTGTTTCATCCAACCCAGGTCACACTAAAAGTATACATAGAGCTATATTACTGGTGCTTGGAGATGAGTGCATTTAGGGCAGATTTTTCCTCTCAGCCTCAGGAGCTGCAAGGAAAAACTCTCATTAAGTGCATCCCTTTAGGCATACCGGTGAGTAACCCCTGAGCTTTGGATATATATATATATATATATATATATACAGTTTTCCATTGGACCGGCACTCCCTCTGTGTTGGTATTGCTGCTCCGGTGCCCTCTGTTAAAGGTATAACCACAACACTGAAGAAATACAGCGGCACTCAGAGTCCTTGAATCGTGTATTGTAATTCAAAACATCAACAGTAACACCAACGTTTCAGGGCCACACCGCCCCTTTCTCCAGGTGAGTAAACAAATAAACTTAAAAACATACCTTTATACCTGTAAGAAGCCCGCCCGTGTGCCGCGCCACTGGAGGGCTGTGCTTCCTTTCCCTCAGACCCATCGCCTTCCGAGCTTGTCATGGGGGCCGCGGCTGCCTGTTGCTAGGAAACCGGATCAACAACCCGGCTAATCCATCGCGCGCTGGAATAAAATAAGAAAGTAGTGCATAATTTGTACAGAGCCCCTCTACCATTATGACAGACGAATGCATGGAGGTGTAACACAGTAGACAGGAGGGTTGCTAGGTGTTTCTCAACCATTAACTGATTACTCTAATGTCCCCCCCGATGAGGCTGACCCTGCTAGTGGAAATCAATGCCCATGATTCAGAGGGTGGGTGTCGATAAGCTAATGTTAATGGTTTGCTATAGCCTATGTACAAAAGGAATAGTGTATGATGTACCAATACACATGAATACAAAAAAGGATAAAAGTAAGTGAAAAAGTAGAAACAAGTGTAACGTGTATTGTGAATAAGTGTAGCAAATAAATACTGTGGGTCCCTTCGCTACACAAAACGGGACCTCTGCCATAGTCCCTCAATCGGGGGTATGCAGATATAGTGGGGCCACCTTAATGGGGTCCCCCAGAAGTGTAAAAATATATTTTTTTTAAATGAATCATGGTTCATGTTTAAATAACTTACTCAATTTATTATTATTATTATTATTAAATAAGTGTTCAATTTCGTGACACCTGTATGGTCAATTAGTTAATAGTAACTCTATGACCATTGGTGAGTGTGTAAGACTATTAATAACCTAGGCGGTGTGTTCACATTGCTTTACCCTATGAAGCATATGTATCTATATGGTCTCAAATAACCTCTAATGGTTAAACATTATCTATCTATCTATATATGTATGTGTGTGTGTGTGTGTGTGTGTGTGTGTGTGTGTGTGTGTGTTTGTGTGTGTGTGTGTGTGTGTGTGTGTGTGTGTGTGTGTGTGTGTTATGCAGTGTGTATATCTATATATGGTCACATATGGTTGAACAACTTGTCTGTATTTGCCCTGAATGGTAACGATGCCAACAACCGTCCCAGTGTGCGTATCCTAGCACAGAGGCAGTGTCTAACTAATGCCCCCTTCTGCTACTATGTTCACCTTTGCAAGCTGTTTAATAAAGATACTCTATATTATAAATTATAATGGTTGGTAACTCTGGAGGAAGAAGAGTAATAAAAGAAGAGCCCTAAAGCAAGAGGCTAAGAAAAGTAATGGTAAGTAGATCCATAGGTAAGGAGCGGAGGGAGAAAGTGACAACCAAAGCGTGACTTCCTCACTATGACAATTTAGCACAAAGTTTTAGAACAAGTGTAATAGTGTAATAGGAATACTTCATCTTGACTCGAAGAGCTAACTCATCATGGTTAGTGTCTTTTCTCCTTTAGGGAGACTGATGTCCCTTACTGTACATACTATATCTACCAGACCTAGATTCTATCTGCTCCTTTTCATCACTTAGGATCACTGGAACAGGTACCATGGCATCATTTCATTAAGGCCTCCAGGGTTGATTGTCCCCAGTTCAAATATCCATCTTGCTTCAGACCTTAGTAGCTTTCCATCACGGTCGCCACCTCTAAGCTCCTTGGGGATATGATCTATTATCAGATGTTTCAGTTCCCCCATAGTATGTCCTTTCTCTGCTAAATGTTTGGCTACTGGTTGTTCAGAGCCTTTGCCGGTGATCGCTTGTTTGATGGCCGACCTGTGAAGTGCCATTCTTTCTCTTACTGTTCTGATTGTTTTTCCCACATAATATAAATTACGGGGGCAAACAATTAAATAAATAACATGGGATGATGTGCAGGTCAGCACGTGTTTGATTTTCTAACTACGATCCTTGTGTGGGTGTTGAAAACTGGATCCTGTTAACATATGAGCACACGTCGTGCATTTAGGGCACTTGTAGCAACCTGTTTGGTTAGAAAATTACTGGTAGGTAACGAAGTTGACTTGAAATTCGTTATATCTGTATGCACCACTATATCTTTTATACTTTTACTCCGTGTAAAGCACATCATTGGGCGCTTTTGTTTAAAGCATGTCAATGCCTTATCTGTTGCTACCACAGGCCATAGTGCTCGTATCGCTCTTGATAATACCGCACTGGAAGTGTTGAATTTCTTAACAAAAGGTATGACTGGTTCCTGTGTTCTAATCTTAGTTGTCATCAGGTCTTCTCTTGGAATAAGTAAGACTTCCTTCTTTTGTTCACGTAGAATTCTTATATCATACCCCTTCTCAACAAACTTCAGCACCAGTTTGTCCAATTCCGGTTCCATCGTTGACTGATCACTAATTATACACGACAGTCTGATCTTCTGTGATCTGGGGAGTCCTACTTTTAATGACCTCGCATGGTGGCTTTTCGCCAACAAGAGTGTGTTTATATCCGTAGGCTTAGTGAATAATCCCGTTTGGATTCTCCCTTCGACTATGGTAACTTGTACGTCAAGGTAGTTCGTACTCGAAGCACTCATTGTGTATGTGTATTTGATGGTGGAAGCCCTTGCATTCACTGTGGTCATCAATTGGATAAACGACTCTTCTGAACCAGTCCACAATATGAATGTCGTCAATAAATCTGGAAAACGATAGTATGTTCCTGGCTATTTCCTGCTTGCTGAAAAAGAATTCAAATTCTTCCTTAAACATAAATATATTCGCAAACGATGGGGAGACATTGCTCCCCATCGCACATCCTGATTTTTAGTGGTAAAAGACCCCGTCAAACAGAAAAAAAATCCTACTGAGTGTGAGTTCCAACAGTCTCATAGATAGATCCTGATCCAATGGGTGAGATTCAAATGACATATCACGCCCAATTTCCTTTCTAAAATTATCTCAGTTATCGCGCATATTGCGCCTATAGTAATCAGGTTTACTGTGTAAAGGGTTGGGTGCCTTGCTACTCCAGGGGTAGCAAGCTGAAATAATGATACAACGTCCCTGAGGGCAGAAACAGAATGAGTGTGGAAAGGGGTGAAAAGAATTGAATCTCCCCCAATGTGTCCATTTTTTCAGTTCTGAGGAATTCCTGCATGGCTTGAAGGCCTTCTTTGTGAGGAATGCTTGTATATAAGCTACATACGTCTACCACACACATTAGTGTGTTGGGCGGTACTGTCTCCAGGGTGCTCAATCTTTTCAAGAAGCTGGTAGTGTCCTTGATGAAGCTTTTTTGCTTCATTATAAGAGGCTGCAGGATGGTGTCAAGAAATACAGAGATTGGTTGAAATATTGAATTCCTAGCTGCAATTATTGGGCGCCCTGGTGGTTTTTCCAGACTCTTGTGCATCTTTGTAACCGTAAAAAATATCTGCACTACCGGATGTTCTTGTTTTAGGGATCTGCACAATTTTGTTGTAATCAATCCTTCTTGATATTGTTCATCCAGCAGGTGGTCAACTTCTTGTTTATATGCTATTGTGGGATCTTGTTGGAGTCTCTCATATGTGGATTCATCAGCTAATTGTGAATAGATTTCTTGTTTATAATCATTTGGGTTCAACACCACGATGCCACCCCCCTTATTGGCGGGGCGGATGACTACGTCCTTATATGAACCCTGATTAGTTAATGCTTGTTTTTCTGCTTTTGTCATATTGTAATTGCATTGTGGTTTGGCTGAGTTGTATCTGGTAACTGATTCATCCAATAGCCGAATGTAGGATTTGATCGAGGGGTTTGTTGATTGGGGGTCAAAATATGACGACTGTCGTGTATCTAAAAACTTTTGGTGCAAAATATCCAATGGTGATAAAGACAGTTCCGCTTGCCGAGATTGAAAATATTTCTGCAATCTTAGTTTGCGGGCATGGCGATGCAAATCCACCTGCCATGTAAACTCGTTATATTTATTTGTGGGTACAAAGGAAAGTCCTTTCTCCAGAACCCCAATTTCAGCATCGGATAGTACTCTATCTGATAGATTGTATATTTATCGATCTCTTTTTACCAAGGGTCTTCTGTTTCCTCATGCACTGGCCGCCACTGAGGGTGGGCGTCCTCGTCTTCCTGTTGTTTTGGTTGCCACAGCGGCCGGAGGGTTTTTTATATATATATATATATATATATATATATTCCCCCACACATTTCTGGGACACTGAAAGAAGATGGATGTGGACACACAATCTCTTTATACTGCATCCATACACTTACCTTGAGGCTCCTTGTTATTTGGTTACAATACCCTTTATTAAATAATGAATTTCAATATACTGCCATGCCCAGCATTGGATCCTGCATAAAAAGCATGAACTTTCTAACTATACGAAGCTACTGGTACTTTGTAAAAAATAATCAGCATTTTAATTGACCAGATCTATGTAGAGTACAGCCACACATCCAATCCCTTGCAGCCACACACTACATAGATTCGCTCGGCTACAATGCTAATAACTTTTTTCACAAAGTACAAGGTACCGTAAGCTTCAAATAGTTAGAATTATCTACCTTTCTATGCAAGGGCAGATAGCTCAATTAATAGAGTGTCTGACTGCAATGCCACAGACGATGGGTTCAAATCCTGGGTATGTCAGCATCTTGAAATGGAGGGGGTGTGACCACAGCATGCTGAGGGAATGGCTACTCCTCTTTGGGGAGCATGTATAGCACATCAGAAGCACCCACTCATAGGAGCATGGCATGCCTCCCAGCCAGGGTAGTAGAAAGCCTGGCTGGGCCCAAATACTTTTCAGGAGGCGTGGCTGAGGCATGGACCTGGGCCCCCACTGGGCCAATTTATCAGACCTGGGCCCAGATAATTTGTACCCTCTCCCCCACTCTCTCAACACCACTGGCTTCATTGAAACAGATAATTGACAAGTGCCGACAAAGCCCCCCACTCTGCGGTGCTATGTGTGGTGGCACAATCTGCACCACCCTAGTTACCGCCCTGATCAGCAGAACCTGGAATCAGTCACTGAGAAATATATTTTTTTTTTAAGGGATACAACAAAGGCTGATGATGTCATAATAGCACTTAGTCAGCTGATTACTGTAAGATGTAAGTTTTGCAGCACAACAACACAACTCAAATGTTGTGACATGATCTGAATCAATCAGTTCATGTAGTACCATTGCTCCATAACAATATAACAGCCTGTAGTTTCCACCATACTTTAAGTTTCCTCAGTGAATTGGATGTTAGTGTTTGCTACTCATTAACATCAGTGTTGGACTGGCCCACAGGGGGAAACCCCCGGTGGGCTCCACTGCCTGGAGCCCCATCTTCTAACTAGGGATCATGTTCTAGACTGTGCACTTGTATATATATTATACATATATTACCCTATACTTCACAGGACTGTTGTTTTTTTTATATAGTGCATTGCTGTTGTTAATCTGGTACTGTACATTATCATGCATGTACTAGCAGTATTTTTTATATTTATCAATGGGCTCAGCCCATGCACTCTCTAATGGTTAGACAAATCAATGTGGTGGCTGGCCACACCCCCTCTGGATACTGGCCACACCCCTAAACATGGGCCCCTACCACTGCATTCCCCCGGTGGGCCCTTCATGCCCCAGTCCAACACTGATTAACATTGATATCATTACCCTGCTAAATATCTAGAGCCTATGGGGTATATTCAATTAGGGTCGGATCCATTCCGACATGCATTTGTCGGAATGGATCCGACAACCCCTATTCAATCCCATCTCAATTCAACTTTAAAAAAAGTTGAATTGAGATGAGACCTGTGAGCAGAGGAGAGGGGGGAGACCAGCGGGGAAAGCAGCAGGCAGACGGAGGAGAGCGGCGCTACAGCAGCGCTGCAGAAGGATGTCTCACAGCCGCCAGACCTCACAGCAGTGTCCACCCGGCTCCAGCAAGCGTGACCTCACTTGCTGGAGCCGGGTGGACGCTGCCGTCAGCGGCGCAGCTGTGACACATCCTCCGGCAGCGCTGTGCTGTAGCACTGCTGTCCCCTGTCTCCCTGCGGCTCTCCCCCGTCTGCCCGCAGCTCTCCCCCCTCTCCTCCTCTAAGGTCCCTCATCTCAGTCCGACATTTTTTTATGTCAGACTGAGATGGTTGGAAACGGGTCCAAATCCTGTCGAATTTAGCCCAGTTTTGCTCAAAAGTACGTGAATTGACCGCTATACTGCCGATTCACGTACTATTCGACAAGTCGAATTCCCCGACTTGTCGAATAAAAATAGCGGGGACTGAATAGGTTGAATCACGATTCGACCTTAAAAAGACGAAAACTGACGTCTTTTTGACAGATGGCAGCTTTCGACCCTAACTGAATATACCTCTATGGAGAGGAAGCTCTCAGATTTCCTCCTATCGAACAACAGAACTTCTGTACAATATAAACCAAAGGGGAATTTCAATTTGTGAAAACATCTTTATTTTTAATCAGTAATGCTCTTGCTAATTTACTGTGTAGCTTCTGCCAGTCAACACCAACAGTGTCTTGAAACCTCTTGTTGCTTTGAAACAAAAGAGTGAAACTAAGTCAAGTATTTTAATGTTTGTTTTACTTTTGTTTTATGCATAACACAGAATAAACAATATACAACCGAACTGGCAAACAGTTGTACATTAAATAAACTATATTATGCTTGTATAACTTTCTATGTGTTCATCTGAACTAGATCCAACTAACAGCTTGTTGTACAGTACAAACTCTCTCAGGTTAGTAATATCAGTTATTATGACAAAACTAATGTATAGCAATCACCATAAGTTGCATTTTCCATGTAAAATACAATTAAGTATAAACTTATGAAGAAAATAATGCAAATAGAGCTATGCATGCAAGAAACCAATTACAAGCGGTACAGGATTGTCATCGTCAGTGCTTTTCTTTACACCAGCGGTTAAGCACCCACAAGCGATATGTCTCATATACATCTTTGTATGGATGAACACATCCTTACTATCCTTGACCAATGCTTGCATGCTACATAATGTGTTTTGCCTCTCTAAGCGTCAGGAAGCATAACCACAATTTATATCTGTGATACGGCAAAAAAGGTGAGGATATAAATGGTGTGAAGCTGGAGCTGCCTTGGTAGTGGAGCAACCTTCAGACTTCTTCCTTCAGCAACTCTTGGCTCAGACCACACCCTGGCAGAGATGCAATGACCCCACAGTTCCCCAACTCAATAACAAACAGCTGTTAATTTATAAAAGACCTTAACTCCCATCCCGAAACACAATCCTCGGGTTATTACCTACTTAAATATCAACTTTGATGTACAGTACAACAAATACAGGGGTGTAGTAGGGTATGCCGGCGGCCAGCGTACCGGCACCGGAATCCCGACCGCCAGCATACCGACAACTGGGTGAGCGCAAATGAGCTCCTTGCGGGCTCGCTGTGGGCATGGTGGCGCTACGCATGGCACGCTATCTATTCTCCCTCCAGGGGAGTCGTGGACCCCCAAGGAGAAAAGGTGTCAGTATGCTGGCTGTCGGGATTCCGGCGCTGGTATACTGTGCGCCAGGATCCCGACAGCCGGCAAACTGAAGACCACCCCAACATACATCTTGTCTCCCGGCACGCTAAACAGACCTTGACTCGTTAGCGCCAAGCATTTTTTCGGGCAACTTTTTGTGTCTCATTGACAAAACGATGCAAATGGAATGCACAAGCAGCTTATGCTGATTAAAATGATATGCGACATGTCTATAGTCTATGTGCGACTGCGTCTGTATCTCCATACAAAATGCTACGCTAGTGTGTTTTCCTAGAAAACGCGTCTTATTCACATCACTATGAGAATAAGACGCAGAAAGCAGACTCCTAGAAAACGCTATAACGTACCATTTCATATGCAGTTACAGGCGCTGTTGCACACAGAATATAGGCATGCCGCATATAATTTTAATCAACGGAGTCTGCTTGTGCATCTTATTCTCATGGCGATGCGAATAAGACGCATTTTCAGTAAAAAAAAAAAAAGATGTCCGACGCCAATGGAGTTGCACAGGACCTGGCAGCTCACTCATTATAGGCATTTCCCACTACATGGCATATTAAGGCAAGATGTATGAGGACACATCTGTATGCAGTCTAATACAGAGGAATTATTGTCCACTAAACACATTAAGCATGAATAATAGCATCTTATCTTTAAAACTACTTTCAACTAATGTTACCAAACAATTTACACAATAATGAAATAGGTTAAGTGTCCTAAGAGAATTACCTAACAGTATGATACGTTAATGATTGATATATGGCCCATAAATCGATCTATACATTCAGAAAGTAGGAATGATTTGGATAATAATGCACATTATGTACATAAGGTGTTCCACACCTGTCCCTAAGGATCACAATACTTTTGAAATAATCAGAGGAATGAGCAGAGGTACGTTGTATTCTTCCAGTAAAATCAGTGAAGGGAGTGGTCTTGGCTGCTTTAATTTAGAGAACTATAGTTTCTTGATAAAGTATGTTGTACATGAATAAAGACAAGTTTGCTCCTATCCAGTCTGAGGGCTGCCATCAGTTACACTAGAGGGCTTTTAATAGCTTTGATAAAAGAAAGTGCAATGGCAGTCTCTCCTGCTCTACAGAACGGAATGGTGAAGGAGTGGCACTGATCATTGAGGCTACTTCAGTACCTGAGCAATGGGATAGTGCTACTTATTCTACCTGCCAATCTAGGCAGAGAGGTACTGACAGGCATTACATCAGCTGAATCAGTAGCATTATGTGGGGCGGGTCAAGCCTCCCACTTCCAAATCAGCCTGAATGCCCCATGGAGACCTTACTCTCTGTTTAACTTGATAGCTGCCACCCTCTCCAGGTCTTCATTTACTCTCAGACCCCTTTCTCCCCATGCAGGTTCTCACTACTGTGCCTGCTGCCACACCAACTGCCAGGTGGGTCCATGGCATCCAAAGCAAGGCTCTAGAAAAGGGGAAGGGGATAGGATGTCATTAACATGAGTGGCGAGGGTGGATTGGGTAGGCTGGCATTCGGTTGAGTGGCATGTGGGTTCCCTGGCTCCTCTTACACATCGTCCGATGAGCTGGCAGTATGGATGGTGTAATGGTTAGCATTACTGCCTCACAGCACTAAAGTTGTGGGTTCAATACCTACCATGACCCCAACTGTGTGGAGTTTGTATATTCTCCATGTACTTGTGCGGGTTTCCTCCAAAAATATATTGTTAGGTTACTTTGATCCCCACAAATAAAAATTTAACGTGTGTGTGTGTGCGTGCGTGCGTGTGTGCGTGCGTGCATATACTGTACATGGGCATACTGGATGGGCCAAGTGCTTCTTATCTACCATCAAATTCTATGTGTAGCTGGTGACAGGGGCATCCATGTAAGTGAATTTACCCCCTCCTTCAGTGCCCCACCAGTCAGTACAATGTCCATACATTATGGCACTAGGTCACCTTAAATCAGTGGTTCCCAAATTCAGACCTCAACAGCTCACATTTTTCAGGTCACCCAACAGGTGCACTGTGTATGGCCAACTGTCACATTTTAAAAATTAACAGGTGATTAGGAAAACATGAACTGTTAGTGCTCCTTGAAGACAGAGTTTGGGTGCCACTGCCCTAAATAAACAGTATTATTAATTTAGCATTATACAGGCATTTAAGGCAATACCTTCAGGATATTACACATCTACATAGGCAAAGATGAGTAATACATTTTCTATGCATAGTAAAAATAAGTGCAAGAAGCAGCTGCATGTCAGGCTGGTCCCTGCTGAGGCTGCTGTTGTCTGTGAGAAGGGGGCAGGGCCATGCTCAGACAGGAAAGACAGGGGCCATGCAGACTATTATGCAGAGCACAGCCCCTGTGAGGGAATAATGGTGTGATGACCCTGCCCCTTCACTGCTCTCCCTGCACTCTGGCATTGCAGCAGGAAGAGCTACAACTCCGGATCCCAACTATCTCTGTCACCTGGGGAACATGCCTTGTCTGGCCCACCTAGCTGCGCCCCTGAATTAATCAGCAAACATGCATATCCTAGCAAGTCAATTAGTCTTATACTACCAGTCACATGATCTGTTCAGCATTCGGAGATCTCTTATGTCGCCCATGCATTTTTTAAGTACATAAATAGTGCCCTCCTTGTTTCAACATATTACAGGTATTATAAGTCACCTTGGAGTTACATGACCTATATATATGCATCAGCCCATTTATATAATAAGTTTTGTTAGAAACAGTGTATAGTACATTATTTGCAAATGTCCTAAATTCATTTTTTTTGTTGCCTTTTCAATAATTTTATTGTTATTTTATGTAAGAGTTAAACTGCAAAAGACTCTCAGGGTCTATTTTAAATAGATGTCATACTTATAAGAGTTTTTAATATATACTGTCTACCGTCGCTGCTTGGGTTTCGGATAACTCAGAGGGAGGTCTTAGTGCTGTCTCCCTTAAAAGTCACTCAGGCTGGAAAAAAGGATGCCTTATATAACACTTCTTCATCAATAGAAGTAGCATGAAGGTAGAACTTTTTACTGGGTAAGCTGATGAGAATTAACGTCTGGAACTACACCAGCTCAGAAACTATGCACACACAGGGAAGACCAGTGACTCGAGCTAGCCTGGTACTGGTAATGGACAGGAATCGGACTAGAACCGATGTTGAACTCTTGCAGACTATATCGGCAATAGGATAGGGACTGGGTTGGAAACAGAATCACTCTGTGGTTGGACTGGACAGGCAATCAGAGAGGAACCGACTGGAACCGGTGTTGCTCTCTAGCCAGGCTGGATTGGCAATCAGACAGGAACCAGGCTGGAACCGGAATTGTTCCCTGGAACTGGGCTGGAACTGTATAGCACACTGGGAAAATCATCTGGAACCGGTATAGCACACTGGGAAACTCGTCCGGAGTCGGTATAGCACGCTGGGGAACCGGGCTGGATAATGGTGTGCTGACCCTGCCCCTTCACTGCTCTCCCTGCTGGGAAACCGGATTGGAACAGGTATAGCACCCTGCAGGAACCCAGGCTGGGGCTGGTAAAGTATCCTGCAGAGAACCGAGCTAAAAGGTTCTGGTTACCAATGGACAGGAGACTAGGACGCAGCTGTATTGCTCAGGAATCCAATACAGCACCTTTGGAGATATTTATACCCTGACCTAAGCAGTGATTGGAGGATGTGGTCAGCTGAACAAGATCTAGTTCCCTATTGGTGGAACAGCAGTCAGCTGAACAAGTCCAATATAGTGGTATCCCGTGACTGGGCCTGACAGATGCATTGCCGATCTCCCGGACCACAGAAGAGGCACACTGCCAGGCGACCCCCCACCAGAACAGGACAGCTCACTGTCACGGTGAGTACCCGCACGCTCTAGCCGGAGTCCTGACATCTACGACCTGCTATGTGTTTTGGAGCTTACTAAAAACCAATGAACTCTTTATAGAAATTTGAACAAGATAGCATGAAAATCTACTTGCAGGAAATAGTTCAAACCTAACGATTTTTGTTGTGTACTACCGAGGCTGGGGCTGGCTGTAGACAGATCTGCAGTACAGCTAAGTGAAATATATTTTAGAGTGTATATAGGAAGTTCTTACAGACAAGATATTGGGTTATATTTGCAAAATAGACTCAGAGAAAAAATAAAAACCCCATAAAAGCTTTTAAAGTAATAGGGTAAATGTATTCTTAAATTGTTAAAAGCAGTTGCTCAAAAAGAATGTAAGAACTGGTACAGTTTTTAGGGACATCCAAATTGGCAACAAGGTACTTAAATTCTCTGCTTTTGTGGTTGATGCCTTTTTATATATCTCTTTCTTTGCTCTTTAAATACCGCTATTGTAGAGAATAGTGCTATTTGGGCCCATTTCAGGATTTACTATTAACTTAGATAAATTCACTGCTATATACTTAGAGGTGACGCTTTGACATCCATCTTGGAGCCGCAGTGTCCCTCTTCAGTGGGCCTGGAAATAATTTACCAATTTGGGCGGTACAGATTAACAAAATCCCCTTCTGGTTATATGTCGCTAATATTAATCAAGCAGAATGTACTGTACTATTAAGACGAAACTAACAGGTTGGGGTGATGATTATCTCCTTTCTTATATGGGTGGAGTGAATTTAACAGACATGTTATAGTTTCCTAGTCTTATTTATCCATGAATTTGCTTCGTAATCAAAAAAGATGAACAATTTATTAACTTTCTATTTAGGAAACTATTACAGAATGGTAAAAGAACACGTATTGCTAGCTATGCATAAATTGAACAATCCTGTTAATTGCAGCACACATTTTGCAAATATCATGTATTACAATTATACAGTGGTATTACATTATCTTCAGGACTCCCATTCTTGACCCAGAGTTACCCCTTTTCCATCTGGAGGGTGGGGTGTATGGCTACATTATAGCCTAACATACAACAGCTAAGAGGCCAATAATTCAATCAGTCAATCAGTCTAATCACAGATGTATGCATATTCCAAATAATAATATGACAAGAAAAGATAATGAAGAAGATTAAGAATATAATTTGCATAACCTTTAATTACATTTCTGCTGCGGGGTACACATGGCTCCACAAGGAATAGACAATGGGTTGTAGAGTAGGATTTTGATCCGAGGCACCAACAGGCTCAAAGCTTTGACTGTTCCCAGAATGCATAGTGCCGCCTCCTATATCACCCCGCCTCCCTGCACAGGATCTCAGTTTTGTAGTTGGTGCTGCAGTAACAGGCACTTAACAGAGGGGCTGCTCCAGGCAGCCCTAAGAAGAGCTTTTTTTCGGAGGAAAAAAGTGAAGACTTCAAGGGCAGCAGCAGTGTTACATGTTAGTGGACATTCACGGCTGCAGCTCCGGCTCTCTCCAGCGGCGCTGTACACTCCCGAGCCCTGGTTGCCGGGTAACTACAGCAGGAGGCTCCGGTTTTCTTCTTGTCAGGCACACACGACGGGGGCTCTCCGGGATCGCGTGGCCCCGCTTCGGGAGGTGGTAAGTGGGTCCCGCTTGCGGGACCCGGTCTTTATCACGATCCGGCGCGGTCAGTAGGAGGCGGGCCGCGCACGCTGGCGGTGGACACTGTGGCAGTACAGGCAATCCCACTAGATCACCAGGGCATGGGACAGGTCAGGTTTTCTCTATAAACCATTTTATTAGAGCCTGCAGTACCCGGTGGTTTTGCCAGCAGGGGGATAGAGCTTGGACCTGAAGCCCCTCTCCCAGCCCCAGGGTAGTGATGAGCACCGGAAATTTTTCGGGTTTTGTGTTTTGGTTTTGGGTTCGGTTCTGCGGCCGTGTTTTGGGTTCGAACGCGTTTTGGCAAAACCTCACCGAAATTTTTTTGTCGGATTCGGGTGTGTTTTGGATTCGGGTGTTTTTTTCAAAAAACCCTAAAAAACTGCTTAAATCATAGAATTTGGGGGTCATTTTGATCCCAAAGTATTATTAACCTCAATAACCATAATTTCCACTCATTTTCAGTCTATTCTGAACACCTCACACCTCACAATATTATTTTTAGTCCTAAAATTTGCACCGAGGTCGCTGGATGGCTAAGCTAAGCGACCCAAGTGGCCGACACAAAACACCTGGCCCATCTAGGAGTGGCACTGCAGTGTCACGCAGGATGGCCCTTCCAAAAAACACTCCCCAAACAGCACATGACGCAAAGAAGAAAAAAAGAGGCGCAATGAGGTAGCTGTGTGAGTAAGCTAAGCGACCCTAGTGGCCGACACAAACACCTGGCCCATCTAGGAGTGTCACTGCAGTGTCACGCAGGATGGCCCTTCCAAAAAACACTCCTCAAACAGCACATGACGCAAAGAAAAAAAAAGGCGCAATGAGGTAGCTGTGTGAGTAAGCTAAGCGACCCTAGTGGCCGACACAAACACCTGGCCCATCTAGGAGTGGCACTGCAGTGTCACGCAGGATGGCCCTTCCAAAAAACACTCCCCAAACAGCACATGACGCAAAGAAAAAAAGAGGCGCAATGAGGTAGCTGTGTGAGTAAGCTAAGCGACCCTAGTGGCCGACACAAACACCTGGCCCATCTAGGAGTGGCACTGCAGTGTCACGCAGGATGGCCCTTCCAAAAAACACCCCCCAAACAGCACATGACGCAAAGAAAAATGAAAGAAAAAAGAGGTGCAAGATGGAATTGTCCTTGGGCCCTCCCACCCACCCTTATGTTGTATAAACAGGACATGCACACTTTAACCAACCCATCATTTCAGTGACAGGGTCTGCCACACGACTGTGACTGAAATGACGGGTTGGTTTGGACCCCCACCAAAAAAGAAGCAATTAATCTCTCCTTGCACAAACTGGCTCTACAGAGGCAAGATGTCCACCTCATCATCATCCTCCGATATATCACCGTGTACATCCCCCTCCTCACAGATTATCAATTCGTCCCCACTGGAATCCACCATCTCAGCTCCCTGTGTACTTTGTGGAGGCAATTGCTGCTGGTGAATGTCTCCACGGAGGAATTGATTATAATTCATTTTAATGAACATCATCTTCTCCACATTTTCTGGATGTAACCTCGTACGCCGATTGCTGACAAGGTGAGCGGCGGCACTAAACACTCTTTCGGAGTACACACTTGTGGGAGGGCAACTTAGGTAGAATAAAGCCAGTTTGTGCAAGGGCCTCCAAATTGCCTCTTTTTCCTGCCAGTATAAGTACGGACTGTCTGACGTGCCTACTTGGATGCGGTCACTCATATAATCCTCCACCATTCTTTCAATGGGGAGAGAATCATATGCAGTGACAGTAGACGACATGTCCGTAATCGTTGTCAGGTCCTTCAGTCCGGACCAGATGTCAGCATCAGCAGTCGCTCCAGACTGCCCTGCATCACCGCCAGTGGGTGGGCTCGGAATTCTGAGCCTTTTCCTCGCACCCCCAGTTGCGGGAGAATGTGAAGGAGGAGATGTTGACAGGTCGCGTTCCGCTTGACTTGACAATTTTGTCACCAGCAGTTCTTTGAACCCCAGCAGACTTGTGTCTGCCGGAAAGAGAGATCCAAGGTAGGTTTTAAATCTAGGATCGAGCACGGTGGCCAAAATGTAGTGCTCTGATTTCAACAGATTGACCACCCGTGAATCCTTGTTAAGCGAATTAAGGGCTCCATCCACAAGTCCCACATTCCTAGCGGAATCGCTCTGTGTTAGCTCCTCCTTCAATGTCTCCAGCTTCTTCTGCAAAAGCCTGATGAGGGGAATGACCTGACTCAGGCTGGCAGTGTCTGAACTGACTTCACGTGTGGCAAGTTCAAAAGGTTGCAGAACCTTGCACAACGTTGAAATCATTCTCCACTGCGCTTGAGACAGGTGCATTCCACCTCCTATATCGTGCTCAGTTGTATAGGCTTGAATGGCCTTTTGCTGCTCCTCCAACCTCTGAAGCATATAGAGGGTTGAATTCCACCTCGTTACCACTTCTTGCTTCAGATGATGGCAGGGCAGGTTCAGGCGTTTTTGGTGGTGCTCCAGTCTTCTGTACGTGGTGCCTGTACGCCGAAAGTGTCCCGCAATTCTTCTGGCCACCGACAGCATCTCTTGCACACCCCTATCGTTTTTTAAATAATTCTGCACCACCAAATTCAAGGTATGTGCAAAACATGGGACGTGCTGGAATTTGCCCAGATTTAATGCACACACAATATTGCTGGCGTTGTCCGATGCCACAAATCCACAGGAGAGTCCAATTGGGGTAAGCCATTCTGCGATGATCTTCCTCAGTTGCCGTAAGAGGTTTTTAGCTGTGTGCGTATTCTGGAAAGCGGTGATACAAAGCGTAGCCTGCCTAGGAAAGAGTTGGCGTTTGCGAGATGCTGCTACTGGTGCCGCCGCTGCTGTTCTTGCGGCGGGAGTCCATACATCTACCCAGTGGGCTGTCACAGTCATATAGTCCTGAGCCTGCCCTGCTCCACTTGTCCACATGTCCGTGGTTAAGTGGACATTGGGTACAACTGCATTTTTTAGGACACTGGTGAGTCTTTTTCTGAGGTCTGTGTACATTTTCGGTATCGCCTGCCTAGAGAAATGGAACCTAGATGGTATTTGGTACCGGGGACACAGTACCTCCAACAAGTCTCTAGTTGCCTCTGCAGTAATGATGGATACCGGAACCACGTTTCTCACCGCCCAGGATGCCAAGGCCTCAGTTATCCACTTTGCAGCAGGATGACTGCTGTGATATTTCATCTTCCTCGCAAAGGACTGTTGGACAGTCAATTGCTTGGTGGAAGTAGTAAAAGTGGTCTTACGAGTACGACTTCCCCTCTGGGATGACCATCGACTCCCAGCAGCAACAACAGCAGCGCCAGCAGCAGTAGGCGTTACACGCAAGGATGCATCGGAGGAATCCCAGGCAGGAGAGGACTCGTCAGAATTGCCAGTGGCAGTGACATGGCCTGCAGGACTATTAGCATTCCTGGGAAAGGAGGAAATTGACACTGAGGGAGTTGGTGGGGTGGTTTGCGTGAGCTTGGTTACAAGAGGAAGGGATTTACTGGTCAGTGGACTGCTTCCGCTGTCGCCCAAAGTTTTTTGACTTGTCACTGACTTATGATGAATGCGCTGCAGGTGACGTATAAGGGAGGATGTTCCGAGGTGGTTAACGTCCTTACCCCTACTTATTACAGCTTGACAAAGGCAACACACGGCTTGACAAATGTTGTCCGCATTTCTGTTGAAATACTTCCACACGAAGAGCTGATTTTTTTGGTATTTTCACCAGGCATGTCAATGGCCCTATTCCTCCCACGGACAACAGGTGTCTCCCCGGGTGCCTGACTTAAACAAACCACCTCACCATCAGAATCCTCCTGGTCAATTTCCTCCCCAGCGCCAGCAACACCCATATCCTCCTCATCTTGGTGTATTTCAACACTGACATCTTCAATCTGACTATCAGGAACTGGACTGCGGGTGCTCCTTCCAGCACTTGCAGGGGGCGTGCAAATGGTGGAAGGCGCATGCTCTTCACGTCCAGTGTTGGGAAGGTCAGGCATCGCAAACGACACAATTGGACTCTCCTTGTGGATTTGTGATTTCAAAGAACGCACAGTTCTTTGCTGTGCTTTTGCCAGCTTGAGTCTTTTCATTTTTCTAGCGAGAGGCTGAGTGCTTCCATCCTCATGTGAAGCTGAACCACTAGCCATGAACATAGGCCAGGGCCTCAGCCGTTCCTTGCCACTCTGTGTGGTAAATGGCATATTGGCAAGTTTACGCTTCTCCTCCGACAATTTTAGTTTAGATTTTTGAGTCCTTTTTTTACTGATATTTGGTGTTTTGGATTTTACATGCTCTGTACTATGACATTGGGCATCGGCCTTGGCAGACGACGTTGCTGGCATTTCATCGTCTCGGCCATGACTAGTGGCAGCAGCTTCAGCACGAGGTGGAAGTCGATCTTGATCTTTTCTATTTTTGGAACCTCAACATTTTTGTTCTCCATATTTTAATAGGCACAACTAAAAGGCACCTCAGGTAAACAATGGAGATGGATGGATACTAGTATACTTATGGATGGACGAGCGACTGCCGACACAGAGGTAGCTACAGCCGTGGACTACCGTACTGCGTCTGCTGCTAATATAGACTGGATGATAATGATATAAAAAATATATATATATCACTACTGCAGCCGGACAGGTATATATTATATAATGACGGACCTGCTGGACACTGTCAGCACTGCAGACTCCTAAAGTAAGCTACTAGTATCAAGAAGATAGAAAGAAAAAAAAACACCACAGGTAGGTGGTATACAATTATGGATGGACGAGCGACTGCCGACACAGAGGTAGCTACAGCCGTGGACTACCGTACTGCGTCTGCTGCTAATATAGACTGGATGATAATGATATAAAAAATATATATATATCACTACTGCAGCCGGACAGGTATATATTATATAATGACGGACCTGCTGGACACTGTCAGCTCAGCACTGCAGACTCCTAAAGTAAGCTACTAGTATCAAGAAGATAGAAAAAAAGCAAAACACCACGGGTAGGTGGTATACAATTATGGATGGACGAGCGACTGCCGACACAGAGGTAGTTACAGCCGTGGACTACCGTACTGCGTCTGCTGCTAATATAGACTGGATGATAATGATATAAAAAATATATATATACAGGTTGAGTCTCCCTTATCCAAAATGCTTGGGACCAGAGGTATTTTGGATATGGGATTTTTCCGTATTTTGGAATA
Organism: Pseudophryne corroboree; assembly: GCF_028390025.1. Classification (NCBI taxonomy): domain Eukaryota; kingdom Metazoa; phylum Chordata; class Amphibia; order Anura; family Myobatrachidae; genus Pseudophryne; species Pseudophryne corroboree. The sequence goes on from NC_086444.1 coordinate 508,908,122, forward strand.
ATTGCATACCATAATGAGATATCATGGCGATGGGACCTAAATCTAAGCACAGAATGCATTTATGTTACACATACACCTTATACACACAGCCTGAAAGTCATTTTAGCCAATTTTTTTTATAACTTTGTGCATTAAACAAAGTGTGTGTACATAAACACAATTAATTTATGTTTCATATACACCTTATACACACAGCCTGAAGGTCATATAATACAATATTTTTAATAACTTTGTGTATTAAACAAAGTTTGTGTACATTGAGCCATCAGAAAACAAAGTTTTCACTATCTCAGTCTCACTCAAAAAAGTCCGTATTTCGGAATATTCCGTATTTCGGAATATTTGGATATGGGATACTCAACCTGTATATCACTACTGCAGCCGGACAGGTATATATTATATAATGACGGACCTGCTGGACACTGTCAGCTCAGCACTGCAGACTCCTAAAGTAAGCTACTAGTATCAAGAAGATAGGAAAAAAAAAAACACCACGGGTAGGTGGTATACAATTATGGATGGACGAGCGACTGCCGACACAGAGGTAGCTACAGCCGTGGACTACCGTACTGCGTCTGCTGCTAATATAGACTGGATGATAATGATATAAAAAATATATATATATCACTACTGCAGCCGGACAGGTATATATTATATAATGACGGACCTGCTGGACACTGTCAGCTCAGCACTGCAGACTCCTAAAGTAAGTAACTAGTATCAAGAAGATAGAATAAAAAAAAAACACCACAGGTAGGTGGTATACAATTATGGATGGACGAGCGACTGCCGACACAGAGGTAGCTACAGCCGTGGACTACCGTACTGCGTCTGCTGCAGTGCTAATATAGACTGGATGATAATGATATAAAAAATATATATATATCACTACTGCAGCCGGACAGGTATATATTATATAATGACGGACCTGCTGGACACTGTCAGCAGAATGCGTTTATAGAATAAAAACACCACACGACGAGTGTTTAACTTTTTCAGGCAGACAATCACAATATACTGGTGGTCAGTGGTTACTGGTCAGTCACACTGGCAGTGGCACTCTGGCAGCAAAAGTGTGCACTGTTAAAATATGTACTCCTGCTATAACTGCTCCCCAGTCTCCCCCACAATTAAGCTGTGTGAGCAGTGAGCACTCAGCACAGTCAGATATACAGTATTACATAGATGATGCAGCACACTGAGGGCACACTGAGGCTGAGCACAGATATGGTATGTCACTGTGTCACACTGTGTATCGTTTTTTTTTCAGGCAGAGAACGGATTAATTAAACTGGTGGTCACTGGTCACACTATCAGCAAGTAGTACTCCTAATATGCTCCCCAAAATTAGTAAATCAAGTGTCTCTACTACTCTCTAGTCTACTCTAAACGGAGAGGACGCCAGCCACGTCCTCTCCCTATCAATCTCAATGCACGTGTGAAAATGGCGGCGACGCGCGGTTCCTTATATAGAATCCGAGTCTCGCGAGAATCCGACAGCGGGATGATGACGTTCGGGCGCGCTCGGGTTAACCGAGCAAGGCGGGAAGATCCGAGTCTGCCTCGGACCCGTGTAAAAAGCGTGAAGTTCGGGGGGGTTCGGTTTCCGAGAAACCGAACCCGCTCATCACTACCCCAGGGCTCCATTTTCTGCAAATGATCCCGCCCTGGAGCTGCATATCTGTCTCTCCCTCACTCCCCGGCAGTGTCTGCAGCGCCATTATCCATCAGCTCACCGTTCCTGGGAATGCTTGGGCAAATCCTCCTATGTAAAGCCGCCTGGTTGTCAGTGCTGTGACTTTACAAGACACTTAAGTATTCTACCTGCCTTTTTTAGTCAGTGTTAGTTAAGAAAGAGTGCACTTAGTCAGGGTTTCCTAGTACAATTACCCTGAGATATACATCAAGTTCTTACTGTGTACTGTTATATCTATTGTTATATAGCTGTGTAAGCTAGTCCAGTGCAGTATTATTGTTAGTAATAACCTCTGCATTGTATAGACTGTGACTATTTGTGTGTGCATTTGATAGCTGAGTGGTGTCCATTTCGTGTCTTTCACTCAACCTGCTAACCCTATATTCTATAACCTGAGGGGGCATGGTGCGTCAGGTTTTATCTAATATAGGATTTTCACAAAGATATACTGTATTACATATTTTTCACTGTGATTTAGTCACCATATCTCTCCTTTATCTCTGCTGGTGCTGACTACACTGCGCAGGGGTTTGGGCTAGAGGTATTGTGCTGCTTACAAATTGTACTGTGTTACCTGATACTGCAAGTTATATCATGTCTGCTTCTGAGGGTAACGGTTCTGGGGCTGAACATACTGCCGGTGTTGCTGAAGCCGCAGATACCTATGAGGAGAATATAGCAGCTTTGGGCTCTGGTGGCTCCTTGCCCCCCAGTGGGACGGTGGCAACGGGGGCAAATAATGACCCACCATGGGCCACTTTTTCCACGCTTCTGTATACGCTAGTTCATAAACTAACACCCCCTATGGGACCCCCAATGCCGCTGCAACCGTTTGTGGTCCCTGCAGCTAACCCGCCGTGGGCGGACGATTTATCTGCTCAAATAAAGAAGTTGAACCAGTCCCTCACTACTAAAAAGTCTGACCGTCGCTCGCCTACGTCCAAGGGGTCCTCTAAGCGAGCGATTGTCTCCTGACAATCCACTGCTGTCACTGACACCTCGTCGGATGAAGACGGCACTTACACTGACCCTACAGGTTCTGACTCAGATACGGCTGATGGGGAGGGTGGTTCACATGTGGATGTTCCTGATCTTTTGGAGGCTATTAAGTTAATTTTACAGATTACGGATGATCCCGAGCCATCCGTTCCTCCTAAGAAACCAGATAGGTTCAAGCATCAGAAGGTGATTAAACAAGTTTTACCTCACTCTGACCACCTAATTGATATACGTCAGGAACCCTGGGAAAACCCGGGTACGAAGTTTGTGCCTCAAAAGAAGATGCTGGCTCGCTATCCCCTCGCACCGGAGCTAAGATTTGGGAATCGCCTCCTCCAGTGGACTCACATGTTGCTAGGATGGTGGTTTCCTCAGCTCTTCCGGTCACCACCGTCACGTCTCTAAAAGAACCTACGGATAAACGTGTGGAGGGTTGTCTGAAAGCGAGTTACACCCTCACGGGTGCTGCACAAAGGCCCACTATTGTAGCTACTTGGGCTGCAGAGGCCATTGAAGCATGGGCCTTGGAGTTAGATGCTGAAATCTCCTCTGACCATGCTAGACAATGCTTGTCTCATATTGTTACAGCTTCTTGTTATATTAAAGAGGCGTCTTCTGATGCCGGTATCCTGGCAGCCAAGGCCTCTACTATGTCAGTCCTGGCTCGCCGGATATTGTGGCTGAGATCCTGGTCTGTGGATCTGGACTCTAGAAAAACCATGGAGGTACTCCCTTTTAAGGGAGATATTCTGTTTGGGGAGGATTTAAATAAGATTGTGGCTGACTTGGCTACTGCCAAAACTGCCTGTCTGCCAAGTACTGCTCCTTCTGTGTCGAAGGCTAAAGGTACTTCCTTTTGCCCCTTTCGTCCTTCAGGTAAAGTAAAAGGTCAGGCGTACAACAAGCAGGCCTGCACTTCCAAACCTGGTAAGCCTAAGCCGAAAAGAGCCTGGGCGGCCCGTCAGCCAGCTTCTAAGACAGATAAGCCTGCCGCATGACGGGCGGGCCTCCCTCTGGGGGATCCCAGGGTGGGGGGGCCGGCTTCTAGGGTATACCCAGGAATGGTTGAAGACCACTTCAGATGCCTGGGTACGGGAAGTCGTCACTCGAGGTTACGCCGTAGCCTTCAAAAACCGACCCCCTCATCGATTTTGCCGGACAGATGTCCCGTTGGACAAGACAAAGGCAAACACTCTACATTCGGTGGTACAGACCCTCCTGGATACAGGAGTCGTAGTACAGGTGCCTCTTGCGCAGAGGGGCCGGGGGTACTATTCTCCGCTGTTTCTAGTCCCGAAACCGAATGGGTCCTCCCGGCCTATTCTCAACCTCAAGGCATTGAACAGGTTTGTGAAGGTTTCCAAATTCCGGATGGAAACCCTTCACTCTATAGTTCTGGCCTTGGAACCTGGGGACTTCACGGTCTCCCTGGATATACAGAATACTTACCTGCATATTCCTATAGAAGTGTCTCATCAGCAATACCTGAGATTTGCGATTGGCAACTGCCATTACCAGTTTCAGGAGTTACCTTTTGGTTTAACAATGGCTCCGCGAGTCTTTACGAAAGTCATGGCGGTGATGACGGTGGTACTCCGCCGTCAAGGGATCAGGATACTGCCGTATTTTGACGACTTGTTAATCCTGGCAAATTCCCCAGAACTTCTCCTGCATCATCTAGATGTGACGGTCCGGTTTCTGCAAGCCCACGGGTGGCTCATCAACTGGAAGAAGTCATCCCTGATCCCTGCTCAGAGCATGGTGCATCTGGGAGCACTATTGGACACTCACAATCAGCGGTTGTTCCTGTCTCAGGAGAAAGTCCTGAAACTTCAGGACAGGATTCGTTGCTTCCTATCTCGTCCGCAAGTGTCAATACATTCGCGATGCAGGTGCTGGGCCTCATGGTGTCAGCATTCGATATGGTGGAGTACACTCAATTTCACTCTTGCCCTCTCCAGAGGCTGATTCTAGCCAAATGGAACGGCCTGCCTCACCGGATTAGGTTTCAAATGATCTCATTGACTCCGGAGGTCCGTCTGTCGCTGCTCTGGTGGCTCCGGGACCAACAACTGTGCAGGGGCCGTCCATTCTGGATATCCGACTGGGTCCTGTTGATGACAGATGCCAGTCTACGAGGTTGGAGCGCGGTGCTGGAGCAGCACTCCCTTCAGGGGCGGTGGACCAAGGAGGAGTCCCTCCTCTCGATCAATATTCTGGAGTTGCGGGCGGTCTTCAATGCCTTGAACCTAGCCCAGCATTTCATTCAGAACCGTCCTGTTCAAGTACAGTCGGACAACGCCACCACAGTGGCTTACATAAATCATCAAGGCGGCACTCGAAGCTGCCTAGCAATGAAAGAAGTCTCACGGATTCTACAGTGGGCAGAACGCCATCTACCGGCCATATCGGCAATATTCATTCCGGGAGTCCTGAATTGGGAAGCGGACTTTCTCAGTTGTCATGACGTGCATGCCGGCGAGTGGGGCCTCCATCCAGAAGTGTTTCAACTCCTAGTGGAAAGGTGGGGCCTTCCAGACGTAGATCTGATGGCGTCTCGACACAATCACAAGGTTCCGGTCTTCGGAGCAATGACAGGGGATCCTCAAGCAGCATTCGTGGATGCGCTGGTGGTACCGTGGAGGTTTTGGCTGCCGTACGTGTTCCCTCCGGTGTCACTCCTGCCCAGGGTAATTCGGAAGTTCAAGCAAGAAAAAGGAATTCTGCTTCTCATAGCTCCAGCGTGGCCCAGACGGCACTGGTTCTCAGACCTGCAAGACCTATCGTCAGAGCGTCCAATTCTACTTCCACAATGCCCAGACCTCCTCGTTCAGGGCCCCTGTGTCTACCAGGACCTAGCCCGGCTGTCTTTGACGGCGCGGCTCTTGAAGCTTCCGTCTTAAGGGCTAAAGGGTTTTCTGAGGCGGTCATTCAAACTATGTTGCGGGCCCGGAAACCGGCTTTGGCTCGGATTTACTATAGGGTCTGGTATTCTTACTTTGTTTGGTGCGCATCTAACGATTATGACGCTTCCAAGTTTAGTATAGCCAAGTTGTTGGCTTTTCTTCAGCAGGGCCTGGACTTAGGCCTGCGTCTGGCCTCCCTCAAGGTTCAAATATCTGCCTTGTCGGTGTGGTTTCAGAGAAAAATTGCAACCTTACCTAATGTGCATACCTTTACTCAGGGCGTGTTGCGTATCCAACCTCCCTATGTCCCGCCTGTGGCTCCTTGAGACTTGTCGGTGGTTTTGGAGGCATTAAAAGAGTCTCCGTTTGAACCTCCTGGTTCAGCTGACCTTAAGTGGCTTTCCCTTAAGGTGGTGTTTCTGCTGGCTATTGCTTCAGCTAGAAGAGTGTCGGATTTGGGTGCCTTGTCCTGTAGTTCCCCATATCTGATATTTCACCGTGACCGGGCGGTTCTTAGGACTCGTCCCGGCTATCTACCTAAGGTGGTTTCTTCGTTCCACCTTAATCAGGAAATTGTAGTTCCGGCACTTGTTTCTCCTGATCTGTCTCCCAAAGGGGGTAATTCCAAGTTGATCGCAGCAGGAATTTTGTTAGCAGTTGGGCAAACCATGTGCACTGCAGCGGAGGCAGATTTAACATGTGCAGAGAGAGTTAGATTTGGGTGTGGTGTGTTCAATCTGCAATCTAATTTGCAGTGTAAAAATAAAGCAGCCAGTATTTACCCTGCGCAGAAACAAAATAACCCTCCCAAATCTAACTCTTTCTGCACATGTTTTTCCCAGAAACGGTAGCGTTTTTTCACACACTCCCATAAAACGGCCAGTTTCCGCCCAGAAACACCCACTTCCTGTCAATCACATTACGATCACCAGAACGAAGAAAAAACCTTGTAATGCCGTGAGTAAAATTCCTAACTGCATAGCAAATTTACTTGGCGCAGTCGCACTGCGGACATTGCGCATGCACATTAGCGACTATTCGCTCCGTTGCGAGAAAAAAATAACGAGCGAACAACTCGGAATGACCCCCAATGTCTTGTACTTTCTCACTGTGTAACTTTGAACAGGGATTAATCTACTTAGTTCTCACTCATGGTCCTGTCAGCACCCCTTCTCCATGTAGTCATGAGTGGCGTGTGTGATAACAGACAATAAGGCTTTTGCACTAACAACAGTCTCTGTACTCACTCGGAACCTCTCAGGTTATTCCGCTTTTTCACTTGTCTCTCTCAGTGGTTCTCTGTAAGATGGTCGCAGCATGCGTGCCTCTGCACAAGGCCTGGAACGGTCCTATTCTGGATTGTTTTAAAAAAAGAAATATATAGAAAATTATGTCATCCCCTCCAAAGTGCACGCAAAGCCTAGAATCAGAATTGGGGGGCAATCAACCTGAGGTCACCTAAAGGGTTTTTCCTTTTTTTAGTTTTGATTCAAATTCGTCATCGGTTTTGGTTTTAGATTCGGTTTTAAATTTTGCCCGTGACTGGTTGTAGTTTGGGATTTTTTTCAAAAAATTAACAAAAAAAGCTAAAATCACATATAATGGGCCCTTTTTGTTCCTACAGTATTAATAACCTCAATAACATTACTTTTCACTCATTTCTTGTCAAACTGGCAATATTGTTTTCATGCGCTTTAGGACAAATGCTGCAGCGAGCTGGCTGGTTACTAAGCGACAGAACAGCGGCACCAACATTTGGCAGTTTATAGCACATCTAAGAAAAATTGCAAGACGGCAGTGGCAGAACTGAAAACTGGGGCAAGATGGAATTGTCACTGAAGAAAGTCGAACTGGGGTACGGCATACTGGGGTGCAGTGCGCAGAACAGTACAAAGTATTCAACAATTTATTTTTTAGTTTTTTAATGGCAGCTCAGCTGACACTGTGCGGAGTAAAACCACCTTTATGAATGTGCACTGTGGTACAGTGTACTGGGGTGCAGTGAATTAGGGTGCAGTGCGCAGAACAGTACAAAAAATACATTATATTTTTTTATTCTCATTTTTAATTGGCATCTCGGCTCACGCCATGTGGAGTGAGACCACTTTTATACACCCGCACTGGGGTACACAGTACTGGGGTGCACTGCGCAGAACAGTACAGTACAAACAAATTATACAACAATATATTTTTATATTCTTATGGAGAGACCAGCTCTGTGCTGACAGCACTAAGGGTCCCAAAATCCTAGGATGCTGGATGAACGGTGATTAGAAAAAAGTGTGTGGGGGGCAGGGGTTTATGAACTGAAGGTCTCAGTATGGGTTACTTTTTTGTAGTTGACTGTAAGTGATAAAATCGTTAATATTGTCATACTACTTTCTAGAGTGGGTTGATTTAGAAAATGTGGGAGCTAAACATATTCATTATCCATGATCTTGAAAGAGTTCAGACTTTTACAATCTGTGCTAGTTTTAGTCACTTGAGAAAATATATTTTTGTGTTTTCATTCCATCACTTTAGACCAGATACAGAAAAAAGCTAATATATACTTGTTCTGAAAAATGACAAATTTACACTTACAGTATTGTATAAATTGTATTGTGTTCACAGAAATTAGGTTCAAATCTTGCAAATAGGCCTGGACTTGTCAGATAATGTGCCCCAACAACTGGCAATGGACATTAGTGGTGTTAACTCTTTGGTAGTAGGACAGGATTGTAAATGCATGCTGTGCATCATGGGAGATGATGTCATGCCGAGGTGACTCACTTCCTGTTGGTGCTTGACTTATGCTGAGTAAAGACCTGTATTTCACTGATGCTGCAAGTGTCGTCCTGATTTTGTTGTTACACATCTACAAGGATAACTTGGGCTTTCTTAGCCAGCTATATCTACACATTTTTTGACCTAGTCATCCACATGAGGTTGATCAGTGGTGCTATGGTTAACATAGCTCCCTATGTGGTCTATTAAATAAACAAATTGCCATTTTAACCGAATGTATTTTCTCTCTATTCAGTTGCATGAAAAGTGCTAAGAAAGCAATGATTTCTCCACCTTTTCATGTCTCATGTCACATTCCCACAGTCCCCATTGGATACAGTGGGGACTGTGTTGGAATGGTATTTAGATAGATGAGAAACATAATGTCATCTCCAAAGGGCATTATGTGCCTTCTTACCTGTAGTAATTGTGTAACGCAAGAAATAGGTTTCTCTTTCTGCACTCCTCCGCTGCCCTGACTGGCTCTGTGTCCTCTGCAATCCCCCCGCCCCCCCCCCCCCCCCCCCGAGCCGGCTTTGCTGATCTGTGCTGGTCTGACGTCACTGACACTGATTGGCACGTGCACAGAGCAGTCAAACATCTTTCGCAAATGTGAACCCCAAGGACTGTCCCAGTGGGATCCGGTCTCGGGACCATGGCACTCTAAATTCTGACAGTGGAATCCAAACACTGCTCAGAATGCAGGCACCGGCATCCTGACTAGGATCACAATTCCAGTGCTGTAATCCTGACTGCCAGGATCCTGATCGAGCATTGGCCAGCCCGTCGAAAAGGTAAGCGGCAGGGGTGGGGGATGTTAGGTTTAGGCTGTGGGAGGAGGGCTAGGCTGTTAGTAGGGGGGTTGGGTTTAGGCTGCGGGAAGGGGATGTTAGGTTTAGGCACCACCAGGTTAGGGTTAGGCTGCGAGGGGAAGGGGGTTAGGCTGCAGGAAGGGAGGGTTAGGGGTCATTGGGATAAGGTAAGTATACTTATCTTGCCTCTGTTGGGGTTCTAACCATCAGGATGCCGTGGTCAATATTATGACCACCGGCATATCAATCACAACCCATCCCAGCACTTCAAAAACATAAATAGGGTAAAAATTATGCTTCTAGCTTTCTTTTTTAAATAGGCCTCTTTAATGCTCTTCCTGACTACATAGACTTTTATGTGTCCTATAGGCCCATTGTGTTAGCAGACAGTTCTCACACAATACAGTAGCTGTGATAAGATCAAAGGATGGAAATAGTCAAAATGATGTGAAATAAATGATCGAGCATCTGAATCATTGGGCATGAGAACTAGTCTATGAGAAACATCATGCAGGGAAAGGTCTCATGAGAAACACATTTATTTCTTCCCACACACAGTGTATCACTCCTCTTTAACAAAATGCTCATATCCCACACATTACACTACACTTTTGCTGCCAGTCATCTATTCACAGTGATAACATCAAACAGTTTTAAACATATGCTCATTTTATTGCAACAAACTTTGTTGCTGAGACATAAGAGGTCTTGGGGTGCTGGCACTGGGTCTGCTATGTCTTAGTTGCTCCATTATACTTTTACTATTAAAAATATTGCCGTTTGAAATTTCAATCTTATACACACTAGGAAGTGGCAGCTTTTGGAAATTGCTGCTTAGTAAATAAACTCTCAACCCTCTAACCTTACAGTTTGATGATCTGTTTGAAAGCCAGGGGCGGAACTACCATTGGTGCAGCAGGTGCATTTCACCGGGGGCCCGTGAGGATTAAGGGGCCCACTGCTGCCCAGACCAGCAATGAGTCATCTACCCTGGCTCTCACGCAGACAATTTTGAGCAGTGCTGGATGAATGGCCCAGTGCAGAGAGCAGGATGGGCCTCACCGCCTGAGGAACCTGTCCCTTACCTTAGGGAGGCAGGACTGCCACCTATCAGCTCAGATGATCACAGCTATATACTGCCTCTAATTAACAGACAACTGCACATTATTTCTGTTCGCTTCTATCTGTACATTAAAGGCCACTCTGAACCGTGTAACTGGCACTGTCAGAGTCTGCCTGACTGAGTGCCAAACTGAGGAAAGCACACGTAGTGAAGGCCCCTGTCACAAGCTCCACCAAGGTGTTGGCAGAGTGTTGCGGTGTTGGATGTGGATGTTAGTCCACACAATGGCACTTAACCAGGTTGGAGGTTTTTTAGAAAATAGAGGTAACAGTTCATTATACACATAAGAGGTTCTGCAGCAGCAGGAACTTACATCAGAGCAGAGCCGGCCATAGGTATAGGCAAACTAAGCAATTGCTTAGGGCATTTGATATGCCTAGGGGCATCAGCAGCTTCTGCTGATTAAAATGATATGCGGCATGCCTATATTCTGTGTGTAGCATTTCATATGCAGATACAGCCACAGTCTCACACAGTATATTGGCATGCCGCATATAATTTTAATCAGCAGAAGCTGCTTGTGCATCCTAGCTACATAGCAATGCAAATAAGATGCATTTTCATAAAAAAAGGTGCACGACATTAGCATTGAGGCAAGATTTATGAGGACACATCTGTATCTAAGCAGAGGCAGAGGTCACAGTGTTAGTGGCAGTGTGAGTGCTGTGTGCATGTGAGTAGGTTGGTTGTGCAGTAGTGTTCAGAATATGTGTAAGGAGCATTATGTGTGTCATGTAAAAATGCATTAATAATGTGCAACATGTGTAAAGGGGCACTATGTGTGTAATTATGTGTATAAGGGAATTAATAATGTGCGGCATATGTGTAAGGGACATTATGTGTAAAATAAGAATTTACTTACCGATAATTCTATTTCTCATAGTCCGTAGTGGATGCTGGGGACTCCGTAAGGACCATGGGGAATAGCGGCTCCGCAGGAGACTGGGCACATCTAAAGAAAGCTTTAGGACTATCTGGTGTGCACTGGCTCCTCCCCCCATGACCCTCCTCCAAGCCTCAGTTAGGATACTGTGCCCGGACGAGCGTACACAATAAGGAAGGATTTTGAATCCCGGGTAAGACTCATACCAGCCACACCAATCACACCGTATAACCTGTGATCTGAACCCAGTTAACAGCATGATAACAGAGGAGCCTCTGAAAGATGGCTCACAACAATAATAACCCGATTTTTGTAACAATAACTATGTACAAGTATTGCAGACAATCCGCACTTGGGATGGGCGCCCAGCATCCACTACGGACTATGAGAAATAGAATTATCGGTAAGTAAATTCTTATTTTCTCTAACGTCCTAAGTGGATGCTGGGGACTCCGTAAGGACCATGGGGATTATACCAAAGCTCCCAAACGGGCGGGAGAGTGCGGATGACTCTGCAGCACCAAATGAGAGAACTCCAGGTCCTCCTCAGCCAGGATATCAATTTTGTAGAATTTTACAAACGTATTTGCTCCTGACCAAGTAGCTGCTCGGCAAAGTTGTAAAGCCGAGACCCCTCGGGCAGCCGCCCAAGATGAGCCCACCTTCCTTGTGGAGTGGGCATTTACAGATTTTTGGCTGTGGCAGGCCTGCCACAGAATGTGCAAGCTGAATTGTACTACAAATCCAACGAGCAATAGTCTGCTTAGAAGCAGGAGCACCCAGCTTGTTGGGTGCACACAGGATAAACAGCGAGTCAGATTTCCTGACTCCAGCCGTCCTGGAAACATATATTTTCAGGGCACTGACAACGTCTAGCAACTTGGAGGCCTCCAAGTCCCTAGTAGCCGCAGGCACCACCAATAGGTTGGTTCAGGTGAGACGCTGAAACCACCTTGGGGAGAAACTTAGGACGAGTCCTCAATTCCGCCCTGTCCGAATGGAAAATCAGATAAGGGCTTTTTCAGGATAAAGCCGCCAATTCTGACACGCGCCTGGCCCAGGCCAGGGCCAACAGCATGACCACTTTCCATGTGAGATATTTTAATTCCACAGATTTAAGTGGTTCAAACCAATGTGACTTTTGGAACCCAAAACTACATTGAGATCCCAAAGTGCCACTGGAGGCACAAAAGGAGGCTGTATATGCAGTACCCCTTTTACAAACGTCTGAACTTCAGGGACTGAAGCTAGTTCTTTTTGGAAGAAAATTGACAGGGCCGAAATTTGAACCTTAATGGACCCCAATTTCAGGCCCATAGACACTCCTGTTTGCAGGAAATGTAGGAATCGACCCAGTTGAATTTCCTCCGTCGGGCCTTACTGGCCTCGCACCACGCAACATATTTTCGCCAATTGCGGTGATAATGTTTTTGCGGTTACATCCTTCCTGGCTTTGATCAGGATAGGGATGACTTCATCCGGAATGCCTTTTTTCCTTCAGGATCCGGCGTTCAACCGCCATGCCGTCAAACGCAGCCGCGGTAAGTCTTGGAACAGACAGGGTCCTTGCTGGAGCAGGTCCCTTCTTAGAGGTAGAGGCCACGGATCCTCCGTGAGCATCTCTTGAAGTTCCGGTTACCAAGTCCTTCTTGGCCAATCCGGAACCACGAATATAGTGCTTACTCCTCTCCATCTTATCAATCTCAGTACCTTGGGTATGAGAGGCAGAGGAGGGAACACATACCCTGACTGGTACACCCACGGTGTTACCAGAGCGTCTACAGCTTATTGCCTGAGGGTCCCTGGACCTGGCGCAATACCAGTCGAGTTTTTAATCATGTGGAAGACTTCTGGGTGAAGTCCCCACTCTCCCGGGTGGAGGTCGTGCTGAGGAAGTCTGCTTCCCAGTTGTCCACTCCCGGAATGAATACTGCTGACAGTGCTATCACATGATTTTCCGCCCAGCGAAGAATCCTTGCAGCTTCTGCCATTGCCCTCCTGCTTCTTGTGCCACCCTGTCTGTTTACGTGGGTGACTGCCGTGATGTTGTCCGACTGGATCAACACCGGCTGACCTTGAAGCAGAGGTGTTGCTAAGCTTAGAGCATTGTAAATGTCCCTTAGCTTCAGGATATTTATGTGAAGTGATGTCTCCAGGCTTGACCATAAGCCCTGGATATTCCTTCCCTGTGTGACTGCTCCCCAGCCTCGCAGGCTGGCATCAGTGGTCACCAGGACCCAGTCCTGAATGCCTAATCTGCGGCCCTCTAGAAGATGAGCACTCTGCAACCACCACAGGAGGGACACCCTTGTCCTTGGTGACAGTGTTATCCGCTGATGCATCTGAAGATGCGATCCGGACCATTTGTCCAGCAGGTCCCACTGGAAAGTTCTTGCGTGGAATCTGCCGAATGGGATTGCTTCGTAGGAAGCCACCATTTTACCCAGAACCCTTGTGCATTGATGCACTGAGACTTGGCTCGGTTTTAGGAGGTTCCTGACTAGCTCGGATAACTCCCTGGCTTTCTCCTCCGGGAGAAACACCTTTTTCTGGACTGTGTCCAGGATCATCCCTAGTGTCAAAGTCAGAAAAATATCTCTATGCACACTACCATATTTGCACCTCACACAGGTCCGTGCTGCGCATGCGTACGCTCTCCCGTGCGTGCGCATACTCACAGTCGCGGGCACCCGCAGGCGCACGGTATGCGTATTTACAGTAGAGTTTATGTGATCGTAGCGTGCGACTCAATCGTTACATATTTTCAGTAATAATGTATTTTGTAGATCATGGTCCCTTTGATAGATTCTGAAAGTTTAGTTAACATAGCATGTTCCTGAACAGAGGGATCCCTCTTTGTATTGTACGAAGGGTCTAACAGGGGTCATACAGTGGTGTTTGGTACCCATCGGAAGAGTATTTAAATAGCAATATTCCGGTGTTGGTTTGGAGCGGATTAATCGCTCATGCGAATAGTTATGGACATAAGAAGTTTATGTCCATTTACTATTATTTGTTCTTATTTAGTCATGCGGCGGGAAACTCAGTATCCCACCCACCTGAACAGTTGGAAACAGTCACAACCCACCTGTATGAATCAACCTATGACCTTTTGTTATAATGCGAAGCCGAATTCCTGTGTCCAATGAACAATGAAATTGTAGGGACCATTGAATTGTATTGTGTGTGGGGCATAAATAGGCAGGCCGACCATATCCAGTTCACTCTCTTCAACGGTTCTCATTGCTGATAATCGGGAGCTGGATATCGAGGCACATGCGATCGTTTCCCCTTGTGCGTAAGTTTTTCTCCGTAATCATACTGTTTCTCTCTTGTTATTATGGGCCATATCTCTTTCTCTCTTCTCTTTCTCTCATTCTTCTCTTAAACTCAATTGTATTGTATTTCCTGTGTAGTTATCTGGTTAGGTAGTCTATGTTATATTGTAGTGTATGACTTGTATTGTGTTTAACTCTTTTGCAAGTATAGCATTCATAATATATATTTTAGGCGTTGGACCCTGAGCACGGTATCTGTGTGTTTCTTATAGTATTAAGTATTCTCAGAGCGTCGGTGACGCTCAAACAGCTTTTAAGGTAATAAGGTTATACTGTGTTGCATTTACACTCTAACATTACACTAAGGTTTTACTGCACAATACACTGTTTATGGTTTAGATACAAAGGTTTAATATAGTGAGCGTCAGCGCCGCTGGTGATCTCCTCGTGGTCCCGAGCGTCCGCTACGCTATAGCGAATCATTACGTTAGTTAACAGCCAATAACGTGCCTGCCTGTGATCTCTTGGCCGTGAGTGAACTTGACGCTTGAGCGTCTCGATCACGGCAAAGCGATTGTTACGCAACTAGCGTACCCTTACGGTACTTCATACGTAGATAGCGTACAGTGTTCTTAGACCTCATAAAGGGTATTATATACGATAAATATTTAGCTTTATCAATTGGCTGCTCGTCCTGTCCTTCACATATCTCTGCTAGGTAATTTCAGCAGACATTATCCATCAGCAAAGGGCGGGAGGTTGTATTCCTCGTGGTGCTGTCGGGATAAGCGTCTGCTTCTCTTAGTAAAGGGTGCTGAAGGAATCCGGGAACCGGAGGTAAGAACAAAACAATAGTGTCTTTTTAAAACTGTTTATTTTTCTGTCTTGCGTACACACGCACGCACACATATATATCTGCATTTCCTTTTCATTTGTGTATTTTCGTATGTCACTCTTCTGTTTGCCAGTTTTATAGTTGATAAACGTGCTTAGAGAGAGTTGTCACTATTTCATAGTTTAAGAGTAAAGGTAATATAGTTAAAGTATAGACAAACACACAGCTGTGCCTGAGAGACAAGGCGAAGTCAGTGTGGTGCGTGGTAGATGATAAAGGATCATCTACATTGATAAACGTATAAATTGTGTTACGGTGGATCTTTGCTTTGCGTACACGTGTCTCTAACAAAAGACTGAGACTTGCGTACGCAATCCAAGGGCCGACGCACGCAGCGTATATTACGCAACGGAGCGTACGGGTACGCCCACGTAACTCAAATCACAAGTTTTCTCCTCTCAACGCGATAAGTAGCGCCACGCGGTAAATAACGCCAGGCGATAAATCGCGCAAATTTTTTTTTTAATTCCAAATTTAAATTAATAGATCCTTCTCCTAATTTGTAAACACATCTGGTCTAAAGAGAAATTTCTGCGCAGAAATAGAAATAGAAACAAAAGTGTACATGTGGTGAGTGAGTGTGTTGTATACAATTTTACAGGTTGAACCACAAGAAAAGTCGAGTTCTCGTGAGGTACATGCGTGTAAGTGACGTACATGGTGGCTAGGGAGGCATCCCTGGTTAAAACATACAATTTGAGCATTAGAGTGTAGCAGACCAGGAGGTCATACTGTAACAGACCAGGAGGTCATAGCAGACCAACAGGTTCAGGTACAGCAGACAAGGAAGTCCGCTATACAGTCCACAGGCACAACACCAAGAAAGGGTTGGTGCAACACCCATATAGGCCATATAAGCTCTGGCTGAAGGAATTCGCAGCCGAAATTTTCGATTCCACTGGTCGCTCAGTACATAAGATTAGTTGCTTGTGTACTAAACGATTGTACCGCACGTAATTGTGTGCATTAGTAAACCTGACCGGTACTATTTGTGTACGAAGGTCATAAACGCTATTTGTACATTCTAACGTGATTTGTGTAATTTTTTTTATTTTAAGGGAAATTCGCTGCTCACTCAGGAACTATCCAGCAACCAATAGTTACTGGAAAGAGTAAGTGTTCTTCGGAGCACCCTCACAGGTTCCAGTAAATAGAGGTTCAGGTCGCAGGGGCCCTAGGTCGAGTACGCCAGCACCATATCGGTGTGATCAGGTCGTATTGGTCGGCGTGGGGCGAGTGAGTGGGGTACTCGGTAAACCGCCACCGTCAGCCTATTTTGGACATTTGGTTTGCGTAAGGGTTGGTTGAATAAAGCAACACCTTCGAACTATGGGGGCCACTTGTTCAGGTAGGGGGCGATCAACCTCGGTTCGGGTTGATTCAGTGAACCGACCAATTGGGTCGGCAAGGTATGTAATGTGTGAGAAATACGGAAGTCACACAGAAGCTTTATGTGATGAATGGGAGAGAATGACAGTACATGACGGGGAGAAATTCCCAAGAGTAGGTAGCTTCAGCACAGAAGTGTTAACGAATTTAAGGAGAAGGATATGTCTCATTAAATCAACAAAGAGACGAATCAAACATTACGATTATTTGCAGTTGTGGCAACAGGAAGGTGACATACAGAGAGGATTGGCTCAGGCGGCGGGATCTGGCTCAATCAGAAAACTGATAGCCACGGCCCCACCGCCACCATACATATCAGGAGAGAAATTGGTTGCGGAGAATGACGCACTAAGGTGTAACACACAAACACTTAGCAACTGTATAAATGTTAAAGATAATGTTAACCAATTAACCAATGCAAGTATTAACCCGTGCAAGTTGTACCCTGTTTTGAACTTTCCTCAGGAGTGTGATCAAGAAGACGAATCGGCAACAATTTCAGCGCTCTCTCTAGCAGCCACCATAGCAGAGACCACAGTAGGCACAGCTCCACCCACGAGATTAGTAACAAAGGCCCCTAGCGGAGGGATAGGTGAGGTCGTATCTACAGGTAAGTACGGCACCATACACTATGCTGAAGCCATTTCACCACAGGCTGTAGAACCCACACAGAGTGATGTTGTTAGAGTTACTCCTGTTAGGGTAATAGCTGTTCCAAATGGGAAAACTGACACATCAGGGGTCACCCCTGTGAGGAACATTGCCATGTATAGCCCATTTTCCAGAATGGAATTAAGGACCATAGTGTCTGAATTCCCTGACCCTAGAAAAGATTTAGTTGCCAGTCAAAAATACATCAGAGACTTAGGTAACACTGTAGAGCCCAACAATAAAGACTGGCAGATATTGCTGAGAGCATGTTTACCCTCCAATGTTGACGCAACTCAATTTTTAGCTGATTGCGGATTAGATCAGGATGTACCTCTTACAGATGTGTACAACAAAGACAATGTAAAAAGAATAAACTTACAGTTAAAAGAGTATTTCCCAGCGGTAGTCAGATGGAACAAGATATTCTCCATTAAACAGAAGGAGTCAGAGACAGCTGCAGAGTATTTTCACAGAGCATTATCAGAAATGGCAAAATACACAGGCATAGAGGACATTAAAACAAACATAAACCATCGAGAAGTAGCAGTATCGGTACTGATGGATGGTTTAAAAGAATCATTAAAAACTAGGGTGCAGACCACACAACCATGTTGGCGAGGTCTGTCTGTGGCTACTTTGAGAGAGGCTGCTATTGATCACGATAGGAACATCACCAGACACAGGGAACAACAAAGTGATAAGTTAATGGCCGTAAGTATACAGGCCCTGACCACAAGGCAGCCTTTGTTTGTATCACCAAACCCTGTGGGTAAGTCAAGTGTGGTTACTTGTTATTCTTGTCATAAACAGGGACACATGGCACGAGATTGTAGAGTAAAGAATGTACGAAACTCATACCAACCCCCTAGACAACTACACGACACACGACATTGGGAGCAAGGTCCGCAGAAACGGAGTTATGAGCCACATGCAGGGGAAACAAAAAGATACCCCCCAAACAGAGATTGGCAAACCTCTGGTAGTTCCCAGCTAACTCCCTCACAAGTAGTTGCTGCCAGCGGGATTCAGGGAGGTCACCATACCCAATAGGGGTGTGGCCATACCTGTAATCTGCAGCCAGTAAAATTGATTGCAAGTCTTGGAAGTGAACCAGAAATTGCAATCAATGTAGCTGGTAAATCATTAAACTTTCTTGTAGACACAGGGGCGGCCAAATCAGTGATAAATTCGACAGTTGGCATGAGGACCACTGGTAGGACAATTCCAGCCGTTGGAGTAACAGGAGTAGTCCAGCATTACCCTGTTAGCAAACCAGCAGAGATTACAATAGGGCCTTTACATACCAAGCATTCCTTTTTGCTGGCTGCATCGGCACCGACCAATCTCCTGGGAAGAGACTTACTGTGTAAAATGGGGTGCGTCATTTATTGTACTCCTGAAGGTGTATTCTTGGACATACCTGAGAATCACGCTCAGGAAGTACGAGACATGTTAGACTCCCCGTCAAAATTAATGTCACATACCACTATGACAAATAGGACTCCCTCCCAAGTAGAAGAAATGACATCTCAGATACCAGAGTCACTTTGGACTAAAGATGGACAGGACACTGGATTAATGGCAAACGTAGCTCCGGTAGTTGTACAAGTAAAAGATGGTAGGATAGCTCCAAAAATCCCACAGTACCCTCTGAAGCCAGAGGTGGAGTTAGGAGTTTACCCAGTAATAGAGCGCTTGCTACAACAGGGCATTCTGGTAAGAACGTCCAGCACTGCTAATAGTCCCATCTTCCCTGTGAAAAAGAGTGGGGGGAGGGGTTACCGGCTAGTGCAGGATCTAAGGGGGATTAACAAAATAGTTGAGAGTCAGTTCCCCGTAGTGCCAAATCCAGCTGTCATCCTAATGCAAATCCCTCCCACTGCGAAATTTTTCACTGTTATTGACCTCTGCTCCGCTTTCTTTTCGGTACCTCTGCACCCTGACAGTCAATATTTGTTTGCATTTACATACAGAGGAGTCCAATACACATGGACTCGATTACCACAAGGATTCATAGATAGCCCAAGTATATTTTCTCAGGCTTTGCATGATTGTTTACAGTCTTTCCAACCAGTGAGTGGATCAGTATTAATACAGTACGTGGATGATCTACTACTGTGTTCTGATTCATTGGAAGCATCCCTGAAGGATACGAAACAGCTCCTGTTTCATCTTTCAGACACAGGACACAAGGTTTCCAAAGACAAGTTGCAATTATGCCAAACTAAGGTAAAATATTTGGGACATTGTTTAACACAAGGACTGAGACACCTGACCGCTGATAGAATTCAAGCAATTAGAGACATGACTCTGCCACAAACCCAGCAACAGATCAGAACATTTTTAGGAATGTGTGGGTATTGCCGTAATTGGATCCCAGGGTTTTCCATTTTAGCGTTACCTTTGCAGGAGATGGTCTCCTCAAACAAACCTGATCGGATTTCGCATACAGACGAGTCTGAGGCAGCATTTGAGAGACTTAAACAGTGCCTAACGCAGGCACCAGCATTAGGTATGCCGGACTATGGGAAACCCTTTGAACTATACGGAACAGAAAGTGCTGGTTGCGCGGCAGGCGTACTAACCCAAAAGCACGGTGATGCCAGCAGGCCAGTAGCATATTACAGCGCTCAGCTAGACACGGTAGCGCGATCCCTCCCCACATGCTTGCGAAGCGTTGCTGCGATAGCATTGCTAGTAACGAAAAGCGAAGACGTCGTGCTAGGTCACAACCTCACAATTCATACACCACATGCAGTGTCAGCCTTGTTAAATTCTGCCCAAACCAGGCACGTCTCATCAGCGCGGTTTACAAGATGGGAATTGGCACTAATGGCCCCCGTAAACATCACCATAAGGAGATGCAGTGCATTAAATCCTGCAACGTATCTCCCAAGTGTGTCTGGACAGACCCAAAGGGTGGAGGATGAGAGTACTGGGGAAGGAGGATTTAATACAAAGGAAGACACTCATGATTGTATGGAATATTTGACCCCAAATTTTACCGCAAGGCCTGACATCAGTGACAACCCACTGAAAGATGCAGAACTTACGTTCTACACGGACGGTAGTTGTCATAGACAGTCAGACTCGGGAGACTTGTGTACTGGATACGCAGTCGTAGATGACCAAGGCACCATAGAAGCGGAACCGCTAGGCCCACCTCACTCAGCCCAGGTTGCTGAACTGGTCGCCCTAACCAGAGCATGTGAATTGGCTAAGGGCAAATCAGCCAATATCTACACCGATTCTAGATACGCATTCGGGGTAGTCCATGATTTCGGAGCCCTATGGCGCCTCAGAAATTTCATGACGGCAGCTGGTACACCGGTAGCGCATGCAGCTCACATAAAAAGGCTTCTAACAGCGATACAGGAACCCGACAGAGTGGCTGTTATCAAATGTAAAGCACATACATATAGCCAAGACCCAGTATCGCTTGGTAACAGCCGAGCAGACGAAGCAGCTAAGTTAGCAGCTGCTACCCCCAGACAGACAGACACCACACAACTGATGGTATTTAATACCATCAATACACAGAAGTTGTGTGAGATGCAAAATTTGTGTTCCACACAGGAAAAGGCAGTCTGGAAGGCAAAGGGATATGGCCAGGAGTCCTCAGGACTCTGGACGGATGGACAAGGTAAACCGGTGGCCCCCAGAGCATACCTTCCATGTTTGGCTGAAGCAGCTCACGGGCTGACTCATCTAGGCAAGGAAGGGATGTGCAAGTTGGTAAGAGCATATTGGTGTGCCCCAGGATTCTCCTCTCATGCGAGTAAAAGAGCCATGTCATGCCTTACCTGTTTGAGAAAGAATATTGGAAAGGCAATACCTACAGAACCATCCCATATCCCACCTGCCGGCGGCCCTTTCCAGGTAATACAGATTGACTTCATTCAATTACCCCCTTGTCGAAATTTGAAATATGTACTTGTTTGTATAGATGTTTTTTCAAATTGGGTCGAAGCATTTCCGGCGGCCACAAATACCACTATGTTTACTGCTAAGAAAATTGTGCAGGAATTTGTATGTAGATATGGTATCCCTAGAATTATCGAAAGTGATAGGGGTACCCATTTTACAGGTGATGTCTTTCAAGGAATGTGTAAATTGATGGGAATTGATAGCAAGCTGCACACTCCATACCGTCCACAGGCGAGTGCGAAAGTGGAAAGAGTGAACAGCACTATTAAAAATAAACTGAGTAAAGTGATGGCAGAGACAGGATTGACATGGCCAGAAGCTTTACCCATTGTACTGTACAGCATCAGAACCACTCCCAGGTCCCCTCTTAATCTGTCTCCCTTTGAAATCTTGTTTGGTCGACAACCGCATGTTATGATTAACCCTCAGGATGATTTGAAGTGTAACAATGAAGTGACTGTAAAATACTTGATTAACATGAGTAAACAGTTAAGGAATCAAAATGATAATCTGAAGTTAGTGATTCCTGATTTACCAGATAGTAATTGTCATGACATTGAACCTGGGGATTATGTAATGATACGGAATTTTCTACGCTCAGGTTGCCTTATTGACAGATGGGAAGGACCATACCAGGTCTTATTGACTAGCACTACAGCATTGAAGGTTGCTGAGAGAGAGACTTGGGTTCATTCGTCCCACTGTAAGAAAGTCGTTGATCCAGAGAAGTCCTGTGATAAGGAACAGACGGTAGAGGTTGTATCACTAGAGTGTCTGTTCCAGGAGGACTAAGGCGGCACCTGAGCATCGAGAACCACAAGATCAAAAGCAGTTGTCGATCCCCTGTTCCCTTTTATTGTTTTTCTCCAACTTCCCATCCCATCTCCCTCAATTATTTTTTTTCCCCCTTCTCATTCTTCTTCGTCTCCTCCTATAAGATGGACTTGCCCCAAGAGACTGTGATCCGGATTTTCCTGTTGACCATGATGTTGACCAGAGCAGTCTGTTCCGGCGAGAGTACCATGGAGGTCGAGAGAGGTTCTGGAATGGGTTCTGATGATAAAGATGGAGGCGTAGTTTTCCAAGAACAACTTAACCAACAAGTAAAGGCGAGTATCAGAAAACGATCCGATAGCATTGACCATAGAAGGAATTGTGAAGGATTGTTAGCTGAAGAAAACTGTATCTGTAGGCTCTGTAACAATGTCATTGAGGATGGGTGCATTAAGAAATGCCAATCCAGTTTTAATATCCATATGGACCGGCATCCATTGAGTGACTATCACTCCTTAGTGGGTAATGTGTTAAACAAAACAGATTGTTGGGTATGCTCTCAAGTACCTCAGGGTCATAGCAAATCAGGGCTAGTACCATTTCCTTTAACGATAGAGGAGGTACTTGAGTTAAATGGTGGGAGACCGGTGGACCGGAGGTTTAATATCTCCAGCCCTCCTAGTTTGAAGCTCCACCAATACCATGTGGATAGGTCCCTATTATGTTTCAACATCTCCAATCCCCGAAAGCCGGGAAATTGGGAAGTGTCATGGAGTAACCACACCATGACCTTTTCGCATAGAGCAGATAGAATGCCTACAGATACAGAGCTTGTACGCCACATAGCCAGTAGAGGAAAATCTTTCCGGTATAGGTATACCTTAGGAAATAGGATTACTAGAGTTGGAGAGGTATCACCAGGATACTGTGCACATATCGTACAACCTGATACGTGTACTAAGCAGATGGAAGAATTAGGGTTAGGAGATTTCACATGGAAGGTGTGTAATATGGTTATGTCCTACTCTGTCCCATATGTTCTCCCCGATGATGCATATTTCATATGCGGGAGAAAGGCGTACAAGTGGCTTGCCCCAAACTCTGAAGGATTGTGTTATATTGGAAAAGTACTGCCTGAAGTAATGACTGTATCACATGACAAAATGAAAGACATACACCGTGGTGCCCAAGCTCCTTATACTCACACCCATTACGAGCACGTTGTTAAAAGGCACCTGATAAAGAAGACAGAGCATCCGGCCTCTGATCTGATAAGTGAATCCACCGGGATTCAATTCTTAATCGCGTTAGATTTCACCCGCACCGCTAGAGGAGTGCTGAATTATAAATACATTTCTGCGCTCGCCAATTTGTTAGATAATATCACTGAAATGTATGATGACACGTTTAGGTATACTGGAAGAGAACTTCAGGCTTACAAAACAGAACTGGTACAGCATAGAATGGTTCTCAATTACCTCACAGCAGTGACAGGTGGATATTGTGTCACACTGGCAACACAATACGGCGTGAAATGTTGCACATATATTACGAATAGCACCGAGGATCCGGTCGAGGTCATAGACCAAAAGATGGACGATATTCTCCAATTGAAGTGGGAATTTCGCAGGAGACACAATCTCACTCTTGCTGCTGTAGGTAATGAGCTGACTGGTTGGGTGTCATGGTTGAACCCGCGAAATTGGTTTTCTGGTTTAGGAGACTGGGCTCAAGGAGTCATAATGGATGTTGGGAAGTTTCTCCTATGTATCTTAGGTGTTGTCATATCGATTGGATTGATATTTAGATGCGGTCAGGCTTTAATGAAGTGCAAACATCGTACAAGGGTAATGAGTTTGAGGAGTGAGGAAACTGTAATTCCAATGGACTTGATTTACGACCCAAATGTAGAAACAATGATGTGATGAAAATGCGATTTCTACGGTCCGTTTCTTTCACCTGTTTTTCCGTTTTCTCCAAGGTAACAAGACCCACTTGGACGAGGAATTTGATGAGCCGATATACAGACAACAGAGGGATTAAAGAAGAAGTTTGACAACCTGATACACAGATTTTTTTGATGAACTATGCCATGGATCCCCAGTTTCCCTAGAAATTTTAAAATTACGCTAGCCCAACACTTTTGTAAATCTATGGACATTGACAGCTTTGCTCGCACCTTATGAGCAAAAGCACAAAGAAGACTGCATTCAACAGACACCAAACAAGACCTCAATCGACGACTGTACATTTATTTACCTGACATAGAATACCACCGCATTTACCGTAATTATGTCTTTTCTTCATTTCTACAACCCTCAGGTAATGACACACATAGTCGATAGGGAATACAGGCACAGATATCAGCAATCACATATCTCCCCCATTCATGTATCATCAACTAAAATGTGCTCCCCCATTTTGTTACAACCAAAGCCGAAAAGAGCTCGGTAAAGTTTGACAGCCCATCCACAGACCCGTACCACGGGATAAGAAGGAATTCACATGTATACTTCGCTATACCTCGAAGCTTGATTTAAAACACGTACGGCACGATGATACATGACCCCCAAGCACGGATTCATACACACATGCTTCTGCTATCTCACTAGGTCATACCCTTTTCCTACCATCTCCTCTCCTCCCTTACCCAACCATGTAAATGTATTAACCCCTAACATATATTTTTCTCTTTTTGAAATGTTTTCAGGAAGTGGCAGTTATTGTTGACTGCCAAAGGGTGGACCGTCAAAGTCAGAAAAATATCTCTATGCACACTACCATATTTGCACCTCACACAGGTCCGTGCTGCGCATGCGTACGCTCTCCCGTGCGTGCGCATACTCACAGTCGCGGGCACCCGCAGGCGCACGGTATGCGTATTTACGGTAGAGTTTATGTGATCGTAGCGTGCGACTCAATCGTTACATATTTTCAGTAATAATGTATTTTGTAGATCATGGTCCCTTTGATAGATTCTGAAAGTTTAGTTAACATAGCATGTTCCTGAACAGAGGGATCCCTCTTTGTATTGTACGAAGGGTCTAACAGGGGTCATACAGTGGTGTTTGGTACCCATCGGAAGAGTATTTAAATAGCAATATTCCGGTGTTGGTTTGGAGCGGATTAATCGCTCATGCGAATAGTTATGGACATAAGAAGTTTATGTCCATTTACTATTATTTGTTCTTATTTAGTCATGCGGCGGGAAACTCAGTATCCCACCCACCTGAACAGTTGGAAACAGTCACAACCCACCTGTATGAATCAACCTATGACCTTTTGTTATAATGCGAAGCCGAATTCCTGTGTCCAATGAACAATGAGATTGTAGGGACCATTGAATTGTATTGTGTGTGGGGCATAAATAGGCAGGCCGACCATATCCAGTTCACTCTCTTCAACGGTTCTCATTGCTGATAATCGGGAGCTGGATATCGAGGCGCATGCGATCGTTTCCCCTTGTGCGTAAGTTTTTCTCCGTAATCATACTGTTTCTCTCTTGTTATTATGGGCCATATCTCTTTCTTTCTTCTCTTTTTCTCATTCTTCTCTTAAACTCAATTGTATTGTATTTCCTGTGTAGTTATCTGGTTAGGTAGTCTATGTTATATTGTAGTGTATGACTTGTATTGTGTTTAACTCTTTTGCAAGTATAGCATTCATAATATATATTTTAGGCGTTGGACCCTGAGCACGGTATCTGTGTGTTTCTTATAGTATTAAGTATTCTCAGAGCGTCGGTGACGCTCAAACAGCTTTTAAGGTAATAAGGTTATACTGTGTTGCATTTACACTCTAACATTACACTAAGGTTTTACTGCACAATACACTGTTTATGGTTTAGATACAAAGGTTTAATATAGTGAGCGTCAGCGCCGCTGGTGATCTCCTCGTGGTCCCGAGCGTCCGCTACGCTATAGCGAATCATTACGTTAGTTAACAGCCAATAACGTGCCTGCCTGTGATCTCTTGGCCGTGAGTGAACTTGACGCTTGAGCGTCTCGATCACGGCAAAGCGATTGTTACGCAACTAGCGTACCCTTACGGTACTTCATACGTAGATAGCGTACAGTGTTCTTAGACCTCATAAAGGGTATTATATACGATAAATATTTAGCTTTATCACTAGGAACAGAAGACACGTCGTCGGAACCAGGTGCGATTTTGGAATATTGAGAATCCAATCGTGCTGCCGCAACACTACCTGAGATAGTGCTACACCGACCTCCAACTGTTCCCTGGATCTTACCCTTATCAGGGAATTGTCCAAGGAAGGGATAACTAAAATTCACTTCCTTCGAAGGAATATCATCATTTCGGCCATTACCTTGGTAAAGACCCGGGGTGCCGTGTACCATCCATACGGCAGCGTCTGAACTGATAGTGACAGTTCTGTACCATAAACCTGAGGTACCCTTGGTGAGAAGGGTAAATTTTGACATGAAGGTAAGCATCCTTGATGTCCCGAGATATCATGTAGTCCCCTTCTTCCAGGTTCGCAATCACTGCTCTGAGTGACTCAATCTTGAATTTGAACCTCTGTACGTAAGTGTTCAAAGATTTTAGATTTAGAATTGGTCTCACCGAGCCGTCCGGCTTCGGTACCACAACAGTGTGGAATAATACCCCGTTCCCTGTTGCAGGAGGGGTATCTTGATTATCACCTGCTGGGAATACAGCTTGTGAATGGCTTCCAAAACTGTCTCCCTGTCAGAAGGAGACATCGGTAAAGCCGACTTTAGGAAACGGCGAGGGGGAGACGTCTCGAATTCTAATTTGTACCCCTGAGATATCACCTGAAGGATCCAGGGGTCTACTTGCGAGTGAGCCCACTGCGCGCTGAAATTCATTGAGACGGGCCCCCCACCGTGCCTGATTCTGCTTGTAAAGCCCCAGCGTATACTGAGGGCTTGGCAGAGGCGGGAGAGGGTTTCTGTTCCTGGGAACTGGCTGATTTCTGCAGCCTTTTTCTTCTCATGTTGAGAGGCGACCTGGGGTACAAACGTGGAATTCCCAGCTGTTGCCGTGGCCACCAGGTCTGAAAGACCGACCCCAAATAACTCCTCCCTTAATAAAGCAATTCTTCCAAATGCCGTTTGGAATACGCATCACCTGACCACTGACGTGTCCATAACCCTCTACTGGTAGAAATGGACAACGCGCTTAGACTTGATGCCAGTCGGCAAATATTCCGCTGTGCATCACGCATATATAAAAATGCATCTTTTAAATGCTCTATAGGCAAAAATATACTGTCCCTATCTAGGGTATCAATATTTTCAGTCAGGGAATCCGACCACGCCAACCCAGCACTGCACATCCAGGCTGAGGCGATTGCTGGTCGCAGTATAACACCAGTATGTGTGTAAATACCTTTTAGGATACCCTCCTGCTTTCTATCAGCAGGATCCTTAAGGGCGGCCATCTCAGGCGAAGGTAGAGCCCTTACAAGCGTGTGAGCGCTTTATCCCCCATAGGGGGTGTTTCCCAACGCACCCTATCCTCTGGCGGGAAAGGATATAATGCCAATAACATTTTAGAAATTATCCGTTGTTATCGGGGGAAACCCACGCATCATCACACACCTCATTTAATTTCTCAGATTCAGGAAAACTACAGGTAGTTTTTCCTCACCGAACATAATACCCCTTTTTTGGTGGTACTCGTATTATCAGAAATGTGTAAAACATTTTTCATTGCCTCAATCATGTAACGTGTGGCCCTACTGGAAGTCACATTCGTCTCTTCACCGTCGACACTGGAGTCAGTATCCGTGTCGGCGTCTATATCTGCCATCTGAGGTAACGGGCGCTTTAGAGCCCCTGACGGCCTATGAGACGTCTGGACAGGCACAAGCTGAGTAGCCGGCTGTCTCATGTCAACCACTGTCTTTTATACAGAGCTGACACTGTCACGTAATTCTTTCCATAAGACCATCCAGTCAGGTGTCGACTCCCTAGGGGGTGACATCACTAACACAGGCAATTGCTCTGCCTCCACACCATTTTCCTCCTCATACATGTCGACACAGCGTACCGACACACAGCACACACACAGGGAATGCTCTGATAGAGGACAGGACCCCACTAGCCCTTTGGGGAGACAGAGGGAGAGTTTGCCAGCACACACCAGAGCGCTATATATATACAGGGATAACCTTATATAAGTGTTTTTCCCCTTATAGCTGCTGTATAGTTAATACTGCGCCTAATTAGTGCCCCCCTCTCTTTTTTTAACCCTTTCTGTAGTGTAGTGACTGCAGGGGAGAGACAGGGAGCTTCCCTCCAACGGAGCTGTGAGGGAAAATGGCGCCAGTGTGCTGAGGAGATAGGCTCCGCCCCTTTTTCGCGGACTTTTCTCCTGCTTTTTTATGGACTCTGGCAGGGGTTAAATGCATCCATATAGCCCAGGAGCTATATGTGATGCATTTTTTTTGCCATCCAAGGTGTTTTTATTGCGTCTCAGGGCGCCCCCCCCCAGCGCCCTGCACCCTCAGTGACCGAAGTGTGAAGTGTGCTGAGAGCAATGGCGCACAGCTGCAGTGCTGTGCGCTACCTTGTTGAAAACAGGACGTCTTCTGCCGCCGATTTTCCGGACCTCTTCTGCCTTCTGGCTCTGTAAGGGGGCCGGCGGCGCGGCTCTGGGACCCATCCAAGCTGGGCCTGTGATCGTCCCTCTGGAGCTAATGTCCAGTAGCCTAAGAAGCCCAATCCACTCTGCACGCAGGTGAGTTCGCTTCTTTTCCCCTTAGTCCCTCGATGCAGTGAGCCTGTTGCCAGCAGGTCTCACTGAAAATAAAAAACCTAATCTAAAACTTTCACTAAGAAGCTCAGGAGAGCCCCTAGTGTGCACCCTTCTCGTTTGGGCACAGAGATCTAACTGAGGCTTGGAGGAGGGTCATGGGGGGAGGAGCCAGTGCACACCAGATAGTCCTAAAGCTTTCTTTAGATGTGCCCAGTCTCCTGCGGAGCCGCTATTCCCCATGGTCCTTACGGAGTCCCCAGCATCCACTTAGGACGTTAGAGAAAAGGGCATTAATAAAGGTTGCCATAATGTGTAAGGCACATTATGTTTATAAGGACATTAATGTGTCTCATATGTGTAAGGGGCATTACTGTGTGGAATTGTGTATAAATGCATTACTAATGTGTGGCATTATGTGTATAAGGTGCTCTACTATGTGGCATTGCGTATAGAAAGGGCACTACTGTGTCATCTAATGTGAATAAAGAGCAATAGGGTGTGGTGTAATGTGAATAAGGAGCAATTCAGTGTGATGTAATGTGAATAAGAGGCTCTACTGTGAGGAGTAACGTTTATAAGGTAAAGTGATACTACTGTGGGATGTAAAATGAATTATGGACACTATCACATGATAAAATGTGAATAAAGTTGCAGTACTGTGTGGTGTAATTGGAATTGGGGTTACTATTGTGTGGCCATGCCCCTTGCCAGCAAAAACACACCCCTTTTTGGGCTGTGCGCCAAATGTGTGAACTGTTCCTATTTAAAATCTAGGGGGTACAAACACCAAAATAATGACTGCTATGGGTGAGGGGTGATGGTGCTGGGAAAGAGGTGCAAGGTCAGAGGCGGAACCAGCGGTGGTGCTAGGGGGCACTAGCCAAAATCTTGCCTAGGGCATCATATTGGTTAGGGCCGGCTCTGCATCAGAGTGACAGCGCAGTACAGCGGTTTACACAGTGGCTACACATATGCAGGGCCGTTTCTAGACAATTTGGCTCCCAGTGCGAGATTTAAAAATGCGCCCGCCCCCCCATATAGCTATAAAAAGAAAAAGTATGCGCGCGCTCCCGACAAGGCGTGGCCTCATCTGATATCATCACGCCCACCACAGGGGGGGGGAAATAAAAAAAGTCCCCATTTTACACATTACAGCAGCCAAGTGTCCCCATTTTACACAGTGCGGCAGGCAGGTGTCCCCATTTTACAGAGCGCAGCAGGCAGATATCCCCATTTTACACAGTACGCAGGCAGGTATCCCCATTTTACACAGTGCGGCAGGCAGATATCCCCATTTTACACAGCGCGGCAGGCAGGTATCCCCATTTTACAAAGTGTGGCAGGCAGGTATCCCCATTTTACACAGTGCGGAAGGCAGATATCCCCATTTTACACAGTACGCAGGCAGGTATCCCCATTTTACACAGTGCGGCAGGCAGGTGTCCCCATTTTACACAGTGCGGCAGGCAGGTGTCCCCATTTTACACAGTGCGGCAGGCAGGTGTCCCAATTTTACACAGTGAGGCAGGTGTCCCAATTTTACACAGTGAGGCAGGTGTCCCCATTTTACACAGTGAGGCAGGTGTCCTCATTTTACACAGTGAGGCAGGTGTCCCCATTTTACACAGTGAGGCAGGTGTCCCCATTTTACATAGTGCGGCAGGCAGGCGCCCATTTTACACAGTGCGGCAGGCAGGTGTCCCCATTTTACACAGTGCGGCAGACAGGTGTCCCCATTTTACACAGTGCGGCAGGCAGGTGCCCCCATTTTACACAGTGTGGCAGGCAGGTGTCCCCATTTTACACAGTGAGGCAGGTGTCCCCATTTTACACAGTGCGGCAGGCAGGCCCCTATTTTACACAGCGTGGCAGGCAGGCCCCCATTTTACACAGCGTGGCAGGCAGGTGTCCCCATTTTACACAAACGCGTCATTTCGTGAAACTCCGCCCCCTCGAGCAGGAGCGCTCGGGGAGAGGGAGGAGAGGGGGAAATAACACTTAAAGTGCCGCGGCGGGCGCCCCGTGCGGTTGCACGGCTCGCCCGCCGCTAGAAACGGCACTGCACATATGCAGGGTGCGGCTGCGGACAGACAAGGTCACACTACTCAGAAAAGCATAAGATGCAGGGAAGCTGCCTCTAGAGCTGGGATGGAGACAGTTCGCTGAGTGCTCTATTCTCTAACACAAGGTACATGCCCCCTGTTTTCTGCACCATGCAGGACATCGTGCTTGTACCGTTGTCACCCACTGCCTCGCCATCACTTACTCCATCTCCCTGTCACCCTCTGCCTCCCCTTGCCTTCTGTTGTCACTCTCTGCCTCTCTACAGTGTGTCCACTTCCTCCTCCTCCTCCTGCCTTACGCTGTCACCCTCTGCCTCTCCATGTCACCCATTGCCATGTGGCATATTGTGAACTTATGTTGGTGAGGAGGAGGGGGGGGGGGGGCCAAATTATATTTTTGAAGCTGGGCCCACCACTCACAAGATGTGCCACTGATGAAAGCAGTTGTGTACTTAGCATTTGTCCTTCTTTTGAAAGGACAGTCCTTCTTTTGGGGGTCTATGTATCAATTATTGCAGTATAGCTGTGGTTTTTTTCAGTCTCTATTGATGCATTTATACATGAAAGTTTAATTGCAAGGACAACAGTTTCAATAAAAGACTGCCTAAGCGAAGAACTCTGCAATAAAATGATTGCCATCACTTCACTACCTTTTATGACACTACACGTGTGCGGCAGTGTCATAGTATGAAAATCTATAGCAGAAGACCTTTTTGTTTGAATGACTGCATAGACACAAAGTTGATTTACAACACAATATGCAAAATCCCTTCATTGTTCACCAAAAAGTGGCTATTTGGCATCACATACACAGGTGTTTCTTAAAGTTTATTACATGTGCTTTAATGCTGATATAGACCAAAAATAATGTAAGCTAAGGGACAAGCATTCTGTCAAAGATTCTCTTCACTTTGCTTTGTATCACATATTGTTGCCGACATTGGGCCTCATCAATGTTTGTAAGTAAAGCAAAAAAAGCAAGTAACGTTGTGTCTGGAACAAACCATGTTGCCATGCAAGGGAAGCAATTACATTTACTGTATATTTTTTCTGTGCAAGGTAAATACTGGCTGCTTTTGCATGTAGCCCACACATATTAGACAGCTTTAGTTTTAAACTGCAATTTAGATTTCAGTTTACACACAACCCACCCAAATCTAAATTTCTCTGTACGTTACATCTGCCCCACATGCAGTGCAACATGGTTTTGCCCAGTTGCTTGCTCTATTACTTTACTTACAAACATGTATCAGGCAAGTCAGTCTCGGGAAGTCCATATGGCAGGTTGGCAAACCATCAGGGCCATGGCCGCCCTGATGCAATTCATAGCAGATCATGTCATCAGGGACTTTTCCTTTTACCCAGAAAGTATCGGATGTGTAAGATTTGTCCACTTTCCTGGTGGCCAGGAGAGTCTCTTCTAAATTTGTCAGTCTCCAGAAATTCTGTAAGAGTGGGAAACTATGGTATTACAGCAATTTCAATGTTGTCTAAAGTGTTAGTGTGTGTTCTATTCAGTACAGTATGATCGAGGTCTGTGAGAGCGTGCATCTAAATACAAACACTGTTTACCAGAATAATTATAATAAACTCTGCAATATAACATAGAGTAAAATTGAGGTGCTAAGCATGATTTTGTCCAAAAATCTGGGCCCACCAACCGCAATCAGGTGACCTCATCTGATTACCGTATATACTCGAGTATAAGCCGACTTTTTCAGCACTTTTTTTTGTGCTGAAAAAGCCACCTCGGCTTATACTCGAGTCAGTGCAGGCAGAGGCAGAGCAGTGTGAAGGAGGGACATGGAGCGCACAGCGCGCGGCGCTCCTGTGTCCCTCCTGCATCTCCGGCGGCAGCAGCGGCGGTTCTATTACAGGAAATACCCGTTCGTGACCTCTGATCACGAACCGGCACTTCCTATAATAGACCCGCCGCGGCCGCCGAAGATGCAGGAGGGACACAGGAGAGCCGCGCACGCTGTGTGCTTCGTGTCCCTCCAGAAGACAGCGCGGGATCGACGGAGGGGTAAGTAACAGCACTGTGGGGCATACCTGGCACTTGGGGAGGGAACGTATCTGGCAGCACTGTGGGGGCATATCTGGCAGCACTGTGGGGGCATATCTGGCAGCACTGTGGGGGCATAACTGGCAGCACTGTGGGGGCATATCTGGCAGCACTGTGGGGGCATATCTGGCAGCACTGTGGGGGCATAACTGGCAGCACTGTGGGGGCATATCTGGCAGCACTGTGGGGGCATATCTGGCAGCACTGTGGGGGCATATCTGGCAGCACTGTGGGGGCATATCTGGCAGCACTGTGGGGGCATAACTGGCAGCACTGTGGGGGCATAACTGGCAGCACTGTGGGGGCATATCTGGCAGCACTGTGGGGGCATAACTGGCAGCACTGTGGGGGCATAACTGGCAGCACTGTGGGGGCATATCTGGCAGCACTGTGGGGGCATATCTGGCAGCACTGTGGGGGCATAACTGGCAGCACTGTGGGGGCATAACTGGCAGCACTGTGGGGGCATATCTGGCAGCACTGTGGGGGCATATCTGGCAGCACTGTGGGGGCATATCTGGCAGCACTGTGGGGGCATATCTGGCAGCACTGTGGGGGCATATCTGGCAGCACTGTGGGGGCATATCTGGCAGCACTGTGGGGGCATATCTGGCAGCACTGTGGGGGCATATCTGGCACTATGAGGGCATATCTGGCACTGAGGGCTGTGTACGGCTAGAGCTGCATTTCCCACCCTAGGCTTATACTCGAGTCAATAAGTTTTCCCAGGTTTTTGTGGTAGAATTAGGTGCCTCGGCTTATATTCGGGTCGACTTATACTCGAGTATATACGGTAGTCCCTTAAACTAAGGTTCAAGTCCAGGGTGCAGGGCCCCCCAGGCCAGCACCCGCTAAGGGTCCCAAGGCATCACACTAGAGTTTAAGTGTTAAAAAGTGTTACATTAGTAAGAAGTAGCAGCTATGTGTTGAGAGTGTTACATAGGTATGGGTTATAATTAATGTGTTGAAAACTGTTACATTTAGATGCTAAAAAAAAGTGCAGATTAAGGCCCAGATTTATCAAGCCTGATAAATTGCAGGGGGATAAAGTACCAACCAACTAGCGCCTAACTGCCATGTTACAGTCTGTGTTTGAAAAA
The DNA here is from genome assembly GCF_028390025.1 of Pseudophryne corroboree. Classification (NCBI taxonomy): domain Eukaryota; kingdom Metazoa; phylum Chordata; class Amphibia; order Anura; family Myobatrachidae; genus Pseudophryne; species Pseudophryne corroboree. Next base: position 508,942,196 of record NC_086444.1, read on the forward strand.
TGACAGGACGCACCAACCCTGCTTTCCTTATATGGAATATTAATAGTGGTTCTGCTCATTTATGTTTAGGGCTTACACAATACGCAATACATAGCAGTTTTAGAAACAAAAAGATATTAATATGACGTGCCTGTAAGCATTCATTAAAAAATACATTCATTTTATTGACTGAAATTGTTGATATATTTATTGTCACCCTGTTGCTGAATCTAATCCTCTGCCGCTTGTTTTTTTCCTGTCTATGTGTTTCTTCCTGTGAAGATGATTGACATGATGTACTTTGTGATCATCATGTTGGTGGTGCTGATGAGTTTCGGTGTGGCAAGACAATCCATCCTCTTTCCTAGTGAGGAGCCTTCCTGGAAATTGGCTAAGAACATTTTTTACATGCCTTATTGGATGATCTATGGTGAAGTGTTTGCTGACCAGATAGACCGTAAGCAAATCCTTTATGATTCTCTGGCTTCGTATTCAGATATTGCACATTGCTCAAGCAAAGTCTTATTAGTTCATTGCCATGTGCCCAAAATAAATGATTCAGGATTGACCATGCAGCAGCAGCAGTAATTCCGCGGGTACGGTACTTCTGCATTTCTGTTTCTTTAATCACAGACGACATTAAAGTTTGGATAATTGTAGCAAACATAGGTATAAATAGAATACATCTTTTTTCCAGATAGATTTGCTTTAGCATCAGAATCAAAATAGAATCTGTCAACATTAAATCATTTATTAATTTAATCATTTGAAATATATTTAAAACAGCACAAGTATCATAATAATTATAATAATAAAAATAATAATAATAATATAATTAATTTACTCATTTATGAATGTAATTGTTGCTAATACATTATATGTAGATAAATATATTTGAACCGCAAAAATTATCCTGTAAAATGGTTTGATGCAGAAATTCTGCTTAGAAAAAGTAGCTAATTATCTATGATTTGATTAATATTTAATTTCTAGCACCAGTATATCCTGTAGCACTATTTTGAATGTTACAGTTTTATCATAGTATTTAAGATGTAACCTGAACAAATTAGTGCCACTCTTTGCAAAGCTTTCTACATATAACTATAGACTTCTTTATTATAAGTAACAGTTACACTAGCAGGGATTTTCATTACATGGCTGTCTATCTGGCTCATTTTAGTATATCGGTAACTTCAGAATCTACGATTATTATAATGCATTTAGAACATTAATATGTAGTCCTGCTCTATTACAAAGATGAACAGTTTTACTGTAATTTAATGCATTTCTATAGTATAGTCATCTATTCTACACACTGCTATATATAATGCAACTGTAGTAGTCCTGACTTTTCATGTACACAGATGAAATACAAAAGCTCTAATTAGGATAACTGAGATAGCTGGACCATTAAAGTTATTATGTGCCACATCATGCTAAAATTACAAGACTATGCATTTATACTGTAAATGATGATTATGCTGCTCCAGTAACTAGAGATGAGCGGGTTCGGTTTCTCTGAATCCGAACCCGCCAGAACTTCATGTTTTTTTTCACGGGTCCGAGCGACTCGGATCTTCCCGCCTTGCTCGGTTAACCCGAGCGCGCCCGAACGTCATCATGACGCTGTCGGATTCTCGCGAGGCTCGGATTCTATCGCGAGACTCGGATTCTATATAAGGAGCCGCGCGTCGCCGCCATTTTCACACGTGCATTGAGATTGATAGGGAGAGGACGTGGCTGGCGTCCTCTCCATTTAGATTATAAGAGACTGAGAGAGATTTACTGGAGCTGACTAGGAGGAGTACTGTTACTGTAGAAGTGTAGAGACTGAGTGGAGAGAGTTTACTAGTGAGGACAGTGCAGTTTACTTTATAATCCGTTCTCTGCCTGAAAAAAGCGATACACAGCACACAGTGACTCAGTCACATACCATATCTGTGTGCACTGCTCAGGCTCAGGCCAGTGTGCTGCATCATCTATTATCTATATATAATATTATATATATCTGTCTGACTGCTCAGCTCACACAGCTTATAATTGTGGGGGAGACTGGGGAGCACTACTGCAGTGCCAGTTATAGGTTATAGCAGGAGCCAGGAGTACATAATATATTATATAGTGAGTGACCACCAGACACACAGTGCAGTTTATTTAATATATCCGTTCTCTGCCTGAAAAAAGCGATACACACAGTGACTCAGTCAGTCACATACCATATCTGTGTGCACTGCTCAGGCTCAGGCCAGTGTGCTGCATCATCTATATATATTATATATCTGTCTGACTGCTCAGCTCACACAGCTTATAATTGTGGGGGAGACTGGGGAGCACTACTGCAGTGCCAGTTATAGGTTATAGCAGGAGCCAGGAGTACATAATATTATATTAAAATTAAACAGTGCACACTTTTGCTGCAGGAGTGCCACTGCCAGTGTGACTAGTGACCAGTGACCTGACCACCAGTATATATAATATTAGTAGTATACTATCTCTTTATCAACCAGTCTATATTAGCAGCAGACACAGTACAGTGCGGTAGTTCACGGCTGTGGCTACCTCTGTGTCGGCACTCGGCAGCCCGTCCATAATTGTATATACCACCTAACCGTGGTTTTTTTTTCTTTCTTTATACATACATACTAGTTACGAGTATACTATCTCTTTATCAACCAGTCTATATTAGCAGCAGACACAGTACAGTGCGGTAGTTCACGGCTGTGGCTACCTCTGTGTCGGCACTCGGCAGCCCGTCCATAATTGTATATACCACCTAACCGTGGTTTTTTTTTCTTTCTTTATACATACATACTAGTTACGAGTATACTATCTCTTTATCAACCAGTCTATATATTAGCAGCAGACACAGTACAGTGCGGTAGTTCACGGCTGTGGCTACCTCTGTGTCGGCACTCGGCAGCCCGTCCATAATTGTATATACCACCTAACCGTGGTTTTTTTTTCTTTCTTTATACATACATACTAGTTACGAGTATACTATCTCTTTATCAACCAGTCTATATATTAGCAGCAGACACAGTACAGTGCGGTAGTTCACGGCTGTGGCTACCTCTGTGTCGGCACTCGGCAGCCCGTCCATAATTGTATATACCACCTAACCGTGGTTTTTTTTTCTTTCTTTATACATACATACTAGTTACGAGTATACTATCTCTTTATCAACCAGTCTATATATTAGCAGCAGACACAGTACAGTGCGGTAGTTCACGGCTGTGGCTACCTCTGTGTCGGCACTCGGCAGCCCGTCCATAATTGTATATACCACCTAACCGTGGTTTTTTTTTCTTTCTTTATACATACATACTAGTTACGAGTATACTATCTCTTTATCAACCAGTCTATATATTAGCAGCAGACACAGTACAGTGCGGTAGTTCACGGCTGTGGCTACCTCTGTGTCGGCACTCGGCAGCCCGTCCATAATTGTATATACCACCTAACCGTGGTTTTTTTTTCTTTCTTTATACATACATACTAGTTACGAGTATACTATCTCTTTATCAACCAGTCTATATATTAGCAGCAGACACAGTACAGTGCGGTAGTTCACGGCTGTGGCTACCTCTGTGTCGGCACTCGGCAGCCCGTCCATAATTGTATTTACCACCTAACCGTGGTTTTTTTTTCTTTCTTTATACATACATACTAGTTACGAGTATACTATCTCTTTATCAACCAGTCTATATATTAGCAGCAGACACAGTACAGTGCGGTAGTTCACGGCTGTGGCTACCTCTGTGTCGGCACTCGGCAGCCCGTCCATAATTGTATATACCACCTAACCGTGGTTTTTTTTTCTTTCTTTATACATACATACTAGTTACGAGTATACTATCTCTTTATCAACCAGTCTATATATTAGCAGCAGACACAGTACAGTGCGGTAGTTCACGGCTGTGGCTACCTCTGTGTCGGCACTCGGCAGCCCGTCCATAATTGTATATACCACCTAACCGTGGTTTTTTTTTCTTTCTTTATACATACATACTAGTTACGAGTATACTATCTCTTTATCAACCAGTCTATATATTAGCAGCAGACACAGTACAGTGCGGTAGTTCACGGCTGTGGCTACCTCTGTGTCGGCACTCGGCAGCCCGTCCATAATTGTATACTAGTATCCAATCCATCCATCTCCATTGTTTACCTGAGGTGCCTTTTAGTTGTGCCTATTAAAATATGGAGAACAAAAATGTTGAGGTTCCAAAATTAGGGAAAGATCAAGATCCACTTCCACCTCGTGCTGAAGCTGCTGCCACTAGTCATGGCCGAGACGATGAAATGCCAGCAACGTCGTCTGCCAAGGCCGATGCCCAATGTCATAGTACAGAGCATGTCAAATCCAAAACACCAAATATCAGTAAAAAAAGGACTCCAAAACCTAAAATAAAATTGTCGGAGGAGAAGCGTAAACTTGCCAATATGCCATTTACCACATGGAGTGGCAAGGAACGGCTGAGGCCCTGGCCTATGTTCATGGCTAGTGGTTCAGCTTCACATGAGGATGGAAGCACTCAGCCTCTCGCTAGAAAAATGAAAAGACTCAAGCTGGCAAAAGCAGCACAGCAAAGAACTGTGCATTCTTCGAAATCCCAAATCCACAAGGAGAGTCCAATTGTGTCGGTTGCGATGCCTGACCTTCCCAACACTGGACGTGAAGAGCATGCGCCTTCCACCATTTGCACGCCCCCTGCAAGTGCTGGAAGGAGCACCCGCAGTCCAGTTCCTGATAGTCAGATTGAAGATGTCAGTGTTGAAGTACACCAGGATGAGGAGGATATGGGTGTTGCTGGCGCTGGGGAGGAAATTGACCAGGAGGATTCTGATGGTGAGGTGGTTTGTTTAAGTCAGGCACCCGGGGAGACACCTGTTGTCCGTGGGAGGAATATGGCCGTTGACATGCCAGGTGAAAATACCAAAAAAATCAGCTCTTCGGTGTGGAGGTATTTCACCAGAAATGCGGACAACAGGTGTCAAGCCGTGTGTTCCCTTTGTCAAGCTGTAATAAGTAGGGGTAAGGACGTTAACCACCTCGGAACATCCTCCCTTATACGTCACCTGCAGCGCATTCATAATAAGTCAGTGACAAGTTCAAAAACTTTGGGTGACAGCGGAAGCAGTCCACTGACCAGTAAATCCCTTCCTCTTGTAACCAAGCTCACGCAAACCACCCCACCAACTCCCTCAGTGTCAATTTCCTCCTTCCCCAGGAATGCCAATAGTCCTGCAGGCCATGTCACTGGCAATTCTGACGAGTCCTCTCCTGCCTGGGATTCCTCCGATGCATCCTTGCGTGTAACGCCTACTGCTGCTGGCGCTGCTGTTGTTGCCGCTGGGAGTCGATGGTCATCCCAGAGGGGAAGTCGTAAGCCCACTTGTACTACTTCCAGTAAGCAATTGACTGTTCAACAGTCCTTTGCGAGGAAGATGAAATATCACAGCAGTCATCCTACTGCAAAGCGGATAACTGAGTCCTTGACAACTATGTTGGTGTTAGACGTGCGTCCGGTATCCGCCGTTAGTTCACAGGGAACTAGACAATTTATTGAGGCAGTGTGCCCCCGTTACCAAATACCATCTAGGTTCCACTTCTCTAGGCAGGCGATACCGAGAATGTACACGGACGTCAGAAAAAGACTCACCAGTGTCCTAAAAAATGCAGTTGTACCCAATGTCCACTTAACCACGGACATGTGGACAAGTGGAGCAGGGCAGGGTCAGGACTATATGACTGTGACAGCCCACTGGGTAGATGTATGGACTCCCGCCGCAAGAACAGCAGCGGCGGCACCAGTAGCAGCATCTCGCAAACGCCAACTCTTTCCTAGGCAGGCTACGCTTTGTATCACCGCTTTCCAGAATACGCACACAGCTGAAAACCTCTTACGGCAACTGAGGAAGATCATCGCGGAATGGCTTACCCCAATTGGACTCTCCTGTGGATTTGTGGCATCGGACAACGCCAGCAATATTGTGTGTGCATTAAATATGGGCAAATTCCAGCACGTCCCATGTTTTGCACATACTTTGAATTTGGTGGTGCAGAATTTTTTAAAAAACGACAGGGGCGTGCAAGAGATGCTGTCGGTGGCCAGAAAAATTGCGGGACACTTTCGGCGTACAGGCACCACGTACAGAAGACTGGAGCACCACCAAAAACTACTGAACCTGCCCTGCCATCATCTGAAGCAAGAAGTGGTAACGAGGTGGAATTCAACCCTCTATATGTTTCAGAGGTTGGAGGAGCAGCAAAAGGCCATTCAAGCCTATACAATTGAGCACGATATAGGAGGTGGAATGCACCTGTCTCAAGTGCAGTGGAGAATGATTTCAACGTTGTGCAAGGTTCTGATGCCCTTTGAACTTGCCACACGTGAAGTCAGTTCAGACACTGCCAGCCTGAGTCAGGTCATTCCCCTCATCAGGCTTTTGCAGAAGAAGCTGGAGGCATTGAAGAAGGAGCTAAAAGGGAGCGATTCCGCTAGGCATGTGGGACTTGTGGATGCAGCCCTTAATTCGCTTAACAAGGATTCACGGGTGGTCAATCTGTTGAAATCAGAGCACTACATTTTGGCCACCGTGCTCGATCCTAGATTTAAAGCCTACCTTGGATCTCTCTTTCCGGCAGACACAGGTCTGCTGGGGTTGAAAGACCTGCTGGTGAGAAAATTGTCAAGTCAAGCGGAACGCGACCTGTCAACATCTCCTCCTTCACATTCTCCCGCAACTGGGGGTGCGAGGAAAAGGCTCAGAATTCCGAGCCCACCCGCTGGCGGTGATGCAGGGCAGTCTGGAGCGACTGCTGATGCTGACATCTGGTCCGGACTGAAGGACCTGACAACGATTACGGACATGTCGTCTACTGTCACTGCATATGATTCTCTCAACATTGATAGAATGGTGGAGGATTATATGAGTGACCGCATCCAAGTAGGCACGTCACACAGTCCGTACTTATACTGGCAGGAAAAAGAGGCAATTTGGAGGCCCTTGCACAAACTGGCTTTATTCTACCTAAGTTGCCCTCCCACAAGTGTGTACTCCGAAAGAGTGTTTAGTGCCGCCGCTCACCTTGTCAGCAATCGGCGTACGAGGTTACATCCAGAAAATGTGGAGAAGATGATGTTCATTAAAATGAATTATAATCAATTCCTCCGCGGAGACATTGACCAGCAGCAATTGCCTCCACAAAGTACACAGGGAGCTGAGATGGTGGATTCCAGTGGGGACGAATTGATAATCTGTGAGGAGGGGGATGTACACGGTGATATATCGGAGGGTGAAGATGAGGTGGACATCTTGCCTCTGTAGAGCCAGTTTGTGCAAGGAGAGATTAATTGCTTCTTTTTTGGGGGGGGTCCAAACCAACCCGTCATATCAGTCACAGTCGTGTGGCAGACCCTGTCACTGAAATGATGGGTTGGTTAAAGTGTGCATGTCCTGTTTTGTTTATACAACATAAGGGTGGGTGGGAGGGCCCAAGGACAATTCCATCTTGCACCTCTTTTTTCTTTTCTTTTTCTTTGCATCATGTGCTGATTGGGGAGGGTTTTTTGGAAGGGACATCCTGCGTGACACTGCAGTGCCACTCCTAGATGGGCCCGGTGTTTGTGTCGGCCACTAGGGTCGCTAATCTTACTCACACAGCTACCTCATTGCGCCTCTTTTTTTCTTTGCGTCATGTGCTGTTTGGGGAGGGTTTTTTGGAAGGGACATCCTGCGTGACACTGCAGTGCCACTCCTAGATGGGCCCGGTGTTTGTGTCGGCCACTAGGGTCGCTAATCTTACTCACACAGCTACCTCATTGCGCCTCTTTTTTTCTTTGCGTCATGTGCTGTTTGGGGAGGGTTTTTTGGAAGGGCCATCCTGCGTGACACTGCAGTGCCACTCCTAGATGGGCCCGGTGTTTGTGTCGGCCACTAGGGTCGCTAATCTTACTCACACAGCTACCTCATTGCGCCTCTTTTTTTCTTTGCGTCATGTGCTGTTTGGGGAGGGTTTTTTGGAAGGGACATCCTGCGTGACACTGCAGTGCCACTCCTAGATGGGCCCGGTGTTTGTGTCGGCCACTAGGGTCGCTTATCTTACTCACACAGCGACCTCGGTGCAAATTTTAGGACTAAAAATAATATTGTGAGGTGTGAGGTATTCAGAATAGACTGAAAATGAGTGTAAATTATGGTTTTTGAGGTTAATAATACTTTGGGATCAAAATGACCCCCAAATTCTATGATTTAAGCTGTTTTTTAGTGTTTTTTGAAAAAAACACCCGAATCCAAAACACACCCGAATCCGACAAAAAAAATTCGGTGAGGTTTTGCCAAAACGCGTTCGAACCCAAAACACGGCCGCGGAACCGAACCCAAAACCAAAACACAAAACCCGAAAAATTTCAGGCGCTCATCTCTACCAGTAATACCCCTTAAGTTATAGTCTAAAGCTGCAATCCCAAATTGATAAACCAAGTACTTTTTTAAATACGCATTTTTTTCCTTAGCTATCCTACTACAAATTATTATGTCCTTTTCAACACCTCTCTGGAGGGAAAACAAGTATGGTTGTCGCAATTTTCAGCATATTATATGATTTCAGAACGGGGAGAAGGAGGAGGAGATCACAGTGCACAGAGCATACACAAAAAACATGGGAGGAGATATCAAACAGAGAAATAAAGTGGAGTTGCCCATAGCAACCAATCAGCATCTGTCATTTTAAAGACTATCCTAGACAAGTGATAGCTAGAAGTTTATTGGTTGCTATAGACAACTTATTCACTGTATCTCTCTCAAATGTTTGGTACATCTCCCCCACTTATCCACTTGATCTATCTCTACATAATGTAGACTCAGACTTAAAGCTCTCAGCATGTTATGTGATGGCAAAGGGTGGACCAAGTAGAGGGAGAATGTGATAAACAAAATAGCTCAAAGGGGTGTTTCAAGTCATCTTTGCTCACTACATCATGAGCCACGTGACTGTTGTTGCCATGGTAGCCATATAACACTGTCAGAAATCTGAGGTATTATTAATCATTACTAGCAGTCTAAAGATCAAACCAAGAAGAAATTGTAAAAAGCAAGCTTCTTCTTAAAGCAGGCCCATACTACAAAGCTCTAATAATAGAATATTGTTTTAATCAGGGCCGGATTAACAATGGGGCTAATGGAGCTGCAGCTCCAGGCCCACCCTCCAAAATAGGCCCACGGTATCTGCAAATGTCTAGGCTGCTGTAAACAGGATTTTTTCTCCTGCTACTGCAGTGCCCCCCAGGGCCCGCCCCCTCCGGCAGCAACACCAGCCACCTCTCCTCCTACCCCCCCCCCCCCCGCCCCAACGGCAGCGCCGGTCAGTGTCACTGTCACATGCGGGGGACCTGATAGGCAAAGTTTTTTTGATGTTCACGGCCCGGAATCGTAGCTCCGCCCCCTCGCTGCATTAGGCCACGCCCCTCACGGCATTATGCCCGCAATTTGATTGCCTGTGGGTGGTGGAGTCCAGCTGCTGGCAGGTCCCCAATGGCAGGAACGGAGAAGGAGACATAAGTGAAGGAGCTTCATCAGCAGACTTCCCTGCAAAATCCTGCTGCCAGGACAGGAACTCTATTCAGCAGTAGTGCAAACGAATTGTGGCTCTGTACTTTCATCCTCCTCATTTACTGCAAGCACAGTGGGCAAGACAGAACTCTGGTGACCAGGGCCGGATTGGTCATTAGTTCTACCAAGCAGAGGCCCAGTGGGCTGATTGGGGTGTGGTCCCGCCTATCATCTGTGGCCCCGCCCTCCCACGCATCACTAAATTAATGTACTTTGCCTTGTGCGCTGCGGCCACCAGACACTAACAGGAGAAGAGTTTTCGTCCCCACACCACCCGGCTGTCAGGAAGAGGAGAAGATCTGCGCGCCAAACTCCGTTGACGTCATCGCGCAGACCTCAGGAAGAGACAGTGCGGCCGCAGTGTATCCAGCAGGAGAGATGAGTATGAGTCTTCTCTAATCTCTCTGACCTCTGCCTGCAAACAAAGTGCTCTTGTGATAGAACAGTTCTATCGGCACCCCCACCCGCGGTGTAATGTGAGTAACAGACGCTGCTGGGTGGTGTAATGTGAATAATGGACGCCTCTGTGCGTTGTAATGTGACGCCGGTGTACGCTGTAATATGAATAATGTGACACCGCTGTACTCGGTAATGTGAATAATGTGACGCCGCTGTCCAGTGTAATGTGAGTAACAGACGCTGCTGGGTGTTGTAATGTGAATGACAGTTGTCGCTGTGAGCTGTAATGTGAGTAACGGAAGTCGCTGTGTGCTGTAATGTGAGTAACTGAAGTCGCTGTGCGGTGTAATGTGAATAACGGAAGTCGCTGTGCGGTGTAATGTGAGTAACCGAAGTCGCTGTGCGCTGTAATGTGAATAACGCAAGTCGCTGTGTGCTGTAATGTGAGTAACGGAAGTCGCTGTGCGCTGTAATGTGAGTAACGGAAGTCGCTGTGCGGTGTAATGTAAGTAACGGAAGTCGCTGTGCGCTATAATGTGAATAACGGAAGTCGCTGTGCGCTGTAATGTGAGTAACGGAAGTCGCTGTGCGGTGTAATGTGAATAAAGCAAGTTGCTGTGCACTGTAATGTGAATAACGGAAGTCGCTGTGCGGTGTAATGTGAGTAACGGAAGTCGCTGTGCGGTGTAATGTGAGTAACGGAAGCCTCTGTGCGCTGTAATGTGAGTAATGGAAGTCGCTGTGCACTGTAATGTGAGTAACTGAAGTCGCTGTGCACTGTAATGTGAGTAACGGAAGTCGCTGTGCGGTGTAATGTGAATAACGGAAGTCGCTGTGCGGTGTAATGTGAATAACGGAAGTCGCTGTGCGCTGTAATGTGAATAACGGAAGTCGCTGTGCGCTGTAATGTGAGTAACGGAAGTCGCTGTGCGGTGTAATGTGAGTAACGGAAGTCGCTGTGCGCTGTAATGTGAGTAACGGAAGTCGCTGTGCGCTGTAATGTGAGTAACGGAATTCGCTGTGCGCTGTAATGTGAGTATCGGAAGTCGCTGTGCGGTGTAATGTGAATAACAGAAGTCGCTGTGCGCTGTAATGTGAATAACGGAAGTCGCTGTGCGCTGTAATGTGAATAACGCAAGTCGCTGTGCGCTGTAATGTGAATAACGGAAGTCGCTGTGCGCTGTAATGTGAGTAATGGAAGTCACTGTGCGGTGTAATGGGAGTAACGGAAGTCGCTGTGCGCTGTAATGTGAATAACGGAAGTCGCTGTGCGCTGTAATGTGAGTAACGGAAGTCGCTTTGCGCTGTAATGTGAATAACGGAAGTCGCTGTGCGGTGTAATGTGAATAACGGAAGTCGCTGTGCGGTGTAATGTGAATAACGGAAGTCGCTGTGCGCTGTAATGTGAATAACGGAAGTCGCTGTGCGCTGTAATGTGAGTAACGGAAGTCGCTGTGCGGTGTAATGTGAATAACGGAAGTCGCTGTGCGCTGTAATGTGAGTAACGGAAGTCACTGTGCGGTGTAATGTGAGTAACGGAAGTCGCTGTGCGCTGTAATGTGAGTAACGGAAGTCACTGTGCGCTGTAATGTGAATAACGGAAGTCACTGTGCGGTGTAATGTGAGTAACGGAAGTCGCTGTGCGCTGTAATGTGAATAACGGAAGTCGCTGTGCGCTGTAATGTGAGTAACGGAAGTTGTTGTGCAGTGTAATGTGAGTAACGGAAGTCTCTGTGCGCTGTAATGTGAATAACGGAAGCCTCTGTGCGGTGTAATGTGAATAACGGAAGTCGCTGTGCGGTGTAATGTGAGTAACGGAAGTCGCTGTGCGGTGTAATGTGAGTAACGGAAGACTCTGTGCGGTGTAATGTGAATAACGGAAGTCGCTGTGCGGTGTAATGTGAATAACGGAAGTCGCTGTGCGCTGTAATGTGAGTAACGGAAGTTGCTGTGCAGTGTAATGTGAGTAACGGAAGTCGCTGTGCGCTGTAATGTGAATAACGAAAGTCGCTGTGCGCTGTAATGTGAATAACGGAAGTCGCTGTGCGCTGTAATGTGAGTAATGGAAGTCGCTGTGCAGTGTAATGTGAGTAACGGAAGTCGCTGTGCGCTGTAATGTGAATAACGAAAGCCTCTGTGCGGTGTAATGTGAATAACGGAAGTCGCTGTGCGGTGTAATGTGAGTAACGGAAGTCACTGTGCGGTGTAATGTGAGTAACGGAAGCCTCTGTGCGGTGTAATGTGAATAACGGAAGTCGCTGTGCAATGTAATGTGAATAACGGAAGTCGCTGTGCGCTGTAATGTGAATAACGGAAGTCGCTGTGCGCTGTAATGTGAGTAACGGAAGTCGCTGTGCGGTGTAATGTGAGTAACGGAAGTCACTGTGCGCTGTAATGTGAGTAACAGAAGTCGCTGTGCGGGGTGATGTGAGTAATGGAAGTCGCTGTGCGCTGTAATGTGAATAACGGAAGCCTCTGTGCGGTGTAATGTGAGTAACGAAAGTCGCTGTGTGCTTTAGTGTGACACCACTGTGCGCTATAATGTGAATAATGTGACGACGCTGTGCGGTGTAATGTGAGTAACGGACGCTGCCGTGTGCTGTAATGTGAGTAATGTGATGCTGCTGTGCGGAGTAATGTGAGTACTGGATGCTACTGGGCGGTGTAAGGTGACGCTGCTGTACGCTGTAATGTGAAAAAATAAAGGGGGTAATTCCAAGTTGATCGCAGCAGGATTTTTGATAGCAATTGGGCAAAACCATGTGCACTGCAGGGGAGGCAGATATAACATTTGCAGAAAGAGTTAGATTTGGGTGGGTTATTTTATTTCTGTTCAGGGTAAATACTGGCTGCTTTATTTTTACACTGCAAATTAGATTGCAGATTGAACACACCCCACCCAAATCTAACTCTCTCTGCACATGTTATATCTGCCTCCCCTGCAGTGCACATGGTTTTGCCCAATTGCTAACAAAAATCCTGCTGCGATCAACTTGGAATTACCCCCAAAGTGTAAAAATAAAGCAGCCAGTATTTACCCTGTACAGAAATAAAATAACCCACCCAAATCTAACTCTCTTTGCAAATGTTATATCTGCCACACCTGCAGTGCACATGGTTTTGACCAATTGCTAACTTTCTTGCTGCTGCGATCAACTCAGAATTACCCCCCATGTGCACTGCAGGTTGGGCAGATGTAACATGTGCAGAGAGAGATAGATTTGGGTGGGGTGTGTTCAAACTGAAATCTAACTTGCAGTGTAAAAATAAAGCAGCCAGTATTTACCCTGCACAGAAACAATATAACCCACCCAAACCTAAATATCTCTGCACATGTTACATCTGACCCCCCCCCCCCTGCAGTGCACATGGTTTTGCCCATTAGCTAACAAATTTGCTGCTGCGATCAGATCTGATTTACCCCCTGAGTGACACCACCACTTCCATATGCTGTTTGATGCATTGGCTGAGCACCAGAGCATGTTGGTCAAATATTGAGGTGTGTCGAAAACGCTGTGACTGGTTTTGGTTTTGTAATTCTTCCAAAAATTGACAAAAAAGCTAGAATCACATAATTTGGGCCTGGTTTTGTTCCCAGAGTATTACTAACCTCAATAACATTAATTTTATTTGATTAATAAACCATAGTTTGTGTTTTTTGTGTTTTTGTTTAGACAGGTATATGTTTCATATAAGCAAAGAGGAGAAGGAGATTGCAGTGGGTAAAAGAAGGTGGGTAGCTATGCCCTCCTTGGTGCTAGTCACACCTCACGGCACAGACCACACCCCCATATCAGTAGTCACACCCCCTGCGGCAGCCCCCAATAGGCCCTTTATAAATTTCAGCTCCAGGCCCACCAGGACCTTAATCTGGCACTGGTTTTAATAAAGTACTTTTAGCAAGTAAACATGTTTGTTTCAGAATGATGATATCTGACATTTACATGGCTGTATCACAATAGAAAGTTTTTGCTAAAAAAGAAATATAACATGGAAGTTATACAGTATGTAAATAGCATTTCTTTCAGAGAGAAGATTACATTACTAATTAAGAAGCTTTCACACATTTTAAGAGCAAACCAAAAGTAAAATGAATGGTTAAATATATAGTTTCAATCTTGTTTGCTTTAAGCAGTCCCTGCAGGTTCTCCAGGAAAGAACTTGTCAAATGTCAACATGTAATGACTGTGACATTAATCTAGGTCATGACAGAAAATTGTGCCGATCTGTAAAAGAAAGAGGGCACAATGTACCTGATATTAACAACAGGGAATAAGGCAAGAAGCCAATGTGCTGAGATGTGAAAACAGAAGCCTTTCGTTGGTTACTGGTGTACAGATGGACTAAGCAGAGCATTCCAAGGCTTTCACTGAACATTGGCACAAATAGAAGATATCAAATTTGAAGGCATAAGGCCTGTTTCAGAGGTGGATGCAGTGCCGAAGTATGCGCAGTTGAGTGACACTACAGTCGCAATATGTACAATAATCCATGCGCAAATCAACCATTTTCTGGGCATGTCTGAGTCTGGACTGCCAATTCATATGCAGCTGTAAAGACTCTGGAGGCTTACAGTACTTGCAATGCCTATTCGATGGTGTGACTGATGTGCCACCGATGGTGTGTGTTTGTACACAAGCGGTGTATTAGAGATGCCGTCAGTAGGTATCTCTGAATAAATCCCAGCAGTTGCGTCATTAGCATATTTGAGCGTGCACAATCACAGCAGAGACAGTATTTGTGTTCACCTCTGAATCAGGCCAATAGTCAGGGAGGAAGTGGTGCAGGAACTTGCGGAGCTTGTGCTTCAGGGCCCTGCTCCGGTCAGAGGCACAGGATATCAGTCATCTGATGGACCCAGGGGCTGGATTGGGCCACTAGGAGCATGGGATAGTTCCCTCCAGGTCAGATCTGTGCACCCCTTAGTGGCTTGACACACCCCTGTGTTTGCCAATGTGTATGTTTATTTTTTTCCCTGTTGGGGACAACGTTTTTTTTCTGTGAGCGCCAAAGTGCTTTATTATTTACTGTGGGTGCCAATTGTTTTCCTGTGAGGAACAATGTATTTTATATTTTCCTGTGGGGGGCCATTGTGTTTGTTTTCTAATGGGGCCAGTGTAATTTTCCCCTGTGGACAATGGGCCTAATTCAGACCTGATCGCTCGCTAGCAGTTTTTTTGCAGCGCTGCGAACAGATAGTATCAGCCTACAGGGGAGTGTATTTTAGCTGTGCAAGTGTGCGAATGCATGTGCAGCCGAGCAGTACAAAAAGATCTTTTGCAGTTTCTGAGTAGCCCAGGACTTACTCAGCTGCTGCGATCACTTCAGTTTGTCCGGGACCGGAATTGACATCAGACACCCGCCCTGCAAACGCTTGGACACGCCTGCGTTTTTCCAACCACTCCTAGAAAATGGTCAGTTGACACCCACAAATGCCTTCTTTCTGTCAATCTCCTTGTGATCTGCTGTGCGAATAGATTCTTCATAAAACCCACCGCACAGCAATGATCCGCTTTGTACCCGAGCAACACGCCTGCGCATTGCGGTGCATACGCATGCACAGTTCTGACCTGATCGCAGCGCAGCGAGAAAAGCTAGCGTGCCATCAGATCTGAATCACCCCCAATGTGTTTTATTTAATTTTATTGTTGTGGGGCCATTGTGTTTTATTTGTTCCTGTAGGGTCCAGTGTGTTTTATTTTTTCCTGTGGGGGCCAATGTGTTTGTCTTTTCCCTGTAGGGGCTAATGTCTCTTTTTTGTGTGTGAAATTGCTTTAGTGAGTTGGACTATAACTAGTCCTCCATTCTGGTCATGCCCCCTCCCTGGCACACTTTGGGGTGGGAGGTGCCATGGCTATATGCTCCTCACTACACATCTGCCCCTAGTGAGTCAGACATAGTATCCTGATCATAGATGTTTTTCTGTAATGGGTACAGTGCACACAGGCCATTAGGCCCGGAGGGCCCCCACCACACCCATATAGTATAGTTACCCCTCCGGAGTCTCGCAACGACTGCCCTTTCCCGTGGCCATTTCTTTGCGCATGCGCACTAGAGATATCCCCGGGAACAAGGTGCGGGCACCATGTTCCTGGAGACCTGCTCATGCGCAGTAGACGCTGGCATTCTGCCAGAGTCCACTAGCTGCTGGAGAGGAGAGGGCCTGAAATGTAGGTTGCATGCAGGTCCCCTCCTCTCAAAACGCCCCTGATCCTGATGCTATTTTCCAATAATAAGCATTACCTTCCAGAATGCACACCCTGCTCCTGACATTTCCTCATACTTCCACTTCACACTTTTTAAAATGTATTTCCATTTTCAGCCTAAAATTAGCCATCTAGATTTAGTTAAGTGCAAGCAGAATAGATGGCACATTTGGTTATTTGTCTACTAATATGTCAGCAAAGGGTAGTATTACATAATGGAAATTTACCATGCCAGGTGTTGTACGGCTACATTTCCTATTGAGCACAATCATTACAGTAAAATCTGTTATGGGCTATGTGTTACATGTGATTAGATTAATGATCATAAGACTATGTGATTGCTAATTATGTCCTGATATGTGAAACCCAGATATGAAAGAGGGTGTACTTTTGCAGAATAAGATGCATTGCAGGTCCACAATCTTGTAAATCACTCTGAGTACATATTCCATTTAAATAAGATTGCCATTTCCCAATTTAATTTGCCTTTATTTCATTTCCCACAAAACAGCCTTATGCTGGGTACACACTGGCCGATATATAGGCCGTTCTATTGGATTTATTAAAGCATTACATTTAGACACAAATAATGAAGGACTATGAGTGGTCTTTCTCTAAAGGGCCCTACACATTTAAATATCCGCCGCCGAGCTGCCCGACGGTGAATACGGCCGACGGGTGACCCGGCGGCGGGGGGGCAGTGACGGGGGGAGTGAAGTTACTTCACTCCCCCCGTCACACGGCTCCATAGGAGTGCAGGCAAATATAGACGAGATCGTCCATATTGGCCTGCATGCACAGACGACGGGGCACCAGCGATGAACGAGCGCAGAGCCGCGCATCGTTCATCGCTGGTGACTCCACACTCAAAGATATGAACGGTATCTTGTTCATTAATGAACGAGATTGTTCATATCTTTGAGTGATATCGCCCAGTATGTAGGGCCTAATAGCCTGGGAGAAAAGTTCAGTTTCCCACCAGGGGCGCTTCTAAAGGGCCCTACACACTAGAAGACATGACCAATGTGAAAGATGAACAAGGTGGAAGATGAACAATTTCCTTTGAACTTCCCAGAGCCCTGACAAACGAAATTGAGTGTACACACTAAGCAATTTTTCACACAATTTTAAAGACGAAAGATATCTTTGGATTTGGCACCTTATTTACATATTTTAATATTGGGGAGGCATTTCTGGGTGTGTGGGCAGGGCTGTAGAACCCCCTTCTACAATGAAGTTTTTTTCACCCACTGCCCCACCAATTTCCACTGTACCACCAACTTAATAAAAAATTCATTATAATATATATATATATATATATATATATATATATATATATATATATATATTCCAAGTATTGTCAAGATCCAAATGAAGATCCAGAATAGAGGGCACTCACCAGTCCAACTTCATAAAAAGCATTTATTGGTACATCCGAGTCATCACAAATGTCGACGTTTCGGCTCTAGTGATCCTTTTTCAAGACTGCCCCAGGAGACATCTGCTCAGCATGCCAGGAGTACGTGTCGTGGACAAAGTACGGAACTGCACACGCAGCGTAAGAGACACGCACGGTAGCGTGTTTATGCAAATTGCATAAGAAGTACGGTCGCTAAGTACAAATGACACAATAGGTCATTTAGTTTAAAGGCGGGACAGTAGCCACGCTACAATAGCACCAAACTACCCGGTTTCTAAAGAAATTTAATATAAAAACAAAATTTAGTATAAATAAAAAAAAATTAATTGCCTCTGGGGGTAAAGCTGCCAACTTGAATGAATCCTAATTTTCTATACAGAAAAAACAAGTATACCTGAGTGAGCGAACGTAGGAGTGAGTGAAATTCGAACCCAGTAATTCGGGATACCGTCGTTCGGTACAGAGGTGGAACTACCGCCAGTGCAACCAGTGCGTTGCACTGGGGCCCGCCTCTGTCCAGGGGCCCAAAGCATGTAATGAGTCAAACTGACTCATTACATGCCGCTGTACGCTGCGGGCAACCGCTGCCCGCAGCGCACAGCCGCCCGGAGAGAGGAGAGGAGCAGCGGTACGGGGGAAGGTGGAGGAGGGAGGTGAAGGAGGGAGCCGCAGCAGCGCTTTACTACTGATGGAGGCGCTGCTGCTGCTGCCCCTCTGCTTCACTATAGGCTGTCTTCCGAGAACAGCCTATAGTGAAGCAGAGGGGCAGCAGTAACGCCTCCACCAATAACACAGCGCTGCTGCGGCT
This sequence comes from Pseudophryne corroboree, assembly GCF_028390025.1. Taxonomy (NCBI): domain Eukaryota; kingdom Metazoa; phylum Chordata; class Amphibia; order Anura; family Myobatrachidae; genus Pseudophryne; species Pseudophryne corroboree. Next base: position 508,960,623 of record NC_086444.1, read on the forward strand.
CCCTCCTCCACCTCCCTCCTCCTCCTTCTCTCCAGCCCGGGAATCGTCTGACGCTGCACCAAGGAGCCTGAGCCAGCGGAGAGGGTAAGTATAATTCTTCTTTCTTTCTGTCTCTTTCTTTCTTTCTTTGTTGGGACTGCCTGCCGCTATGTGTAAAAATGGGGGACTGCCTGCTGCTATGTGTAAAAAGGGGGAATCTGCCTGCCGCAATGTGTAAAAATGGGGAATCTGCCTGCCGCAATGTGTAAAAATGGGGGACTGCCTGCCGCAATGTGTAAAAACGGGGGACTGCCTGCCGCAATGTGTAAAAAGGGGGAATCTGCCTGCCGCAATGTGTAAAAAGGGGGGACTGCCTGCCGCTATGTGTAAAAATGGGGAATCTGCCTGCAGCTATGTGTAAAAAGGGGAAATCTGCCTGCCGTAATGTGTAAAAAGGGGGACGCTGTCTGCCGTAATGTGTAACAAGGGCACGCTGTCTGCCGTAATGTGTAAAAAGGGGACGCTGTCTGCCGTTATGTGTAAAAAGTGCACGCTGTCTACCGTAATGTGTAAAAAGGGGGACGCTGTCTGCCGTTATGTGTAAAAAGTGTATGCTGTCTGCCGCTATGTGTAACAAGGGCACGCTGTCTGCCGTTATGTGTAAAAAGGGGACGCTGTCTGCCGTAATGTGTAAAAAGGGGGACGCTGTCTGCCGTAGTGTGTAAAAAGGGGGACGCTGTCTGCCGTAATGTGTAAAAAGGGGACGCTGTCTGCCGTAATGTGTAAAAAGAGGAATCTGTCCGCTGTAAGGTGTAAAAGGGTCTCTACCTGGTGTAGTAGTGCTACTGTGTGGCGTAATTTGAAGAATGGAGACTACTGTGCACCGTTTTATGAATTGGTATTATTTTGTGGCCACACCCCTTCCCCACGAAGCCACGCCACTATGTATTTTTGCGCGCGCCTACGGCGCGGACTGCCCCTGTTTTGCATGCAGGGGTGGGGCTCCGATGCCGTTTCTTGCACACAGTGCTAAAATGTCTAGTTACGGCACTGTTGCTAGGTATCCATTTCTCTGGCCCTGAGCAGGTCCCCCTCACCAGATCCTCTCCAGGGGTGAGGGGGTGGACTTGGATGGGATGTGGGGGGGCCAAAGCATTTTGTCGCACCTGGGCCCACCGCTCGCTAGTTCCGCCACTGGTTCGGTACATCAAGTGAGTGGAGGCTTATTGGCGTGAGAAGGCTGACTCACGTTAGTATAATGTTTAATACGCAAATCGTGAGGTGATTTGTAGAGGAGCGTGATAGTGCATTGTATTGCGAAGTATTGAAGATAAAAGGGTTTTTTTTGGTATTACGCTCCTGACTGAGGGTCCCAGTTTGTATAACGACCCGTGGTCGTACGGCAGATAAGTAACAAGTACCTATATGCTGTGTGATTGGACCGCGCGTTTGTGGGTGCGATACATAGCGCAACTTGATATCCTTTTTACGAGCTTTTGCGTGAAATCGCGGTATCATTAGCACTGTATAGAGCATACGCAAGCGTGATTTGTGTATAACAAAGTGCATAGGGAGTTTTCGCTGGTCTCTCTCCGGAAGATCTCTAACGGCCGATACTTTACTGGAAAGGGTAAGTTATTCCTAAAAACTTCCAGTAAATATAGGTCAGATAGGGCCCTAGGTTGGGTACATTGCCTTCGCTATCGACAGTGTATGGTAGTACTGGCCAACGTGGGCGGTGAGTGGGTGAAAGCGCTCTAAGAACTTTCACCGTCTATTCGTATTGTGCATTGGGGATTGCGTAAAAGGAAAAAGCCCGTGATGGGATCCAATTGCACAAGCGGTGGACGTTTTGTAACCAGGGTTCAGGTTGAAGAGCCGTGGCCCATGGGGTCAGAAAGGTTTGTTATGTGTGGGATATATGGTCCACACACGGAAGGCTTTTTGTCTGAATGGGTACGTATGACTAACAAGGATAGGGTACCATTCCCTATGGTGGGCAGCTTTGAACCAGAGGTATTACAGAACTTAAGGTTAAGGATATGTCTGATAAAATCCAAGAAACAAAGGATTAAACATACAGATTGTTTAAATCTATGGCAACAGGAGGGGGATATGCAAAGGGAATAAGCTCACGCAGCAGGTTCCAAACCTAGCGGGAAAACAATGGCGACCGCACCACCACCACCATATATTGTGGGGGAGAAGATGGCTACAGACAATGGTACATTGGTACAGGATAGGAGAGTAATTGATAAATGTACTAACCCTAACCCTTGCCAGTTGTATCCTGTTTTAAATTTTCCCCAGGACTGTGAGCAGGAAGATGAGCCCAGCACAATATTGGCACTCTCTCTAGCAGCCACCATACAAGATACTCGGGTGGGCACGGCCCAACCAACAAGAGCAGTAGTCAGGCCCCCTAGCGGAGGGATAAGTGAGGTCGTGTCCACAGGTAAGTACGGTACCATACATTATGCAGAGACAATAGCACCTCACATTGTAGAATCAAACCAGAATGATGTAATTGAATTAAATACTGTCAGGGTGATTGCAGTCCCCAATGGGAAGACTGACGCTCAGGGAGTAACTCCCATCAGGAACATTGCCATGCATTGTCCCGGGCAGAGTTAAGGTCAATTATGTCAGAATTTCCCGATCCCAGAAAAGATCTAGTCGCATGCCAGAGGTTCATTAAAGAGTTAGGTAACGCCAACGAACCCACACACAAAGATTGGCGAATAGTGCTAGGGGTATGTTTACCCTCAAATATTGACCCCGCGAAATTCATAACCGATTGTAAGTTAGACACAGAAGTACCTCTTACTGATTAATACAATCAGGAGAATGTACGGCAAATCAATCTGCAATTAGGAGTATATTTCCCTACTGTTGTCAAATGGAATAAAATCTTTTCCATAAGACAAAAGGAAGGTGAAACGGCATCCGAATATTTCCATCGAGCACTGCAGGAAATGGCTAGATACACTGGGATCGAGGACATTATAGACAATGTACATCACAGGGAGGTAGCTGTTTCAGTATTAATGGATGGGTTGAAGGAGGCACTGAGAACGAGGGTACAGACCTCTCTACCAAACTGGAGACGTATCTCGGTGGCTGCATTGAGAGAGTCCGCTGTCGAGCATGATAGGTACTTCATTAAGCACAGGGAGTTACAGGGGGAAAGGCTGATGACAGTGAGTATAGACGCACTTACAACAGGGCCACATCAGCCGAAACCCCAGACCCCTGATGGTAAGTCACGTGTAGTAACATGCTATAATTGTCAAAAGGTAGGACATTACTCGAGGGAATGTAGGAAAAAAAGTACACATAATGTATACCGACCCTCTAGACCAGGATATGAACCACTCTACAATGCACATATTTGGGATCAGGGACCGCGTAGGAGGAATTACGAGCCACACGCAGGGGAAACAAGGAGGTACCCACCAAGGAGGGACTGGCAGGCCTCCGAAAACTCACAGTTATCCCCCTCACATATTGTAGCTGCCAATGCGCTGCGGGAGGGTCTCACCACACAATAGGGGTTGGGCCACACCTGTAGTCTGCAGCCAGTGAAGTTGATTGCTAGCCTTGGTAATGAACCTGAGGTAACGGTTGATGTAGCTGGTGTACCATTACCTTTTCTTGTAGATACAGGGGCGGCCAGGTCAGTGTTAAATTCGACAGTAGGTGTAAAAACCACGGGTAAAACAATTTTGGCAATGGGAGTAACAGGAACTGTGCAACAATACCCTTTGAGTAGACCTGCAGAGATTACGATAGGGCCCTTGCAAACCAAGCATTCTTTCCTGTTGGCTGCATCGGCTCCGACTAATCTACTCGGGAGAGATTTATTGTGTAAAATGCGGTGTGTCATATCCTGTACTCCTGAGGGTGTCTTCTTGGATATACCTGGGAACCATGCTCAAGAAGTGCAGGATACATTAGACACCCCTCAAAGGCTAATGTCGCATTCTACTGTTATAGACAAGTGTCCATCAAAGGTAGAGGAAATGATCTCACAAATACCGGGTTCCCTTTGGACCAAAGATGGACAAGACACTGGATTGATGGCAAATGTAACTCCAGTAGTAGTGCAAGTAAAAGATGGTAGGAGAGCTCCAAAAATCTCTCAGTATCCTCTGAAGCCAGAGGTAGAATTAGGAGTGTACCCCATCATAGAGCGGTTGCTACAACAGGGCATCCTAGTCAGGACATCCAGCACTGCCAATCTTCCCTGTGAAAAAGAGTGGGGGGAGGGGTCACAGGCTAGTGCAGGATCTAAGGGGGATAAACAAGATAGTTGAGAGCCAATTCCCCGTAGTGCCCAATCCAGCTGTCATCCTCATGCAAACTCCCTCTACTGCAAAATTCTTCACTGTCATCGACCTCTGTTCTGCCTTCTTTTCTGTCCCTCTGCACCCTGACAGCCAATATCTTTTTGCTTTTACATACAGGGGAGTACAGTACACCTGGACTCGTCCCCCCAAGGTTTCATTGACAGCCCGAGTATTTTCTCCCAGGCCTTGCATGACTGTTTACAATCCTTTCAACCTGAGAGTGGATCAGTACTAATACAGTATGTCGATGACTTATTGTTGTGTTCTGACTCACTCGAATCGTCCTTGAAAGACACGAAACAGCTTCTGTCTCATCTTTCCCAAACGGGACACAAGGTTTCAAAGGATAAGTTGCAGTTGTGCCAGACCAGGGTAAAATATTTGGAACATTGCTTGACTCAAGGACTTAGACACCTCACCGCTGATAGAATACAGGCGATTCGCGACATGACTCTGCCACAAACGCAGCAGCAGATCCGCACTTTCCTTGGAATGTGTGGGTACTGCCGAAACTGGATTCCAGGGTTCTCTATACTGGTTTTACCTTTGCAAGAAATGGTCTCTTCAAGCAAACCAGAACGGGTCTCACACACAGATGAGTCCGAACTGGCCTTTGAGAGACTCAAACAGTGCCTATCACAGGCACCTGCATTAGGTATGCCAGATTATGGGAAGCCCTTTGAATTATACGGTACAGACAGTGCAGGGTGCGCGGCAGGAGTTTTAACCCAGAGACATGGTGATGCCAGCAGGCCGGTAGCTTACTACAGTGCACAGTTGGACACCGTAGCGCGGTCTCTCCCCACATGCTTGCGAAGTGTTGCAGCGATAGCTTTGCTAGTAAATAAAAGTGAGGACGTAGTGTTAGGACACAACCTGACCATCCATACACCTCATGCAGTATCAGCCTTACTGAACTCCGCCCAAACCAGACATGTCTCATCTGCTCGGTTTACAAAGTGGGAATTATCACTGATGGCCCCTGTAAACATCACCATTAAGAGATGCAGCTCACTAAATCCTGCAACTTACTTGCCAAGTGTGCCTGGACAGGCACAAAGGGTGGAGGATGAGAATGATGGTGAAGGAGGATTTAGTGCAGACACTGATACGCATGATTGTATGGAATACCTGAATCAGACTTTCACTGCGAGACCTGACATCAGTGACAACCCACTGGAAGGGGTAGACTTTACCTTCTACACTGACGGTAGTTGCCACAGACAAATGGACTCGGGAGACCTGTGTACTGGATATGCAGTTGTAGACGACAGAGGTATCATAGAAGCTGAACCCCTGGGCCCACCACACTCAGCACAAGTTGCTGAGTTGGTCACCCTAACCAGAGCGTGTGAATTGGCCAAGGGTAAGTCAGCTAATATATACACAGATTCTAGGTATGCCTTTGGAGTGGTGCATGATTTTGGGGCCCTATGGCGCCTCAGAAATTTCATGACGGCAGCTGGCACACCCGTAGTGCATGCGTTCCACATAAAAAGACTTCTAACAGCGATACAGGAGCCAGACAGAGTGGCTGTTATCAAGTGCAAAGCACATACTTACAACCAAGACCCAATTTCACTTGGTAACAGCCGGGCAGACGAAGCTGCTAAATCAGCAGCCAGCACCCCCATACAAATGAACATCACATCACTGATGACATTTAACACGATAAACACACAACAATTAATTGAAATGCAAGATTTGTGTTCTTTACAGGAAAAGGCAGTCTGGAGGTCAAAGGGATATGGCCAGGAATCCTCAGGACTGTGGACAGCTGGACAAAGTAAGCCAGTAGCCCCCAGAGCATATCTTCCAAGCTTAGCTGAGGCGGCACACGGTCTGACTCATATGGGTAAAGAGGGTATGTGTAAGCTGGTGAGAGCCTACTGGTGTGCGCCAGGATTCTCTTCTCATGCAGGTAAGAGAGCAATGACATGTTTTACTTGCTTGAGGAAGAATATTGGAAAGTCAATACCAACAGAACCATCCCATATCCCTCCGACAGATGGACCTTTTCAGGTAATACAAATCGATTTCATACAGTTACCACCCTGTAGGAATTTAAAATATGTTTTAGTTTGTATTGACGTATTTTCTAATTGGGTAGAAGCATTCCCTGCTGCCACAAATACTGCTACGTTCACTGCAAAGAAAATTGTGCAGGAATTTGTGTGCAGATATGGTATCCCTAGAATAATTGAAAGTGATAGGGGTACCCATTTTACAGGTGAAGTCTTTCAGGTCATGTGCAAACTGATGGGAATTAATAGCAAGCTGCATACTCCGTACCATCCACAGGTGAGTGCAAAGGTGGAGAGAGTGAATAGCACTATTAAGAACAAGCTGCGCAAATGAATGGCTGAAACTGGATTGTCGTGGCCAGAAGCTTTGCCACTAGTGTTGTACAGCATCAGAACCACTCCCAGGTCTCCCCTTAACCTATCACCCTTTGAAATTCTTTTTGGTCGACAACCTCATGTAATAATAGACCCCCAGGATGATTTGAAATGTAATAATGAAGTGACTGTGAAATATTTGGTTGGGATGAGCCAGCAGCTGAGAAATCAACAAAGAAATTTAAAGCTGGTGATTCCTGACCTACCGAACAGTAATTGTCATGACATTGAACCTGGGGATTATGTGATGATTCGAAATTTCTTATGCTCAGGTTGCCTCATAGACAGGTGGGAAGGACCATATCAAGTCTTGTTAACCAGCACAACAGCATTGAAGGTCGCCAAAAGAGAGACTTGGATCCACTCGTCCCACTGCAAGAAGGTCGCTGACCCGGAGAGAACTTGTGACAAAGAGCAGAGTGTAGAGAACCTCGTATCACTGGAGTGTCTGTTACGGGAAAGTTGAGAGGCAGGATTGTTGAAGGGCATCTGAGCACAGAGAGTAACGAGCTAGAACGGTTGTCGTACCACTTTCTTTTTTCACCTCCCCCTGCATTTTTTTTCCTTTCTTTTCTTCTTCTTATTTTCCTCCTTTCCCATAACGAAATGGATCGATCACAAGAGACTGCGTTTCGGGTTCTGTTAGTAATTCTGGTTTTGATAAAGACAGTGGCCCTCATTCCGAGTTGATCGGTCGCAAGGCGAATTTAGCAGAGTTACACACGCTAAGCCGCCGCCTACTGGGAGTGAATCTTAGCTTCTTAAAATTGCGACCGATGTATTCGCAATATTGCGATTACTAACTACTTAGCAGTTTCAGAGTAGCTCCAGACTTACTCTGCCTGTGCGATCATTTCAGTGCTTGTCGTTCCTGGTTGACGTCACAAACACACCCAGCGTTAGCCCAGGCACTCCCACCGTTTCTCCGGCCACTCCTGCGTTTTTTCCGGAAACGGTAGCGTTTTCAGCCACACGCCCCTGAAACGCCGTGTTTCCGCCCAGTAACACCCATTTCCTGTCAATCACATTACGATCGCCGGAGCGAAGAAAAAGCCGTGAGTAAAAATACTTTCTTCATAGTAAAGTTACTTGGCGCAGTCGCAGTGCGAACATTGCGCATGCGCACTAAGCGGATTTTCACTGCGATGCGATGAAAAATACCGAGCGAACAACTCGGAATGAGGGCCAGTGTGTTTTGGTGAGGGTCCCAGAGAGGTCGAGCAGGGATCTGGAATGAGTACTGATGGCAAGTATGAATTTGTAGGATCTCAGGATCAGCACATCATTTTGGTTAAGGCTGGCATAAGTAAGCGCTCTGGTAGTCAGGGAGCTCGGAGGCACTGTGAGGGGTTATTGTCTGATGAATATTGTATTTGTAGGAACTGTGAGAATATAGTTGAGGATGGGTGCATCCAGAGATGTCAGTCCAACCTTAATATCGACATGGACCGTCATCCGTTGAGTGATTACCACTCACTAGTGGGTAGGTCTTAAACCCGACAGAATGTTGGGTGTGCTCACAAGTACCTCAAGGTCAGAGCAAGTCAGGATTAGTACCATACCCTTTAGCAATAGATGAGGTACTCGAATTACAGGGTGGGAGACCGGTGGACAAGAAATTCAATATTTCTAGGCCCCCTAGTTTGAAGCTCCACCAGTATCATGTAGACAGATCCTTATTATGTTTTAATATTTCCAATTACCGAAAACCGGGAAATTGGGAAGTGACGTGGAATAACCAGACAATGACCTTTTCACACAGATCTGATAGGATAGCCATAGACTCTGAACTTGTACGGCAAATAGCCAACAGTGGGAGGTATTTTCGGTATAGATATACTCGTGGAAGCAAGACCATGTGGGTTGGAAAAGTATCGCCAGGGTATTGTGCTCATATCATCCAGCCTGATACTTGTACTGAGCAGATGGGAGAACTAGGGATGGGTTTCTTTATTCAGAAAGTTTGTAATATGGTGATGTTATATTTTGTCCCCTATGTTCTCCCAGATGATGCCTATTTCATATGTGGGAGGAAGGCGTACAAGTGGCTTGCCCCGAGCTCAGAGGGATTGTGTTTTATTGGGAGAGTACTGCCAGAGGTCATGACCATAACCCATGATAAGATGAAAGACGTTCACCGCAGTGCTCAGGCTCCTTATACTCATACTCACTAAGGCCCTCATTCCGAGTTGTTCGCTCGTTCTTTTTCATCGCATCGCAGTGAAAATCCGCTTAGTACGCATGTGCAAAGTTCGCACTGCGACTGCGCCAAGTAACTTTACTATGAAGAAAGTATTTTTACTCACGGCTTTTTCTTCGCTCCGGCGATCGTAATGTGATTGACAGGAAATGGGTGTTACTGGGCGGAAACACGGCGTTTCAGGGGCGTGTGGCTGAAAACGCTACCGTTTCCGGGAAAAACGCAGGAGTGGCCGGAGAAACGGTGGGAGTGCCTGGGCGAACGCTGGGTGTGTTTGTGACGTCAACCAGGAACGACAAGCACTGAAATGATCGCACAGGCAGAGTAAGTCTGGAGCTACTCTGAAACTGCTAAGTAGTTAGTAATCGCAATATTGCGAATACATCGGTCGCAATTTTAAGAAGCTAAGATTCACTCCCAGTAGGCGGCGGCTTAGCGTGTGTAACTCTGCTAAATTCGCCTTGCGACCGATCAACTCGGAATGAGGGCCTATGAACACATTATCAAGAGAAACCTCATAGATAGGACAGAGCACGCAACCTCTGATTTGATCCACGAATCCACCGGGATTCAATTCCTTCTCGCATTAGACATCACCCGTACTGCCAGAGGAATTATAAATTATAGATATATCCATGCACTAGCGAACTTGATAGATAATATCACTGAGATGTATGACGACACCTTCAGGTATACGGGAAGGGAGTTACAAGCTTACAAGAAGGAACTGATTCAGCACAGGATGGTCCTAAATTATATCACAGCCGTGACAGGTGGGTACTGTGTTACTCTGGCAACTCAATATGGGGTGAAGTGCTGTATGTATATTATGAACAGCATTGATGATCCAACGGAGATAATCGATCAAAAGATGGACGATATCTTGCAGTTGAAGTGGGAGTTCAGGAGGAAACACAACCTTACCTTGGCGACTGTGAGTAATGAACTGACCGGCTGGGTCTCATGGTTGAACCCACGAAATTGGGTCTCAGGTTTAGGAGAGTGGGCTCAAAATGTTATTATGAGTGTAGGGAAGTTTCTCCTTTGTATCCTGGGAGTCGTCATAATTATTGGTTTGATATTTAGGTGTGTTCGTATTCTGACTCGGCGCAAACACGGCACAAAGTTGATGAGTCTAAGGAGCGAGGGCGCTGTTATAGCAGCAGACTTAATTTATGACCCATCCATAGAGACAGTGTTATGATAAGGATTGCAAATGAATTTCATGGCCTGTTTCTTTCACCCTTTTTTCTTTTGTTTCCCCCTCTGCCCAGATACATCCATCCGGAAAAGACATCTGCCCTACCCAAAATGTTTATATGAATGTATTTTAGATATGTGTCTTATCTTCATCTCTGCAACCTCCAGTTAATAGCACACATAGTCGACAGGTGATACCCGCTTATACTAGCACTCACATATGTTTCCCCCTCCATGTATCATCAACTAAATGTGCACCCCATTTGTTTTAACAAGAAGCCAAAAAGAGCTCGGTAGTGTTTGTTGGCCCATTTACAGACCCTTGATACGGGATGAGAAGGATTTAATGTATACTTATTTAGAACATATACGGCATGTTGATACATGCCCCTCAGACATGGATTCATACATACATGCTTTTTACTATCCCACTAGGTCATACATTTCCTACCTACCACTCTCCCCCGACCATCCAAACTTCTGTAGATATTGTGTAGATATTTTTCTGTTTAGTGATTAGATAGTGGCAGTTATTGGTGACTGCCAAAGGGTGGACTGTCAAAGTCGAAAAATATTGCAGTACACACATCACGTACAAACTACACACAGATGGCCTCCGCATGTGTACTTGTTCTGTCGTGCGTGCACATATTCGCAATTTGCGTATGGTCGCTCCCGCGGTCCTGCACATTAGCGTGTGGTATGGGTATTTACGGTAGAGTTTGTGAACGCATGGAAAGCTATCAAAATACATTACATATTTAATCCAAATAGTGCACAATGTACACATTCCTCCCTGCACCACATCAGAAAGTAACAGCAGTTTAAATGGTTTCAGAACAAAGGGAATCACCTTTACAGAATAGGAGGGGACAGAACAAGGTTATAAGGTGGTGTTTGGTATCCAGCTGAAGGGTATTTTAAGGGTAACATTCCGGTGTTGGTTTGAGGAAGATTGCATGTTCCTGCGGATAGTTATGTGCAGGAGCAGACTATAGATATAAACTGTATTTACTGTACATTATGTATGCAGCGGGAATCCAGAGAAGACCACCCACAAGAGCAGTTGGAACAGACATCGCCTACCTATTCAAACCGACCTATGACCTCTCCTGTACTGTAAATGTGCATCCCTGTGTCCAATGGACAAAGAGATTACAGTATCTATTGTATTGCTTTTTGGAAGAATTTTATAAAGAGAGCCTGCTGCAGGCCTGGTCAGGCACAAGACTCACAACGTTATCTATCAGATGACGGAGGACCGGACCGGGTAGCGCAAGCGAATCCACTCACGTATGTACCATTGAATGTAGCCATTTACTCTGTTATATTGTATTGTATTATTTGTATTGTAACCCCCTTTCAGCAATAATACGCTGTGGTTTCGGCACCCAGCGGTTTAATTACAATCTGGTGTCGTGTCTTCATTGCCCTGCTAAGGTTTAAAGTGTATTATCATTGCATTGCATTGCTGTAAAAGGTTTAAAGTGTATCTCTGGGTGTGTACGCGCTGTGAGTACTTTGTACCGTCAGCGCGGCGTTTGTACGCTAAGTCCGTGCACAGTACGGGACTTTGTACACTAATAGCGTACAAAGTACGTAGAGTGTGTATTAAGTACAGCGGCTGCAGCGGCTCCATGGTAAAGTGTATTTAAGGTGTGTTCAAGGTATAGCTTTCATTCCTAAGGATAAATCAACATTATCAATATATTAACCATTATAATACATTTTTTATTACTTTAGTGGGGCAGTGGGAGAAAATACATTGGTGGGCAGTGGAAGAAAATACATTGGTGGGCAGTGGAAGAAAATACATTGGTGGGGCAGTGGGAGAAAATACATTGGTTGGGCAGTGGGAGAAATGAAGGAGACGCTGTGCGGCTCCCGTCAGTGACTCAGCTAGAATGAAGCCACTGACGGGGAGGGAGCCACTGCCGGGAAGGGAGCCGTGGACGGGGAGGGACCTGCAGACGCTGTCAGGAAGGTGAGCCGCTATCGGGGAGGGAGCCACAATGTCACACTGTGCACATCGCTCATCGCGGCTCCATACACACATGATGTGATGAGCAATGTCATAAGTAACATTGCTCACATTGAGCTGTCTGCACCGCCGACAGCCAACCTACAGTCAACGAGCGTGGGTGCGTGCATCGTTGATTGGAGGGCCATACACACTAGACGATGTGAACGATATATCGTTCACAATCGTCGTTATTGTTCATATCTGCTGCAAATATTGTCTAGTGTGTATGCCCTTAAGGCCTGTGTGCAGACTCTGTCTGGGACTCCTCCACTATAACTGGCAGTGCTGTAGACTCTGGGGGCACTAGGGTCATTAGGGGGCCCTAGCGCTGTCCCAGAGTCTAGTGTATGTGCAGATCTCTGGGGAAATGGCGCAGCTGCCTTCTTCCCAGAGATTTCCTTACTGCGCATGCGCAAATCTCCAGAAAAATTACTGCCATGCCAGTTACCAGAGATTTGCTTAAAGATGCTGCCACCAGCGGGGGACTCTGGAGAGTGTTAAAAATGGGTGCAGGGTCTGTGGTGTGGGCCCCCCGTGTACACCACACACACTGCACCCATTGTAAGTACACCAGTGTTTCCAACTCTACTGTACATGCCCTTCCCCATGCACCTATTTCCTCTAAAGGGCAATCCTGACAACAACTAGTACTAAGGTCAAGAGCTGCTGAGTAGAGTAGAGTATTTCACTATGCTCATTTTAAGTATAACATATTGTACAATCAAATAAGGGTGTTTCTTCATCAGTTGTATAGCATACATATTTGTAATAGTGCTGATAAAAATGTACACCTTTACTTCATACTATACTTACATATTTTTCTTACAGCACTACTTAATATACAGTATATACCCAACTGCTGAAGTTTTCCAACTTTAACACATAAGTGGATTATGATCATAAATATCCAGTATTAAATCAGTTCATAACATACAGTATATCATGCAATTTTACCATATAAAATATTAAACCTGGCAGTAAAATATAACTACTGTACATTTATTGTGAACCATTACATAATTACATTAAGTTACCATCCTTCAAAACAAAGTATGTGGTAATTGTGAGTATGAAATGATACAGCCAGATGCAGCAAATGTTAGGTTGTGCCCCAACCACTACAGACGTGGCTTAAATCAGCTTTATTACAGGACAGAAATGGAATAAAGGTGATTCCAATATTGAAAGGTGAAAAAAAAATGCACTTGAGTAAGGGTCAAAATAACTCATTTTATTAACTAAATACACCATAAACAATATTACTAATTATTGCTGCTTAAAATAGATTCCTTACTGATGCTTAAATATAACCAGCGCTAGCACTACCATTATTTATTAATTAACACAATGATTATGCATACCTTCCAACCGTCACGATATTTGTGGAGGCACTCTGCATAAGAGGCTTTACCTGAGCTGCAGTTCCATAAATACTTTCACAGACTATTGTTTTTCCATCTTTTTGCATTTAATCATAAATACAGTATGTCCCATTGGACACCTTAAGTTTATATTCTGCTGCGCCGAGAATGCACTTATAAACTGATATGCTTTATGCACCACGTAACCCCCATATTCTCTGAGGTTACACAAAGGAACCAGTAGTGAATTTATATTAACCTAATCAGTTATAATGGGGTCTATTCATGAAGCAGTGAAAACAGTGGAGAAGTGAGCCAGTGGAGAAGTTGCCTATGGCAACCAATCAGTGTTGAGGTAACATTTATAAAGTGCATTCTATAAAATTATACATAGCAGCTGATTGGTTGTCGTGGGCAACTTCTCCACTGGCTCATTTCTCCACACTTCTTACTGCTTCATAAATAGACCCTACTAGCATTATTTTCCACCTGTCCATTTTGGATGTATTTGTTATACAGGTTGAGTATCCCATATCCAAATATTCCGAAATACGGAATATTCCGAAATACAGACTTTTTTGAGTGAGATTGAGATAGTGAAACCTTTGTTTTTTGATGGCTCAATGTACACAAACTTTGTTTATTACACAAAGTTATTAAAAATATTGTATTAATGACCTTCAGGCTGTGTGTATAAGGTGTATATGAAACTTAATTGAATTGTGTGAATGTAGACACACTTTGTTTAATGCACAAAGTTATAAAAAATATTGGCTAAAATTACCTTCAGGCTGTGTGTATAAGGTGTATATGTAACATAAATGCATTCTGTGCTTAGATTTAGGTCCCATCACCATGATATCTCATTATGGTATGCAATTATTCCAAAATACGGAAAAATCCCATATCCAAAATACCTCTGGTCCCAAGCATTTTGGATAAGGGAGACTCAACCTGTATTATATTGTTTTATGTGCTGTTTTAAATATATTATTGCCACTTGTGGTACATTGGATGTACTTATAATTTCTTTGGGCCTAATTCAGACTTGATCGCAGCAGCAAAATCGTTCTCTAATCGGCAAAACCATGTGCACTGCAGGTGGGGCAGATGTAACATGTACAGAGAGAGATATATACCTTTCACACCGCACAAATAACCCGGGTCGACGTAGGTCTCTGTGCGGTGTGAAAGGGTCAATCCCGAATTCCCATGTCGCCTGACCCGGTAATTCAACCTGGGAATAAAGAAGGTTTATTCCCGGGCTATTACAGGGTCAGGTGCAGTGTGAACGGGTTTCACGGGTCGTTGCGACCCAGTACCCATTCACAGCATAGGGAGAGGCGGCACAGAGATTATCTCATCTCCTAACGCCGCCTCTGCACCCGCCCCGATGATGTCACGATCCCCGTCCCCGATGGCAACCCGACACGGCAGTATGCTGGGTCGGGAAGCCAGTTCTCATTGTCCAATGCCGGGTCGCACCCGGGAAGGACCAGTTTCCAATACCTGGGTGCGACCTGACATTGGTGATCTGAAAGTGGTATGAGATTTGGGTGGGTTACATTGTCTCTGTGCAGGGTAAATACTGGCTGCTTTATTTTTACACTGCAATTTAGATTTCAGTTTGTACACACCCCACCCAACTCTAACTCTCTCTGCACATGTTATATCTGCCCCACCTGCAGTGCACATGGTTTTGTCCATTAGAGAAAATTTTTGCTGCTGCGATCAGGTCTGAATTAGGCCCTTTTATTTCTGCTCCAAGTTTGGCAAGCTTCTACTGTTTCTGAGTACAGTACACATTACATGGAGTATATTTACTAAGATTATCATTTCTGCCGATTTCAGCAGAGATTAATCTCGGCTGACATCGGCAGTGTGAGAATTTAACTTTTTGAGAAAAAACAGTCATTTACTAAACTACCGTGTTTTTTCAATTCGAATTCACCGAAGTCGACGTAATTTGTATTGCCGGCAGTGTTTTATGGGAGAGACTAGTAAAACACTGCCGGACTTAACACAATGAAGCCCGGCCAGATCAGTGAGATCCGTGCAGGGCTTCATTGTGTACAGTATAGAAAGAGTTAATATTTAAAATAAAATTTGCGTGGAGTACCCCTCTTAAGCATAACCAGTCCCGGGCTCTTTGAGCCGATCCTGGTTGTTTAAATACCGGAGGGAAATTGAGTAGGGTTCCCCGTATTTATACAACCAGCACCAAGCTCTTGGGCTATCCTGGTTCCAAAAATATGGGGGACAAAGACATAGGGGTCCCCCGTATTTTTAAAAACAGCACTGGCCTCCACTAGCCAGGGAGGTAATGCTGCAGCCGGGGGACACTTTTATATAGATCCCTGCGGCCAAAGCATCACTCCCCCCAACTAGTCACCACTGGCTGGGGTTCCCTGGGGAAGTGGGTACCCCTTAAATCAAGGTGTCCCTTCCTCCAGGCACCCAAGGGCCAGGGGTGAAGCCTGAGGCTGTACCCCTCATCCCTGGGCGGTGGATGGGGGTCTAATAGCCAAAATTGTGTAAAAAGAAGGAATATTGTCCCCTGTTGTTGAACTCCAAGTCCTAGCAAGCCTTCCCCGCTTGCTGGTACTTGGAGGAAATAATGGGCCTGTAGTTCCACAACAAAAGAAATACCCAAATACAAACAAAACACACACACACACCGTGAAAGTATAATTTAATTCCACTTACATGCACACTTACACACTCACACATACTGTACTTACCTAGTTATGCTTACGAGGGGGGACCCCACGCAATTTAAAAAAATAAATATTTTTAACTCTTTCTGACACTTTTACACAGAGAAGCATGCATGGATCTCACTGATTCGTGCATGACAGCCAGAAGCAGGTCTATATGAAGGCTCCATTTTTGGATGCATTCTATGCTTTCCCGGCAGTGTTTGGCTATTGTCGGCAGTGATTGAGAATACAAATTATTAGTAAATTCCCGTGTTGTATAAAATAACAGCCGTGTTTGACTGATGGTCTATTGCATGGGTCTTCAACCTGTGGCCCTCCAGCTGCTGTGAAACTACACATCCCAGCATGCCATGCCACAGTTTTGCTATTAAGGTATGCTAAAACTGAGGCAGGGCATGCTGGGATGTGTAGTTCCACAGCAGCTGGAGGGCCGCAGGTTGAAGACCCATGGTCTATTGATTTGTATTTTTTTGGACGGCTGTGTATCTCAATACAAATAGCCCCGACACTGCCGAAATTTGTGTTTAGTAAATTCGGAATAGGGATGTGTCTGCACACACACAATTAGCTAGGTAAACATTAGGAACAATAGTTCCATGAAGGACCCCTGTAAATTATTGGTAATTACCATTTATTGTGGGGGTGCTACCAACTACAGCTGGAATAAGTGCCTACAAGAGAAGAAAAAAAGGGCTGTACTATCGGTGCACATAGAGAGAGGTGGTCTGGTTATCACTTCTCCCTAAAATTTAACTTTTATTATTATTATCATAAAAATAGTGTAGGATGTCTTTATTTAGACTGCAAGTTGAGGCGAAACATAGAGGTTAAAATCATTAACATAGACTAGACATATAAGAGTGCAATGAAAGTTGATGAATGTGAATAAAGATTAAAAATGTGTGTCAGCGTGTTTTATTCTACTGTCCAGAAAATATATAATATTTATCGTACATTAAGCCAGTAATCAATTATTCTTTAATTTGTCCACATTATGTCTACTAGTGTTGATCTCACTGTACAATAATGTATAATATTTTTATGGAAACAATATTCCTATACATTCTGATGAGACATATTAGTGGGACATTAACATTCTATTGACATATGAGAATCTTAAATTTCTGTAGTATAGGGGGTATGTTTGAGAGTGCAGGTCCTAATAATCTCCTATATATTAGCCCTGTGACTCTGTGCCTGGGTGGAGTCACAGACCCTGCCCTGTCTCAGTGTCAGCACACCACACACCATAGCAGAAGGGACCACCAGGCAGACACACCATTCTCTCCCACAAGCCAGCAGTGCACTGACGACCCACACTGCCAGGTAACCCACACACCCTCACCACACACCACCCCTCCCCTGCAAACACCCACCACCACCTACTACACCCGCCTTACCCACCACGGCGCCACACACAGCCGCTACCAAGTCCGCCGCTAGCCCCCCCCCCACACCATCTGTTACAGTGCAGCCGCGCCGTGCAAATACAGTCACGGCTAAACGCCCTCCACACCCCCGTCGCACACATCGCTCCACACTACCGCTCCAAACACTGACTCACGGAGCCCGAGCACACAGCACAGCCAGGCTCCGTCACTACCACTCTCGCTCCCATTCAGCTCCCACTGCCCTTCACCAGCCCCATCACCCGCATCTCTCTTCCACCGGACTACAGGACCGCACAGAGTGCTCACCCTGTCTCACGGAGGCGCCACACACCACACCGCAAGCCTCCCTCACTACCGCGGCAGCTGCGCCTCTGTCACCTCCGTAACCCGCGGCGCTCTGTCTGCCACCTGCGCCTCCGTCACGCGCACCGCTCTCCGCCAGCCCTGTCGCCACTCCACCATCACCCAGCACAAATACACCTCCCGCACCCACCACCATCAGTATAGGAGCCAACTGTAGTACACCCCCACCCCCCTTCCCCACCTTGGCTGATATTGGTGGGGGGAGTCAATAACTTGATGACTGCTATTGTGCTGGAAGGGGGGGGGAAGTATCACCCAACACAATCCTTGAAACAACACCCTCCCCATCTACCCCCAGCCCCCACCACCATCAGCCACACAACAGTATATCTGGCCTAGATAGGAGCCAGCAGTAGTGCCCCCCCCCCCCCCCTTCCCCACCTTGGGAGTAAGGCTGATATTGGTGGCGTGAGGTGGTGTGAAGAAGGGGGGGGGGGGAATAACTTGATGGCTGCTATTGTGCTGGAAAGGGGGAAAGTGGAATGCTTTTATATCATTGTACATATACAGCAAGCAGTTTGCGGCACTCACGGACATTAAACAGGTCAGGAGACAGGTTATTTCAACATTTTCAACATTTTTGTGGATGTGTGACTAAAGGGATTTGTGACTAACATTTAAACGTTGAAATAACCTTTTTCCTCACCTGTTTTATGTCCGTGAGTGCCGCCAAGTGCTTGCTGTATAATCGATTGATGTGGAGGGTATCCGGCAAATACTATAATAAAGAAGCTGTGTCAAATCCTGCTTTGTATCTATCATGCTACATATATATATATATGTATATATATATATATATACATACACACATACATACATACATACACACACACACACATACATACACACACCCACACATACACACACACACACACACACACACACGTGTGTGCGTGTATATATATACACAGAAACCCCCCCTGAAAATGCTGCATTTGCCCCTGTCACAAGACCCTACACCCCATTCACCATCACAGTCCTTTTTCTCATACTACATCTACCCACAAACAAAACAACCATTCCACCACAACTTCACCATCTACTATTCTACACCTTCACTTTTCTGTTGAGTTTAATGGGGCGTAGCCCCTTACGACAGTGTGAAGAGCGCCCGTAGGGCGCGATGAATCACCTAGTGTTACAATAATAGTTCAAAATTCTATACTAAATTTAGACCAAGGCAAATAGATCAATTATTGCTGCTTCTAATTTAGATGCAAGACGCCTTAGCCGTTATTATTTTATCCAGCAGGCAGTAATAACACTAATTGCACCGGTGGGATGTAGTTCTAATAAGTATAGTGAGCGTTATTTATTATATGTATAGTCTACTATGAATATATAGTACACCATCCAAAAGATATATGTATATCTCCTCAATGAAGGCGATGCACTAGATCTAATTCCAGTAGGTGATACACCTTAGAGGATTTATACCTCCCTTAATATTAGGTGTGAATACAAGTTGGATATGTGATAGTTATAGTAATCTGGTGTACACACAATTATTGTCCTTAGAGGAAAGGCACCCTCATTATTAAGGAGTAGTGGCACCCTCTCAGCTAATCACATTCAAATCCATACATATAAAGATGATAAATATATTCCAACTTATATGTGGTAATACTTCATTATGAGGTGTATCACTAGACCAATAAATTATGCACCGCCTTTAAATATCCAGAGTATATTGTTACAGGAACGGATTTTATTTATTCTATATATTCATAGATAACACTAATCTAAATAATGGTTTTATCATAGCTCACCAATTGCACATCACAACTATGTGCTCATTGAGTAATTGTAAATATTAGTATTAAGATATTTATTGCATTTGTCTGCTCAATTCCATCATGTGTGATGTCTGTGATGGAATTGAGCAGACAAATACTATGAATATATAGAATAAATAAAATCCGTTCCTGTAACAATATACAGTGAGATCAACACTAGTAGACATAATGTGGACAAATTAAAGAATAATTGATTACTGGCTTAATGTACGATAAATATAATATATTTTCTGGACAGTAGAATAAAACACGCTGACACATTTTTAATCTTTATTCACATTCATCAACTTTCATTGCACTCTTATATGTCTTGTCTATGTTAATGATTTTAACCTCTATGTTTCGCCTCAACTTGCAGTCTAAATAAAGACATCCTACACTATTTTTATCATAATAATAATAAAAGTTACATTTTATGGAGAAGTGATAACCAGACCACCTCTCTCTATGTGCACCGATAGTACAGCCCTTTTTTTCTTCTCTTGTTGGTGTTTAGTAAATTCCCAATATCACACTTAGAGAAAAAAAAATAGAATGGAATCGAGAGCTTAGTAAATTTCCGCCCATGTCCGCCCTTCAACAACATCCTGCATCAAGGGCAAGTTTTGTTGTCTTTACTCTCTCCAGAGGCAGAACTCTGGGAGGCAACGGAGTCAGCTGCCGCCGGGCTCCTGCTTTGAAGGGGGGCACCTCTCCTCCTGTTCTGTGTGTTCAGCGACATTAATCAATTAAGTTAATTGACATCAGCCGGTATCTCTTTCGCAGCCGACTTCCCCGCTAGTCACTGCACCTTACAAATCACACCCTCTTTATTATAGATATACTGAAAGCAGATATCTTACTGATGAAGCTATTTGCTCCTATAAAGGAAGCATGAGAATTCTAACTATATGAAGTTATTTCTCTGACAATTACACGTAACTTCATATAGTTAGAATTCTCATACTTCCTATGCAAGAGCAGATATCTCCATCAGTAAGGTGCATGCTACCAGTGTAAAAGGTTGTGGGTTCTAATCCTGGATATTACACTTGCAAATTAATTGTCAGAGAAATAATCAGCATTGTGAGTGACTGAGCAGATCTATGTAGTGTGTGGTTGGACCCCTACATAGATCTGCCTGGTTGCAACGGTTTTGTAGTAGCTTCATATAGTTAGAATTAGAGATGAGCGGGTTCGGTTTTACTCTGTGTTACTCGGATCCCAAAACGGCATCTTATTGGCTCACGGATGATATATAGGGGGGGAGGCATCAATATTTTTCTTGCCTCCGGGCAACTGGGATAAACTTACGCCACTGACTCTCTCGATGGCATTATTTAAACTTGCCAAAGGGGTTCAACACAGCCTTGAGAAGCTCTGTTGGATTTTCCCATAGTCAAATAAATATGGAAATGAGTGGACGCTAGCACTTCCTCCTTTCACTAGCAGAGTTACGCTGCTGATGAAATGGAAAAGGAGTGGACTTTCCCCGAGGCTCCAAGTGCATCCTCGGCAGGGTAAATATCAGCATTACAGTATGTCATCATGTATTGCTGCATTTATGTAGACCCATAAGTGTTGCTGTCAGTTTGGAACATGAACCCTCAGAAAATACTTTTACATTTGATTGAACAATACAGTATAAATGTAAGGCTCACTCTGTTTTTCTTTTTGTTAATTCTTTCTAGCTCCTTGTGGATACAATGAGACTACAGGAGATGGTAAAATAATTCAGTATCCCCCATGCAAAACAGGAGCATGGATTGTCCCTGCAATCATGGCCTGTTACCTGTTAGTTGCAAATATTCTTCTAGTAAACCTCCTGATAGCAGTATTTAAGTAAGTCTTTCATTTTATTACTTTTGAGTAAAGACCATGTAAATTTAAGGTGGCCACTTTATGCTGTGGCAAAACATAGAGAGTTGCATTGTTATGGCAAATATATTTGAAAAAAAAAGTGGACAGAGCACAATGTAGGCCCCATATTCTGGTGAACAAAGCACAATGTAGACCCCATATTCTGGTGGACATATCACAATGTAGGCCCTATATTCTGGTGGACAGAGCACAATGTAGGCCCCATATTCTGGTGAACAAAGCACAATGTAGACCCCATATTCTGGTGGACATAGCACAATGTAGGCCCTAAATTCTGGTGGACAGAGAACAATGTAGACCTCGTATTCTGGTGGACAGAGCACAATGTATGCCCTATATTCTGGTGGACACAGCAAAATGTGGAATCCATATTCTGGTGGACAAAGCACAATGTAGACCCCATATTCTGGTGGACAGAGCACAATGTAGGCCCCATATTCTGGTGCACAAAGCACAATGTAGACCCCATATTCTGGTGGACAGAACACAATGTAGGCCCTATATTCTGGTGGACAGAGCACAATGTAGACCCCGTATTCTGGTGGACAGAGCACAATGTAGGCCCCATATTCTGGTGAACAGAGCACAATGTAGGCCCTATATTCTGGTGGATAGAGCACAATGTAGACCCCGTATTCTGGTGGACAGAGCACAATGTAGGCCCCATATTCTGGTGAACACAGCAAAATGTAGGATCAATATTCCGGTAGACAGAGCACAATGTATACCCCATATTCTGGTGGCCAGAGCACAATGTAAGTCCCATATTCTGGAAGACACAGCACAGTGTACACAAGGCCCCATATTCTAGTGGACACAGCACAATGTAGGATCCATATTCTGGTGGACACAGCACAATGTAGGACCCATACTCTGGTGGAAACAGCACAATGTGCAGTAGACTTCATGTTCTGGTGGACATAGCACAATGTAGGACCTCTCTGTAATATGCAAAATGCTACGTTAACCATCCAGAGTCCACTGAGCAGTTTCAGCTGATAGAGATGTGAAGAAATAGAATTATCAGAACAATAAAGGGAGAGACCTTCATGTAAAGCATCCCAATTAACCACTGTATCTGAGCATACTGTGGTCCCCATATATGGACCATTACAAAACTCATATGAAGTAATTCTTCCTCTAATCACCTCCCTCCGGCTGAATCTCCTTAGACTGAGAAACCTATGCAGAGAGCTGGAGAAATGAATATACTGCTATGAGGTATGAAAATGTATTTCTGGTTGCTAGAACGTCTGAAACCTAGGTACAGTAGGCCCTTATACACTGCAGCATGCCAAAAACTCAGACTGTCTAAATGAAAATGGGTAATCCTAACAAAATCTACTATTCACTGTACCAAATTATATATAGTATTTATAATTGAAGTTTTAAAACTTAACCAAATATTCCAAACATACTGTATATCCATAATATACTTCTGTGAAAGTTACGTAATGTGAAACTATTTTCAAATCAAAAAATTTGTAAACTAAATTTAAAAAAAGTTCAGCTATACGGAACTATTTATTAAACTGTTTTTGCTGAAAATGCAGTTATCATAGGATGTCCGCATTAATTAAGTATTCCCCAAATATATTAATGGGTATATTCAATTGAAGTCGGATCCATTCCGACATTCATTTGTCGGAATGGATCCGACCTGGGCTATTCAATGACATCTCATTTCGACTTTTAAAAAGTTGAATTGAGATGCGGGAGGGGAGACGGGGGAGAGCCGCGGGCAGACGGGGGAGAGCAGCGCTACAGCAGCAGCTATATAGCCGCTGCTGTAGCAATGCTCTCCCCCGTCTGCCCACACCTCTCCCCCATCTCCACCTCCCCAGTCTTTCTGCCTCTCCCCGTCCCTACTCTCTCAGTCCCTGCATCACAGCTGCCGCTCATGGCAGCGTCCACCCGGCTCCAGCAAGCGAGGTCTCGCTTGCTGGAGCTGGGTGGATGCTGCTGTGAGCGGCGGCTGTGACAGCCTCCAGCGCTGCTCACCCTGTGCCCGCCTCGGCTCTCCCTGTCCCCGCCTCGGCTCTCCCCGTCTCTGGCGCTGCTCTCCCCATCTCACTTCGACTTTTTTAAAGTCGAATTGAGATGGTCGAAAAGGGGGCCAAAACCAATTGGTTTTGGCCCCGTTTTCGACACAAGCACGTGGATCGGCAGATATTCCGCCGATCCACGTGCTTTTCGACAAGTCGAATTCCTCGCTAAAAAATTTGGGGTTATATCGAATAGGTCGGAACCCCTTCCGACCTAAAAAAGTCGAAAACGGTCATCTTTTCAACAGATGGCAGTTTTCGACTTCAATTGAATATACCCCTAAGAGGGTAATACAGCAAATATCTGCAGTTTTACTTTAGATAGCAACAGCAATCCCAACACTTATGGAAGTGCGCATGTTCACTTGGCTGATTAGTAAGCAACTTTTACCTTAGCATTGCAATTGTCATTTTAACTGGCCAAACCCTGTCACCTTTGGTGAGGTCTCCAAAAAAGAAAAAGCGCCTCTAAGAGCCTAAGCTAACATGCTGCTCGCTGCTCTCAAAGATATAGAATATTAGCAACCCTACAAAGACAACAGAAAACAAGAAAATAGAGAGCGCAAGCAGACTAAATTAACAATATTTAATTAAAACTGCACAAAAGAAACAGTATATTAAGTGCAATTGATAAAACATAAAACATAAAATTATGAACAAATGGGATCCTCCAGCTTACAGTCCATTAGATGCAATAATGAATTCCGAATTATGCAGTCAAAAGCTCCTTCTATTCAGAGCAATGAATTCATCAATTTGTATTTAAATAATTTTGCAGATCATTCACTTCTCTAAAAAGTTATTTATTCCGGAAGGTCACTTTTATTAAATAACAAATGTGCTGCTTGCTCCAGCACTTTAAATTCCAAATGGGTAGCAGCTTTATATGTAGAAAACAGTCTTCCAATGTGCTTTACAGCGGCTCCGTCTACCGCTCTCTCTGAAACACACTGGGGAATCTTTCAATGAGATAGCCGCTTACCACACCCGGATGAATTCAGCTTCACGGCACTGGAAACCACCATACACCAAGCGGCTGTACCGCAACCTCCCAAATGGAATGAACGACGGCCACGGTCCCCGTTTAGCAAGGCGGACCAATGCAGGTGGCTGTGATGAAAACGGATCCACTGGTGCGGTGCAGAAATTGTAGGAGATGATGGATGTCAACAGCATAAATGGAGAGTGCCGGGATCCCAAGTCCAAAAAGACCCTGACGCGTTTCTCGACCTATGTACACTGGTCGTTTCCTCAGAGGGAGAAAGTCCTCAAAGGTGGCAGAACAAGGCTGTTAAGAGCAGGGAAGGGCAGAAGTACTGCAGGATGGGCATTGCTCTCTGTATTATATCGCTGTCACTGCATTACTCTCTGCATTATATGGTGGTCACTGCATTGCTATTCTTTATTAAATGGTGGTCACTGCGTTGCTCTCTGTATTAAATGGCAGTCACTGTATTGCTCTATTTATTATATGTATGGCAATCACTGCATTACTCTCTGTATTAAATGGTGGTCACTGTGTTGATCTCTTTATTATATGTATGACAGTCACTGCATTGTTTCTGCATTATATGGCAGTCCCTTCGTTGCTCTCTGCATTATATAGTGGACATTTCTATGCTCCCTGCAGTATATGGCGGTCATTGCAATGTTTTGTATATAATATGGTGGGCATTGGAACACTATCTGCCACACCCTTCAATCAGCTGGTCACACCTTTTTTAGCTTTGCACCACCTCCCATCAGTGGCCCCATACCACTGCATTCCCCCTGTGTACCCTTCATGCCCCAGTTCATCAATGTACTGTATAGGCTACATGAACTTTTTTTTATTTTTGTGGAGAAGGCCAGTTAACTATTGCTTGCTTATATGCACAAGCTCAGCTGGGTTTGAGCTTGGAAGTAAAGCAGTTGTTTAAGTGATCACTTTACTCTTTAGCTTTTGCTGGCATAGGCTCTTATCATAGTCTGAGTTCTGACATAATCACAATTGTAAATGGCCCTGAAAAAGCATTCCACAGTGTGATTGATAGGGAATGACAATTTTCGGTGCCACAGCATAACAAATAATGAATTAGCACCATAGTCTAATGTATCACTCGAGGGGAGGAATCCAATTACCTGTGCTGAAGTGCGGCTTTATGCTGCACTGATGGTATCACCAGATTTGCAGACTTTTGTTTGTAGCCTCTTAGGGCTGTGAGCAAAAATGTGTGAGTATGGCAGTAGAAGTAGCCATAGGGGGCAAATTTGGGTGCCGTTGCAGGCGTATACTCTACATGTCACAGCAACGGCAACTCGCTCCTCCCCAAGATTGAAATGTTGGAATAATGCAGAAGTATTACATCTGGGTTTTTACCTTTATAATGTTGCAGATATATAGAATCCAAAACTTTTTGTATACTTATAAACCATATACAGTAGGACACACATTTTACTGTATTTCTAGAGTTTTTTGTGTTTGCATATATCCTGTGTGTGCATTTCTTTTGTACTGATCCACTGTACAGTATGTAATATATGGCAGCATTTAGTTTAGGATTCATGACTAATTTGCATGTTAAATAATAAAGATCTCAGAAAGTAAAGCACGATTTCAAATGAAATGCCAAAATGTTACACATGTACTGTTGTCCACAGAATGTGATTAGCAGCTCAAGCCAACTGTGTGTCTGCCTATTCTTCCGACCTGAATTCACATTGTTATCTCTTTTTCCCCCTCTAGTAACACATTCTTTGAAGTCAAGTCAATATCAAACCAGGTTTGGAAATTCCAGCGGTACCAGTTGATAATGACATTTCATGAAAGGCCTGTCTTGCCACCACCATTGATTATTTTCAGCCATTTCACTATGATATGTAAACATCTGTGCTGTCGCTGGAGGAAACATGAAAGTGACCAAGATGAAAGAGACTATGGACTAAGTAAGACTTGTGCTGTATAATACATATATACAGTACATGTATACACTACAACAAGACAGTATATTCATATATATAGAGGCACTTTATTTAAACATTAATAACAGTTTTGATCAAAGATTGTTACCCCTACCAGCTGTTGTGACAGTTACTTATTCAGGCATTTAAACCTGGAGAAGTTTGAAAGCATAAACTCTGCATTGAATGTTGTCAGTGTACCTCATTAAACAGTGAGGCCAGTGAGGGATCATCTGTATACAGTATAACAAGTTTTTAGTTCACTCTGGGGTCTATTTATGAAGCAGTGAAAAAAGTGGAGAAGTGAGCCTGTGGAGAAGTTGCCCATGGCAACCAATCAGCTGCTCCGTACAATTGTATAGTATGCAAATTATAAATGTTACATCAATGCTGATTGGTTGCCATGGGCAACTTCTCCACTGGCTCACTTCTCCACCCATTTCACTGCTTCATGAAGAGACCCCTCTGTTTTCAAATTTATCCAAGTTGCCAGGTCAGGTCTGGAGTAGCATGTGTCATGCCCTGGCACGGTGAGTAGCTCAAATTTACAAAGGACACTAGGCATCAGCTCTCCACTCATTTTCATTTCTTGCTTTAAATCCTTTTAATCCATGAGCATTTCCTGAAAGCAGAATGATCACATGTTTAAATTATATCTATTTTTCAGCTGGCAACGGTAATTCTCATGAGGCTGTGAGATTTATCTACTTAGTTTATGTGCAAATATTTATGTAAACATTTGAAATGATGGGTTCCAGAATGTTTTGTAAGCTGCAAATATCACTTAGTTTCTACTGCAGTGTTGGTGTATAAAAATTCATAAACCGCAATTGTAATGTATGCAGACGATAAAATGTATCACATAGCATATTAACTTTATTAAGGTGTCATTTAATTTATTTATTAACCTTTATTTATTAACGCAGCACTTAACAGAGAGAATGTTTAATTATTCAAATCTGCCTTCTATCCCAGTGGACATTATAGACTAAATATGCCACCACAGAAATATTTCTTTCTTAATAATGGTATAAACTGTTACCACCCAGGGATCACTTACAGAACTGATATTATAGTGCAATGTTTTAGAATACAGGGTGAGTTTAAATGTTACAGTATGCTATAATGAGGAGAGGTGAGCAACATCGCAAGCAATTAGCCGCTTAAGAACAGTGCAATGTTCGTGTCCAGTTACAATGGGTAAGTGTCTGGTATTAGTAGGGCAACAAAGCACCTCACTGGCTCAATTACTAACAGAATATGTGATACATGTTATAATGATTACAGGTGTTGGCTCACACATAAACCCAGATTTATCAAGCCTTGGAGAGTAATAAATTGCACGGTGATAAAGTACAAATCAATCAGCTCCTAACTGTAATTTTTCAAACACAGCCTGTAACATGACAGTTAGAAGCTGGTTGGTTGGTACTTTATCACTGTGCAATTTCCGCTCTCCAAGGCTTGATAAATCTGGGCCATAGTTTTAGTGGTCTCAGAATATGTTACGCAGGGATTACTTTTAGCAAATCTCTATCGGTATCCAGATGATAGATTGACAATGTATAGGACAACTGTCAATAGGTCGACACCATAAGGTTGACATGCAATAGGTCGACAGGTGCAAAAGGTCGACAGGGACAAAAGGTTAACAGATGAAAGGTTGATAGGTACATGAGGTTGACAGGTTCAAAAGGTTTAGATGAAAATGATAGACAAGAAAATAGTTGACATATATATTAAATGGTTTGCACATGTTTTTCAATATCTGCTTGATTTTCTACCCACGTGAACTGGGAATGGTAACCTGTGGCGAGCAGAGTGAGTCACCAAGCCTGAAGCATGGCAAGAAAAGCGAGCCCATGAGGGTCAAAGTTTCTGCTGCTGGTGGTCAGATAACAGTAAAAATTAAAGATTTGACACAAAATAACAGAAACAACATGTGTCGACCATTTGTGTGTCAACTATTTCCATGTCGACAGTTCTTCTGTTGAAATTTTGTGCTTGTTGACCTAATGCATGTCGACCATTCACTGTCGACCTAAACATTGTCAATCTATTAATCCACACCCCTCTCTATCCTTTTCATTTCGTATATGTTTCCTTTTCAGTGCTGACAAATGAATCCACTTTCTTTCCAAAGCTACATGTCTCAATTGGATTATTGCAGCCTACAGCTAATTAGCCTGTATGCTACTCCCTTGCTCCTCAATAGTCTATTGTTAACCTACATTTACAGTATGTAGTGCCAAAGTATTATACAGCACTTTACACAAGCTTTTTAAACAATCACACCAGTACCTGCCCCAGTGGAACTTACAGTCTAAAATCTTAACACACATCAGGGTAGAGTTATGCAACATTTATGATATTTTGAAGTAAATGAAAACACTAGTAGAAAATCCAAGTGAATAAGGAGATAATAAACAAGCAACTCACAGATATTGCCCTGGTTGGAGTCAAATCCATGGCCATGCTCAGTGAGGCGGCAATGCTAATCACTGTGCCACTTTGTTTATTCCACCGACAGGTTTGTCTCCCTCTTTCCAGAACTCTTCCTACTCACTCTCTACTCAAGGCTTTTATGACTTCTTGATATTATTAAGTAATCATTCTCAACATCAAAGCACTGCACACATCTGTACATGCTTGTATATCACCTCTTTTTTCCACGTGCACTTGGACGGATACTTCACTCCTCTGAAAGCTGCATCCTATCTGCACTAATCTCTTTCTCTACTACTACCAATTCACAGAATACTGCTTTCTCCTCGGATGTGCCTAAGCTTTGCTATCTATCCCTTCTGCATGTAAGTCCACACTCTCTCTATCCAAGGCATCTCTTAAATCACACTGTGGCAATCTCTGCCTATAACTCAGCCACTTAGTAACATGACCAGTACTTTAATGATTGTGCTTATATACTTGCGCTCTAAACTTATGAACATATCCACCTTTCTCCAGTTCTGGTGCTATTAATGTGCAGCACGTCTCTAGAGAGTGTGTGTGTTTTGCATCAGTAGGCACTGTAGATTATACAGTATATACTTTCATTGTTTCTACTTAGGATGACCCCCACCACCATTTCCTCTGTTAGGGTATTTCAAGGCTCTGTTCTCAACCATCTGCTTTCCTCAGCTAAAGTTTCTCTCTTCTCTTGTAAACTAATACATACACTCAGCCTTGACTATCGCATCTATGCAGACACCACCCAAATATACCTCATTTACCCTGGCATCCTTCTTTCTTTTTGTTTATTGTTTCTAACTGCCCATCGCCATTTCCACTTGGATGCCTTAACATAATTTAAAGCTCCATATATCCAAAATATAACCGATCATCTTTTCCCCTTCCTGTGTTACACCAGTCAATATCAAATACCTTCCTAGTTCTTCATGCTCATTGACTCTGTATCATCCAAATGTCAGCCTCCAGCTTTACTCCACACATCCAGGCCTTTGTACTCTCAACCTGAACTTTCCCTGTATACACTCCTTTCTCACTATGGACAATACTAATGCCCTTGTCCATTCTCTGACCTTGACTGCTGCAATTTCCTGATTGACTTTTCACTCATCTGAGTGTCTGTTACAATATTACTAACTATACTAAATCCTCTGGCAATAGTGATCTTCCTCCCTTGCTGCCCATTCACTATGCAAATACCTAAACTGGCTCCTGATTACCCACTATAAAGCACTCGTACATCTATGACCTTATCATGATGTTTTCCCCCACTCACCCTCTTAAATCTACCTCTACCCTGCTGTAAGCCATAACCACCACTCACTCCAGGCTCCAAGGTTTCTCCCCACTTATGGAACCTGCTATCCTACCTGATAAGACTCTCTCCCAGCTTTCAATCTTTAAGGAACTTACTTTAAAACCCCATTTTCATTATAGTCTGTTTCGTATCTAGTTCCACTGCCCTTTGTACCTTCTTTCTTTGCTCCCCTTTATTAACATTGTGTGCATCTTGTGTCTGCCTGGTGCTGCAGTTTTGTGACTCCTTACAAATAAATGATATGATGGTGATGATAGTCTGGGGAGTATGTATACAGCACCTATTACATTGGTGTGATGCTCACTGCACTAAGGTGGGGGGAATAGCTAGATCTACATCACTAGACTTGATCAGTAATAACACTAATGCCAGCCATACATTAGGACTACTCACATTAGATGCGAGTCGTCCCATGACTCCTCCTCCCCCCCAGTCAGATCCCCGGCGTACGACACGTCGTAAGCTGCTTTTGCACCTTACAATCTATCGTACGATCCGCAAGTGACTACTACCTGGATCGAATGATCATATGTGCAGCACATACTGTGTGATCAGTTGACGCACATCGCATCATAATCGCACCCAAAGCATACACAATGTGCATGCGATGGAGTCAATGACGCGTCAATATTGTGTATTCGTACACGATATCGACCTAGTGTACTGTATGGCCAGCTTAAAGAGTAATAGGCTACTGTACTGTGATGATACCAGTGATCCCAACCCAAGAAGAACATATTGGGTTGGGACCACTATTATTATTATTATTTGCTGTTATTTCTATTGTTGCCATTATTTACACTTATTTACATAGTACCACTGATTTACAATCCGGGGCAAACAAGGTAATAAAATAAGACTAACAGCTAACAGATTTGGAGAAAAATTTACACCATGATTTGCTCTGAATAGTACCGGGGTGTAAAATTTCCTGCTTAAACACTTAGAAAAGCAACAACATATGTACACTTAGTAATATTCTCCCCTTATTGTAAAAGGCCCCTCAAAAATACAGGTATGAGTTTAATACAATAGGTTAAGAGCCACAGATTGCATTTGGTCAGTTCAGATTGTATTGAGAAAAAGTGTGTAGTGGGGCTATGGGACTGATTTAGCAGTGGATGCTATTTTGATGATTACAGAGTTGTCTGATGTCTTAAGAGATGCGCATGTGCAGAGGCATCATCCGGTGTGGTGACACCCAGTACGCACCCTGGATCTCCCGCATGGGCAGCAGAAATGGGGCGTGGTCACATGTAAAAGGGGTGTGACCATATATAAAGGGGTGTGGCCTCACAGGGGAGCCTGAGCTCATCACTACTGTACTCAGCTTTAGACTATAGTACAGTAGTAAAAGAAGGAGCTTCAGTCCTTTGATAATTTTGGCTTAAGAGGAATGTTTTCAGAGACCACCTGAAAGTCATCTAGATAGAGGAAGTCTTGTATGAGGAATGGAGTTCAACCTTATAACATCTCTGCAGTCAGGAAAAGGAGCAAGAAATGAGTGTATGTCGGTGACTTTAAAAAAAAATGTCAAGAAAAACTAGTCTAGCTGCTCTATTTAAATTGAATTGTAGGGGTGAAAATACAGTAAGGTGAAGGCCAATAAGAAGGGAATCATAGCAATCAATGTTGGGGAATATTAGCCTATACCTTTTAATGCAGTGGCAAAGTGGCATGTGTTAGGTATACAGTATGAGATGTTTCTGAACATGGATGGAACAAGATTTGGATACAGATTGGATGTGGGGGGATGACAACAAAGGACAGTTAAGAGTGAGATAGAACACCTACA
The DNA here is from genome assembly GCF_028390025.1 of Pseudophryne corroboree. Taxonomy (NCBI): domain Eukaryota; kingdom Metazoa; phylum Chordata; class Amphibia; order Anura; family Myobatrachidae; genus Pseudophryne; species Pseudophryne corroboree. The sequence continues at coordinate 508,992,828 of NC_086444.1, forward strand.
TACAGTAGCAAGCTTGAGAAGTAGGGTTATTGTCCTGTTGTTAATGATAATAATGTGCTATGTAGTTAATAGCTTTTGTTGGCGTGTGGAAAGATTAATAGCTCACTTTCGGGAAATAACAATTGGGGAAATGAGAAGACATATGGGAGAAAGTAATATGGGTTAACAAAGAGGTGGAAGACCTGAGGGGGGGGGGGGGGATAGATAAGTACAGCTGTCACCTGTGTACAGGTGATGATGCAATGCAATCCACTTCAGAAGGCAATTACAAAAGCAGTAACACCCAGGAAATCTAAGTGGACCTGATAATAATATAATGCATCTTCTGAGAGACAGACTGTTTAATGTAATAAGTTATGACTTACATGTCAGAGAGAGACATACAAAGAGAGAGAGAGAGAGAGAGAGGCGTTGGGAGGGAATCTTAAAAAAAATTCTTGCATAAAAAAAGAAGTAAAAATGATTACTATTAGTATTATGGCAGAAGAAGAAAATGCCCAATTACTCTGTATTTTTCTATTTTTATGTGCTTAAATCTTCAAGCAATTAACATAAAAAGCAAACTTTATATGTATACAGTACTTGTCATCGTACCTGTACACGGGGTATTAGTTGCGTTACATTACAGCCTAATAGCACCGAGAAGCAATGTAACGTAAATCCATATTATTCCAACTATGTAAACTACTGCAGACTTCATTCTACATTTTGCAATGAACATATGCTAACGACAGGTCTGTTACATGTGAAAGAAACAATATTTAGAATTCACATGATGCAGTAAACTGATATAAATAACATTCCTTTCAGAGCATATTGAAATAGTAGTCAGCTTTTCATGGTTTTAATTTGTGTTTGCAGCACATAGACATTGTGTACTAGTCAATGCTCCATAGCACAGTAATATTATTATTGCAAAATGGTTAAGAAGCCTAAAATATAATAGGTTAGAACAGAAGATGGAGTAGCTTTAATCATTTTGTCATCACACATCAGAAAATTGAATAATACCCATAGACAAAGAATCCCTTTTCTGTTAAGGGACTACATTTGTACCGACTCTGAATGTCAGGTGTCACACATGGCACAGCGAGAATAAAATCTCTCAGTTAATTGCCATTCTGACCTTGTCTTCACTGTCTACGCTTTTCTCCTGTGCTGTCTAGAGTACAGTCTGACCATGATTTAAACGGATATTTTTGATGTTTTACAAGGACAATATACACAATAGACATTGTCATCATGTTTGTAAGGAGCAGAATAGATAGGGATTCTATGGGGGGTATTCAGAGTTGTTTGAAAAGTCAGTTAGGTGTCTGTTTTTTCCTATTTAATAGACAAGAAAAAAACAGACACCCAGTCGACTTTTCAAACATTTGAATTCCCCCCTATGGGCGGGATGTATTAGATACATCACCGCCCCTCGCCGCGCATCGCAGCTATGTTGATCGCATATGTACTAACATATGCGATCAATATCGCAATGCGGTGACGGAGGCCCCCCGCGATACCTATGAGATGGTGTGCGGGGGGTCTCCGTCACCTCCCCGGGATCTTCACCTGCTCCCCTGCCGGGAAGCAGGCAGCAGGCTGTCCCCGTTGCCTCCTCCTCCCCCTGCAGCCGGAAGGACCTCCAGCTGCGTTGCTAGGGGAAGGAGGAGATTACCTCCTGGCTCCAGGCTTCCTGGAGGAATGTATGCCGGCGGGGAGGGGGGTCGGCGTCTGCGGCAGGTTGCGGCGGCCAGCGAAAAGAAGCCCATAGGATTCTATAGGGAATCGCCATCCAGAGATGGCGATACCCTCATCGGCGAAAACGCGGCGGTCGGGTGATAGTACATTTGAAAATGCGGTAAAACCCCTGAAAACGGGGGTTTTACCGCATTTTTTCTTTAATACATCCTGCCCTATGTGTCTTCTTGTTTTCAAGACAGTACTGGTTTATTAACTGGAAACATTAAATCCAGAATACTTACTTAGAGTATTAATGCTATCAATTAACAGACTTAGTGAAAGTAGGGACATGTAACTGTTTACTGAATTTAGCAACACTAGAAGCATCATTTGAATTATATGGATAAAGTCAATTCCATGTCACAGACATGGATGTTAGGTTTTCGCATTTCAAAAGAAGGGAGTTTTAAACATAGGCAAAGAATGAGTTGGGGAGAATATCCGTGGCACTACCCACTTTTATTTATTCTTTGAATTATCATTACTGCCGAGTTTCTGGAAGATCCTGTGGTAGGAGGTCTCTGTGTGAACTAAGGAGAAGGGGGGATCTTGTGTCATAAATTTTGTCATAAAGGCCCATTTCCACTGCAAAATGCAGAAGTCATGGACAGAATGTGGGAGGATTGTCTTACATTACGGTAGGCAAGTATGATTAATGCTAAGGTGGCAGATTTGAATAAAGTTATATTTATTTGGATAAATATCCATTTTATAGTAGTTCAGGCATTCACAACATCAGTCCTCAAGGCACGCTAACAGTGTAGGTTTTAGTAATATCCATGCATAAGAACAGGTCATTTAGGGCCTAATTCAGACCTGCAGCAAAATTGTTCTCTAATGGGCAAAACCATGGTGGTCATTCCGAGTTGTTTGGCCTCTAGCAGTTTTTAGCAGCCGTGCAAATGCTATGGGAGTGTATTTTAGCTTAGTAGAAGTGCGAACGAAAGGCTCGCAGAGCGGCTACAAAGTTTTTTTGTGCAGTTTCAGAGTAAAACCTACTCAGCGCTTGCGATCACTTCAGATTGTTCAGTTCCTGTTTTGACGTCACATATACGCCCAGCCACGCCTGCGTTTTTCCTGGCACGCCTGCGTTTTTTCGAACACTCCCTGAAAATGGTCAGTTGCCACCCAGAAACACCCGCTTCATGTCAATCACTCTGCGGCAACCAGTGCGACTAAAAAGCTTCATTAGACCCTGTGTGAAACTACATCGTTCGTTGTAATAGTTCATCACGAGAGAGAGAGAGAGTTTCATCTGGGTGGGTTATTTTGTTTCTGTGCAGGGTAAATACTGGCTGCTTTATTTGTACACCGCAATTTAGATTTCAGTTTGAACACACCCCACCCAAATCTAACTCTCTCTGCACATGTTATATCCAGTGGTGCCGAGAGAGGGGGGGGAGATGGTACAAATTACCCGGGCCCAGGTCTGATGGAGGGGCCCAGTGAGGGTCCAGTAGGGGCCTAGGCCCCCTCCCTCTTACCTAGCAGCAGCAGCTGCAGCTCTTTTCCACAGCCCAGCACACGCTGCTGTGTACTGGGCTGCAGTATAGCCATGGAGGTGCTTAAAATACTTTTTTTTTTTCAGTATTTTTTTCTAAGGGTACATGACCACACCTCCTGTGATTAGGCCACGCCCTTCAGAAAGTACCTGGGCCCATCCTGGCTCTTGACTACCCTGGTTATATAGGCCCTTAATTAGTACCTCTGTCATACTGATTTGTCATACTGTGCTGAATCCTGCACTGTTAGTGTGCCTTGTGGGACAGAGGTTGGTAAGCCTGCTGTAGATATTGCACTAAGGTTTTTATTGCTACAAATGGGTCCTATTTTTATTTAGCAAATTAAACGAAGAGGATTGTGCTTGGATATAATCCTCTTTATGTAAACGTATGTCTTACCACTTATCCTCTGCATCAGAACACATTGTGCTAGGAGTGAACTGGATCACCCATGTGCCCATGTATATGTAGGCTACTGCTTGCAACGTGGATTCTTCTGTACTCTTAAAAACGTAGGCTGGAAGGTACCAAAGTGCGGCACTGAATGCTGTTTTAAAAAGCGAACTGTATTTTTATTAAACTGCAGTGTGTTTAAACTTGCATAGTGTTGCAGCTGTAAAAGATGCAAACCTCATGTGGATTATAGTAAATTGCATGCAGATTATATGAACAGCTGGCTTGTAAACTAAACCAGATGCAAAGACAATTTGTGCCTGATGTAGGAGTTTTATGGGTCTTTAGTCCTTAGTAAATGTTGTCACATTGCTGCGCCTATGCGGATGATTTGACTCTGTAATTTGGAGACATAGATAGTATGGTTTATGTCTATGACCAGTACAGTTAGTGCCTGAAGACACACATTTACAATGCCCCTTCTTAGTATGTAGTAATTACAGAGGGACAGTCACATTTGTGGGATTATGTCCACGTCCTGTTTTGCTGGGGGTTGGGCCGTAGACACCCATGAGTGGAAATAGTTCCTATTGGTCGGCATGCCGACCACCGGGATTGTGAGGGGGCGGGATGTAAGGGGAGGTATTATGACCGGCGGTAAGGGGAGGTTTTATGACCAGTCACATAACTGCATCCCGTCTCGACTGTGTGTGGCATAAAACAATGTCTTTGTTTCTGGTAAAAATATCCACGGAGGATCAGACCACTATGATGCAGCACACACCCTACCCTGATTTACAATGTTGGGAGATATGATATCTTAAGATAAGTTTACAGTTCTGTTTCTCTGACGTCCTAAGTGGATGCTGGGACTCCGTAAGGACCATGGGGAATAGCGGCTCCGCAGGAGACTGGGCACAACTAAAAGAAAGCTTTAGACTACTGGTGTGCACTGGCTCCTCCCACTATGACCCTCCTCCAGACTTCAATTAGAATCTTGTGCCCGGCTGAGCTGGATGCACACTAGGGGCTCTCCTGAGCTCCTAGAAAGAAAGTATATTTTAGGTTTTTTATTTTACAGTGAGATCTGCTGGCAACAGACTCACTGCAGCGAGGGACTAAGGGGAGAAGAAGCGAACCTACCTAACTGGTGGTAGCTTGGGCTTCTTAGGCTACTGGACACCATTAGCTCCAGAGGGATCGAACACAGGACCCGACCTCGATCGTTCGGTCCCGGAGCCGCGCCGCCGGCCCCCTTACAGAGCCAGAAGCAAGAAGTGTTCCGGAAAATCGGCGGCAGAAGACTTCTGTCTTCAACAAGGTAGCGCACAGCACTGCAGCTGTGCACCATTGCTCCTCATGCACACCTCACACTCCGGTCACTGATGGGTGCAGGGCGCTGGGGGGGGGCGCCCTGAGGGCAATATAATACACCTTGGCTGGCAAATCTACACCATATATAGTCAGGAAGGCTATATAGGTGTAAAAATACCCCTGCCAGAATTCCAGAAAAAGCGGGAGAAGTCAGCCGGAAAAGGGGCGGGGCCATCTCCCTCAGCACACTGGCGCCATTTTTCCCTCACAGCTCCGCTGGAAGGACGCTCCTTGGCTCTCCCCTGCAGTGTCAAGCTACATAAGGGTAAAAAAGAGAGGGGGGGCACTAAATTTAGGCGCAGTATACATATATATAATAAGCAGCTATAAGGGAAAAAACACTCATTTATAGTGGGATCCCTGTGTTATATAGCGCTCTGGTGTGTGCTGGCATACTCTCTCTCTGTCTCCCCAAAGGGCTTTGTGGGGTCCTGTCCTCTGTCAGAGCATTCCTGTGTGTATGCGGTGTGTCGGTACGGCTGTGTCGACATGTTTGATGAGGAGGCTTATGTGGAGGCGGAGCAGATGCCGATAAATGTGATGTCACCCCCTGCGGGGTCGACACCTGAGTGGATGGTTCTGTGGAAGGAATTACGCGACAGCGTCGACTCCTTGCATAAAAGGTTTGACGACATACCAAATATGGGACAGCCGGCTTCTCAGCCTGTGCCTGCCCAGGCGTCTCAAAAGCCATCAGGGGCTCTAAAACGCCCGCTCCCTCAGATGGCAGACACAGATGTCGACACGGATACTGAATCCAGTGTCGACGACGATGAGACTAATGTATCTTCCAATAGGGCCACACGTTATATGATTGAGGCAATGAAAAATGTGTTGCATATTTCTGATGTTACCCCGGGTACCACAAAAAAGGGTATTATGTTTGGAGAGAAAAAACTACCAGTTGTTTTTCCTCCATCTGAGGAATTAAATGAAGTCTGTGAAAAAGCGTGGGCTTCCCCAGATAAGAAACTGGTAATTTCTAAGAGGTTACTAATGGCGTACCCTTTCCCGCCAGAGGATAGGTCACGTTGGGAAACATCCCCTAGGGTGGATAAAGCGCTCACACGCTTGTCAAAGAAGGTGGCACTACCGTCTCCGGATACGGCCGCCCTGAAGGAATCTGCTGATAGAAAGCAGGAGGCTATCCTGAAGTCTATATATACACACACAGGTGTTATACTGAGACCAGGTATTGCTTCAGCATGGATGTGCAGTGCTGCAGCTGCGTGGTCAGATTCCCTGTCGGAAAATATTGATACCCTAGACAGGGACACTATATTGCTAACCGTAGAGCATATTAAAGACGCACTCTTATACATGAGGGATGCACAGAGGGATATTTGCCGGCTGGCATCTAAAATAAGTGCAATGTCCATTTCTGCCAGGAGAGGGTTATGGACTTGGCAGTGGACAGGAGATGCAGATTCTAAAAGGCACATGGAAGTTTTGCCTTATAAGGGTGAGGAGTTGTTCGGGGTTGGTCTCTCGGACCTCATTTCCACAGCAACAGCTGGGAAGTCTACATTTTTACCCCATGTTCCCACACAGCCAAAGAAAGCACCGTATTATCAGGTACAGTCCTTTCGGCCCAATAAGGGCAAGCGGGTTAAAGGCGCGTCCTTTCTGCCCAGAGGCAGAGGTAGAGGGAAAAAGCTGTAGCATACAGCCAGTTCCCAGGAGCAAAAGTCCTCCCCCGCTTCCTCTAAGTCCACAGCATGACGCTGGGGCTCCACAGGCGGAGCCAGGTACGGTGGGGGCCCGTCTCAAAAATTTCAGCGAACAGTGGGCTCGCTCACGGGTGGATCCCTGGATCTTTCAAGTAGTATCTCAGGGGTACAAGCTGGAATTCGAGACGTCTCCCCCCCGCCGTTTCCTCAAATCTGCCTTGCCAACAACTCCCTCAGGCAGGGAGGCAGTGTTAGAGGCAATTCACAAGCTGTATTCCCAGCAGGTGATAGTAAAGGTGCCCCTACTTCAACAAGGACGGGGTTACTATTCCACAATGTTTGTGGTACCAAAACCGGACGGTTCGGTAAGACCCATTTTAAATTTGAAATCCTTGAACACGTATATAAAAAAATTCAAGTTCAAGATGGAATCGCTCAGGGCGGTTATTGCAAGCCTGGACGAGGGGGATTACATGGTATCACTGGACATCAAGGATGCTTACCTGCATGTCCCCATTTACCATCCTCACCAGGAGTACCTCAGATTTGTGGTACAGGATTGTCATTACCAATTCCAGACGTTGCCGTTCGGTCTATCCACGGCTCCGGGGGTCTTTACCAAGGTAAGGGCCGAAATGATGATACTCCTTCGAAAGAAGGGAGTTTTAATTATCCCGTACTTGGACGATCTCCTGATAAAGGCGAGGTCCAGGGAGCAGTTGTTGGTCGGGGTAGCACTATCTCGGGAGGTGCTACAACAGCACGGCTGGATTCTAAATATTCCAAAGTCACAGCTGGTCCCTACGACACGTCTACTGTTCCTGGGGATGGTTCTGGACACAGAACAGAAAAAAGTGTTTCTCCCGGAGGAGAAGGCCAAGGAGCTGTCATCTCTAGTCAGAGGCCTCCTAAAACCAAAACAGGTGTCGGTGCATCACTGCACGCGGATCCTGGGAAAGATGGTAGCTTCCTACGAAGCAATTCCATTCGGCAGGTTCCATGCAAGAACCTTTCAGTGGGACCTGTTGGACAAGTGGTCCGGATCGCATCTTCAGATGCATCGGCTGATAACCCTGTCTCCAAGGACCAGGGTGTCTCTGCTGTGGTGGCTGCAGAGTGCTCATCTTCTCGAGGGCCGCAGATTCGGCATACAGGACTGGGTCCTGGTGACCACGGATGCCAGCCTTCGAGGCTGGGGGGCAGTCACACAGGGAAGAAACTTCCAAGGACTATGGTCAAGTCAGGAGACTTCCCTGCACATAAATATTCTGGAGCTGAGGGCCATTTACAATGCCCTAAGTCAGGCAAAACCCCTGCTTCAAAACCAGCCGGTACTGATCCAGTCAGACAACATCACGGCGGTCGCCCATGTAAACCGACAGGGCGGCACGAGAAGCAGGACGGCGATGGCAGAAGCCACAAGGATTCTCCGATGGGCGGAAAATCACGTGTTAGCACTGTCAGCAGTGTTCATTCCGGGAGTGGACAACTGGGAAGCAGACTTCCTCAGCAGGCACGACCTCCACCCGGGAGAGTGGGGACTTCATCCAGAAGTCTTCCAACTGATTGTGAACCGTTGGGAAAGGCCACAGGTGGACATGATGGCGTCCCGCCTAAACAAAAAGCTAGAAAGATATTGCGCCAGGTCAAGAGACCCGCAGGCGATAGCTGTGGACGCTATAGTGACACCGTGGGTGTACCGGTCGGTTTATGTGTTCCCTCCTCTTCCTCTCATACCAAAGGTACTGAGGATAATAAGGAGAAGAGGAGTAAGAACTATACTCATTGTTCCGGATTGGCCAAGAAGAGCTTGGTACCCGAAACTTCAAGAAATGATCTCAGAGGACCCATGGCCTCTGCCGCTCAGACAGGACCTGCTGCAGCGGGGGCCCTGTCTGTTCCAAGACTTACCGCGGCTGCGTTTGACGGCATGGCGGTTGAACACCGGATCCTGAAGGAAAAGGGCATTCCGGAGGAAGTCATTCCTACGCTGATTAAAGCTAGGAAAGAAGTAACCGCAAACCATTATCACCGCATATGGCGAAAATATGTTGCGTGGTGTGAGGCCAGGAAGGCCCCAACGGAAGAATTTCAGCTGGGCCGTTTCCTGCACTTCCTACAGTCAGGGGTGACTATGGGCCTAAAATTGGGTTCCATTAAGGTCCAGATTTCGGCTCTATCGATTTTCTTCCAGAGAGAACTGGCTTCACTACCTGAAGTTCAAACTTTTGTTAAGGGAGTGCTGCATATTCAGCCCCCTTTTGTGCCTCCAGTGGCACCTTGGGATCTCAACGTGGTGTTGGATTTCCTAAAGTCACATTGGTTTGAGCCACTTAAAACCGTGGAATTGAAGTATCTCACATGGAAAGTGGTCATGTTGTTGGCCTTGGCTTCGGCCAGGCGTGTATAAGAATTGGCGGCTTTGTCATGTAAAAGCCCTTATCTGATTTTCCATATGGATAGGGCAGAATTGAGGATTCGTCCCCAATTTCTCCCTAAGGTGGTATCAGCCTTTCATCTGAACCAACCTATCGTGGTGCCTGCGGCTACTAAAGACTTGGAGGCTTCCAAGTTGTTGGACGTAGTCAGGGCCCTGAAAATTTATGTTTCCAGGACAGCTGGAGTCAGATAGACTGACTCGCTATTTATCCTGTATGCGCCCAACAAGTTGGGTGCACCTGCTTCAAAGCAGACTATTGCTCGCTGGATCTGTAGTACGATTCAGCTTGCACATTCTGCGGCTGGACTGCCGCATCCTAAATCAGTGAAAGCCCATTCCACGAGGAAGGTGGGCTCTTCTTGGGCGGCTGCCCGAGGGGTCTCGGCTCTACAACTTTGCCGAGCAAACACATTTGCTAAATTCTACAAGTTTGACACCCTGGCTGAGGAGGATCTAGAGTTTGCCCATTCGGTGCTGCAGAGTCATCCGCACTCTCCCGCCCGTTTGGGAGCTTTGGTATAATCCCCATGGTCCTTACGGAGTTCCCAGCATCCACTAGGACGTCAGAGAAAATAAGAATGTACTCACCGGTAGTTCTATTTCTCGTAGTCCGTAGTGGATGCTGGGCGCCCATCCCAAGTGCGGATTGTCTGCAATACTTGTATATAGTTATTGTTTAACTAAAGGGTTATTGTTGAGCCATCTGTTGAGAGGCTCAGTTGTTATCATACTGTTAACTGGGTATTGTATCACGAGTTATACGGTGTGATTGGTGTGGCTGGTATGAGTCTTACCCGGGATTCAAAATCCTTCCTTATTGTGTCAGCTCTTCCGGGCACAGTATCCTAACTGAAGTCTGGAGGAGGGTCATAGTGGGAGGACCCAGTGCACACCAGTAGTCTAAAGCTTTCTTTTAGTTGTGCCCAGTCTCCTGCGGAGCCGCTATTCCCCATGGTCCTTACGGAGTCCCAGCATCCACTACGGACTACGAGAAATAGAATTACCGGTGTGTAAATTCTTATTTTTTCCTATTATTTACAGGCCACATTTTTGCAGTTAACCCTTCAGGCACATCTTACATACTGTAAACACATGTGATATGAGTTATCTCTCAATGAGGACTAATAAAGGCGCCTTTCTGTATTTTGGTTTCCCATGTACTTATATTGTGCTACAGATGTATCCTCATACACTTAGAGTCTATATGACATAGAAAAAACTACAGTATGCTATACCCCTCGGAGAGGCTCAGTCATGCCGACTGAGCCTCTCCAAGGGGTGTAGCATACTGTTGATTTTTTCTTTAAAGTGTGCATCTTATATGTATAGCAGATGCAGCAAAACACCACTCAGTCTGTACTAGAGATGCAGAGCTACAGTTGTAACTGCGCAGGAATTCAATAAACGAAACTTGGCGTGAGAAAAAGCCACATCCGCTGCATTGTAGCACTTCAGACTCACTCGCATACAGGGGTACAAATGTTGCCCATCAAATTGCTCAGTCAATCTAGCAAAGTAGTTTTGTCACTTCCACTTATTTTATTTATGTGCTAAGACACACATTTTGAGCGACCATGACCTGCCTGGTGCGCCAAGAGTTGTCACTGATGCCATAATGTATGAGGACACATCTGTATATGTGTGGATATCAGGTTGCAGCACCAGCAATGCAAGATCACTTATGTATGCCAGCTTGCAGTATAAGCACCTCCTTTTAGATTTGGACTAGTGGGAGGCATACCCAGAGCTGGACTGGGCTAATGGAAATACACGGGCATATGCATTGTTTTTTTGCTTGGTTGTATTGTCATTGAGTAACATATTATACCTGTTTGACTATTAATTAACACTTCTGTACATTGAAATCTCTTCTATTTGTCTTTTTTCTATTGTGCCACAAGCATCCAGCAGCCCACATGAACTAGGTGTATTTTATATTTCTATATTGTGCCCTAAAAATGTACAGTTCTTAGTTTAATAGCAAATTGTGTATACATAAAATAGTGTACACATTTACTTAAATACTAGATTTACTGTATTTATAATGTGTAATATGTTTAGCTTAATAATGGGCATGACAGCTATACAGCATTTTTATAAAAATGTTTATGAATACCAACAATAGATTTTGTCTGTGTTTTTCCCTGAATAGAATTATTTATAACAGAGGATGAACTTAAGAAGGTACATGATTTTGAAGAACAGTGTATAGAAGAATATTTCAGAGAAAAAGATGATCGGTTTAATTCTTCCAATGATGAAAGAATCCGAGTAACTGCAGAAAGGTGAAAATGATTTGCTGTGTTATCATTACTTGAGAAGCATTTGTCTCTATAAACTACTGTAGCATTTTCTGATCTAATATTAGATAGATATCACTGTCCTTGCTATTTGTAGCCAAAATGTTCTTAGATGCAGTCTTTGTCTTGTAATTTCCCTTATTTTTGTCCTCAAGGGCATAGCTACCATATGTGCAGGGAGTGCAGCTGCTATGGGGCCTATAGCTGAAAGAGGCCCACCTTCCCTGTCACAGTTACATGTATTATATACTAGTGATGAGCGGGTTCGGTTTCCGAGAAACCGAACCCCCCCGAGCTTTACCTTTTTTACACGGGTCCGAGCAGACTCGGATCCTCCCGCCTTGCTCAGTTAACCTGAGCGCGCCCGAACGTCATCATCCCGCTGTCGGATTCTCGCGAGATTCGGATTCTATAAGCAGCCGCGCGTCGCCGCCATTTTCACACGTGCATTGGAGATGATAGGGAGAGGACATGGCTGGCGTCCTCTCCGTTTAGTAGAAGACAGTTGATTTGATTGCTTGTGCTTGTTTATTACTATAATTGTGGGGAGGATTGGGGAGCAGCTGTTAGGAGGAGTACAGTGCAGAGTTTAGTTTTTATCCGTTCTCTGCCTGAAAAAAACGCTCCATACCATATCTGTGCTCAGTGTGCTGCATGATATATCTGTGCTGAGTGCTCACACTGCTTACTTGTGGGGACTGGGGAGCAGCTATAGCAGGAGTACAGTGCAGAGTTTTGCTGACAGTGACCACCAGTATACGTTTGTCTGCCTGAAAAACACTCCATATCTGTGCTCACAGTGTGCTGCTTTATTGTGGGGACTGGGGACCACCAGTATAATTAATATTATATAGGAGGAGTACAGTGCAGAGTGCACTGCTGTACCTACCTCTGTGTCGTCATCCATTAAGTATACTAACCATCTACATTCCTATACCTGTGGTGCATTTTAGTTTAGCAGTTTGCTGACAGTGTCCACCAGGTCCAGTATACTATATATAGCAGTACGGTAGGCCACTGCTGTACCTACCTCTGTGTCGTCACTCGTCATCCATTAAGTATACTATCCATCCATCTACATTGTATACCTGTGGTGCCTTTTTTTTAGACTAGTTTAGCAGTTTGCTGACACTGTCCACCAGGTCCAGTATACTGTATATAGCAGTACGGTAGGCCACTGCTGTGTACCTACCTCTGTGTCGTCACTCGTCATCCATTAAGTATACTATCCATCCATCTACATTGTATACCTGTGGTGCCTTTTTTTTTTAGACTAGTTTAGCAGTTTGCTGACAGTGTTCACCAGGTCCAGTATACTGTATATAGCAGTACGGTAGGCCACTGCTGTGTACCTACCTCTGTGTCGTCACTCGTCATCCATTAAGTATACTATCCATCCATCTACATTGTATACCTGTGGTGCCTTTTTTTTAGACTAGTTTAGCAGTTTGCTGACAGTGTCCACCAGGTCCAGTATACTGTATATAGCAGTACGGTAGGCCACTGCTGTGTACCTACCTCTGTGTTGTCACTCGTCATCCATTAAGTATACTATCCATCCATCTACATTGTATACCTGTGGTGCCTTTTTTTTAGACTAGTTTAGCAGTTTGCTGACAGTGTCCACCAGGTCCAGTATACTGTATATAGCAGTACGGTAGGCCACTGATGTGTACCTACCTCTGTGTCGTCACTCGTCATCCATTAAGTATACTAGTATCCATCCATCTACATTGTATACCTGTGGTGCCTTTTTTTTAGACTAGTTTAGCAGTTTTCTGACAGTGTCCACCAGGTCCAGTATACTGTATATAGCAGTACGGTAGGCCACTGCTGTGTACCTACCTCTGTGTCGTCACTCGTCATCCATTAAGTATACTAGTATCCATCCATCTACATTGTATACCTGTGGTGCCTTTTTTTTAGACTAGTTTAGCAGTTTGCTGACAGTGTCCACCAGGTCCAGTATACTGTATATAGCAGTACGGTAGGCCACTGCTGTGTACCTACCTCTGTGTCGTCACTCGTCATCCATTAAGTATACTATCCATCCATCTACATTGTATACCTGTGGTGCCTTTTAGTTGTGCGCAGTAAATATAGTAGTAGGCCATTGCTATTGATACTGGCATATAACTCCACACATTAAAAACTGGAGAACAAAAATGTGGAGGTTAAAGGGAAAGATCAAGATCCACTTCCACCTAGTGCTGAAGCTGCTGCCACTAGTCATGGCCGAGACGATGAAATGCCATCAACGTCGTCTGCCAAGGCCGATGCCCAATGTCATAGTAGAGAGCATGTCAAATCCAAAAAACAAAAGTTCAGTAAAATGACCCAAAAATCAAAATTAAAAGCATCTGAGGAGAAGCGTAAACTTGCCAATATGCCATTTACGACACGGAGTGGCAAGGAACGGCTGAGGCCCTGGCCTATGTTCATGGCTAGTGGTTCAGCTTCAAATGAGGATGGAAGCACTCATCCTCTCGCTAGAAAAAAGAAAAGACTTAAGCTGGCAAAATCACAGCAAAGAACTGTGCGTTCTTCAAAATCACAAATCCCCAAGGAGAGTCCAATTGTGTCGGTTGCGATGCCTGACCTTCCCAACACTGGACGGGAAGAGCTTGCGCCTTCCACCATTTGCATGCCCCCTGCAAGTGCTGGAAGGAGTACCCGCAGTCCAGTTCCTGATAGTCAAATTGAAGATGTCACTGTTGAAGTACACCAGGATGAGGATATGGGTGTTGCTGGCGCTGGGGAGGAAATTGACAAGGAGGATTCTGATGGTGAGGTGGTTTGTTTAAGTCAGGCACCCGGGGAGACACCTATTGTCCGTGGGAGGAATATGGCCATTGACATGCCTGGTCAAAATACAAAAAAAATCAGCTCTTCGGTGTAGAATTATTTCAACACAAATGCGGACAACAGGTGTCAAGCCGTGTGTTGCCTTTGTCAAGCTGTAATAAGTAGGGGTAAGGATGTTAACCACCTCGGAACATCCTCCCTTATACGTCACCTGCAGCGCATTCATCATAAGTCAGTGACACGTTCAAAAACTTTGGGTGACAGCGGAAGCAGTCCACTGACCACTAAATCCCTTCCTCTTGTAACCACGCTCCTGCAAACCACACCACCAACTCCCTCAGTGTCAATTTCCTCCTTACCCAGGAAAGCCAATAGTCCTGCAGGCCATGTCACTGGCAAGTCTGACGAGTCCTCTCCTGCCTGGGATTCCTCCGATGCATCCTTGAGTGTAACGCCTACTGCTGCTGGCGCTGCTGCTGTTGTTGCTGCTGGGAGTCAATCGTCATCCCAGAGGGGAAGTCGGAAGACCACTTGTACTACTTCCAGTAAGCAATTGACTGTCCAACAGTCCTTTGCGAGGAAGATGAAATATCACAGCAGTCATCCTGCTGCAAAGCGGATAACTGAGGCCTTGGCAGCCTGGGCGGTGAGAAACGTGGTTCCGGTATCCATCGTTAATTCAGAGCCAACTAGAGACTTGATTGAGGTACTGTGTCCCCGGTACCAAATACCATCTAGGTTCCATTTCTCTAGGCAGGCGATACCAAAAATGTACACAGACCTCAGAAAAAGACTCACCAGTGTCCTAAAAAATGCAGTTGTACCCAATGTCCACTTAACCACGGACATGTGGACAAGTGGAGCAGGGCAGACTCAGGACTGTATGACTGATAGCCCACTGGGTAGATGTATTGCCTCCCGCAGCAAGAACAGCAGCGGCGGCACCAGTAGCAGCATCTCGCAAACGCCAACTCGTTCCTAGGCAGGCTACGCTTTGTATCACCGCTTTCCAGAATAGCCACACAGCTGAAAACCTCTTACGGCAACTGAGGAAGATCATCGCAGAATGGCTTACCCCAATTGGACTCTCCTGGGGATTTGTGACATCGGACAACGCCAGCAATATTGTGCGTGCATTACATCTGGGCAAATTCCATCACGTCCCATGTTTTGCACATACCTTGAATTTGGTGGTGCAGAATTATTTAAAAAATGACAGGGGCGTGCAAGAGATGCTGTCGGTGGCCCGAAGAATTGCGGGCCACTTTCGGCGTTCAGGCACCGCGTACCGAAGACTGGAGCACCACCAAACATTCCTGAACCTGCCCTGCCATCATCTGAAGCAAGAGGTGGTAACGAGGTGGAATTCAACCCTCTATATGCTTCAGAGGATGGAGGAGCAGCAAAAGGCCATTCAAGCCTATACATCTGGCCACGATATAGGCAAAGGAGGTGGAATGCACCTGACTCAAGCGCAGTGGAGAATGATTTCAACGTTGTGCAAGGTTCTGCAACCCTTTGAACTTGCCACACGTGAAGTCAGTTCAGACACTGCCAGCCTGAGTCAGGTCATTCCCCTCATCAGGCTTTTGCAGAAGAAGCTGGAGACATTGAAGGAGGAGCTAAAACAGAGCTATTCCGCTAGGCATGTGGGACTTGTGGATGGAGCCCTTAATTCGCTGAACCAGGATTCACGGGTGGTCACTACATTTTGGCCACCGTGCTCGATCCTAGATTTAAAACCTACGTTGTATCTCTCTTTCCGGCAGACACAAGTCTGCAGAGGTTCAAAGACCTGCTGGTGAGAAAATTGTCAAGTCAAGCGGAACGTGACCCGTCACCATCTCCTCCTTCACATTCTCCCGCAACTGGGGGTGCGAGGAAAAGGCTAAGAATTCCGAGCCCACCCGCTGGCGGTGATGCAGGGCAGTCTGGAGCGAGTGCTGACATCTGGTCCGGACTGAAGGACCTGCCAACGATTAATGTCGTCTACTGTCACTGCATATGATTCTCTCACCATTGAAAGAATGGTGGAGGATTATATGAGTGACCGCATCCAAGTAGGCACGTCAGACAGTCCGTACGTATACTGGCAGGAAAAAGAGGCAATTTGGAGGCCCTTGCACAAACTGGCTTTATTCTACCTAAGTTGCCCTCCCTCCAGTGTGTACTCCGAAAGAGTGTTTAGTGCAGCCGCTCACCTTGTCAGCAATCGGCGTACGAGGTTACTTCCAGAAAATGTGGAGAAGATGATGTTCATTAAAATGAATTATAATCAATTCCTCCGTGGAGACATTCACCAGCAGCAATTGCCTCCAGAAAGTACACGGGGACTTGAGATGGTGGATTCCAGTGGGGACGAATTAATAATCTGTGAGGAGGGGGATGTACACAGTGAAAGGGGTGAGGAATCGGAGGATGATGATGAGGTGGACATCTTGCCTCTGTAGAGCCAGTTTGTGCAAGGAGAGATTGATTGCTTCTTTTTTGGTGGGGGCCCAAACCAACCAGTCATTTCTGTCACAGTCGTGTGGCAGACCCTGTCGCTGAAATGATGGGTTGTTAAAGTGTGCATGTCCTGTTTATACAACATAAGGGTGGGTGGGAGGGCCCAAGGACAATTCCATCTTGCACTTCTTTTTTTTTTCATTTTTCTTTGCATCATGTGCTGTTTGGGGACAATTTTTTGGAAGGGCCATCCTGTCTTGATTGACACTGCAGTGCCACTCCTAGATGGGCCAGGTGTTTGTGTCGGCCACTTGGGTCGCTTAGCTTAGTCACACAGCGACCTTGGTGCGCCTCTTTTTTTCTTTGCATCATGTGCTGTTTGGGGACTATTTTTTTGAAGTGCCATCCTGTCTGACACTGCAGTGCCACTCCTAGATGGGCCAGGTGTTTGTGTCGGCCACTTGGGTCGCTTAGCTTAGTCACACAGCCACCTTGGTGCGCCTCTTTTTTTCTTTGCATCATGTGCTGTTTGGGGAGTATTTTTTGGAAGGGCCATCCTGTCTTGATTGACACTGCAGTGCCACTCCTAGATGGGCCAGGTGTTTGTGTCGGCCACTTGTGTCGCTTAGCTTAGTCACACAGCCACCTTGGTGCGCCTCTTTTTTTCTTTGCATCATGTGCTGTTTGGGGACTATTTTTTTTAAGTGCCATCCTGTCTGACACTGCAGTGCCACTCCTAGATGGGCCAGGTGTTTGTGTCGGCCACTTGGGTCGCTTAGCTTAGTCACACAGCCACCTTGGTGCGCCTCTTTTTTTCTTTGCATCATGTGCTGTTTGGGGACTATTTTTTTGAAGTGCCATCCTGTCTGACACTGCAGTGCCACTCCTAGATGGGCCAGGTGTTTGTGTCCGCCACTTGGCTCGCTTAGCTTAGTCACACAGCCACCTTGGTGCGCCTCTTTTTTTCTTTGCATCATGTGCTGTTTGGGGAGTATTTTTTGGAAGGGCCATCCTGTCTTGATTGACACTGCAGTGCCACTCCTAGATGGGCCAGGTGTTTGTGTCGGCCACTTGTGTCGCTTAGCTTAGTCACACAGCCACCTTGGTGCGCCTCTTTTTTTCTTTGCATCATGTGCTGTTTGGGGACTATTTTTTTGAAGTGCCATCCTGTCTGACACTGCAGTGCCACTCCTAGATGGGCCAGGTGTTTGTGTCGGCCACTTGGGTCGCTTAGCTTAGTCACACAGCTACCTCATTGCGCCTCTTTTTTTCTTTGCATCATGTGCTGTTTGGGGACTATTTTTTTGAAGTGCCATCCTGTCTGACACTGCAGTGCCACTCCTAGATGGGCCAGGTGTTTGTGTCGGCCACTTGGGTCGCTTAGCTTAGTCACACAGCGACCTTGGTGCGCCTCTTTTTTTTCTTTGCATCATGTGCTGTTTAGGGAGTATTTTTTGGAAGGGCCATCCCGTCTTGATTGACACTGCAGTGCCACTCCTAGATGGGCCAGGTGTTTGTGTCGGCCACTTGTGTCGCTTAGCTTAGTCACACAGCCACCTTGGTGCGCCTCTTTTTTTCTTTGCATCATGTGCTGTTTGGGGACTATTTTTTTGAAGTGCCATCCTGTCTGACACTGCAGTGCCACTCCTAGATGGGCCAGGTGTTTGTGTCGGCCACTTGGCTCGCTTAGCTTAGTCACACAGCCACCTTGGTGCGCCTCTTTTTTTCTTTGCATCATGTGCTGTTTGGGGAGTATTTTTTGGAAGGGCCATCCTGTCTTGATTGACACTGCAGTGCCACTCCTAGATGGGCCAGGTGTTTGTGTCGGCCACTTGTGTCGCTTAGCTTAGTCACACAGCCACCTTGGTGCGCCTCTTTTTTTTCTTTGCATCATGTGCTGTTTAGGGAGTATTTTTTGGAAGGGCCATCCTGTCTTGATTGACACTGCAGTGCCACTCCTAGATGGGCCAGGTGTTTGTGTCGGCCACTTGTGTCGCTTAGCTTAGTCACACAGCCACCTTGGTGCGCCTCTTTTTTTCTTTGCATCATGTGCTGTTTGGGGACTATTTTTTTGAAGTGCCATCCTGTCTGACACTGCAGTGCCACTCCTAGATGGGCCAGGTGTTTGTGTCGGCCACTTGGGTCGCTTAGCTTAGTCACACAGCTACCTCATTGCGCCTCTTTTTTTCTTTGCATCATGTGCTGTTTGGGGACTATTTTTTTGAAGTGCCATCCTGTCTGACACTGCAGTGCCACTCCTAGATGGGCCAGGTGTTTGTGTCGGCCACTTGGGTCGCTTAGCTTAGTCACACAGCGACCTTGGTGCGCCTCTTTTTTTTCTTTGCATCATGTGCTGTTTAGGGAGTATTTTTTGGAAGGGCCATCCTGTCTTGATTGACACTGCAGTGCCACTCCTAGATGGGCCAGGTGTTTGTGTCGGCCACTTGGGTCGCTTAGCTTAGCCATCCAGCGACCTCGGGGCAAATTTTAGGACTAAAAATAATATTGTGAGGTGTGAGGTGTTCAGAATAGACTGAAAATGAGTGGAAATTATGGTTATTGAGGTTAATAATACTATGGGATCAAAATGACCCCCAAATTCTATGATTTAAGCTGTTTTTGAGGGTTTTTTGAAAAAAACACCCGAATCCAAAACACACCCGAATCCGACAAAAAATTTTCGGTAAGGTTTTGCCAAAACGCGTCCGAATCCAAAACACAAAACCCGAAAAATTTCCGGTGCACATCACTATTATATACACAGGCATAGCTACCATAGATGCAGGGAGTGCAGCTGCTATGGGGCCTATACCTGAAAGAGGCCCACCTTCCCTGTCACAGTTACATGTATTATATACACAGTTATAGCTACCATAGGTGCAGGGAGTACAGCTGCTATGGGGCCCGTTGCTGAAAGAGGCCCACCTTCCCTGTCACAGTTACATGTATTATATACACAGGCATAGCTACCATAGGTGCAGGGAGTACAGCTGCTATGGGGCCCAGAGCTGAGAGAGGCCACCTTCCCTGTCACAGTTACATGTATTATATACACAGGCATAGCTACCATAGGTGCAGGGAGTACAGCTGCTATGGGGCCCAGAGCTGAGAGAGGCCACCTTCCCTGTCACAGTTACATGTATTATATACACAGGCATAGCTACCATGGGTGCAGGGAGTACAGCTGCTATGGGGCCCAGAGCTGAGAGAGGCCACCATCCCTGTCACAGTTACATGTGTTATATACACAGGCATAGCTACCATACGTGCAGGGAGTACAGCTGCTATGGGGCCCATTGTTGAGAGGGGCCACCTTCCCTGTCACAGTTACATGTGTTATATACACATGCATAGCTACCATACGTGCAGGGAGTACAGCTGCTATGGGGCCCAGTGCTGAGAGGGGCCACCTTCCCTGTCACAGTTACATGTGTTATATACACAGGCATAGCTACCATACGTGCAGGGAGTACAGCTGCTATGGGGCCCAGTGCTGAAAGGGGCCACCTTCCCTGTCACAGTTACATGTGTTATATACACAGGCATAGCTACCATACGTGCAGGGAGTACAGCTGCTATGGGGCCCAGTGCTGAGAGGGGCCACCTTCCCTGTCAAAGTAACATAAAGGCGGAGATTCAAATGTTTTAAAAGTTGGTTGGGTGACTGTTTTTTTCCTGTCTATTAGATAGGAAAAAAACAGACTCCCAACTGACTTTTCAAACATTTGAATCTCCCCTAAAGTATATTTTTATACATTTTTCACCATCGGTGGTATATAGGGACCCTTATAAACGTTTGCATTGGGGCCTACAATAAATTAGTTATGTCCCTGCACCTGCTCATTGCAGTGTGGTATAAAATGAACTGGAGGGCATTATAATGTTACATAATATGAGCTGGGGCATTGTAATGTGGTATAATATGAACTGGGGACACTGTATGTCATAATATGAGTTGGGGGCATTGTGTCTCATAATGTGTACTGGCAGTCCTACAATGTGATATAACGTGAACTAGGGCATTACTAGGGTTCAAAAAATGAACTAGAGCACTACTATGGGGCATAGCAGGGCCGTAACTAGGTGTGTGCCGATGGTGCCTTGCCCACAGCGCAA
Organism: Pseudophryne corroboree; assembly: GCF_028390025.1. Classification (NCBI taxonomy): domain Eukaryota; kingdom Metazoa; phylum Chordata; class Amphibia; order Anura; family Myobatrachidae; genus Pseudophryne; species Pseudophryne corroboree. Next base: position 509,013,607 of record NC_086444.1, read on the forward strand.
ATGCACTGAAGGCGCACCATCAGGCATCACACCCCCGTACGGCCATTTTCACCAGCAAGTTTTTACTGCCTCTTGTGTCCTCTGCGCTTTTGTTCCGCCGGCGCTTGTGTCCCCGTCACTGAGCGCTGTAATAGACGCCATCTGGCAGCGCCAGACTTCTCCCTGTCCTGCTGCCGCCATCTTCCCCCTGTCCTGCTACCGCCGCCGTCCCCGAGTCCTGCTGTGTCTGCAAGGGAGTGGAAGCGGAGGTCTTGCGCAGCCGTCATAGCAGTCATCCCCCCACTCCGTGCTGAGTCCCGTTTGTGCCGCCGGCTGTGTTGTGCTGATGCTGTTAAGGGCTGCGGAGCTTCGTCACTCCCCCCAATCCGGCCCTGAGTCCAGCTTGCGCCGCCGGCTGTGTGTAGCTGTCACTGTATAGGGCACTGGAGTGACGCAGCAGCTGCCGTCCCCAAGGAGAGAGCCTGCATTCTGTGGATGTTGGATTGTAGCCATCCCATAGGCGAGTAAAAAACACACACTTACACTCTCACCCCCTGCCTGCTTAATATGTAAAAATGGGGACTCTGTTACTGTAATGTGTATAAATGGGGACTCTGTTACTGTAATGTGTAAAAAAGGGGGAATCTACTGCCATAATGTGTAAATAAGAGGGACTCTGCCTGCCGTAATGTGTAAAAAGGGGACGCTGTCTGTCATAATGTGTAAAAAGGGGGACGCTGTCTACCGTAATGTGGAAAAAGGGGACGCTGTCTGCCGTAATGTGTAAAAAGGGGACTCTGCCTGCCGTAATGTGTAAAAAGGGGACGCTGTCTGCCATAATGTGTAAAAGGGGGACGCTGTCTGCCGTAATGTGTAAAAAGGGGGACTGGCTGCCGTAATGTGTAAAAAGGGGGACTGGCTGCCGTAAAGTGTAAAAAGGGGGACTGGCTGCCATAATGTGTAAAAAGGGGGACTGGCTGCCGTAAAGTGTAAAAGGGGCTCTACCTGGTGTAGTGGCGCTACTGTGCAGCGTAATTTGAATAATGGAGACTACTGTGCACCGTAGTATGAATTGGTATTATTTTGTGACCATGCCCCTTCCCCCATGAAGCCACGCCCCTATATATTTTCCGTGCGCCTATGGCGCGCACTTCCCCTATCTTGCATGGGGGGCGCCAATGCTGTTTCTTGCACACAGCGCTAAAATGCCTAGTTACGGCACTGGGGCATAGCATTAACAACTGCTGCAGAGAGGGGATGGGTTAGGGAAGGGGAGGGTGAAAATTATTGCCCCCTCCGATATTGGGATCTTCATTCTCTCTCTACTTTATCTCTCTCCGATCTTTGATAAATCTATCCCATTGTGTTACGAAATTATTTTATGCAGCTTTTCCTACTTGTATCCCACAGAATCCTTCAAAATGACAGTCACACGCTATAATTTACTGATTTACATTTTGTTACCTTTTTAATTTCAGCTTTGGAGGCATCCCTAAATTTAGTAAATACTCAACATAGTTACGTTAGCACATTTGGGTCAGGCTCGCACCCGAAAAGGAGCATGGCATAGTTGGAGGGATGTGTCCTTGCTGGAATTCCCCTGTTTACATCACTCCAGTGGTATGCTACTCCCGGAGACACTGACTACACTGTCAGCTTCTTCTCAGTGACAGGAGCAGGGCACTTCAGCATAATGTCACCATGCACTGCAGTGGAGCTGGCATTGTGGTGTCACCCCCTGGAAGGGTGACTCCTGGTTGCGGTCAGCACCCCCCGAAACCCCTCTTGTGAAGCCCCTGCTTATTACTCTTATACAGGGAGTTCGGAGAGCGCCTCCGCAGTAAGTGCTGACTCTAGCTACAAATCTCCTATGCAGCTGTGAGAGTCCAGAGAGATCTATATTTTCTTTATCGCCTACAATTATTTTTTTCTATTTTATCATTCAAAGACCCAATATTATTTGTATTTTTCTTGCTGTTTACATAATATTTAAAAATAGTTTGGGATTAGACTTGACTATCTGTTGTAATCTATTTTTCTGCTTCATTTTTTTTATTTTGCTGCATTCTTTATACTGTAATTCAATAAAAAAAATTCCAGTCCATTCTAATTTTTACAATTTTAATGCTCTTTTATTAATTACAGTACTTTCATCATTCTAATTGGTTGGCTTTTAGTTCCAGTGGGGGATTGAGAGTTGCTGTGTGGGAGGGAGGGGGGTTTGGGTCCAAGATGGGGAGAGAGAAGGAACAAAGAGGAAGCTGAGGCGGAAGAGGGGATCCCAGCTTAGAGCAACCTGCTACACACTGTAGGAGTCAAATCCAGGTGTGTGGGGGGCGGGGGGGAGGGGGGGAGGCCCAGGATGAAGTGGAGCAGCCAGAAAGGGGATTATCTCCATCCAGAGACAACAGGCGTATAGATGACATTAAGTGACCCAGACTATTGAATGGTGCTTCTAAAATTAGAGGTGCCCCCTTGCGCCACCCCCCTTCCCCGTTTCGACACCAATGAAGGCGACCACATATTATGTTGCTGCCCTTTCAATTTGTAATAATAATTGTATTCAAAGCAGTCATTTATGCAAAGAAGAACCTGGTTAAGATCCCTGGGACCCTAGGAATTATACTGGTTTGGGTCCTTTCTCCCCCCCATCAGTTGTAAAAATGACAGCATTCTGGATCTTTCCGTGCCTACTAGGCCCTAAGTGGGAGCAGCCAGACACATAGATAATGCTAAGCGACCCATACTATTGACTGGTGCCTCTAAAATGAGAGACACCCCCTTGCCCCCCCCCCCATTCCTACACAGATGAGGGTGACCACATACTATGTTGTTGCCCTTTCAATTTGTAATAATAATTACATTTCAGAGCAGTTGTTTATAGTAACATAGTAACATAGTAATTGAGGTTGAATAAAGGCAAAATGCCCATCGTGTTCAACCTATATTAAGTTGTGTTGATTATAATGTACCTGCTGAAGTAATGTTTTATGACCAGTTACTGTAACAACTATAAATCATGTTATGCCCGGATTATCAAAGTCAATATTTTAAATGTTATAACCTTGGATATCATTGTCAGTCAGAAATTTATCCAATCCTTTTTTAAATGCATTTACAGAATCAGCCATTACTACCTTCCCTGGCAGTGAATTCCAAATCCTTATTGCCCTAACAGTGAAGAACCCTTTCCTCCGTTGCGTACGGAATTTTCTCTCCTCCAGCCTCAGCGAGTGCCCACATGTCCTAAACTGTGTTCTTTTAATAAATAATTCCTCTAATAACTCTTTGTGATGTCCCTTTACATATTTGAAGATATTAATAATATCTCCTCTTAGGCGCCTCTTTTGTAGTGTATACATATTCACCCTAGTAAGCCTTTCCTCGTAATCCAGTCCCTCTAGCCCTTTAATCAATTTAGTAGCTCGTCTTTGAACCCTTTTGAGTTCACCGATATCTTTTTTTATACAGTGGTGCCCATAACTGAACACAATATTCCAGGTGCAGACGTACCAATGATTTATACAGCTGCAGGATTACATCCTCGTCCCTTGTCTCAATTCCCCGTTTCATGCACGCTAGCACCTTACTTGCCTTTTTTACTGCGCTTTGACATTGTGTACGGTTATTAAACCTATTATCAATGAGTACTCCCAAATCTTTTTCCAATACTGTTACCCCTAGACTTTCCCCAAAAGTAGGATGCAAGTTTGTTTTTAGTCCCAAAATGCATAACCTTGCATTTTTCTATATTGAACCTCATTCTCCATTTAGACGCCCAGGTTTCAAGTTTAGATAAATCATTCTGCAGAGACTCCACGTCTTTTTCCGAATTAATTACCCGGCCTACACAGTTTAGTATCATCTACAAAGATTGACACTGTGCTTTCCAGTCCTATTTCTAGGTCATTGATAAATATGTTGAGCAGTAGTAGCCCGAGTACAGACCCTTGTGGTATTCTGCTGACTACTGGGGTCCAGCTTGAGGACTTCCCGTTGACCACTACTCGCTGTACCCGGTTATCCAGCCAGTTACTTATCCACGTGCAAACAGTTTTTCCTAGGCCAAGCTCCTTTAATTTGATGATCAGTCTCCTGTGAGGCACTGTATCGAAGGCTTTTGCAAAATCTAAGTAGACCACATCCACTGCTTTTCCCTGGTCGAGATTATTGCTCACTTCCTCGTAGAAGCTAATTAACTTACTCCTGTATGCTATCCCTTAGAATTCCTTCCAATATTTTCCCCACTATAGACGTCAAACTAACCGGTCTGTAGTTACCCGGATGATTTTTGGATCCCTTTTTAAATAATGGCACTACCTCAGCCATACGCCAATCCTTCGGTACCATACCTGATCTAATTGAACTATTGAAAATCAAATATAAGGGTCTTGCTAGTTCTGACCTAAGCTCCATAAGAACCCTCGTGTGAAGTCCATCAGGACCAGGTGGTTTGTTAATCTTAATTTTGCTTAGTCTCTCCCGGACTACTTCTTCTTAAACAGGTATCTAACCACGAATCATCATTACTGTCACTATCTTTATGTACTCCTCCCACCATCAGTTCTTCTCTGGTGAACACTGATGAAAAAAATGTGTTCAATATTTCCGCTGTTATTTTGTCATCATTTATCAATACTCCAAATTCATCTTTTATTGGACCTATGTTCTCCTTTTTTAACTTTTTACTGTTTATGTATTTAAAAAACTTTTTAGGATTGGTTTTACTCTCTATAGCGATTTGCTTTTCATTTTCCATTTTAGCTGCTCTTATTGCTTTTTGCCATTTTTTATTGCATTCCTTGTAATACTTGAATGACTCCTCCTTTCCATTAGATTTAAATGCTTTGAAAGCACGCTTCTTGTTATCCACTTCTGCCTTGACCTTCTTGTTAAGCCACATCGGTTTGAGTTTAGTACTCCTGCGTTTACTGCCCATGCCTATCTAGCAACCCTTTTAAAGCATCCCACATTTCCGAAGTGTTCTTGTTATGAAACAAAAATTCCCACTCAATGTCTTTAAGTGCACATCTCAGCATACTGAAATTAGCCTTCCTAAAGTTAAATGTTTTGGTTGAACCCTTATAGCTGTGTTTCCTGAAACTGATGTCGAATGTGATCATATAGTGATCACTGTTACCCAAAGTCTCCCCAACTTTAGTGTAAGATATATTGTCCACATTATTAGCAATTACTAGATCCAGAGTAGTTTTACCCCTAGTCGGGTCCTCGACTAATTGAGACAAGTAATGATCTTTTAACATATTTAAGAACCTGTTGCCCCTCGCTTTAACACATGAATCGTTACTCCAATTTATATCAGGATAATTAAAATCCCCAATCACTATGATGTCCCCCAATCCCGCAGCCCTTTAGATTTGCTGCAAGAGTTGTTCTTCCTCATGTATGCTAATATCCGGTTGTTTGTAGCACGTGCCTATGACTAGTTTTTTTGCATCAATAACCCCACTTGAAATTTCTACCCATAGTGACTCCACTTTATCGCCAGTTCCCTCATAAATAACCTCCTTTAAGTGTGGTTTAAGAGATGGTTTAACATAAAGACATACACCTCCTCCTATTTTGCTTGCCCTGTCCCTCCTGAAAAGAGAATACCCCTCCATGTATGCAACCCAGTCGTGAGAGTCATCCCACCATGTTTCCGTAATACCTATAATTTCACACTCAGCCTTTGATGCTAACAATTCCAATTCCCCCATTTTACCTGCTAGACTTCTTGCAGTATGGTGTCCAGACTGCCTGAGCTGAGAGCTCCTCCAGCTGCGCGTCCTGCTACTATCAGCACGGGATAGAATAGGAGTCAGGAAGGACTGAGCAGCAGGCATAGTGTGTGGGGGTGCTGGACATTAGGGGGTGCCTGTGCCCCCATGCGCACGCCTATGCTTACAACTATGCCCAGTTACATGGGGACCCGACCGGCCTATTACTCATCCCTCTCACCAGCTGGCCCTCCTCCCGCAGGTCTCTGCCAGGAGCCACCACTGCCAAAGCTGGTGGTATGTATGCAGCTTGAGCTTCCACTTCCGGTTAGACATGATCCACTCCAGGCTGCCGGCGGCGCCGCCCTCCTCACTGTGGTGCCTTACTCGGTTGTGTAACCTGCGTAATGGGTGGGCCGACCCTGCCCCCAATGATGAAAGAACCCATTACATAAAATATGTGTAAACTAGCATTTCCGCATGTGTTTAGTGATGATGAATGGGCCCCATTATGAGTGTTCTGATATACTGTATATTCTCCATGGGATGCTTATAAGTCAAAAGAATTTAGAGAAGGTAAAAGCATGGACAGCTTTTAAAGTTATGTTTTATTCCACGTACTTTAATTTTGGTTTACCTTTATTTTCTATTTCAGAGTGGAAAATATGTCCATGCGCCTTGAGGAAGTCAATGAACGGGAACACTTCATGAAGGCTTCCCTTCAAACGGTGGATATAAGACTTGCCCAACTTGAGGAGCTGCTGGGAAGAATGGCTACAGCAATGGAAAGACTCACTGGAGTTGATAAGGTAGAGACAAATAAAGCAAGATCTAGAACATCCTCAGATTGTACTGATGCAGCCTATATTGTAAGACAGAGCAGTTTTAACAGTCAAGAAGGAAACACATACAAATTGCATGAGATCATAGACCCTGTTGGAGAAGAGCCATTGTCTCCTACATCTCCAACCCTTATGCCTCGAATGAGAAGTCAGTCATTTTATGCACCAAATTTAAAGGACAAAAATGGACTGGAAAAAATAGAAGGTTTTTTTAAGGAAAAAACATTAACTCTACACAGAGCTACAAGCTCACACTCCATATCTAAGGATACCAAACCACCTCCTTCCCCACTGAACTCCTTGTCAGTAGCTCCCGACTCGAGGAGGCCTTCTTCTTGCATAGATATATATGTTTCAGCTATGGATGAGGCACAGTTTGGTTTAGGCTGTGGAGAGAGCTCAATGAATGTAGCCTGCAGTGATCAAGTGGCTGATGCAGCTTCAGCAGGCCGAGGCTGCAGTTCATCCAGTCACTGTGTGAGAAGCTGCAGCAGAAATCCCAGTTATGAAGAAGGCACAACAGACACACTTCCAGAAAACACAAACATGCCATGTGGCCAAAATCCCTGGGATGTGGACCATCCCATGTACCACACATTAGAACGTTCCAAAAGCAGTCGATTCCTTGCAACAGCACCTTTTGTTTTAGAGGAAACACCAATAGTAAAGTCACAGAGTTTCATGTTTTCACCCTCTAGAAGTTATTACAGCAATCTCTGTGTACCTGTAAAGACTGCAGAATACACAAGTATTACAGACTGTATAGATACCAGGTGTGTAAACAATACTCCACAGGCCAATGCAGAAAGATCAACATCTCCAGGATGTGTTCGAGAGAAAGTAGAAGATCCTGGGTGCTGCCATCCAGAGAGAGAGGCTGAGCTTAGTCATCCAAGCTCAGACAATGAAGATCCTGATGCAGAAGGAAAAAACAAATGTTCAACTTCCAATGAAAGTTCAACATCAAGAACACTCTTCAATAACTTATCGTTCCCAAAAATCGAAAGAGCAAATAGTTATTCTGCAGAGGAGCCCAATGTGATGTACGCACACACAAAGATGAGCTATTCCATAAGTGATAAACTTGATAGGCAGCGTACCACTGCAAGCCTTAGAAACCCATTCCAAAGGAGTAAGTCCTCTAGGCCTGAGAGTCGAGGGGACAGCTTGTCTATGAGAAGACTTTCCAAAACCACAGCCTTTCGTAGTTTTGAAAGTAAGCATAGCTAGATCTAATACTGTTTTCTACGTAAAAGTAAAAATGGAATGGTAATAGTTGACCACCCACAGCATTTTCTAGCACAACACAATGATCTTACAATATGGAACATCAAATGATAAACCAACACTGACACTGCCAAGCTTCAGTATCACTTTCTTTAACTTTTGAGCAAATGAAATGCTGAATTTCAGCCCAATATCATTCATACTTCATGGTTGAGACAAGATAATGTGAGTCTTATGCATTTTAAGTCATACAAATATCTATAAAGCCTCTTTCCAATGGTTTTGATTATATTGCCTAAGTTGAAAATGTTAGATTTATCAAATGAGATCACCCTTATTTCTTGGGAGACCTTTAGTAATTTGCACGACACAGAAGGACTTTACTATCGGAGCACAAACTGTATAAACTGTACTTGACATATCCTGTGTTTACTGTCTGTTGAGAAGCCTCTCTTGTCCTGTTCAGTGTATTCCAAAACAGGAGCTCTCAGGTCTGAATCCTGCTCTGCCAACCGCACACTTCTGTTGATCATGAGGGAAGAACAAACATGACAACATAATTGCTGCATGATTCCTGACCTGTCTGTTCTGTATTAGCTTCCAGTGCCACCATTCATCTTTTTTTTCTTTTTGCAACAAAAAGGAAAAAAACAAACAAAAGGGAAGATATGCCTTTGTATAGCTAACAAAAGAAAGATATTATATAAGAAAAAAATCCAAATAAACTTTGTGTATATCAGGGGCATTCTACCACAGTCAAGCAAGCTCAGGATGAATGTAATTTCATGATGTATTGTCATATATATTTTTTTTTTACCATGTGTTGTCAATGCAGTTGCCTCAGTAAATGCATGCTTTAAAAGCAATGGTAATAATAAGATGATATACTTTTGTGAGAAATGTATGCTTATCATCACTGTTATGTTTCAGTGATTTTTGTTATTGTTCTATGATCACTGCCAGATTATTTAATTGTTATGGTGCCGACACATTGCATACAAATTAGCAAAAATAAAAAAAACAAAAAAGTACAAACCAAAAGAAAATGAAAAAAAAACAAAGAAACCCACAGCAGCAAAGGAAAAAATAAAAAATAGTTGTGGTTACTTTTTCTATTTCAAAATATATATAAAAAATGATTTACTGTATTACACTGTAGTTAGTGTTGGCCGATGTACATATTTTTTTTATTATTATTATTACTACAATAAATGATCCAGTTTGAAATTTAAGGAGAGACAAATAATTTGCTCTGGACACGAAACTTTAATTACATTTTTCATTGCAGCATGGACCTAAGGATAATGCAATAGGTTGAAAGCACAGATATGATCATGATGGGCTAAATTTACTAAGCCTCTTCAATTGTTTTGGTACTTTTGGTACTTTTATTTAAAGGGACATTTATATTCAATTCAATACAATACTAGGGGGGATTGAATTAGCCTCAAACATTTTTCGGGATTTTTTTTGCCCGATGTTTTTTTCAGGGAATTGAATTGTGTCTCCTTTTCTCTCTGTAAAATATTCTGTTTTCAGGCGATAACACATTGGATCCGGTATAAGTTCCCGGACCTATGTTTTTGTGCAGCTGCCATCACACAAACAGGGCACTTTTGGGGGGGCACCTCTGTGGGTCCAGAAAAGAAAATCCCTGATAAATACTGGTGTCGGGCTGCCTTCAGGACTAATTAGATAGTCCCTGGGGTGGGGAGTGGGTGGGGGGTCATAATAGCCCATGGTAAATTACTGAGGAAAATTGAATTCCCTACTAGGTGTGTTTTGTTTTTAATCTAATTTAATTGCCCAATTAAATCCAGTACCTGAATCTGTCAATTGTACAGTGTATTTGAAAAGCTCTGTATAGTAAATTTATTCCAATGTCTCCTCTAAAGCACTGATCATCCTATCAAAGCTTGTCACTCAGTTATACCACATTTATGCATCATTTCACTGGACAACACACAAATGTTGTATGTCATATTCTGATCCCTAAACATTACATCTCAAAGTATGAGACTTTCCCAATAAGGAACTAAAGATAGATTATATTGATGCAGATTAATTCTGTCATTCTTTAACAGACATACGTTTGATTTAATAAATAGAATAATAGTGACTTGACACATAGAGGTATATGCAATTCACGGCGAATTGCGGCAATTTTTCGCCGTTTTTTTTTTCGACTCAATTCGCCAGGTGAATTCCGGCAGGTGCCTGCCGGAATTCACCATATTCAATGAAAAACGGATTCGCCAGAATCGCGGGCGAAAATCGGCCGATTTGGCGGATTTTGCCGCGATTTTAAAAAACGGTAAAAAACGGGAAAAACCCGGAAAAAAAAATGGCGTGGGGTCCCCCCTCCAAAGCATAACCAGCCTCGGGCTCATCGAGCTGGTCCTGGTTCTAAAAATCCGGGGAAAAATTGGCCAGGGATCCCCCGTATTTTTAAAACCAGCACCGGGCTCTGCGCCTGGTGCTGGTGCCAAAAATACGGGGGACAAAAAGAGTAGGGGTCCCCCGTATTTTTAACACCAGCATCGGGCTCCACTAGCTGGACAGATAATGCCACAGCCGGGGGTCACTTTTATGCCGTGCCCTGCGGCCGTGGCATCAAATATCCAACTAGTCACCCCTGGCCGGGGTACCCTGGGGGAGTGGGGACCCCTTCAATCAAGGGGTCCCCCCCCAGCCACCCAAGGGCCAGGGGTGAAGCCCGAGGCTGTCCCCCCCCATCCAATGGGCTGCGGATGGGGGGGCTGATAGCCTTTTGTGATAATAAAAAGATATTGTTTTTTCCAGTAGTACTACAAGTCCCAGCAAGCCTCCCCCGCAAGCTGGTACTTGGAGAACCACAAGTACCAGCATGCGGGAGAAAAACGGGCCCGCTGGTACCTGTAGTACTACTGGGGAAAAAATACCCAAATAAAAACAGGACACACACACCTTGATAGTAAAACTTTATTACACACTACCGACACACACATACTTACCTATGTTGACACGCCGACTGCCACGGTCTCCGACGATCCGAGGGTACCTGTGAAAAAATTATACTCACCTTCCAGCGTCCAGAGATAAATCCACGTCCAGAGAGATAAATCCAGGTACGCAAAAACGCAAATACCCGCTCCATACCGGACTGAAAGGGGTCCAATGCTTTCACATCAGACCCCTTTCTCCCGAATGCCGGGACATCACGTGACTCCTGTCACTGAAGTCCCTTCAGCCAATCAGGAAGCGCTACTTCCGTGGCGCTCACCTGATTGGCTGTGCGCTGTCTGTACTGTGACAGCGCATCGCAAAGCCGCTCCATTACTTTCAATGGTGGGAACTTTGCGGGTAGCGGTGGGGTCACCCGCCGGTCAGCCGCTGACCGGCGGGTGACCTCACCGCTAGCCGCTAAGTTCCCACCATTGAAAGTAATGGAGCGGCTTTGCGATGCGCTGTCACAGTACAGACAGCGCACAGCCAATCAGGTGAGCGCAACGAAGTTGCGCTTCCTGATTGGCTTAGAGACCTTTCTGTGACAGCTGTCACTGACAGGTCTCATTCGTGGAAAGGTGTCCCATGTGTCAGCATGGGACCCCTTTCAGTCCAGTGGTCGGGTATTTGCGTTTTCTTTTTTTGCCAAGTACGTGGATTTATCTCTGGACCATGGCTGAGGTGAGTATATTGAACTTTTCTTTTCAGGTATCCGTGGATTCTACATGGAGAAGAGGACCGATGTCGGCGTGTGAACATAGGTAAGTATGTGTGTGTCGACGTATGAAATAAAGTTTTACTGTCGACGGTGTGTGTGTCCTGTTTTTATTTGGGTATTTTTTCCCCAGTAGTACTACAGGTACCAGCGGGCCCGTTTTTCTCCCGCATGCTGGTACTTGTGGTTCTCCAAGTACCAGCTTGCGGGGGAGGCTTGCTGGGACTTGTAGTACTACTGGAAAAAACAATATTTTTTTATTATCACAAAAGGCTATCAGCCCCCCCATCCGCAGCCCATTGGATGGGGGGGGACAGCCTCGGGCTTCACCCCTGGCCCTTGGGTGGCTGGGGGGGGGACCCCTTGATTGAAGGGGTCCCCACTCCCCCAGGGTACCCCGGCCAGGGGTGACTAGTTGGATATTTGATGCCACGGCCGCAGGGCACGGCATAAAAGTGACCCCCGGCTGTGGCATTATCTGTCCAGCTAGTGGAGCCCGATGCTGGTGTTAAAAATACGGGGGACCCCTACTCTTTTTGTCCCCCGTATTTTTGGCACCAGCACCAGGCGCAGAGCCCGGTGCTGGTTTTAAAAATACGGGGGATCCCCTGTCAATTTTTCCCCCGCATTTTTAGAACCAGGACCAGCTCAAAGAGCCCGAGGCTGGTTATGCTTTGGAGGGGGGACCCCACGCCATTTTTTTTAATGATTTTACCGTTCCAGCATAAAAAAAAAAAAAAAAAAAAAAAAATATTTTAAAAAATATATAAATAATATTTGTGCCTCCCAAAAAAAAAAAAAAAGTACCTAAACCCTTCTAATATAAATAGATCTGCTATTCCCCCAAAAAAAAACACAAAAAAAACATGTTTAAATTTTTTTTATTTGTTTTCACCCTCCAAAGTGTGGCGGATTGAAAATGACGAATTTGCTGTCTAAAAGCACTGCTGTCGAATTTCCAAACTTGAATTGAATATGCTTTGGTCGAATTGCAGCACCTGTATCATTGCAGAAAAGTCGAATTTGCAAAAATTCGAATTTCAAAAAGTCGAATTTTGAAAGTCCGTTTTTTGGTCGGAAAGCACTGAATTGCATAGGCGATTTTTTTTTTTGGTCGAAAATGACACGAAATTCGACAATTTCGGGAATTCGACCGCAATTGCATATACCCCATAGTATTTTAAGGGGGGCGATATAAAGGGCAGATGTATCAAGCATATTTTCGTATAGTTTTCATGCTAATTTATTTTTCAGGATATGTATTAATTAAACTGTTCACATATTAGCTACCTGCCATGAAAATGTCCACACTGTAAAATATCGCCAAACATTTTTTTTCTCGAAAAGAGATATTTAGCAAAATTCTTCAAACACAGAATAGGATTTTTATTTTCGAATTTGATTGTTTCAGTTTTTGCCAACTTGTGATGGCGAATTAGGCAGAATTTCAGGAAAATGAATGGGGAAAGGCATATTTTCTTATCCCTCCCCTGAGTCTCTGTGTTTCTGCTCCTCTCCCAGCACAAGCAGAAATGTAGTGGTGACTGTACAATATCTTGGTGACAGCAGGAGATTGAGTAGATTTTCTCCACTTACCAAAATATCTGATACCCATACACCCAAGGCCATCTTAACATACTGTATAGATACACTGGGCAGCTGCCTAGAGGTCTTTGAGCATTGGAAGGTCCTGTGCGCAACATGCTGATTGGTGGATGGCTGGACCTGCCCACCAATCAGAGTGCAGTATACTTTACCTGCCTCCCAGCCTGCAGCAAGACAGTGAATGGCTGTCAGCATGCTGATTGGCGGAGCTATTCACCAATCAGAGAGCTGACAGCCGTCCACTGTAAGGAAGCATGTGGAGAGACGACGTGGGACCGCAGGAGGGATAAATTATGGTGGTTTTCGTGGTCTTATGCTGAGGCCATTTTCCTTCTTTTCTGCTTATCGTAGGAACATACTGTACACTTTTTGAACTTGAAGTCACTTTGATAAATTATTATTATTTGATACATTAAGATGAAAATCCATTTATTATAGTCACAATAAAACATGATAATTTTCACATGAAAATTTTTATTACATCTGCCCCTAAAGAATCAATCTTGGGTCGTTGCCATATTTGCGGCACCTTCTTCCAATGCCTCTACTGGGAGAAGTGTATAATCGGCAGATCCCGCCACACACGACTCCAGAATAACAATGATAAGTCATCAGTGAGGATATCCATACTTGTTATGGTTTCTGAATGCAGAATACTCTCTTGCGGAACAGTTTAAGGCATGAGAAAATACCGGGCCTACAAAGCGTTAATCCTACATTCTTTGTCTCTAATTACTTATAGGTTTCTACAGAAGTTTTACAATCCTTAAAGATTATTAGTTCAATAAATTCATATATTGATTCAGTTGTGTAAGATAAAATATAAGACTAGAAGAACTCTCAAAATTAACACAGCCATTTCTTAATTTTTTTTTATTTTTTTACAAACACGTGCTATAGTTTTTTTTATCCATTCACTATGTATTGCCTTTAGTTCCCTTATATAGAATACATTCCAGTTGCCCTATGAAAAACTTTACATAGATAGTCTGATAAACCCTATACAGAATACCAATTCTTGAAGAAAGTTATACTGCACTGTAAAAAATAAACGTGATATTCCAGTATGTGGGCATGGAAACAAATATTATTTTACTGATTCAATTAGGCACTTAAATTCTGGTAGTAAATTAATGATAATGATAAACTTAGATATTTATATTGCATTACATGAATACAGGTCACAAAGGGGGGAAGTTATTAAAGCATACAGAGAGATAAAGGGGGTCATTCCGAGTTGATCGCTCGCTAGCAGTTTTGAGCAGCCGTGCAAACGCATTGTCGCCGCCCTCGGGGGAGTGTATTTTTGCTTTGCAGAAGTGCGAACGACTGTGCACCAGAGCGCCTGCAAAATCTTTTTGTGCAAAACAAGACCAGCCCTGTAGTTACTTATCCTGTGCGTTGATTCTAACGATGGAGGGGCGGCTTTTGACGTCACACACCCGCCCAGCGAACTCCCAGCCACGCCTGCGTTTTCCTCAATACTCTTGCGTTTTTCTAAGCACTCCCTGAAAACTGTCAGTTGACACCCAGAAACGCCCTCTTTCTGTCAATCGCCTTTCAGCCGTCTGTGCGATTGGAATCGTCACTAGAACCAGTGCAAAACCACAATGGACTTTGTACCCGTACGCCATGCGTGCGCATTGCGGTGCGTAGCATGCGCAGATTAGCCGTTTTTTACACTGATCACTGCGCAGCGAACAATGGCAGCTAGCGATCAACTCGGAATGACCCCCCAAATTACTAACCAGTCAGCTCCTAACTGCCATGTTTAAGGCTGTGTTTGAAAAATCACACAGTGAACAAGCCACCCTCCGGTGAAACGGCCGTTTGTGTCAGTGGTGCTGATTTGTGCACAATTCAGCCCACTTATCCCCTGGTATCGTATCCACCCATTTGGGTTTTATAATTATTTGAATCACTTTGTACTGTTTTGAGATTGACACTTTGTTGCAAATACCCTTATTATTCTGGATAAGGTTACCAATCTGGGGTCTATAACCTTTTGAATTATTTTGTGTATTATTATGGACTATTTATGAGATTAGCACTCTGATACACATATTCATACCATTTTAGATAAAGGTTGGCTTTCTCTTATCTTGCTACATACCCCTTTGGGGGTGTATTTATTGGAACCTATCAAGCATTATAATTACCTTGTTCACCAATATGAATTGTTTGTAAGATTGGCATTTTTTTGGTGCATATATCCATAATTTTGGAGACTAATTTTTTTACACCTTGCCTGACACCCATTTGGGGATGCACCTATGGAAAATATGTTGCACTAGCTTATTGATGTCAAAATCACTCGACTTCTGTACCTCTCCTAGTAGCTACATATCTTTATGCTAACAGGCTCAAATATTTCAGTTCCACACATGGTCACCTTTTATATTCTATGAGTATAAGCCAGCCGCCTCTCTCATCCTATGTCCGCTGTATACCATTATATGACACTGGACAGCAGAAGGTGGGGCCCTTTACCCATACTATCACTTTCTCCCTTACCTCCTTCCAGTACTCTCTCATCCACATGCAAGATTTGTTTCTCTGCAATGCTCCAGTAACAGAGAAACTGTGTAAACCAGTTGGAAAGCAGAAGTACTTCTAATCTCGGTATCTGTCATTAACCACACACTCTCTCATTTGTTATCATGGATCCTTTATGGCCACATATCACTAGCTCCGCCCAAACTCATTTGATCTTGGAAGCAAAGCAGTGAAAAGCCCAATCAGTGCCCAGATGGGTGACCACTAAAGAATATTGGGTGCAGTAATTGATTTATCCGTGAAAATAACAAAAAGCAGAAGTGTGGGAGCAACCTTTGACACTTACCATTTTCTCCTTACCTATTAGTCTCATTTAAACCAGTCCAATCACTAAACAGTCATCACATCCTTACCAGGAGGACCTCTAGAGAAGGTGACACGTTATCGATTTTGAGGTAATCTATATTATACGATACCGTCCTTCTTACAATTCTCTGGATATCGATGGATATTCCAGCCTCATATTTTCACGACAGGTACACCATCAGGGACAACTTGATACCCCTAATTTCTTCATTGTTGACATTACCCTAATAAGGGTTCACTTTGTACCATATATAGGTATTTTAATTTTCATTAATTTTTTGTTAGATTTCCTTATATGTCTGTATGTGTAACATTTAAACTTGTTGATATTAAAAGTTAAGTTTTTAATAATTTACCATACCAAGTGTGCCCCAACACAGAGTCTCTCTTTCTTCTTTCTGTATACTTGTGTTTGAAAAATGACAGGAGACAGTTGGTATTTTATCTCTCCCCAAGCTTTCATAAATTTCCCCCATAGTGGTTTTTTTTATACATTATCAATCATTTAAGAGTATGTTCTAAATAATAATAATAATAATAATAATAATAATAATAAATAGATTTACTGTTTCTAAGCCATTTTGTAAACATGTCTACTACAAACAATCAGTTTTAACTATTTAACATTATATATGACTTATGTCAAAGCTGACTACTTTTGTCTCTATAGTCCTTACAGAAAATGTTATACATGCATTTTTACTACCACTGAACTACTTTCTTTAACATCTTTATAGCAATATTACATCTGCACCATTTCTCCTGTTGACTTTGGTTCCTTTAATTTTAGGAACAAAGTATTTTTGTAACTTATTGACAACTGCAAACATGTCCAGAATATTTTAACATCTAAATTTAAGCAACAGATTTCTACAAAGCCACTACAGCAAATGTATATATTATTTATACCTTATATATACACCACTCTTTTTTTTCTCACTTAAACCAGTGGTTCCCAAACTTGCTTGAATCATGGCGCCCTAGAGTATCAATATTTTTTCAAGGCACCCCTAATACAAATGTTTCTTATTGATAAATTAAAAAATATGTATTAAATTCAATAAATTGTGCTTATCTGTCATCTTTAGGGTCAGTTACGTGTTGGTGTACAGTTGTGATTTTAATTGTCCACATATTTTATGATTGGCAGCCATTAGAACTGGTTTTGCCTATCTCATTGACGATAAGTAATTTGTTTTGGTCCTGGACCACCAACCGAGGCACCTCTGCAAGAGCTTTGCGCACGCCAGGGTGCCTAGGCAGTGGCACACAGTTTGGGAACCACTGACTTAAACTGTTATGTGTTTCTGAACGTGTTTAATATTAATAGAGGCACATACCAGCACAATCACAATTTTTGTACAGTATATTGCATATATAAATATGTGCAATGTGCAATTAACAAGTTAATGTGACCACAATACTGTACATTGTGGAATATATTTTTGTGAGCCAATGCATTATATATCACTTTACTTTTTTTAAAATAAATATTACAATATTTAAAGAGCACAAATTACGAAGACCCAATCAATTGGGGAGTTCACAAAATAAAGAGAGCACAAACTATGAAGCGCTCATCAATTAGGGAGTATACAAAAATGAAAAAGAGCTAACAGGAAGCAAAGAAGTAACAGTGGGGAAGCATTGGTATAAAATTGCAATAAAGACTCAATATCAAAGTTAGAAATAGGGGAAATTTTCCAGATCAGAGAGAACACATAATGTTGTTAAAACAAAAACAAAAAAAAATGTAAAGTCTGAAAAAATAGCATTCATATTTTTAGTTTACAATAGTATACACTTCAACATATTGATCATAGAGAACAATAAGTAACTTATTATCTCACTGTTACCTGGATGCAGTCAGACATATAAATTGTGCTAGACAAGTAATACTATCATACAATTAATATTAAATGCAAAATAAGAAGGAAAACCCAGATTGATTGATTTACCAGTACTGTTTGGAATAAATTAATAACATTTTTAAAAAAAAGTAAATTTTATGGTTTAATTAGGGTCAGACCACCTTTCATTTGCTCCTCCTTGTGTACGTAGTTTTAAAGTGGGTAGTGGTAAAAGATCAACCAATCAAATCATCAGAATAACCACAACAGCACAAATGATTTCATGTTTTGTGTGAGATGATCTGGATGTGGCCACTCTTTTGATTCTCTAAGAGCTGTATGGGATTGGGCAGTGTCATAATGTGTCATGATATGTGAATGTGATATGGATGTAAGCAAGAAGACCAAGTGTGAGATTTATTAAATGTGAAGCTCCAGCCAGACTGCTGTGAGAAAACTGCAAATGAACCTATACAGTACGAAACAAAGTTCATCCATCCAACTTGTTTTATGGTTAGAATACACTAAAGAAAAGGGGATTTAATAATTAATGATAAACACACAAGTGTAGCATTGTATTTTAGTAATTCATGAAAGCTGTGGGAAATCACATTTCAAATTCCCGTGTTCAAGTATTGCTATTATGTTATATTACATTACATAATATATTATATTATATTACAGTAGTGGCAGTGCAATTTTTATTTTCAATATTTGATAAGAAATCTTTCTTCTCCAAAGACTTGCACTAAATCCAGGTCTTGCTGGTCAGCGAGACACTATTCACTCTTGTGATCATGTATTCTTACAGAACAGGAGAGAGGTCATGGTTCGGGCACACTATAATGCTCCAGCAAATAGTTTGGTATCACATTATATCTGTAGGTAATGTATTTTTCAAGGCTGCCGTATACGGAATAAAGTTCAATAATGTGTAATGGTAGAAAAGATTGGAAAGTCTCTTCATTCATAATAGAAATATTATAGAGAGCAACAATCCTGAGAGCACATAGGAACTGATGAATTGGGCGCATACTGCTCAAAAGAAACAGGGAGCATTGTACTCATCTCCAGATGTGCAGGCCTCTGCATTATCAGCCTATGCACCTGCTTTACTATAGGTTATCATCATTGTGTATACTAGCAGGGCCGGCTCTAGGCATGTTCGAATAGAGCGGCCGCACAGGGCGCCACCCTTAATGGGCGCCGCGCGCTGGCGCCGCCATATTCGATGCTGGAGCCGGCCCTGTGTGTGCAGCATTGGCCCGTGTGCACTGTGCGCTATGCGCGCTGCGCGGCGACGGTGTCTGACGTCAGACGCCGGCGCCATAGTGCACACAAGTGGCCACCCGGACCCAGGCTCACTCTGACTCGCCGGCCGCCCGCCCGCCAGCACTCCCGCCCGCTCGCCAGCACACTCGGACAGGCGGACAGCAGCAGTACTCCTCCCAGCAGCGCCGCAGGTATTGGGGGGATCCGCACTGTGGGGGCATTTCTGGCTATGGGGGGGGGCATTTCTGGCACTGTGGGGGGCATTGCATATCTGGCTCTGTGGGGGCATATCTGGTTCTGTGGGGGCATATCTGGCACTGTGGGGGGCATATCTGGCACTGTGGGGGGCATTTCTGGCACTGTGCGGGCATATCTGGCACTGTGGGGGCATATCTGGCTCTGTGGGTGGCATATCTGGCACTGTGGGGGGCATTTCTGGCACTGTGGGGGCATATCTGGCACTGTGGGGGCATATCTGGTTCTGTGGGGGCATATCTGGCACTGTGGGTGGCATATCTGGCACTGTGGGTGGCATATCTGGCACTGTGGGGGGCATTTCTGGCACTGTGGGTGGCATATCTGGCACTGTGGGTGGCATATCTGGCACTGTGGGGGGCATATCTGGCACTGTGGGGGCATATCTGGCACTGTGGGGGCATATCTGGCACTGTGGGGGCATATCTGGCACTGTGGGGGTATTTATCTGGCACTGTGGGGGCATTTATCTGGCACTGTGGGGGCATTTATCTGGCTCTGTGGGGGCATTTATCTGGCTCTGTGGGGGCATATCTGGCTCTGTGGGGGCATTTATGTATCAGGCACTGTGGGGGCATTTATGTATCTGGCACCGTGGGGGCATTTATGTATCTGGCACCGTGGGGGCATTTATGTATCTGGCACCGTGGGGGCATTTATGTATCTGGCACCGTGGGGGCAATTATGTATCTGGCACCGTGGGGGCATTTATGTATCTGGCACTGTGGGGGCATTTCTTGCACTGTGGGGGCATTTCTTGCACTGTGGGGGCATATCTTGCACTGTGAGGGCATTAATGTATCTGGCACTGTGGGGGCATATCTGCGCTGTGGGGGCATTTATCCATCTGGAACTGTGTGGCCATTTATGTAGCTGGCACTGATGGGGGGCATGTCACGTGTAGCTGCCACTGCTGGGGGGCATGTCATGTGTAGCTGGCACTGCTGGGGGGCATATCATGTAGTGTTCCCGCTAGGCGTCTGTGGCTGGGCAGTGTGTCTCAGTGCTCTACCTGGCGCAATGTGTCTAACGTGCTCTTATAGGAGGTTCTACCTGGTGCAATG
The DNA here is from genome assembly GCF_028390025.1 of Pseudophryne corroboree. Taxonomy (NCBI): domain Eukaryota; kingdom Metazoa; phylum Chordata; class Amphibia; order Anura; family Myobatrachidae; genus Pseudophryne; species Pseudophryne corroboree. The sequence goes on from NC_086444.1 coordinate 509,033,983, forward strand.
TGTATTAGCTGCACTACTGTGTGGTGTAATGTGAATTGCCACTATAATGTGGCTACGCACCTTCCCCACGAAGTAACTCCCCTAAATTTTTGCTGCGCGCCTTCGGCGCGCACTGTCCATGCTTTAGCGTGTGGAAATGGGTACAACAAGCATTACAATATGTACATCATTTTGCCCACCTAACTTAAAAATGTGCCCTCCCTGTGATCAGCAACCTGCCCTAAAAAGTGAACACTATCATGTGTAGCTGGCACTGCTGGGAGTCATGTCACGTGTAGCTGGCACTGCCGGAGGGCATGTCATGTGTAGCTGGCACTGCTGGGGGGCGAGACCACGCCCACTTTTTCAGGAGGCCACACCCACTTTTTCAGGAGCGCGCGCCTTCGGCGCGCGCATGGGGGAGGGGGGGGGGCACTTTTAAATTTTCTCGCTCAGGGTGCTAGTAGGCCTGGAGCCGGCCCTGTATACTAGCACCTGCCTTATACTACTGTAGGTGCAAAGATACACCTAACAGGCTTATACTGTAAATGCTGGCCTGTATAAACACACCCTTACTGAACTTTTCCTATGTGAGAATGGCCCATCACACTCCCGTTCCGCCTTTCTGGTCTTATGTGTACATAAACTTTTAATATTATTTTTAATATGCATTTGACTACATACTCACATTAGCGTATGCACACTGCAAATATATGCAAGATTAGCTACACAAACAGGCATACATTCAACTCTGCATCAACCTGAAAGTCTTTAGTTTTACATAGATACAATTGGGTGTGATATATTAGTGTATATATAATTTAGGTTGACATGAGAATGTTGACATGTCCTGAACATTTTTGATTTGTATTTTCCGTATAACTCTAACCGTAATGGTAACCCTAATGCTAACATTAAGCCCAATGGAAATTTCAACATTATGATGATGTCAGCATTTCAAGTCAATATTCTGTCAATGTTGACATTTTGCAGGTGTCAACATTAATTATGTCGGCATTTTATTAATTATGTCGACACTTTTGTATTTATGCACCTTCTCCTACTTAACCATACCACCCAATTATTCCGGTGAGGTGGCCATGCCTATCCCTAGTCCCAAAAGGGAACATTAAGACTGCTTGCTCTGTTTAGTCAGTGCAAACATTTACTCCCACAGACACTGCCATCTTTGCCCACAAATACAATTACATAGTCATAGAGCAGGAGCATTTGCACAAAAGAAGGTGTGTGACAGCACACACAGTGACAGGTTGGTATCCTTGAATAGTCAAGAATGATCCTTTTTCCAATAGGTCCCCAGTCCTCACTAACAGAGTACATTTGGGAACAAGAATTTCAACTTCAAAGTATTTACCTGTGGCCCCTGCATAAGTGAATTAAGCTAGTTGACATGGCTAGCACTAAGGGCCACACTGAGGCCATATGGCACTTCTGGCAAATAATAAAAGGGCTGATGCCCCAGTCTGGCCCAAAAGCCTGCCATGGGACACATACCTGTGACCACGACACAGCCCCACTAAGCCTGATCACGCCCCTTTAACGACATCGTGCACAGATGGAGGCTAGCCCAAATTTGTCCCTGCTAGTACTTGGGAGGAACGTAATATCACACATTTTTCTGAAACTAACAATTTGCTACTAATACATTTTTGTAGTTGTGTAACTACAGTATGCTTTTACCAATTACACAGTAGTTTTGAATATCTGTGTATAAAAGGCCAAACATATTGCATAGTGCTGCACAATTATGCTATATAGATAGTAATTGCTTCATGTACAAAGGAGTCAGTATTTAAACCAGTTATTCACATATCCACATTAAACAAGTGTTGACTTAAGACAAAAAAATATTTCTTAACCTACCAAATATCTGTAATTCTAGGCAACTAGATTTCCTTGTAAATAAAGCACATAGTAAATGTATAAATATATCAATTATTTGCCCAAACTAGTTTCATAGTGACATTACCGATATTCACTCATGAGAAGTATCAAGATTCCAAACATATGTAAAACCCAGCAGCAATCTTGTAATTGTGCCATGTAGAAGTGCTATCAGGGGGAAATGTATTAAGCCTTGGAGAGATAAAGTTGCAGCCAATCAGCTGTTAACTGCCATGTTACGGACTGTATGGTCAAAAACACTAAGCGATACCGCCCTTTTGGCGCAGATTTAACATTAGTAAAAGCAGAATGCTAGAACATTTAGTACATAGACAAGTAGATCTGTAAAACTAATTATGAAGCTACTTAATGAACCAGTTACCATGGGTTCAGTATTTATAAAATACAGTACTTACTTATATTTAGTGTTTATCAAACTTTAGAGTCAACAGTTTTACAATGAAATTGCAATAGTATGAGTATATTACAGGGGTATACATTATTTTCATAACAATACAGAAAAACTACTGAGCCTATTTCTACTACAACCAATGCCTCCCGTGAAAAGGGCCATATGTGCGGCCACTGAAATCCAAAATGTGGCTTAATGGCTCATGCGCTGGATGTTTGTTTGTTTTTTATTTAGCAAATTAATTATATTCCTAGTCAATACCAGCTGGATTTTTTGTGGGGGATTATTCAATTTGCAATAATATATGAAGCATTAAAGAGTTATAGCTGTTATACATAAAGGGAAAAAAATTGTCTATGTAGAATTTATTTTTCTACAAATGTCCTGTAAAAAAAAATGAGTTATTCAGGATGGGATACCTGCTTTTATTTTAAGGAGCTGTTATTCTGCTTCTAGGAAAAATAAAAAAGGATCCATAGACTTCAGTGGAACACTGCCCCAAGTGGTAGGGCATACCTGCACTTATTTATTCATATCTGGAACCATTGGAATACCAATCTCTTGCACTGATATGATGAGTGATTTTGACCACAGTACACATGAAGGTTGTTAAACTTTTAGCACCAAAAGGTAACTCAGTATCATAACAAATGCGCTGATGCCAGCACTAGAGGAGATATATTTTTCAGATTGTTAATAAGATATATTTAAAGCCGGGTTACGGTCATTAGGTCGACAGCACTTAAGCCGACAGTCATTAGGCCGACCACTATTGGTCGACATGCATTAGGTCGACAAGGAAAAATGTCGATATGAGTTTTTCACATCTTTTTTCTTCATTTTTGAAAATTTTTTATACTTTACGATCCATGCGAGGGGACACGGTGCACTAGTTGGGGTTCCCCATCACTTTACGAAGAAAACGACACCAAAAACAGTCAAAAAACTCATGTCGACCTTTTTCCACGTCGACCTTGTACATGTCGACCTATTGACCATGTCAACCTAATGACCATGTCATCCAATAGTGGTTGACCTAAAGACTGTCGACTTAAGTGTCGTCGACCTAATGAACCATACCCTTTAAAGCCTCAGGATATGTGTTACTATATCAGAAAGTGGAAGGTAATTTGCAAAAATATGTTTCAAATATATATTTTCAGAATTATCTTGGGTGAATATGTGAATGTATGCAGGTTGATGAACATTTGAAAACAGATTTTTACAACTTTTGTAAACTATTCTTGTGAAGTGCCATATGTAACACAGAGCCTTACGAGAAGTGGATTTGTTGCCTGCCACTAGAAACAAAGGGGGTTGAATCAGTGTGTGTTATTTGTTCCCTAGTACTGAATGCTTGTTATAATATATTTGCACTGGATGAGATGACAAGGCATTATATGTGCCCTGGATGAGATGACAACACATTAAGCCTGTGATAAAGCAAGATCTTTTCTTTGTTTCTTTATGAATTCATACATGAAGTAGAATGCTATTGACCAATGCTCCAAAGGACCAACCACACATTGGCATATCAATAAAGGAGGTTCAATTGCATTTGACTTGCCGCAGTTAATCAGTCCTTCCTTGGAAGTCAACGCGAGGTACCTGTGTTGAGCAAAAATTAATGAAATAGGTAACATCCGAAAGACTATTATGCCACTTGTCATATAAATGCAGTTCTCCCAACTACGAGTAGAAATGCAGCATGTACGGTATATGGTGGCATTGGAAAGAATGGATTCAAATGTCACCCCCTGTTTATATGCTAGCATACTATAGTTTAAGAAAGCTAGCAAACACTGGCTAGTGGATAGGTTTGCCTAATGTACATGTCAATCTTCATTTTGAATCACTTAATTACATAAACTGTATAATACGAAATGTATTCATCAAAAACATTTAAACATTTGCAAACAATGGGGCATATGTATTAAGCCTGGAGAAGTGATAAAGCAGTGATAAAGCAAGGTGATAACACACCAGCCAATCAGCTCCAATATGTAAATTGACAGTTAGGACCTAATTGGCTGATACATTACCACCTTCCACTTATCACTGCTTTATCACTGCTTTATCCATTCTCCAGGCTTAATACATCTGCCCCAATGGCTTTTATTGCAGAATTTTACATGAGGTGTTTAGTGTAGATGAGGTAATAGATGGAACATATTAATGGGTCGATTCAATTATGCTCAGTCCTCTCACACCTTCAAGACACTTATGGTACCTCCGGATTCGCAGATTAGTTTTTGCAGTACCATAGGACTGTAAGCAAAAATGTGGAAGAGAGCGGTTTGAGTCGAGGCTGCAAGGGGGGGATATGTTGTGTTGGTATTGGCATGGAAATGCCATTGCAATAACAAATCGCACCCTTACTGGGTAAATGAATTTGCCTCTAAGCACTCATACAATATTTCATCTAAACATATACATTTCTCATTTGTTGTTGTTGGTTTTTTTACCGTTACCTTAAAGTATATACTCTTCAAAGTAACTTTATCTAATACAGTAAATGATAAATATATATCTTTTAATTGTGTATTTTTTCTTATGAATCCAGAATTTAGCTGATATTCTAGATTTGAATAATATTCATCTTGCCAATATCAGACGGTCATAATTTCAGTTCTCGTAGTTAGAATTTACCTCTCTTGCACTCCGGAATGTGCCCCATTAATAGGCATAACGGACTGTGACTGCAGATTGCTCACCCCACACGGCAAGAAACTATGAGGATTTGTATGATCCTTTTTGTTTTCTTGGTGAGCTTAATCCCAGGCCACATGAGATGTTTTATATTTGGACACAAATGCTATAAATAGCTATCATTCATTTATATGGAAGAGAGTAAAGAACTGCAGCTCGTGTAATCAGCCCTATGAACAGCTTAGGACTGTCCTGGAAAACAAACTGCACAATAAAATTCCTCTTTTCTGCACATGGAATACAATTTATGCCATCTGTGCTTCTACTATGGGCCTTACAATATAATATACAATTAAAGTATTTCAACCGGAGCTTATTATAATAAAATGATGGGCCTGATTCACAGGTGGACGCAATGCCGATGTTTGCGGATTTAAGCATTTTGTAATGTTTATGCGTGACAGTCGCACTGCGCACGTGCCAAGTTTATTTGTCAACGGCAAAGAGAGGATTTGAACGCAGAGTGACTGACCGTCAGTGATGGAGTAATGAGGGGGAGGGTGACAAGTCAAACGCGGTTATGATGCAACCATTTCGGTAACATCTCAGCCTGTGACTGTGTCTGTGTACGCAGTTACAATGGCTCTGACAGCTTACAGCACAGATGATCGATGATGCGACAGATGTGCATAAAATAGTGTATTTTTGTATGCAATTGATGGATTAGAAATGCCACCAGTGGACGTCCCAGCCCACGGCTGCGACATTAGTATATTTTCACAGAACCGCAGCATACGGAATCGCAGTCACGATAGGATTTGCATGCATAGCTGAATCAGGTCCTACGGAACTTTGTCACATTTTACATTGTAGTGCCCCGATGTCCGCCATTGGAGAATCACACGTGTTGAGCTTGCATGCGCCGCCTCAAAAACTAAGTGGCCATGGAGACTATTTCAAGTTGCTGACAGCTACAGTTGTATAGCTTTTCTTGTCGGCTACAAAGTACAGTAGCATCACCCAGCAGAGGTAACACAGAGCTGTGTAATATGTTACTGGCTACAAAATAGTGATCAATGATTTCTTGCTGTTGCTGCAAATAGGAAGCACACTCTCAGGGATATTCAATTACCTGCACTGACTATCGGGTGTAAAGTATCGCCGGGGGGCTATTAAATCCCCAGCTTTACAGGGATTTATTTCACCTGCCTCAGGCAGGCGAAGCAAAGTCCCAGAAAACAGCCCCATTTTCACCCGAAAACGGGGCTGTTTCCCCCGAAAACACAGGTTTGGCTGAACCTACGTGGTTTTAGGTGAAAAGGATGTTTTTTCCAGGTGAAAAAACATTGATGAAACTGGAAGTTTAATCGGCAGTAATTGAATATCAGTGTCTGTCTGGTGACTTTCTGGGATCTCCAAACGGGGATCATGTGTGTGACCAGCAAAATAAACATATGTTGGGAACTATTTACTTAAGCAGCAAAATAGCTCTGTTGTAGCTTAAACATTAAAAGACTATGCACAATGAAGATCAATGATATATACGCATTACATAATACAAGGGGCTATAAATTTAATTGAAAACCTCAGTATCTTCTCCCACATATTCATATATTCCGGATATGCTTATGAGTGCTTACTATATTCCACATAGCCAGCATAGAACAAACACATTGGGGGAGCTGTACTAGGCCTTGGAGTGTAATATATTGGGGAGAGATAAAATAACCCTCGTTCAGCTCCTAACTGCCATGTTACAGGGTGTGTTTGAAAAATGACAGTTAGGAGCTGATTGGTAGGTAGTTTATCTCTCTCCACTTTATCACTTTTTAAGGCTTAGTACAACTGCCCCATGGTGTATCATGTTTATCCTATTCTGGATGTGACAGCTACAAATCTGAGTTCGTGGCTTTGCCCTATTCAGTGTAATACAGGCCTAGGAATATGTTTTTTTGTTTTTAATCAGAAACAAGTATCATCTTTCCTCATATCAGAGGCTGTTTATAACCCCTTAGGAAACAAAGAAACTCAGATTACTCCCTCTACTCTAACATTTTTTATAGAATTCTTATTTTGTGATCCCACTCCTATAAAATATCAACAAAAGATCCAACAGGACATGCTGCTGAAAACGGGTGGCAAATGTGACGGCCTGCTCAGTGCGCCTCTCACGTGCGATCTGTCACAATGTACGGAGACTTTGAATAAGAAGTAGTGCTACAAGGTATGTGTGTGTGTGTGTGTCTTGCTCTCCAGGCCATAGACAAGGAGAACCTTTGCTGCTACTGCTGTCTGGAACAGTGTTTGCAATACTATTTCATAGACTATAAATTAGAATTTTATTTATACATATTATGATGATCAATAGCTATTAAGGAAAAGGGAAAAAGAGGATGTCTGTAAGGCATCCACTGACAATAATTTCTAGCTGTTTGTTGTGTTGATTACCTACATGTAATGTACATATGCAGTTATTTCACAGAGCAGCCTGTGCCATGTGTATTATATTGCTCTATATATGTTAAGAAAAATGACTGAGGCAATTTGTAAACTGCTTCATGGACTTACTGTGTAAATATTGAATCATTTTCCAGAGAAATTACTACTGATGGTTTACCGGATTCACAATGCACTTTTAGGTTGTGTGTTTAGAAATGAGTAATAATAACAACGCTGTAGAAATTTCAGGACTTTATGTAACAAATGTTTTGCAATAAAAAGGATGTGGTTACGATCTTGTCATTGTGTGCGTTTTGTTTGTTTTGTTAAATAAAATTGTAAGCTTAGAGTTGCACAATTATGTACGGTACACTAATTTGACATGGTAGCAGTTTCCGAAATCTAACATTCCAGTACTTTAGAACTGTAGAACTTGTTTACACAAATACAAGCACATTGCACCAGGAGCTTGTATTGGGGGAGATGTACTAAGCCTTGAATAGTATCAGCCAATCAGCTCCCAACTGCCATGTCACAGGCTGGATTTGAAAAATGACAGTTAGGAGCTGGTTGGTTGGTACTTAATCACCGTGCAATTTATCACTTTTCAAGGCTTAGTACATCTTTATCTTAATGCAGCAGTGCTATAAGAAAAAAATATATAATGCACTGGGAAAAAATCTCCCAAAATACCACTTGTTCAACCCATACTTATGTATCAGATGATTTATAACAATTAGAGAACATCGACTTTGCAAAGTTTTATTTCACATGAGAAATTTCTTAATTTCTTTAAAATAAATAATAAAATCATTGGTTTATTAGTATATCTATTCACATTTAGATTATTACAATATTTTGGGTTTAATTCAAAATCAGTTCTAGATAATCCACAAAATTGATTTTTAGAGGAGACCCGTTATTGGACAGAAACATATGGGTCCGCGATGTTATCACAGATCCCATGTGCAGTGGCATCACAAGAGTGGGGGTGCGGCCCACTGAATGATGACACCAAAGTGCCAGCCCCTGCTTAGTGACAGAAGCTGGGTGCGGCACTGTAATATTACGTCCCTGTAGAAGCCGGCACTACTGGCACGCCAGTCTCCAGGAGCAGCCCGCATCTCCCGGACCCCCCAAGTGATGAAATGGTGGTTGGAACGCTCAGCAATGCTCCCATCCAGCGAAGTCATGCCCCCATCCCACAAAGCTATGCCCCTTTTACGGCGGGACCGCACACGGTGTACTTTAGGTGAGTGACGTCCCTGCCTGTGTGATATCAGCTGATAACAGGTCATTTACTATACGGTAAAAACAGGCTGGAATTTGATAGCCTAATAGCGTTATCGGACTAAGAAGCGCATTACTACTGTGCAGTAAATCACAGCATCTAATAGGATACTGCTCAATGTTTTGGTATACAAAAATAACACTTTCACACATTATCAAAAAATTATTTTTGCCCATAAAATAAAGGTCTGTATACAATGAAATGTCTGTACAAAATAGCTTTAATATTCCACCCCAGTTTTCGATTTGTTCCTGGCAATCAGCCACTCAAATATCCTCCAGTCTTTGGTACATTATATCAATCCCACAACTCCGTGCTGCTTAATTTCTTTTCTTAACTGGGATAAATATATAAAAGTAAGCAAAAACTAGTGTTCAAAGTGGCACTACTTGAGATTGATGTAACCATAATTATATGATTCTCCCATAGCTCCACCTTATACTGTAGTTTTCTACTTTAATTTTAATTTCATAACAGTGAGCTACAGATTCTGTATAAAGGGAGTCTCCAGGAAATTCTGATATAGAGTGTATAATTATGGTTTTCTTACTGTTTGTGAATATTGTTTAAACAGGAGGCAAAGTGTTAGATGGACATGGAAAAACTGAAATAGAACATGCAACTGCAAAACCATTCACTAGCAATTACATGGAAAGCAAATATTGGAAAAGTGTGAAAATGTGCAGGAGCTGCTGGCAAATTTTATCCATCATATAAAGTGGGGGAGGTTTTCACCAGCAATAGGGCTCCACCTTCGACACAACCAAATGCAATATATACTGTATCATTTGTTTGTTAGTGTGTCCTCCTTGGTGACTATGATTACCAATGTTAGGCTGTGTTTCTGTATAGGGCAGGGTAGAGTATATCAGAGTATAATAGAACAATGTACTATAGGATGGGTGCAGGAATGGGTCAGAGATGGGTACCTGGCCCAGTGGCGTCATGAGGAGGGTGCGGGGGGTGCGGCCCTCACCCAGGTGTCACCCTTCAATGGGGTGACACCAAAAAGAGCTGTACACCCACACTCACTTCCGCCAATAATTCAGACACCTGCCTGGACTGACCATTTTCACGGCCGCGGCGCCGCCGGATCTGTACTGCCGCAATCTATAGATGCCGGGTGCAGGACGTCACTCCCGTGACGTCATCACGCACGCCGGCAGGGCAGGCCATTCTGTGAGGGAGAATGGGAGTCGAGTGCATGATGCCCACGTGGGGTGCGCCCGGCTCCCGTCTTTGCAGCTAGCAGAGTACCCGGCTCTCCTCCCTGCCTGCCACCGCCGGGCGCGCACAGGAGATACGCCTGGATCGCGTCCCTGCCGCTGAAGGAGCACCGCCGGGCGCTTGGTTCCTGTACCTGCCGCCGCTGGAGCTGGAAGGCTTTAAAATTAAATGACAGTCTCCAGTATGTTCCTCTCCAACCCAGCGTCCCAATCCCGTCTGTCCCTCTCCCACTCTGCATCCTCTCCCACCCAGTGTCCCAGTCCCCAGTATGTCCCCCTCCCACTCTGCATCCACTCCCACCCAGTGTCCCAGTCCCCAGTATGTCCCCCTCCCACTCTGCATCCTCTCCCACCCAGTGTCCCAGTCCCCAGTATGCCCCCCCCACTCTGCATCCTCTCCCACCCAGTGTCCCAATCCCTAGTCTGTCCCCTCCCACTCTGCATCCTCTCCCACCCAGTGTCCCAATCCCTAGTCTGTCCCCTCCCACTCTGCATCCTCTCCCACCCAGTGTCCCAATCCCTAGTCTGTCCCTCTCCCACTCTGCATCCTCTCCCACCCAGTGTCCCAATCCCTAGTCTGTCCCTCTCCCACTCTGCGTCCTCTCCCACCCAGTGTCCCAATCCCTAGTCTGTCCCTCTCTACCACCCTGCGTCCTCTCCCATCCAGTGTCCCAATCTCTAGTCTGTCCCTCTCCCACCCTGCGTCCTCTCCCATCCAGTGTCCCAATCTCTAGTCTGTCCCTCTCCCACTCTGCGTCCTCTCCCACCCAGTGTCCCAATCCCTAGTCTGTCCCTCTCTCCCACCCTGCGTCCTCTCCCTACCAGTGTCCCAATCTCTAGTCTGTCCCTCTCCCACTCTGCGTCCTCTCCCACCCAGTGTCCCAATCCCTAGTCTGTCCCTCTCCCACCCTGCGTCCTCTCCCACCCAGCGTCCCAATCCCCAGTATGTCCCTCTCCCACCCAGTGCCCCAGTCTGTCCCTCTCCCACCCAGTGCCCCAATCCCTAGTATGTCCCCCTCCCACTCTGCAACCTCTCCCACCCAGTGTCCCAATCCCCAGTATGTCCTCCTCCCACTCTACATCCTCTCCCACCCAGCATCTCCTCCTTCCTCTGTCCCTCTATCCATTATGTCTTTCTCCCACCCTGCATCCCCCTCTCACCTAATGCCCCCGTCCTCCTCAGTCCCTTCCTCCACCATGTGTCCTCCCTCTCACCCAGTGCCTCTTAAGGACACCCGCCTTCTGATTGGCCACACCCCTTTTTTGGCATCTGCCACAGTACACCCTCGAGTGGACACTACCTCTTTCAATTTTCCTTACCCCCACTTCAAAATTCCCTCTTCGATCACTGTGTGTGTGTGTGTGTGTGTGTGTGTGTGTGTGGTGTGTGTGTGTGTGTGTGTGTGTGTGTGTGTGTGTGTGTGTGTGTGTATATATATATATTATACACACACACACACACTGATAAGAAACCGTGTGGTGTGCTACGGGAGGAGGTCCATGGGGGGGTGACACCATGAGTAACCACACCGGGTGACACCAACCCTAGTGACGCCACTGCCTAGGCCTTCTACATGCATCACAAGATTGATCAAAGGTTTGGCTATTGGACTGTTGGTCTACAGAACCAAATTAAAATGTGTAAGACGATGGCCACCCCAGCACCACTGTGCCCTCACCAGCCACATCATGCCATCCCAGCCAGCTTAACGTATTTTGTAAGGGATCAGTATGATATCCCGGCTGTCGAGATCCTGGTGGTCAGCTGACCGACGCAGGGATCCAGACAGCCAGGATACCAGCGGTGAGCACAGTGTGTCCCCTCGCAGGCTTGCTTTGCTCGCCACGCTTTGTGCCCACAGGTTTATATTTCCCCTCGGGTGGTGGCGTGGACCACCACCCAAATAGGGATTCCAGCCAGCGGTCTGGATTCTGACCGCCGGTATTTCACCGGGTGTCGGGATTCCGGCGTTGGGATTCTGAAACCCGGGATCCCAACAGCCAGTAAATTCACTGCCTCCCTTTTGGATACCTTTACTTACAAATAAGCGAATTTATCATGTGTAAGGTACTCTTTATGGAACAGGCTATTACATTGCATAAGTGATATTTAGTTGTAGCCTGTACATGATGTGGGTGAATATGAGAAATGTACAACAGCGTCATAGGTTTTTTCTAGCCATGCATAAATTAAAGTATGAGTAAGACTGCGGATAATCACAACTCGCCTATTCTGCAGCAAATAGCATTGGGATTAGTGATGTGCACCGGACATTTTTCGGGTTATGTGTTTTGGTTTTGGATTCGGTTCGGCGGGCGTGTTTTGGATTCGGACGCGTTTTGGCAAAACCTCCCTGAAAATTTTTTGTCAGATTCGGGTGTGTTTTGGATTCGTTTTTTTTTTTTACAAAAAACCCTCAAAAAGAGCTTAAATCATAGAATTTGGGGGTAATTTTGATCCCATAGTATTATTAACCTCAATAACCATAATTTACACTCATTTTCAGTCTATTCTGAACACCTCACACCTCACAATATTATTTTTAGTCCTAAAATTTGCACCGAGGTCGCTGGATGGCTAGGCTAAGCAATACAAGTGGCCGACACAAACACCTGGCCCATCTAGGAGTGGCACTGCAGTGTCAGACAGGATGGCACTTCAAAAAATAGTCCCCAAACAGCACATGATGCAAAGAAAAAAAGAGGCACAATGAGGTAGCTGTGTGACTAAGCTAAGCGACCCAAGTGGTCGACACAAACACCTGGCCCATCTAGGAGTGGCACTGCAGTGTCAGGCAGGATGGCACTTCAAAAAAATTGTCCCCAAACAGCACATGATGCAAAGAAAAAAAGAGGCGCACCAAGGTCGCTGTGTGACTAAGCTAAGCGACCCAAGTGGCCGACACAAACACCTGGCCCATCTAGGATTGGCACTGCAGTGTCAGACAGGATGGCACTTCAAAAAAATAGTCACCAAACAGCACATGATGCAAAGAAAAAAAGAAGCGCAATGAGGTAGCTGTGTGACTAAGCTAAGCGACCCAAGTGGTCGACACAAACACCTGGCCCATCTAGGAGTGGCACTGCAGTTTTCTAGCGAGAGGATGAGTGCTTCCATCCTCATGTGAAGCTGAACCACTAGCCATGAACATAGGCCAGGGCCTCAGCCGTTCCTTGCCACTCTGTGTCGTAAATGGCATATTGGCAAGTTTATGCTTCTCATCAGACGCTTTTAATTTTGATTTTTGGGTCATTTTACTGAACTTTTGTTTTTTGGATTTTACATGCTCTCTACTATGACATTGGGCATCGGCCTTGGCAGACGACGTTGATGGCATTTCATCGTCTCGGCCATGACTAGTGGCAGCAGCTTCAGCACGAGGTGGAAGTGGATCTTGATCTTTCCCTATTTCACCCTTCACATTTTTGTTCTCCATTTTTTAATGTGTGGAATTATATGCCAGTATCAATAGCAATGGCCTACTACTATATATACTGCGCACAACTGAAATGCACCACAGGTATAGAATGTAGATGGATAGTATACTTGACGACACAGAGGTAGGTACAGCAGTGGCCTTCCGTATCGTACTGCTATATATGCTGGTGGTCACTGTGTCAGCAAACTGCAAAACTAAAATGCACCACAGGTATAGAATGTAGATGGATAGTATACTTGACGACACAGAGGTAGGTACAGCAGTGGCCTTCCGTACCGTACTGCTATATATACTGGTGGTCACTGTGTCAGCAAACTGCACAACTGAAATGCACCACAGGTATAGAATCTAGATGGATAGTATACTTGACGACACAGAGGTAGGTACAGCAGTGGCCTTCCGTACCGTACTGCTATATATACTGGTGGTCACTGTGTCAGCAAACTGCAAAACTAAAATGCACCACAGGTATGGAATGTAGATGGATAGTATACTTGACGACACAGAGGTAGGTACAGCAGTGGCCTTCCGTACCGTACTGCTATATATACTGGTGGTCACTGTGTCAGCAAACTGCACAACTGAAATGCACCACAGGTATAGAATCTAGATGGATAGTATACTTGACGACACAGAGGTAGGTACAGCAGTGGCCTTCCGTACCGTACTGCTATATATACTGGTGGTCACTGTGTCAGCAAACTGCAAAACTAAAATGCACCACAGGTATAGAATGTAGATGGATAGTATACTTGACGACACAGAGGTAGGTACAGCAGTGGCCTTCCGTACCGTACTGCTATATATACTGGTGGTCACTGTGTCAGCAAACTGCACAACTGAAATGCACCACAGGTATAGAATGTAGATGGATAGTATACTTGACGACACAGAGGTAGGTACAGCAGTGGCCTTCCGTACCGTACTGCTATATATACTGGTGGTCACTGTCTCAGCAAACTGCAAAACTAAAATGCACCACAGGTATAGAATGTAGATGGATAGTATACTTGACGACACAGAGGTAGGTACAGCAGTGGCCTTCTGTACCGTACTGCTATATATACTGGTGGTCACTGTGTCAGAAAACTGCACAACTGAAATGCACCACAGGTATAGAATCTAGATGGATAGTATACTTGATGACACAGAGGTAGGTACAGCAGTGGCCTTCCGTACCGTACTGCTATATATACTGGTGGTCACTATGTCAGCAAACTGCAAAACTAAAATGCACCACAGGTATAGAATGTAGATGGATAGTATACTTTACGACACAGAGGTAGGTACAGCAGTGGCCTTCCGTACCGTACTGCTATATATACTGGTGGTCACTGTGTCAGCAAACTGCACAACTGAAATGCACCACAGGTATAGAATGTAGATGGATAGTATACTTGAAGACACAGAGGTAGGTACAGCAGTGGCCTTCCGTACCGTACTGCTATATATACTGGTGGTCACTGTGTCAGCAAACTGCAAAACTAAAATGCACCACAGGTATAGAATCTAGATGGATAGTATACTTGACGACACAGAGGTAGGTACAGCAGTGGCCTTCTGTACCGTACTGCTATATATACTGGTGGTCACTGTGTCAGCAAACTGCACAACTGAAATGCACCACAGGTATAGAATCTAGATGGATAGTATACTTGACGACACAGAGGTAGGTACAGCAGTGGCCTTCCGTACCGTACTGCTATATATACTGGTGGTCACTATGTCAGCAAACTGCAAAACTAAAATGCACCACAGGTATAGAATGTAGATGGATAGTATACTTGACGACACAGAGGTAGGTACAGCAGTGGCCTTCCGTACCGTACTGCTATATATACTGGTGGTCACTGTGTCAGCAAACTGCACAACTGAAATGCACCACAGGTATAGAATCTAGATGGATAGTATACTTGACGACACAGAGGTAGGTACAACAGTGGCCTTCCGTACCGTACTGCTATATATACTGGTGGTCACTGTGTCAGCAAACTGCACAACTGAAATGCACCACAGGTATAGAATCTAGATGGATAGTATACTTGACGACACAGAGGTAGGTACAGCAGTGGCCTTCCGTACCGTACTGCTATATATACTGGTGGCCACTGTGTCAGCAAACTGCAAAACTAAAATGCACCACAGGTATAGAATGTAGATGGATAGTATACTTGACGACACAGAGGTAGGTACAGCAGTGGCCTTCCGTACCGTACTGCTATATATACTGGTGGTCACTGTGTCAGCAAACTGCACAACTGAAATGCACCACAGGTATAGAATCTAGATGGATAGTATACTTGACGACACAGAGGTAGGTACAGCAGTGGCCTTCCGTACCGTACTGCTATATATACTGGTGGTCACTGTGTCAGCAAACTGCAAAACTAAAATGCACCACAGGTATAGAATGTAGATGGATAGTATACTTGACGACACAGAGGTAGGTACAGCAGTGGCCTTCCGTACCGTACTGCTATATATACTGGTGGGCACTGTGTCAGCAAACTGCACAACTGAAATGCACCACAGGTATAGAATCTAGATGGATAGTATACTTGACGACACAGAGGTAGGTACAGCAGTGGCCTTCCGTACCGTACTGCTATATATACTGGTGGTCACTGTGTCAGCAAACTGCAAAACTAAAATGCACCACAGGTATAGAATGTAGATGGATAGTATACTTGACGACACAGAGGTAGATACAGCAGTGGCCTTCCGTACCGTACTGCTATATATACTGGTGGTCACTGTGTCAGCAAACTGCACAACTGAAATGCACCACAGGTATAGAATCTAGATGGATAGTATACTTGATGACACAGAGGTAGGTACAGCAGTGGCCTTCCATACCGTACTGCTATATATACTGGTGGTCACTGTGTCAGCAAACTGCAAAACTAAAGTGCACCACAGGTATAGAATGTAGATAGATAGTATACTTGACGACACAGAGGTAGGTACAGCAGTGGCCTTATGTACCGTTCTGCTATATATACTGGTGGTCACTGTGTCAGCAAACTGCACAACTGAAATGCACCACAGGTATAGAATCTAGATGGATAGTATACTTGACGACACAGAGGTAGGTACAGCAGTGGCCTTCCGTACCGTACTGCTATATATACTGGTGGTCACTATGTCAGCAAACTGCAAAACTAAAATGCACCACAGGTATAGAATGTAGATGGATAGTATACTTGACGGCACAGAGGTAGGTACAGCAGTGGCCTTCCGTACCGTACTGCTATATATACTGGTGGTCACTGTGTCAGCAAACTGCACAACTGAAATGCACCACAGGTATAGAATCTAGATGGATAGTATACTTGACAACACAGAGGTAGGTACAGCAGTGGCCTTCCGTACCGTACTGCTATATATACTGGTGGTCACTGTGTCAGCAAACTGCACAACTGAAATGCACCACAGGTATAGAATCTAGATGGATAGCATACTTGATGACACAGAGGTAGGTACAGCAGTGGCCTTCCGTACCGTACTGCCATATATACTGGTGGTCACTGTGTCAGCAAACTGCAAAACTAAAATGCACCACAGGTATAGAATGTAGATGGATAGTATACTTGACGCAACAGAGGTAGATACAGCAGTGGCCTACTGTACCGTAATGCTATATATTATATACTGGTGGTCACTGGTCAGCAAAACTCTGCACTGTACTCCTCCTATATAATATTATACTGATGGTCCCCAGTCCCCACAATAAAGCAGCACACTGAGCACAGATATGGAGTGTTTTTCAGGCAGACAACGTATACTGGTGGTCACTGTCAGCAAAACTCTGCACTGTACTCCTGCTATATAATACAGCTGCTCCCCAGTCCCCACAATTAAGCAGTGTGAGCACAGATATATGCAGCACACTGAGCACAGATATGGAGCGTTTTTTTCAGGCAGAGAACGGATAACTGGTGGTCACTGATCAGCAAAACTCTGCACTGTAATCCTCCTATATTAATATACAGCTGCTCCCCAGTCCTCCCCACAATTAAGCAATAAAGCACAATCAAGTTCAACAATAAACGGAGAGGACGCCAGCCACGTCCTCTCCCTAACATTTCCAATGCACGAGTGAAAATGGCGGCGACGCGCGGCTGCTTATATAGAATCCGAATTTCGCGAGAATCCGACAGCGGGATGATGACGTTCGTGCGCGCTCGGGTTAACCGAGCCATACGGGAGAATCCAAGTATGCCTCGGACCCGTGTAAAATGGGTGAAGTTCGGGGGGGGTTCGGTTTCCGAGAAACCGAACCCGCTCATCACTAATTGGGATGTATGTAAGAATGCAGCAGCGGCACTCTGATAATGACTTTGCACTGTGCGACTGCAAATCATGAAGCTAATAATGGATCAGGTCAGGGACGACACCAGCAAAAGAAGCCCATCGCACTAGCTAGTAGAACACCACTGACATTGGCTGTGCCAGGTTAGCACAGCTCCGCTCTGATAGGCAAAAATAAATAGTAGTTGGTAGCGCCTTGAGTCCTATTGGAGAAAGAGCGCTATATAAATAAAATAATTATTATTATTATTCTTAGCGTTGGGCCAGATAACGTTCACTCCCTTCTTGGCAGACCATGGCCACATCAAGCATTGTCATGCTGGCTAGGTATCAGCCCAATAGTGATTCAAACCAGTCTTTCCTACAAGTCACATTCCACTCTGTCTCTTGGCCCCGTCCACTTATGATGTAATCTCACATGGTGATTTTTGTGCTCATTTTGTACCAATATTTAAAAACCTGGTGTGCTTCCATAACATCATTGTATATTTACAGGAGTCCAAGGAACATGCTCATACCAGCCAGTGCATAAGATGATAATACTTTCTTTACACATCATATACTGTATACGCCTGCCCAGATGTTACTTTCAGAGATAAAAAATTAGTAAAACTCAACATGATTGTATATTAAAGCAGTAGAAGTAATTTTTGTTTAGTTATTTGTTACCTTTGTCTATTACAGGTTCCTTTAACTTTTGTCTTTAAGACTATATTTACCACAGAGTAGCCAAAAATGTCAGTGAATGATGTAGCTGCATCACTTCTACAGGATACTTGTCGTATCAAAAATAGTAGTGGCACACAGAAAAAAAGAGAAAATGCAGGTGCACACTCTAAGTACTAAACACTGCTACTCAGAACAATTATAATACACTGCAATTTGGGCACACCTACCGTGACCAGGTGAACTCATCCAGAGTAAAGGCGCCCACTGGGCAAACACAACCCAACCACGCCAAAGCATCACACCAACCCAGGATGCCCCATACCTCTAACTCATCCAGAATACTGACATATTATATAAATGTATCCAGGACTTACCATACATATGCCCTTATTTATCGATGAGTGATAAATTTCAACAGCCAATCTGCTCCTAACTGTCATTTATCAAACACAGCCTGTGACATGGAAGTTAGGAGCTGATTGGCTGCTGCAATTTATCACTTACTGTGAAATTTATCACTCATTGATAAATGAGCTTAATAGTGCCTATTCAAATATGCAGTCTACAAATGCAAGGACCCTATGCTAATTAAAAACACCAGAGAGTAGGTGGGAGGGGTGCAAATATAAGCTGAAGCAGTCTCCACCTTCGACACACATGAACAGAATCTAGAATATATCAGGGAGGGAAAGAGGAGGCTGTACTGCACACTCTATTTCTAAACATGAGAGGTGCTACCATGCTGAGACTTGTAGTGCCACACAGATAAACAGAAAATGCAGGTGAACACTCATAGTACTAAACACTGCTAACTAGAACAATTAGAAAAACTCTGCAATTTAACATAGAGTAAAATTGAGGTGCTTAGAATAATTTTGGCCAAATATATGGGGCCACCAACATTGACCAGGTGACCCCATCTGGTGGGTTCCTAACAGTCCTAAGGTTCAAGCCCAGAGCACAACTCAAATGCCCCAAGGCATCACACTAGTGAGAAATAGCAACTAAAGTGTTAAAAGGCGTAACATCAGTAAGTAGTAGCAGCTACTGTATGTGTTAAGAGTGATATATACATGAGAGCTAATAATTAGGGTGTTTAAAAGTGTTCACATTAGTAAAATAAACACGTTAGGTGCTAAAAGTGCTAGATTAGTGTTACAATATGATGCCCTGAAGCAACACAGCCACACCAACCCAGGGGGCCCACGCCTCAGACTCATCCATAATACTGACATAGAAATGTATCCAGGATCCTCTCTTATTCAGCATCTTCTCTTTTTTCTGTGTGATACTATAAGTCTCAGCATGGAAGCACCTCACAATATGTTTAGAATTACAGTGTGCAGTCTAACCCCCCCCCCCCCCCCCTTAAAAATATCAATAAAAAATGCTACTCAGGCCACAGTAAACTCCACCACTGGACCACCAGGAAAACCAGATGCTGGCCCAAAGTGGTAAGTGGGAGCCTGGCTCAGGATCACATGCACCCTGCTCCCAGGCCCAGCCCACCGCTGAAAGTCTGTACAGGATACTTACCTCCCAGCCCCCCCCCCCCCTCCTTAATCCGGCTCTGCAACAAAGTATCATGTCCTCTTTAAACACTTATCTGAAATGTTTGAATTATTTGTTCTCATTGTTTGAATGAGATGGATTTTCGCAGTATTATTTTGTGAGGCCCAGAAGAGACATAGGGTTAGTATTTATATATGTGGTCAAGCTTGCAGAAGAAACCTTTCATGAGGCTCTGAATTAAATGACAAAATGTGAACATATATAATACACTGGAGACTGTTCACCTTTAAAATCTTTATAAATCACTCTGTAGAAAAACTGGTGTATATTCCACTAAATATTTCAAACAAATAAAAAAATAAAGACTTACGTACTGTCAGATCAGTGTGTTTCACAGATATAACTACAGTAGTAACTTAAGGTAAAAGGTTTGCAAAATACAGTACTTATTATGCAAGAATACTGAAGAATAAGTGCTGCTAAAATGGGTTTGACATTGGCTGAACAGAAAGATTTGCAACAAGAACCATCTATATTTCAGTAAACGTTTGGGCTCAGACTCGAGTACTGAATATACTCCATACAGTATGTGGGGATTTAAAATTAGTTTGCATCCAACACTTACGTAGCTTGAATTTTACCTTGAACTATGTGTTATTTATGTAAAACTGGCACAGCAAGTGAGATAGATGGGAATGTATACAACTTACACTAGAAGTAAAACGGCTGGAGTCACACACTGTATCTGTGTGGTTTGCAGAAAAAAATTCTCCACCAGTAATGCTATCCAGCCATATCTTGAGAGATTTAAACTAATATCTGTGTACTGATTAATAATGAAGATTTCAAGTAAATTCAAGTGTTTTGGGTTTTCAGTTTCATTTTGTTTCCAGCCCTCTATTATTATGTCAAATGTTTGTTTACAATTAGTGTAACCTATAGCAACCTTTTATTGTTTAGTTGCAAAAGAACATTCTATAAAAGAGGAGGATTGGAAATTTGGGTATGGTTCAATGGGTCGACTCAACTTAGGTCGACAGTCATTAGGTCGACCATGGAAGGTCGACATGCATTAGGTCGACATGGATAATAGGTCGACATGGTCATTAGGTCGACATGTACTAGGTCGACAGGTCAAAAGGTCGACATGAGTTTTTGTACTTTTTTTGGCGTCGCTTTCTTCGTAAAGTGACGGGGAACCCCAATTAGTGCACCGTGTCCCCTCGCATGGCTCGCATCGCTCACTATGCTTCGGGCAGGTTACCGTTCCCAATTGTAGTTCACGTGGATCGTCAAGTGTGAAAAAGTCCAAAAATTATGTGAAAAACTCATGTTGACCTTTTGACCTGCCGACCTAGTACATGTCGACCTAACGACCATGTCGACCGATTGACCACATTGACCTAATGCATGTCGACATTCAGTTGTCGACCTAATGATTGTCGACCTAATGACTGTCGACCTAACGACCGTATCCCGGAGATTTTGCCTTGTTTAAGGATTATTCTTCTGCGCTTTGTACTCCAAATTCCATAACATTATACCATTTGCCATTTTTTTCCAGCAATGCATCAATTTTTTATGTTAATGAGTAAACAGTAAGTGGCTCAGTTATCACAACACTAACATTAAGAAAGTTATCTAAGAAAACACCTTATGCAGTCACTTTTGCCTTTTTTGTATTAAATAAACCCAATATTACAATTCTGTGAGATTATCCTATTTGAAGAAAATACAGAACGTGGTAGAGGGAAAAAAAAGTAACTAAACAAATAAACAAAGTTACAAAAAAATACTAAATATGGCCTTTGTAATTGCATATGGTATACAGTTGTATAGTTCTTAGATTAAAGACATGTGTAACAATTTTTCAGCTTCTATTTGTTTGCAAGCAATAAATTGGGACAGTGATGTGCACTGTGGCAGTTTCTTAAATTCCATATTTTCTGAAGTTTTTTATAAAGCCTTCTTGCATGCTTCCATTCTCCACCTCGAATTATCCTTTTCACATATAACTATGTCCTCCCTAACATTGGCCCTCATTCAGCAGTAATCGAAATTGCAAGTATAGTTCCACCTTAAATCCCTTTGGGATAATATATGTGATTAACTTAATATTTGCCAAAGAAATATGTTTTCTTTCCCAATATGCAGTTCTGGTGAGGATAATACATCCTGCCAGGACAGGCAGCTTCGAATACGATAATGGTGGGACAAAATTACATCTTCTGCATTATATGCAACAGTAATCAATAGCTGTTTCTCCCATGACATACTAACCAATCTGCTTATCGACTGGATGGACCAATGGTTTCAGTTCTGCACCACACATCTGTAAAGGATGACTATGTCATGGAGTTTTAAATAGAAGGGGGTGGATTAGACGTTGTAAAGGTGCCCCCACAGTCAGAACCTTTGTCTTATCCCGAATACCCAGCATTGGGATAGCAGTGCTTCTTCTTGTGGTACTCAACAGTTTTTATGTGTAATGTTTCATTCTTATACCTACTGGATATTATATGGTGGTCACTAATGTTGTCTGTATTAAATGGCAGTTATATATTTAAGGGATGACTACTATAAACTGGAGGGCAGGGGGTAGGGGGCAGATTAGTCTTTGCCTCAGGTGACAGAAAGCCTAGCTTCACCCCTGCCCTTAAGAAAACGAGGTGGGAATCCTAGGTCTCCAGGACTGTGGATGTATAAAATAGAGTGTGAAGGTGCATACACTCTGGGCGATATTTTAGATGATGTCGCTAAGTTTTAACCTTCTGAGTGAGATCATTTAAAATATCACCCAGTGTGTATGCTACAGACGAGGAATGATGAGCGATCCTGCACATCATTATCGCCCCCCGCTGCCGGCTGCGCATTCAGCTCAATTTGGACATATCGTTCAAAACTGCATGTACAGACCAGTCATGGCATGACATCACTTGATGGTATCACTAACGATATCGTCCAGTGTGTATGCCCTAGGTCGGCCGCCTGGGAGGGTAGGGAAAACACTAGACGATATCGCTGATGAAGCGAATCATCTAGTGTGTACCCACCTTAACTACTCGGGGAAGAGAAAGAGAGAGGACTAAATGGAGAAGACCAGTGTAAGATCACTTTCTTCCACTTTTGCTTTTTTTTATCACACTCTCACTGGCAACCATTTCTCCAGCACATCCCCCACTGCACGTGGCATCTATGTAGCTGAAGTTACAGAGGGGCTGACAGTCATCTTCTTCAGCTGTATTTGCAATCACATTTCCATAGCTAAACACTTCTGCTGCTCTTTAGCTGTAGTGCACTCACAGGTTGCAAACATGTTACAGGTATAGGGAGTTCACAGAACCCCCAGTTCCAGAGCCAGAGCTTTCCATTCAAATCCTCAAGTTAATCATCAAGCATGTTCTGGAGGAAGTGGCTGGAGTAAAAACGTAGATCTGTGTGTGTTCCTGGACTTTTATGAATCAGAAGGCAGCTGTCTTGGCCCGTATGTTGTCACAGTCATATTGCTCTTATCAAGCCAGTAAATACCCCTGACAGTTCCTTTGAATAACACTTACACTGTATAGGAAATTTCCTTTTAGTGGAAATTCCACAGCAACATTCGAGTTGCATTTCAGCAAAAGAATTAAATCAAATTTAGCAAGATGCAGAATGCAAAGAATTCCAGAGCTTGACCCCAGTAGCCAACCCCATTCTTAGATCACTCCCCGGTCCTCTCAGCTCGCAAATGCGTGGTCTGATAGCCGCGCAGGCACAGTAATGCGGCCAGGTCCTTAACCTGAAAGTAAAGTGATCACATAAGCAATCACTTTGCTTCTGACACATTGCAGGGATTAGCTTCTATCAGAGAACCTGTCCTTGCAGGCTTATTTTGGCACATGCCAGCAATCCTTAATTTCGTATTGCTGCAGGAAGGGTGTCAGAATAGAGTGCCACATTGTTAAAGTCCTTATGTTGGGTAAGAGTTCACATCTGATATGTATGGCAATGGCAGAGGTTTGTGAAAGTTTATTGTACTGTAAGTATATTAGATGGTGAAGGGCTAAAAGGAGTTTTGTTGTGCTGTACCAAATGTGAGGACCGTAACAGAATAAGGGCTTAATTCAGACCTGATTGCTGTACTGCAAATTTTCAGAGGTCTGCAATCAGATAGTCGCCACCCAGGGAGAGTGAAAACTAGAGATGAGCGCCGGAAATTTTTCGGGTTTTGTGTTTTGGTTTTGGGTTCGGTTCCGCGGCCGTGTTTTGGGTTCGACCGCGTTTTGGCAAAACCTCACCGAATTTTTTTTGTCGGATTCGGGTGTGTTTTGGATTCGGGTGTTTTTTTCAAAAAACCCTAAAAAACAGCTTAAATCATAGAATTTGGGGGTCATTTTGATCCCAAAGTATTATTAACCTCAAAAACCATAATTTACACTCATTTTCAGTCTATTCTGAATACCTCACACCTCACAATATTATTTTTAGTCCTAAAATTTGCACCGAGGTCGCTGTGTGAGTAAGATAAGCGACCCTAGTGGCCGACACAAACACCGGGCCCATCTAGGAGTGGCACTGCAGTGTCACGCAGGATGTCCCTTCCAAAAAACCCTCCCCAAACAGCACATGACGCAAAGAAAAAAAGAGGCGCAATGAGGTAGCTGACTGTGTGAGTAAGATAAGCGACCCTAGTGGCCGACACAAACACCGGGAACATCTAGGAGTGGCACTGCAGTGTCACGCAGGATGGCCCTTCCAAAAAACCCTCCCCAAACAGCACATGACGCAAAGAAAAATAAAAGAAAAAAGAGGTGCAAGATGGAATTGTCCTTGGGCCCTCCCACCCACCCTTATGTTGTATAAACAGGACATGCACACTTTAACCAACCCATCATTTCAGTGACAGGGTCTGCCACACGACTGTGACTGATATGACGGGTTGGTTTGGACCCCCCCCCAAAAAAGAAGCAATTAATCTCTCCTTGCACAAACTGGCTCTACAGAGGCAAGATGTCCACCTCATCATCATCCTCCGATATATCACCGTGTACATCCCCCTCCTCACAGATTATCAATTCGTCCCCACTGGAATCCACCATCTCAGCTCCCTGTGTACTTTGTGGAGGCAATTGCTGCTGGTCAATGTCTTCGCGGAGGAATTGATTATAATTCATTTTAATGAACATCATCTTCTCCACATTTTCTGGATGTAACCTCGTACGCCGATTGCTGACAAGGTGAGCGGCGGCACTAAACACTCTTTCGGAGTACACACTTGTGGGAGGGCAACTTAGGTAGAATAAAGCCAGTTTGTGCAAGGGCCTCCAAATTGCCTCTTTTTCCTGCCAGTATAAGTACGGACTGTGTGACGTGCCTACTTGGATGCGGTCACTCATATAATCCTCCACCATTCTTTCAATGTTGAGAGAATCATATGCAGTGACAGTAGACGACATGTCCGTAATCGTTGTCAGGTCCTTCAGTCCGGACCAGATGTCAGCATCAGCAGTCGCTCCAGACTGCCCTGCATCACCGCCAGCGGGTGGGCTCGGAATTCTGAGCCTTTTCCTCGCACCCCCAGTTGCGGGAGAATGTGAAGGAGGAGATGTTGACAGGTCGCGTTCCGCTTGACTTGACAATTTTCTCACCAGCAGGTCTTTCAACCCCAGCAGACTTGTGTCTGCCGGAAAGAGAGATCCAAGGTAGGTTTTAAATCTAGGATCGAGCACGGTGGCCAAAATGTAGTGCTCTGATTTCAACAGATTGACCACCCGTGAATCCTTGTTAAGCGAATTAAGGGCTCCATCCACAAGTCCCACATGCCTAGCGGAATCGCTCCGTGTTAGCTCCTCCTTCAATGTCTCCAGCTTCTTCTGCAAAAGCCTGATGAGGGGAATGACCTGACTCAGGCTGGCAGTGTCTGAACTGACTTCACGTGTGGCAAGTTCAAAGGGCATCAGAACCTTGCACAACGTTGAAATCATTCTCCACTGCACTTGAGACAGGTGCATTCCACCTCCTATATCGTGCTCAATTGTATAGGCTTGAATGGCCTTTTGCTGCTCCTCCAACCTCTGAAGCATATAGAGGGTTGAATTCCACCTCGTTACCACTTCTTGCTTCAGATGATGGCAGGGCAGGTTCAGTAGTTTTTGGTGGTGCTCCAGTCTTCTGTACGTGGTGCCTGTACGCCGAAAGTGTCCCGCAATTCTTCTGGCCACCGACAGCATCTCTTGCACGCCCCTGTCGTTTTTTAAAAAATTCTGCACCACCAAATTCAAGGTATGTGCAAAACATGGGACGTGCTGGAATTTGCCCATATTTAATGCACACACAATATTGCTGGCGTTGTCCGATGCCACAAATCCACAGGAGAGTCCAATTGGGGTAAGCCATTCTGCGATGATCTTCCTCAGTTGCCGTAAGAGGTTTTTTGCTGTGTGCGTATTCTGGAAAGCGGTGATACAAAGCGTAGCCTGCCTAGGAAAGAGTTGGCGTTTGCGAGATGCTGCTACTGGTGCCGCCGCTGCTGTTCTTGCGGCGGGAGTCCATACATCTACCCAGTGGGCTGTCACAGTCATATAGTCCTGACCCTGCCCTGCTCCACTTGTCCACATGTCCGTGGTTAAGTGGACATTGGGTACAACTGCATTTTTTAGGACACTGGTGAGTCTTTTTCTGACGTCCGTGTACATTCTCGGTATCGCCTGCCTACAGAAGTGGAACCTAGATGGTATTTGGTAACGGGGGCACACTGCCTCAATAAATTGTCTAGTTCCCTGTGAACTAACGGCGGATACCGGACGCACGTCTAACACCAACATAGTTGTCAAGGCCTCAGTTATCCGCTTTGCAGCAGGATGACTGCTGTGATATTTCATCTTCCTCGCAAAGGACTGTTGGACAGTCAATTGCTTACTGGAAGTAGTACAAGTGGGCTTACGACTTCCCCTCTGGGATGACCATCGACTCCCAGCAGCAACAACAGCAGCGCCAGCAGCAGTAGGCGTTACACGCAAGGATGCATCGGAGGAATCCCAGGCTGGAGAGGACTCGTCAGAATTGCCAGTGACATGGCCTGCAGGACTATTGGCATTCCTGGGGAAGGAGGAAATTGACACTGAGGGAGTTGGTGGGGTGGTTTGCGTGAGCTTGGTTACAAGAGGAAGGGATTTACTGGTCAGTGGACTGCTTCCGCTGTCGCCCAAAGTTTTTGAACTTGTCACTGACTTATTATGAATGCGCTGCAGGTGACGTATAAGGGAGGATGTTCCGAGGTGGTTAACGTCCTTACCCCTACTTATTACAGCTTGACAAAGGGAACACACGGCTTGACAAATGTTGTCCGCATTTCTGGTGAAATACTTCCACACCGAAGAGCTGATTTTTTTGGTATTTTCACCAGGCATGTCAACGGCCATATTCCTCCCACGGACAACAGGTGTCTCCCCGGGTGCCTGACTTAAACAAACCACCTCACCATCAGAATCCTCCTGGTCAATTTCCTCCCCAGCGCCAGCAACACCCATATCCTCCTCATCCTGGTGTACTTCAACACTGACATCTTCAATCTGACTATCAGGAACTGGACTGCGGGTGCTCCTTCCAGCACTTGCAGGGGGCGTGCAAATGGTGGAAGGCGCATGCTCTTCACGTCCAGTGTTGGGAAGGTCAGGCATCGCAACCGACACAATTGGACTCTCCTTGTGGATTTGGGATTTCAAAGAACGCACAGTTCTTTGCGGTGCTTTTGCCAGCTTGAGTCTTTTCAGTTTTCTAGCGAGAGGCTGAGTGCTTCCATCCTCATGTGAAGCTGAACCACTAGCCATGAACATAGGCCAGGGCCTCAGCCGTTCCTTGCCACTCCGTGTGGTAAATGGCATATTGGCAAGTTTACGCTTCTCCTCCGACAATTTTATTTTAGGTTTTGGAGTCCTTTTTTTACTGATATTTGGTGTTTTGGATTTGACATGCTCTGTACTATGACATTGGGCATCGGCCTTGGCAGACGACGTTGCTGGCATTTCATCGTCTCGGCCATGACTAGTGGCAGCAGCTTCAGCACGAGGTGGAAGTGGATCTTGATCTTTCCCTAATTTTGGAACCTCAACATTTTTGTTCTCCATATTTTAATAGGCACAACTAA
The DNA here is from genome assembly GCF_028390025.1 of Pseudophryne corroboree. Lineage (NCBI taxonomy): Eukaryota > Metazoa > Chordata > Amphibia > Anura > Myobatrachidae > Pseudophryne > Pseudophryne corroboree. Next base: position 509,061,941 of record NC_086444.1, read on the forward strand.
AAGGCACCTCAGGTAAACAATGGAGATGGATGGATACTAGTATACAATTATGGATGGACTGCCGAGTGCCGACACAGAGGTAGCTACAGCCGTGGACTATTGTACTGTACTGTGTCTGCTGCTAATATAGACTGGATGATAATGAGATGTAGTATGTATGTATAAAGAAGAAAGAAAAAAAAACCACGGGTAGGTGGTATACAATTATGGATGGACTGCCGAGTGCCGACACAGAGGTAGCTACAGCCGTGGACTACCGTACTGTGTCTGCTGCTAATATAGACTGGTTGATAATGAGATGTAGTATGTATAAAGAAGAAAGAAAAAAAAAACCACGGGTAGGTGGTATACAATTATGGACGGACTGCCGAGTGCCGACACAGAGGTAGCTACAGCCGTGGACAACCGTACTGTGTCTGCTGCTAATATAGACTGGTTGATAATGAGATGTAGTATGTATAAAGAAGAAAGAAAAAAAAAACCACGGGTAGGTGGTATACAATTATGGACGGACTGCCGAGTGCCGACGCAGAGGTAGCTACAGCCGTGGACTACCGTACTGTACTGTGTCTGCTGCTAATATAGACTGGATGATAATGAGATGTAGTATGTATAAAGAAGAAAGAAAAAAAAACCACGGGTAGGTGGTATACAATTATGGACGGACTGCCGAGTGCCGACACAGAGGTAGCTACAGCCGTGGACTACCGTACTGTACTGTGTCTGCTGCTAATATAGACTGGTTGATAAAGAGATGTAGTATGTATGTATAAAGAAGAAAGAAAAAAAAACCACGGGTAGGTGGTATACAATTATGGATGGACTGCCGAGTGCCGACACAGAGGTAGCTACAGCCGTGGACTACTGTACTGTGTCTGCTGCTAATATAGACTGGTTGATAAAGAGATGTAGTATGTATGTATAAAGAAGAAAAAAAAAAACATGGGTAGGTGGTATACAATTATGGACGGACTGCCGAGTGCCGACACAGAGGTAGCTACAGCCGTGGACTACCGTACTGTACTGTGTCTGCTGCTAATATAGACTGGTTGATAAAGAGATGTAGTATGTATGTATAAAGAAGAAAGAAAAAAAAACCACGGGTAGGTGGTATACAATTATGGATGGACTGCCGAGTGCCGACACAGAGGTAGCTACAGCCGTGGACTACTGTACTGTGTCTGCTGCTAATATAGACTGGTTGATAAAGAGATGTAGTATGTATGTATAAAGAAGAAAGAAAAAAAAACCACGGGTAGGTGGTATACAATTATGGACGGACTGCCGAGTGCCGACACAGAGGTAGCTACAGCCGTGGACTACCGTACTGTACTGTGTCTGCTGCTAATATAGACTGGTTGATAAAGAGATGTAGTATGTATGTATAAAGAAGAAAGAAAAAAAAACCACGGGTAGGTGGTATACAATTATGGATGGACTGCCGAGTGCCGACACAGAGGTAGCTACAGCCGTGGACTACTGTACTGTGTCTGCTGCTAATATAGACTGGTTGATAAAGAGATGTAGTATGTATGTATAAAGAAGAAAGAAAAAAAACCACGGGTAGGTGGTATACAATTATGGATGGACTGCCGAGTGCCGACACAGAGGTAGCTACAGCCGTGAACTACCGTACTGTGTCTGCTGCGACTGGATGATAAATAATGATATAAAAAATATATATATATCACTACTGCAGCCGGACAGGTATATATTATATAATGACGGACCTGCTGGACACTGTCTGTCAGCAGAATGAGTTTTTTATAGAATTAAAAAAAAACACCACACAAGTCACACGACGAGTGTTTAACTTTTTCAGGCAATCACAATATAGTATACTACTAACTATACTGGTGGTCAGTGTGGTCAGGTCACTGGTCAGTCACACTGGCAGTGGCACTCCTGCAGCAAAAGTGTGCACTGTTTAATTTTAATAATATGTACTCCTGGCTCCTGCTATAACCTATAACTGGCACTGCTCCCCAGTCTCCCCCACAATTATAAGCTGTGTGAGCACAGTCAGATATATACATAGATGATGCAGCACACTGGGCTGAGCAGTGCACACAGATATGGTATGTGACTGAGTCACTGTGTATCGTTTTTTTCAGGCAGAGAACGGATTATATTAAATAAAACTGCACTGTCTGGTAGTCACTGTGGTCAGTCACTACTAAACTCTGCACTCTCTACAGTACTCCTAAGCTCCAGTAAATCAAGTGTCTCTGTCTCAAATCAATCTCACTCTCTCTCTTCTAATCTAAATGGAGAGGACGCCAGCCACGTCCTCTCCCTATCAATCTCAATGCACGTGTGAAAATGGCGGCGACGCGCGGCTCCTTATATAGAATCCGAGTCTCGCGAGAATCCGACAGCGTCATGATGACGTTCGGGCGCGCTCGGGTTAACCGAGCAAGGCGGGAAGATCCGAGTCGCTCGGACCCGTGAAAAAAAACATGAAGTTCGGGCGGGTTCGGATTCCGAGGAACCGAACCCGCTCATCTCTAGTGAAAACCCGCCTCACGTAAGTGTGCAAATGCATGTCAGACAGCAGACATCTGCAAATCCGTTGGCAACTCACTCACCGTTGAATGATTTTTCCAGTGTATGCAGTCTGTGCGTAGCCCAGGACATACTCCTACAGTGCGATACAAACAGGCTGATCGGGTCCAGAGCTGATGTCACACACCCGCCCTGAAAACGATTGGGAACGCCTGTGTTTTCCCTGACATTCCCAGAAAAGGCCAGTTACCACCCACAACGTTCTCTTCCTGTCAACAACCTTGCGCACGCCTTGCAGTCAAAATTTTTCGCACCATCCTGTCGCGGTTTGGTGATGCACCGTGGCAATTCCAATGCATATGCATGCACAGTCATTCAATAATTGTCCACTGTGCGAATTCACACAACAGCGAACAGGTCTGAATCGGCCCTGAATTTGTTGGAGAGGCTTTCTTTCTTTAAGGAGATTTGCCTCGGGACAGCTGCTAGGGGGTGTAGTATGTTATGCCGGCGTTTAGGATCCTGGCACCCAGAATACCAGCACCGGGATCCCTACCGCCGGCATACAGGCAGCAGGGTGAGTGCGGAAGAGCCCCTTGCGGTCTAGCTGCGCTCCCCGCGCTGTGGGCACGGTGGCACCCGTTATTCTCCCTCCAGGGGTGTCGTGGACACCCCAAGAGGGAGAATAGTTGTCGGTATAACACCTGTCGAGATTCCAGCGTCGGTATGGTGAGCGCCAGGATCCTGACAGCTGGCATATCCAATGCCTCCCCTGCTAGGAAGAGAGCACAGTATGAGTGGATGAATAAATGGCTGAATTGTTTGTACAAGTTCAGGGAGACTGTGGTATGTATGTACGTAAAGAAATAAAGGCCACTAGGAATGAGGTATAATACAGATGTTAGATGAGAGAGGGCATGAGGTTATGTACCAAATGAAAGTGAAGAGGATGTAGCAGGATAAAAAGGTTCAAGATTCTTCTTTAACAACGTACAGTACATGGTGTGAGAAATGAGATGGATGTGAATGGGTGCACGGTAAAAGGTGGGAAACTGATGGGTGTGATGAAGAGTTTTATGGAGAACTGTGTCAGATAAAATAGTAAAGTGTTATACTGAAGTTAGACGGATGAAAAGCGATTGGCTGCTGCTTGTGAGGAATAATGTAAAATGATAAAAGCAGCGCTTGGTTTGTGCCTTAACCAAAATAACATAAAACAAAATAAAATAAACTGTGGAAAAGTCAGATATAAAACCGCAATAAATTATTTTATATATATATATATATATATATATATCAGTATAAAAGCACTATGTAAAAACCAATAAATTCCATTTAAACTGTCACGTATGTCTCTGATAAAATTGCCATTTGAGAAGAGACTCATCAGGCAGCAGCAGTGTCTTTGACGAGGAATTGCATTTACATTCTGAGTACGTTAAGTCCATGTTCTTGTATTTTGCCAGCTGGAGCAATAGGTCCATAAAAAGCAATACAAATACTTCTACACATGACTGCAAGATCTTTTTTAAGTTAGTTTGGGAGACATAGCTGTAAATTTGCTAAAGCTCGATTTTCATTTATTTCAAATTGGGGAAAAAATCATTCTAAATTGTACAAATGTTAGTACACATGTATTAACATTTAAAAATCAATATAAAAAAATCATCTGTTAGCGCATTAATGTTATAGCTCCTGAAACACAAAATTGATTGAAATCAATTTCCATTGATTTTAAATCAATGAAAATTTACCTTTAGTAAGCCCCATACTGATGTACTGGTAATTGTACGGTCCTAATAGAAGTGATTTATTCTTCTGCTTGTTCACTTCTTTGTTTTTACTACTTATACAAACTCATATATTAATGCAGCTAGCAGTACCTACTGTATACCAGTAGTGATTCACCTGTGCCCTTGAGCTGCATGCAGATCTTTACACTACATAAATGTGACAGACGTGTAGTGGTAAAGATGCCACAACAGGGGGGAAGGGTCAAAGGGTACACCTGTACTGGGCCCCAAGGATCAGAGGGCCCCAAGAATACACCATTTAGTGCCTGGCAGGGATGTTACCCATCTTGTCCAGATAGGGCAGCGAGCTATAGGCGGTGTGGGCGCAGCCTTAGAGTGACAGAAGCCTCTCACACACAATGACTGTGCAGTAAGAATGTGCGCCTGCTCTTCCGGGTCCAGCTCTGTTGCAGGCAGTTACGGGGACTTGGTAGCAGCTCCACTAGCCAGGATTCATGTGCCCTGCACCAGCCTCTTCTGGTGGGGTGTGTGAGCCGCATGGTACCTGCGGTGCAGTGTTCAGGTCTGGGTACTGGTGAGTCACTCCCCGGGGTAACAGTGAATTGATGAGGGGATACAGGGCTTTGGGATGGGATGGGGGAACTGGAAATGCAGCATGGAATCCTTGGGAGAGACAGACTGCAGGGTGTGTGGGAGGAAGGAGAGAGGGAGACCGACTGTGGTGTGTGGTGGAGGAAGGAGGTATATATATATATATATATATATATATATAAAATCTGAGGGGGCCCCAGAGAAATCACATTACTGGGCCCCAAGATTTTTGTTGACGGCCCTGGGTATAAAGAAGACTGGGAGTTGCGGGGGGTGGGAAGCTTGTAAGGTGTATGGTCACAGCAGGCTGCTTTCAGTTTAACTTATAGAATATATGTTTGTGTTTAAACTATTTAAATGTATATGCAGTAGTGTAACTAGAGGCTCAGAGGCCCCTGGCAACTCTCAAGGTGGGTCTCCTATTTAATTTCTATAAACCCTTTAGTCTACAAGTGCAGCTGCAGATGTACAGTATAGGTACCAACAGAGCAAAACTTGGAACCGGCAGATGAGGAGGGAGCTGTACAGAATGCTGGTGCGAGACACTCCAAGGGGACAGACACAGCAATAGTCAGCCATGGGGGTATCCACAGGGATACCAACTTCCCCAGGCAGTTGCCAACAACAGAGGTGGCTCCTCAGGTAAGCAGCAGACAACCGGGACTCAAATGGGCCCAGCAGACAGCAGCGTTGGTGTGGTCGTGGCAGAGAATGATCTGAGTCTGGAAACCCAGGTTGCGGCTTCGGGCCTATCCAGACGTTGGAGTTTGGACACTGGTGCTCGGTGAGCCCTTGGACATTTGCCAGTCTAGCCACACTGTAGTTAATCCACTGTGTATCTACACACACATATAACATATAAATTTGGGTCTTTTCGGTATCTAGACTTCTTTGTCTCTTAACTCAGTACTGGTTGGCTATCCCTGCTACACTATAGGTATAAGATCTATTGCAGAAGCAGTGGCATATCTATAATGGGTGCAGGATGTGTGGTACACATGGGTCCAGGGGACCCAGCATCTCACTCCCAGTGACTTGTATTATACTTACCTTTCCAGAGTCCCACATCAGTAGCTGTGGTGGCACTTTACAAATAAACAGAAAATAGCATTGCGACCATTTTACAGGAGATTTGCGCATGCTCAGTAGAAAACACACTGTGAACCTGGTGCTCTTGCCATGTTCCCAGAGACCTATGCATGCACAGTACACTACGCACGGTTCCAGAGTCTGTTCACCTGCGCTGAGAGAGAGAGGAGGGGGCCAGAATGGAGACTGAACACAGGCTCCCTCCTCTCTTAATCTGCCCCTTTGTAGAAGGAAATTTACATCCATTGTTTGTGCCATAGGCAGTTTTATGTACATAATTGGATATGACTTTTCGCAGCATCTGACCATGCCATGTCACAGTCACAAAATGCGTAGTGTATGTCCAAAACTACACATTCCACAAAGTCTTTCCAACAGGGAGTTTTATGAGAAATATTTGCTATAAATGTTGAAGAACGCAAATCCACATATACGTGTGTGCATACGTGAAGATGTTCTTAAGATGTAGCCTTCTAATACTTAATAAAACCTTAGTGTATTTTAACATTAAAATAAGTGTGTGTGTGTGGGGGGGGTGGGGGGGGGGGGTTGCCTCACCCTGCCCTTAATATAGTACCTCATACCTCCAGTCAACGGAGATGGCACTGAAGAGACCCAGAACCTTATCTAGGGAGCAGTCATCAACGTACAGTATATATACACCTGTTTCCTAATTTAGCAGATCCTGCATACTTCAAGTACATTCACTCTACTTAATATACCATTTTGAGGTGATGACATAGGAGGCAACGATATGAGACTAGTCAGGAAGGAAGGACATCACTATAATCATATCCATGCCTCTAGTGACTACTTATTAAGACATTGGTAACTGTTTCAAAAGGTGTACGGTGCTAACGCCATGTCATGGAAAGAGGTTTGGGTTTGGTGCACTGCCTTTGATAATGGTAGGACAGATGTTCAAGATACACAATAAATATATGTATGTAGCCTTGCGCTGCAAGCTGAGCTGCCGTTTTAAATCAATGGAATTCACCCTTAGGAATTCCCAAATGACCAGACACAAACAGAAAAATGATAAAAAAACAGGCGCTGTCTAAAGTATTAAAACTTTAAAATTCAATAAGGTGGAGCAAATACACTCTAATGACTGAGAGTTCTTCCAGATCAGTATACAGAGCGTCCCGCAAGAGGTGGATATTCCCGCAAGAGGTGGATATTCCCGCGAGAGGTGGATATGCTGTGACGTATATCCACCTCTTGCGGGAATATCCACCTCTTGCGGGACTTTCTGCTGCAGTGTTCATGTCTTTTCTGTAGTCTGTGAATAAACCAGTGTATGTTTTTTATGCACACCGGTTTGGCTGCCTTCTGTCCACAACGCATGGGGGATTTGAAAGATACCTTTCAGTGTACTCGAGACTGAATTTAAATGTAAGTGTCATTCTTTGGGTCCACTGCCTGTGATAAGACTGATTTCACTCACACTGGTTTAAAGATACCTTTATGGGAACGCGAGGTTGAATTCAGATGTAAGTGTCTTTTCAACCCCGTGGGAACACCTGTGCACTGATCTGGAAGAACCCTCAGTCATCAGATGTTCAAGATAGTCAGTGATATGGCCGGCCCAGCAAGTCCACCACAGGTAATAAAGTACCAGTTAACAACAAGCCCGTTGCCCTGTTTCGAACTGGTACTTTAACAGGCATTAGGTATGACTAGCGGGACGCCGTTATAGTCAAAAACCTAGCAGCACCTAACGTTATAACTATATACTATACCCATCACCACGATTGGTGAACATACACAAGGTACATAGGCTCAATTAGAGTTGTCAAAGTCAGAAAAATATCACTATGCACACTGCCATATTTGCACCTCATACATGTCCGCGCTGCGCATGCGAGCGCTCTCCCGTGCGTGCGCATACCCGCTGTTACGTGCACCCGCAGGCGCACTGTATGCGCATTTACGGTAGAGTTTCTGTGTGCCCAGCGTGCGACTCAATCGTTACATAATTCAACCATATAATGTATTTTATAAGTTAATATCCCCCTGAGTCCAACAGGTATCAGTGGGTCTCAAATGGCTCTTTGACCTTAGAGATCCCCCAAACAATAGTTTGCATGTTGTGAGGGCTTCACATGGTGTTATGCATAGGTAAGCACAGGAATAGTAATTGAAGATTAATTATATTCCAAATCAGTATCTTTCCCGCAGACGGAGTACAATAGCCTTTAATTACACTGAGCTTTGAGACTCAATGAGGAGGGCCAACACCTGTGTTTACCAATGGGTTAGGATTTGTCTCCAGAAGAATGATTGCTGAGATGTCATTGTCTCAACTGAGAGTAGACAGTGAGATAGTATTCGCCAAACAATAGCTTCCCACAAGACAGGAATGTGTTGGTCATCACCCATTGTTTTGCATAACCAAGGCCATTGATGCAGCTGGCTCACATGCTGTGAGGGACACACACACACATCTTGTTGTTGACACACCCCCAGAGCTGGAATGAGGGTATGATATACCCACTGGAGATCACAGGGCTCACTCACTCACACAGCTACCTGGCACCCAGCAGCATGGAGGCTACATCCCCAGGACTGACCTACAAACTAAAGGCTAAGTATTGAATTCACATGGCTAGATAAGGAAATCTAGATAGATTGCTTTAAGGTCAATGGTGCTGGATTAAATAGGATATTGTAACTTGGTTGTGTGATTGTTGGGTGTTTGTGTTGACACTCTGTGAAGTCTGTGATGAATTGGAACAGTAGACAATCTGTAGTATTTGTGGTATTTGTTTGCCTATGGTGATTTAAAATAGATTGTGCTGGTTAGTTATAATATATCTTGTTAATCATAAATACCACCATGCAGTTACGTTTGAACATGTGCTGGTAGCAATGGCAGGCTGAGATGTGTGGTTACATTGTGATCTGGTCTTGTGATGAATATGCTCTGGTTATTGAGATACTGAAGTTGTTTGGAATGTGAAAGTGAATAAGATGGTTCTAGGAAGTTGGATTGAAATTGTGAAAGGTGATTTAGATGGTTTGGAATTGTAAAATCAGAACATATGCATTGTTCTGAGGCTTGGACAGTTTGGAATAAAATGGAGTCTTGTGTCTTCAGCTATGTGATTGTGGGGTAGCAGAGAGTGCCATGTGTTTGGACCTGCAAATCTAAAATGGCTGCTGCCGGGTATTTTCCCCTCCCCCTTTCAACCATGTGGTGCAGTCTTTGTAATCATGGGAGCTTTAATAAAATGGAGTCTAGCTTCTGTCCCATGCGGTATTGTAGGGTTGTGTTGTATATAGGGACAGCCAGTATGGGTAAGGTCAAGTATTTTCTCCACAAAGATTCTCAGCATTGAATAACTGCGCAGCGATTGTTCCTCACATGTGTAAGCTTCTCTGAAATCATATTGATCTTCTTGTTATTGTGAGCCAATCTCTCTCTCTCTCTCTCTCTTCTCCTCTTTCTCTCTTATTTTCTCTTAAATAGTAATTGTATTATATTTCCTGTGTAGTTATCTGGTTAGGTAGTCTATGTTATATTGTAGTGTATGATTTGTATTTGTATTAATTCTTTTGCAAGTATATCATTCATAATATATATATTAGGCGTTGGACCCTGAGCACGGTATCTGTGTATTTCTTATAGTGTTAAGTATTCTCAGAGCGTCGGTGACGCTAGAACAGCTTTAAAGGTAATAAGGTTATACTGTGTTGCATTTACACTCTACCACTACACAGAGGTTTACAGTATAAGTACATTCCTTAAGGTATAGTTAAGGGAGTACCCTTGCGGTACTTTTTGCGCCAATTGCGTACTGTGTTCTTTAACCTTTAACGTGTTTTTAATAAGATAAATATTTAGCTTTGTTAGATGGGGGCTCTGGTCCGGGATATCACGATCTTAATGATGCACTGTACATTACAAACGCGGCTGTAATTGACCGGCTAATGATGGACATCTCGCAAAATGAGAAGAAAAAAAAAAAAAAAACATCCACGTTAATGTATTGTGGTATCAGTAAGACGCTGATAGGAAATTTTAAGGGACAAGGCGTTTCTCATAATATTTAAGATGCTAAAATGTATTTTTATTGTCGCAAAACCAGGTTCAAATGGATCATATCGTGTTTGATTAAGATTAGATTGTTTATCTGTTTAAGTAGGTTTAAAAGTACATTTAAAAGTTACTTTGGGAGCTAGCATGGTGATTTTCTTTATGGCAGGAGAGGCCGCATGGTCTGTCCACCATTTTGTGCGACCCTCATGGAGGTGGAAGGGGGAGGAGCAGCGGCCATTTTGGGAAGGTCAATTTTTTTATTTTTTTTTGAACGGCTGATTTTCAGTTGACTCAGGAAATAATCAGCCATCCATTGTCAAAAAGAAATCATCATTTAATGAGTTTTTTAATGCATTTATTTAATCTATATCATAGTCAATCATAAGTAATAGTGATTGGTACTTATATGTAAAATCTATATGCGTGTGCTTACATCAATGTATGTTATTAGATTAAATTTAGAATTGCATTTTCATCTGTGTACTTTCACATATCTCACCTTCCTGTTTGCCATTTGAATTGATAAACGTGCTAAGAGAGATTTGTCGCTATTTAAATAGTTAAAGTGTAAAAGTAATACATTAAGGGGTAAATTGTAAGACACACGCACAGCTTTACCTGAGATACAAGGAAAGACCTGTGTGGTGCTTGGTAGATGATTACAGTTAAAGATCATCTACATTGATAAACGTGCTAATTGTATTTTTGTGGCCAGCGTACACGTGTCTCTAACAAAAGACTGAGACTCGCGAACGCAACACAAAGGCCGACGCACGCAGCGTATATTACGCAACGGAGCGTACAGGTACGCCCACGTAACTCAAATCACAAGTGTTAATTTTTTTCAACGCGATAAATAGCGCAACGCGGTAAATAACGCAAGGCGATAAATCGCGCAAATCTATTCTAACATTCGAAATTTAAATTAACAGATCCTTCTCCTAATTGGTAACACATCTGGTCTAAAGAGAAATTTCTGCGCAGAAATAGAAATAGAAACAAAAGTGTATATGTGGTGAGTGAGTGTTTGTTTTTACAATTTTTGAGGTTGAACCACAAGAAAAGTCGAGTTCTCGTGAGGTACATGCGTGTAAGTGACGTACATGGTGGCTAGGGAGGCATCCCTGGTTAAAACATACAATTTGAGCATTAGCGTGTAGCAGACCAGGAGGTCATACTGTAACAGACCAGGAGGTCATAGCAGACTAGCAGGTTTAGGTACAGCAGACAAGGAAGTCCGCTATACAGTCCACAGGCACAACACCAAGAAAGGGTTGGTGCAACACCCATATAGGCCATACAAGCTCTGGCTGAAGGAATTCGCAGCCGTAATTTTCGATTCCGTTGGTCGCTCAGTACATAAGATTAGTTGCTTATGTGCTGAACGATTGTACCGCACGTAATTGTGTGCATTAGTAAACCTGACCGGTACTATTTGTGTACGAAGGTCATAAACGCTATTTGTACATTCTAACGTGATTTGTGTAATTTTTTTTATTTTAAGGGAGGTTCGCTGCTCACTCAGGAACTATCCAACAACCAATAGTTACTGGAAAGAGTAAGTGTTCTTCGGATCACCCTCACAGGTTCCAGTAAATAGAGGTTCAGGTCGCAGGGGCCCTGGGTCGAGTACGCCAGCACCATATCGGTGTGATCAGGTCGTATTGGTCGGCGTGGGCGAGTGAGTGGGGTACTCGGTAAACCGCCACCGTCAGCCTATTTTGAACATTTTGGTTTGCGTAAGGGTTGGCTGAATAAAGCAACACCTTCGAACTATGGGGGCCACTTGTTCAGGTTCGGGTTGATTCAGTGAACCGACCAGTCGGGTCGGCAAGGTATGTAATGTGTGAGAAATACGGAAGTCACACAGAAGCTTTATGTGATGAATGGGAGAGAATGACAGTACATGACGGGGAGAAATTCCCAAGAGTAGGTAGCTTCAGCACAGAAGTGTTAACGAATTTAAGGAGAAGGATATGCCTCATTAAATCAGCAAAGAGACGAATCAAGCATTATGATTGTTTGCAGTTATGGAAACAGGAAAGTGAAATGCAAAGAAATGTAACTTACATACCTAACTTTCATCTTGAGAGGAGAGACATGGCAATGGAGAGGATTATGGTTGCAGAGAAATGGCACAAGGTTGTACGATAAAAACGCACTTAGTAACTGTCTTAAGAATGAAAGTGTAAAATGTAACAATGTTTATGAAAATGAAAGTGTAAAAAAAACTTACAAATGTTAACCTGTGCAAGTCGCACCCCATGTCAAACTTCCCTCAGGAATACGAACAAGAAAGTGAACCCAACACGATGTCGGCACCTCTTCCAGCAGCCATCACACAAGACATCCAGGTGGACGCGACCAAATCGGTAAAGGCAATAATCAAACCCCCTAACGGAGGGTCAGGTGAGGTCGTGTCGACAGGTACGTACAATGTTTTATATCACGCACAAACAAATGTACCCCATATTGTAAGACCAAAACAAGGTGATGTAATTGAGTTTAGTCCTGTCAGGGTGATCACAGTCCCCAATGGGAAGACTGACGATCAGGGAACCATTCCCGTCAAGGACAGTGCAATGCGCCATCCCTGGTCCCGGACAGAATTGAGATCAATCATGTCTGATTACCCAGATCCTAGGAAAGATCTAAGTGTATGATCAAAGATTCACAGAAGGTATATGAACCCCCTAGACAACGACATAATCATGGTATCCAAGGAATCAGGTAGGTACAGGGAAAGCGGTTGATGGTGATGAGCATCCAAGCGTTTGAGGAGGCATCAAATCAACCAAAACCCCAGGCCATTGGCACATGGAGGAACTCAAGGATTTGTGATCTTTGCAAAAGAGAAGGGCATTATGCCAGCAACTGTAATAGCCCACATAAAGTCAGACCCCCTAGACCAAGAAATGAGAAAAGTTAGGACACACCAAATTATAAACAGGGATCATATAGGAAGAATTTTGGGCCACACCCATAATATATAGTCAGGAAAGGTGATCATTAGGACTGATGGTAAGCCTGAGGTAACGGTTAATAAATTGGGAGGTCATTCCCTGAAGACACAGGAATGACCAGGTGAAACATTGTAAATGTATCTGTGAAATGTTTTTTTTTCTCTTTCTCTCTCTCTATCCCCATCTCTGACGATTATTGGTAGGATTCAAACATTGCATATATACTTGGTCTTTGCAGAAGTCTACCAAACCCCAGCATGACCTATCCGCACCAATGTATTCTGGCCAGATACAGACAATGGAATATGGAAGTGCTGGGGGGAAGGGACTGCGCAAGGAAACCATTAGACATGTAGATATGACAGCCTGATGATCTGACAATGTTTTAAAATGTTTGAAAAATGTTTTTTTTCTGTTTTCCTATTGATGGCTATTGTTGATTTAAGTAATATACACATGCATATAAATTGTTCTCTCTCTTTTGTTTTTTTTTGCTGTTGTTGTTTTCTCTCTCTTCTCACTCATGCTTTCATGTTTTAAAGATGGTATGTCACCCATCAGTTAGACAAATGGTAATGCAAGATTTTTGCTCCTTACAGAAAGATCGCTGGTTTGGAGGGAATATTGCATCACCAGAATGTTCGTTTGGAAGACTGAGAGACAGCACCTTTGAGAAGACAGCAGAACAAGAAGAACAACAAGACGAGAGAACTAATTATCGTAACAAGTTTCTCTCCCCCTCAAACTGATTTTCTGTACACCATTACAAATTTCTTCTTTTCTCCTCCTGTAAGATGGACTTGCCCCGAGAGACTGTGATATGGATTTTCCTGTTGACCATGACGTTGACCCGAGCAGTCTGTTTCGGTGAGAGTACCAGTGAGGTCGAGAAAGGATCCAGAAAGGTTCCAATGACTAAGACGGAGGTGTAAATTTCCAATAGCAACACAAGCACCGAGCAAAGGCGAGTACCGGAAACAATCTAACAGCCATGTTATTTGTAAACATTGTTAGCTGAAAAGAAAACTGTATCTGTAGGCTCTGTAACAATGTAGTTGAGGATGGGTGCATTAAGAAATGCCAATCCAGTTTTAATATCTATATGGACCGGCATCCATTGAGTGACTATCACTCCTTAGTGGGTAGCGTGTTAAATAAAACAGATTGTTGGGTATGCTCTCAAGTACCTCAAGGTCATAGCAAATCAGGGCTAGTACCATTTCCTTTAACGGTAGGGGAGGTACTTGAGCTAAAGGGTGGGAGACCGGTGGACAGGAGGTTTAATATCTCTAATCCTCCTAGTTTGAAGCTCCACCAATATCATGTGGATAGACCCCTAGTATGTTTTAACATTACCAATCCCCGAAAGCCGGGAAATTGGGAAGTGTCATGGAGTAACCAAACCATGACCTTTTCATATAGAGCAGATAGAATGCCGACAGATACAGAGCTTGTACGCCACATAGCCAGTAGAGGAAAATCTTTCCGGTATAGGTATACCTTAGGAAATAGGATCACGAGAGTTGGAGAGGTATCACTAGGATACAGTGCACAGATCGTACAAACTGATAGGTGTACTAGACAGATGGGAGAATTAGGGTTAGGAGAGTTCACATGGAAAATGTGTAACATGGTAATGACATATTCAGTCCTATATGTTCTCCCCGATGATGCATATTTCACATGCGGGAGAAAGGCGTATGAGCGGCTTGCCCCAAACTCAGAAGGATTGTGTTATATTGGAAAAGTACTACCTGAGGTAATGAGTCTAAGGAGTGGGGAAATTGTAATTCCAATGGATTTGATTTATGACCCAACGGTAGAAACAATGATGTGATGAAAATGCGATTATACGGTCCGTTTCTTTCACCTGTTTTTCCGGTTTCTCCTAGGTAAAAAGACCCACTTTTGACGAGGAGTTTGATGATCCTGTATACAAACAACAGATGGATTAAAGAAGAAGTTTTGACAACCTTATACCCAGAGATTTGATGAACTTTGCCATAGATCCCCAGTTTCCCTAGAAATTTTAAAATTACGCTAGCCCAACATTTTTGTAAATCTATGGACATTGACAAAGCTTTTTGCTCGCACCTAATGGGCAAAAGCACAAAGAAGACTGCATTCAACAGACACCGAACAAGACCTCAATCGACGAATGTTCATTAACCTGACATAGAATACCACTGCATTTACCGTAATTATGTCTTATCTTCATCTCTACAACCCTCAGGTAATTATACACATAGTCGATAGGGAATACAGGCACAGATATCAGCAATCACATATTCCCCCATTCATGTATCATCAACTAAAATGTGCTCCCCCATTTTGTTACAACCACAGCCGAAAAGAGCTCGGTAAAGTTTGACAGCCCATCCACAGACCCGTACCACGGGATAAGAAGGAATTCAAATGTATACTTCGCAATACCTCGAAGCTTGATTTAAAACACGTACGGCACGATGATACATGACCCCCCAAACATGGATTCATACACACATGCTTTTGCTATCTCACTAGGTCATACCCTTTTCACACCTTCTCTTTCTCCTCCCCAACCCAACCATGGAAATGTATTTACACTTGACATATATTTTTCTCCTTTTGAAATGTTTTAGGAAGTGGCAGTTATTGTTGACTGCCAAAGAGTGGACTGTCAAAGTCAGAAAAATATCACTATGCACACTGCCATATTTGCACCTCATACATGTCCGCGCTGCGCATGCGAGCGCTCTCCCGTGCGTGCGCATACCCGCTGTTACGTGCACCCGCAGGCGCACTGTATGCGCATTTACGGTAGAGTTTCTGTGTGCCCAGCGTGCGACTCAATCGTTACATAATTCAACCATATAATGTATTTTATAAGTTAATATCCCCCTGAGTCCAACAGGTATCAGTGGGTCTCAAATGGCTCTTTGACCTTAGAGATCCCCCAAACAATAGTTTGCATGTTGTGAGGGCTTCACATGGTGTTATGCATAGGTAAGCACAGGAATAGTAATTGAAGATTAATTGTATTCCAAATCAGTATCTTTCCCGCAGACGGAGTACAATAGCCTTTAATTACACTGAGCTTTGAGACTCAATGAGGAGGGCCAACACCTGTGTTTACCAATGGGTTAGGATTTGTCTCCAGAAGAATGATTGCTGAGATGTCATTGTCTCAACTGAGAGTAGACAGTGAGATAGTATTCGCCAAACAATAGCTTCCCACAAGACAGGAATGTGTTGGTCATCACCCATTGTTTTGCATAACCAAGGCCATTGATGCAGCTGGCTCACATGCTGTGAGGGACACACACACACATCTTGTTGTTGACACACCCCCAGAGCTGGAATGAGGGTATGATATACCCACTGGAGATCACAGGGCTCACTCACTCACTCACACAGCTACCTGGCACCCAGCAGCATGGAGGCTACATCCCCAGGACTGACCTACAAACTAAAGGCTAAGTATTGAATTCACATGGCTAGATAAGGAAATCTAGATAGATTGCTTTAAGGTCAATGGTGCTGGATTAAATAGGATATTGTAACTTGGTTGTGTGATTGTTGGGTGTTTGTGTTGACACTCTGTGAAGTCTGTGATGAATTGGAACAGTAGACAATCTGTAGCATAGTATTTGTGGTATTTGTTTGCCTATGGTGATTTAAAATAGATTGTGCTGGTTAGTTATAATATATCTTGTTAATCATAAATACCACCATGCAGTTACGTTTGAACATGTGCTGGTAGCAATGGCAGGCTGAGATGTGTGGTTACATTGTGATCTGGTCTTGTGATGAATATGCTCTGGTTATTGAGATACTGAAGTTGTTTGGAATGTGAAAGTGAATAAGATGGTTCTAGGAAGTTGGATTGAAATTGTGAAAGGTGATTTAGATGGTTTGGAATTGTAAAATCAGAACATATGCATTGTTCTGAGGCTTGGACAGTTTGGAATAAAATGGAGTCTTGTGTCTTCTGCTATGTGATTGTGGGGTAGCAGAGAGTGCCATGTGTTTGGACCTGCAAATCTAAAATGGCTGCTGCCGGGTATTTTCCCCTCCCCCTTTCAACCATGTGGTGCAGTCTTTGTAATCATGGGAGCTTTAATAAAATGGAGTCTAGCTTCTGTCCCATGCGGTATTGTAGGGTTGTGTTGTATATAGGGACAGCCAGTATGGGTAAGGTCAAGTATTTTCTCCACAAAGATTCTCAGCATTGAATAACTGCGCAGCGATTGTTCCTCACATGTGTAAGCTTCTCAGAAATCATATTGATCTTCTTGTTATTGTGAGCCAATCTCTCTCTCTCTCTCTCTCTCTCTCTTCTCCTCTTTCTCTCTTATTTTCTCTTAAATAGTAATTGTATTATATTTCCTGTGTAGTTATCTGGTTAGGTAGTCTATGTTATATTGTAGTGTATGATTTGTATTTGTATTAATTCTTTTGCAAGTATATCATTCATAATATATATATTAGGCGTTGGACCCTGAGCACGGTATCTGTGTATTTCTTATAGTGTTAAGTATTCTCAGAGCGTCGGTGACGCTAGAACAGCTTTAAAGGTAATAAGGTTATACTGTGTTGCATTTACACTCTACCACTACACAGAGGTTTACAGTATAAGTACATTCCTTAAGGTATAGTTAAGGGAGTACCCTTGCGGTACTTTTTGCGCCAATTGCGTACTGTGTTCTTTAACCTTTAACGTGTTTTTAATAAGATAAATATTTAGCTTTGTTAGAGTCTATGGTAAAGGTATTCCCTAAAGGTTTACCTGACATTTTCCCCCATATAGGGGACCCTTGCAAACACTGTTATACAGCAGAAGGTTAGTCTGCAGGACTCACTTGAAGACACAACTCTGTAATTACCCCACTGAGCATTTATATCTATAATAAAAGAAGTACTTGATTTTACCAGCACCCATTAGTTACTGAATTTGTCGGCAGTACAGAACATACACTCAGTTTGTGACTATATTGTTTAGCATCACACATCTAATCCGCACCCCATACTTTCCATCTCCACATCCCCAGCCCCCCCCTCTCTATATATATATATATATCTCTTCCCCTTTCTCACTCTCCCTTCCTTCCAATCCGCATATCCCCATTCCTGTGTGCACTGATAAGCCCCACATTTTGTATCTATCAAGGAGGCAGGACACCTCCCAGTCTAGCTGCACCGAATCCTTTCCCCACCCCTCTCCCTACATACCCCCATATACCCATGTATGAGTGAGCGCAGTCCTCATCTTTAAACTAACAAGTCCACCACAGGTAGTGCACCAAACTCAAACCTGTCTAAGTGATATGACATTATCACCACACACCTCCACAAGTTGGCGATGAGTTTCAGCTGCTGATGTGCTCTTTAGAGGCAGAAATCGGATCACACTACGCACCTCAATGTTTGACCATGTCTCCGCCAGTCCTGCCATCTTACATTTGATGTTTGTACAGTATGGCTGATATGAGGCTCAGTCTAATGGTTGTGAGGGGAAGCAGTGGTCTACCTGCTCTGGCCTGGTGGGAAATTAAATTAAGAACATTACACATGTGAAAGGTCTTGTTACCTTACTTATTGAACCACCCTCGTGCATACGGGCAGAATGTGGAGAGAGACTATATGCCACAGACCAAGAATTATAAATACTTTTGACTCCTTCTTCCAACTCTGTGATCTTGGCCAGACACTAAAATGTGGCTATTATATGGTTGATGTTTTCTTACTGTGCATGTGTTTGAGCCGCAGTGCACATGCGCAGTGAGTGAATTGGGATGGTGATGGAAATAGTCGTAAAGTGAGTGAAAGGAATTAGGCATTATGAATTATGAACAAATGATATACAATGACATTAAATATAAGGTAAAAAAAAGGATGATAGTAATAATAATAATAATAATAATAATAATAATAATTAAGAGGGCATTACCTAAATGGGCGTATACAGAGGCGGATTGGCCCACCAGGACACCATGACAGATTCCGATGGGCCGGTCCCATATCCCCTTCAGCCATACCGATTCACACTCAGGCTGGGCTGGCTCACACTATTTCCAGTACTTGCAGTTCATTGGAACGCAAACCGGAAGTTAGGCTAGCGGGCACTCCCGGGTGCTGCTAGCCGTGAAAAGTGGTGAAGCTGTTCTACCAACGGGGGACCTGGAGAAAGTTAACCAGCCCAGCAGCATCCACTCTCTGGCCCCGGCCAAAGGTCTCCTGAACGAGCCCGGCCTGGGAGCAGCAGCATAGCGATAGTCAGAACCGGGTTAACGAAACCCACCGCAACCTTCACCGCACTGAAGGGGACCTGGCAGAAAGGTTATATTTAATTACATTATTTGCATTATCATGATGGTGTAAGGGTTAGGGCATCCCTGGTCACAGTGTATGGTTTGGGGACTGGACAGGAGCAGGACGTATCTTGTTCTCAGGATGCCAGCTGATCAGGCAGCACTCACAGCCAACCCTGTGACAATCTCTAATGCAAAGTCCTTCAGCCCTATAGCTGCCAAATGTCTGTCCATGATGATGGGCCTATTTATGTAATGCGGTGGCTACATATGTAGGGCCTAATTCAGACCTGATCAGTGCTGTGCACTTTCGCACAGTAGCAGTCAGGTCTGAACTGCGCATGCGCCGCAGTGCACCCGCGCATGCCAGACAACCGACGGCTGTCTCAGCCCTGCGATCGCCTCTGCATGATTGACAGGAAGAGGCAGTCACTGGGCGGGAGGGGGCGGGCCGGCAGCATTTGTCCACCATTAAGGGAGCGCGGTCCGGGCAACGCAGGCATGCCCGGACCGTTGGGAGGGCGGGACTCGGCGACTGCGTGTCGTCACATCCAGCTGCTGTGACCCGGGCAGCAACGAGTAGCGCTGGCAGGGAACTACTCTTCAAGTACAAAAGCATCGCCGCTGTGCAATGCTTTTGTACTTGTGCGACGGGGCAGGGCCTGGCTGACATGCGGGGCGGACTAGTCCTGTGCTGGGCGTCCTTCCGCATGTCAGCTGATCGTAGATGTGCTAAATTTAGCACATCTAAGATCAGGTCTGAATTAGCACCGTAATGCAGTGGCTACGTATGTAATGTGGTGGTTATACGTGTTATGTGGTGCTATTTATATAATGCAGTGCTATACGTGTAGTGCGATGTTATACATGTAATGTGGTGCTATTCGTGTTATGTGGTGCTATTTGTGTAATGCTGTGCTATATGTGTAGTGCGGTGCTATACATGTAATGCAGTGCTATACGTGTAATGTGGTGGCTATGTATGTAATCGGGAGGATTGGCCATTGGGACAGATTCTGCTGTGCTGATCCCCTGTGCCTGTGTTTTACTACTTGTGTGTGCACCCTCCCTGTACTGTGTTGTATGTAGTGTGTGCTCCCTCCCTGTACTGTGTTGTATGTAGTGTGTGCTCCCTCCCTGTACTGTGCTGTATGTAGTGTGTGCTCCCTCCCTGTACTGTGCTGTATGTAGTGTGTGCTCCCTGTGTGCTCCCTCCCTGTACTGTGCTATATGTAGTAGGGATGTGCACCTGAAATTTTTCGGGTTTTGTGTTTTGGTTTTGGGTTCGGTTCCGTGGCCGTGTTTTGGGTTCGAACGCGTTTTGGCAAAACCTCACCGAATTTTTTTTGTCGGATTCGGGTGTGTTTTGGATTCGGGTGTTTTTTTCAAAAAACCCTAAAAAATAGCTTAAATCATAGAATTTGGGGGTCATTTTGATCCCATAGTATTATTAACCTCAATAACCATAATTTCCACTCATTTTCAGTCTATTCTGAACACCTCACACCTCACAATATTATTTTTAGTCCTAAAATTTGCACCGAGGTCGCTGGATGGCTAAGCTAAGCGACCCAAGTGGCCGACACAAACACCTGGCCCATCTAGGAGTGGCACTGCAGTGTCACGCAGGATGGCCCTTCCAAAAAATACTCCCCAAACAGCACATGACGCAAAGAAGAAAAAAAAGAGGCGCAATGAGGTAGCTGTGTGAGTAAGCTAAGCGACCCTAGTGGCCGACACAAACACCTGGCCCATCTAGGAGTGTCACTGCAGTGTCACGCAGGATGGCCCTTCCAAAAAATACTCCCCAAACAGCACATGACGCAAAGAAGAAAAAAAAGAGGCGCAATGAGGTAGCTGTGTGAGTAAGCTTAGCGACCCTAGTGGCCGACACAAACACCTGGCCCATCTAGGAGTGGCACTGCAGTGTCACGCAGGATGGCCCTTCCAAAAAATACTCCCCAAACAGCACATGACGCAAAGAAGAAAAAAAAGAGGCGCAATGAGGTAGCTGTGTGAGTAAGCTAAGCGACCCTAGTGGCCGACACAAACACCTGGCCCATCTAGGAGTGGCACTGCAGTGTCACGCAGGATGGCCCTTCCAAAAAATACTCCCCAAACAGCACATGACGCAAAGAAGAAAAAAAGAAAAAAGAGGTGCAAGATGGAATTGTCCTTGGGCCCTCCCACCCACCCTTATGTTGTATAAACAGGACATGCACACTTTAACCAACCCATCATTTCAGCGACAGGGTCTGCCACACGACTGTGACTGAAATGACTGGTTGGTTTGGGCCCCCACCAAAAAAGAAGCAATCAATCTCTCCTTGCACAAACTGGCTCTACAGAGGCAAGATGTCCACCTCATCATCATCGTCCGATTCATCACCCCTTTCACTGTGTACATCCCCCTCCTCACAGATTATTAATTCGTCCCCACTGGAATCCACCATCTCAGATCCCCGTGTACTTTCTGGAGGCAATTGCTGCTGGTGAATGTCTCCATGGAGTAATTGATTATAATTCATTTTAATGAACATCATCTTCTCCACATTTTCTGGAAGTAACCTCGTACGCCGATTGCTGACAAGGTGAGCGGCGGCACTAAACACTCTTTCGGAGTACACACTGGAGGGAGGGCAACTTAGGTAGAATAAAGCCAGTTTGTGCAAGGGCCTCCAAATTGCCTCTTTTCCCTGCCAGTATACGTACGGACTGTCTGACGTGCCTACTTGGATGCGGTCACTCATATAATCCTCCACCATTCTTTCAATGGTGAGAGAATCATATGCAGTGACAGTAGACGACATGTCAGTTTTCGTTGGCAGGTCCTTCAGTCCGGACCAGATGTCAGCATCAGCAGTCGCTCCAGACTGCCCTGCATCACCGCCAGCGGGTGGGCTCGGAATTCGTAGCCTTTTCCTCGCACCCCCAGTTGCGGGAGAATGTGAAGGAGGAGATGTTGACAGGTCGCGTTCCGCTTGACTTGACAATTTTCTCACCAGCAGTTCTTTGAACCCCTGCAGACTTGTGTCTGCCGGAAAGAGAGATCCAACGTAGGTTTTAAATCTAGGATCGAGCACGGTGGCCAAAATGTAGTGCTCTGATTTCAACAGATTGACCACACGTGAATCCTGGTTAAGCGAATGAAGGGCTCCATCCACAAGTCCCACATGCCTAGCGGAATCGCTCTGTTTTAGCTCCTCCTTCAATGCCTCCAGCTTCTTCTGCAAAAGTCTGATGAGGGGAATGACCTGACTCAGGCTGGCAGTGTCTGAACTGACTTCACGTGTGGCAAGTTCAAAGGGCAGCAGAACCTTGCACAACGTTGAAATCATTCTCCACTGCGCTTGAGACAGGTGCATTCCACCTCCTTTGCCTATATCATGGCCAGATGTATAGGCTTGAATGGCCTTTTGCTGCTCCTCCATCCTCTGAAGCATATAGAGGGTTGAATTCCACCTCGTTACCACCTCTTGCTTCAGATGATGGCAGGGCAGGTTCAGGTTTTTTTGGTGGTGCTCCAGTCTTCTGTACGCGGTGCCTGCACGCCGAAAGTGGGCCGCAATTCTTCTGGCCACCGACAGCATCTCTTGCACGCCCCTGTCGTTTTTTTAAATAATTCTGCACCACCAAATTCAAGGTATGTGCAAAACATGGGACGTGCTGGAATTTGCCCAGATGTAATGCACGCACAATATTGCTGGCGTTGTCCGATGCCACAAATCCCCAGGAGAGTCCAATTGGGGTAAGCCATTCTGCGATGATCTTGCTCAGTTGCCGTAAGAGGTTTTCAGCTGTGTGCGTATTCTGGAAAGCGGTGATACAAAGCGTAGCCTGCCTAGGAACGAGTTGGCGTTTGCGAGATGCTGCTACTGGTGCCGCCGCTGCTGTTCTTGCAGCGGGAGGCAATACATCTACCCAGTGGGCTGTCACAGTCATGTAGTCCTGAGTCTGCCCTGCTCCACTTGTCCACATGTCCGTGGTTAAGTGGACATTGGGTACAACTGCATTTTTTAGGACACTGTGGAGTCTTTTTCTGACGTCCGTGTACATTCTCGGTATCGCCTGCCTAGAGAAGTGGAACCTAGATGGTATTTGGTAACGGGGGCACACTACCTCAAGAAATTGTCTAGTTCCCTGTGAACTAACGGCGGATACCGGACGCACGTCTAACACCAACATAGTTGTCAAGGCCTCAGTTATCCGCTTTGCAACAGGATGACTGCTGTGATATTTCATCTTCCTCGCAAAGGACTGTTGGACAGTCAATTGCTTACTGGAAGTAGTACAAGTGGTCTTCCGACTTCCCCTTTGGGATGACGATCGACTCCCAGCAGC
This sequence comes from Pseudophryne corroboree, assembly GCF_028390025.1. Classification (NCBI taxonomy): domain Eukaryota; kingdom Metazoa; phylum Chordata; class Amphibia; order Anura; family Myobatrachidae; genus Pseudophryne; species Pseudophryne corroboree. Next base: position 509,085,516 of record NC_086444.1, read on the forward strand.
AACAACAGCAGCGCCAGCAGCAGTAGGCGTTACACTCAAGGATGCATCGGAGGAATCCCAGGCAGGAGAGGACTCGTCAGACTTGCCAGTGACATGGCCTGCAGGACTATTGGCTTTCCTGGGTAAGGAGGAAATTGACACTGAGGGAGTTGGTGGTGTGGTTTGCGCGAGCTTGGTTACAAGAGGAAGGGATTTACTGGTCAGTGGACTGCTTCCGCTGTCGCCCAAAGTTTTTGAACTTGTCACTGACTTATTATGAATGCGCTGCAGGTGACGTATAAGGGAGGATGTTCCGAGGTGGTTAACGTCCTTACCCCTACTTATTACAGCTTGACAAAGGCAACACACGGCTTGACACCTGTTGTCCGCATTTCTGTTGAAATACTTCCACACTGAAGAGCTGATTTTTTTGGTATTTTCACCAGGCATGTCAATGGCCATATTCCTCCCACGGACAACAGGTGTCTCCCCGGGTGCCTGACTTAAACAAACCACCTCACCATCAGAATCCTCCTTGTCAATTTCCTCCCCAGCGCCAGCAACACCCATATCCTCATCCTGGTGTACTTCAACACTGACATCTTCAATTTCACTATCAGGAACTGGACTGCGGGTGCTCCTTTCAACACTTGCAGGGGGCGTGCAAATGGTGGAAGGCGCAAGCTCTTCCCGTCCAGTGTTGGGAAGGTCAGGCATCGCAACCGACACAATTGGAATCTCCTTTGGGATTTGTGATTTCGAAGAACGCACAGTTCTTTGCTGTGCTTTTGCCGCAAGTCTTTTCTTTTTTCTAGCGAGAGGATGAGTGCTTCCATCCTCATGTGAAGCTGAACCACTAGCCATGAACATAGGCCAGGGCCTCAGCCGTTCCTTGCCACTCCGTGTCGTAAATGGCATATTGGCAAGTTTACGCTTCTCCTCAGACGCTTTTAATTTTGATTTTTGGGTCATTTTTTTACTGATCTTTTGTGTTTTGGATTTTACACGCTCTGTACTATGACATTGGGCATCGGCCTTGGCAGACGACGTTGATGGCATTTCATCGTCTCGGCCATGACTAGTGGCAGCAGCTTCAGCACGAGGTGGAAGTGGATCTTGATCTTTCCCTATTTTTTTAACCTCCACATTTTTGTTCTCCATATTTTGCGCACAACTAAAAGCCACCACAGGTATACAATGTAGATGGATGGATAGTATAGTATTACTTATACTTATGGACGACGAGTGACGACACAGAGGTAGGTACAGCCGTGGCCTACCGTACTGCTGCTTAGTGCTTATATATAAATATAATATACTGTATAACGGACCTGGTGGACAGTGTCAGCAGACTGCTAAACTAGTATGAATAAAGAAAAAAAAACCACCACAGGTATACAATGTAGATGGATGGATAGTATAGTATTACTTATACTTATGGACGACGAGTGACGACACAGAGGTAGGTACAGCCGTGGCCTACCGTACTGCTGCTTAATGCTTATATATAAATATAATATACTGTATAACGGACCTGGTGGACAGTGTCAGCAGACTGCTAAACTAGTATGAAGAAAGAAAAAAAAAACACCACAGGTATACAATGTAGATGGATGGATAGTATAGTATTACTTATACTTATGGACGACGAGTGCACTGACGACACAGAGGTAGGTACAGCCGTGGCCTACCGTACTGCTGCTTAGTGCTTATATATAAATATAATATACTGTATAACGGACCTGGTGGACAGTGTCAGCAGACTGCTAAACTAGTATGAAGAAAGAAAAAAAAACCACCACAGGTATACAATGTAGATGGATGGATAGTATAGTATTACTTATACTTATGGACGACGAGTGACGACACAGAGGTAGGTACAGCCGTGGCCTACCGTACTGCTGCTGAGTGCTTATATATAAATATAATATACTGTATAACGGACCTGGTGGACAGTGTCAGCAGTAGACTGCTAAACTAGTATGAAGAAAGAAAAAAAAAACACCACAGGTATACAATGTAGATGGATGGATAGTATAGTATTACTTATACTTATGGACGACGAGTGACGACACAGAGGTAGGTACAGCCGTGGCCTACCGTACTGCTGCTTAGTGCTTATATATAAATATAATATACTGTATAACGGACCTGGTGGACAGTGTCAGCAGACTGCTAAACTAGTATGAAGAAAGAAAGAAAAACCACCACAGGTATACAATGTAGATGGATGGATAGTATAGTATTACTTATACTTATGGACGACGAGTGACAACACAGAGGTAGGTACAGCCGTGGCCTACCGTACTGCTGCTTAGTGCTTATATATAAATATAATATACTGTGTGTATAACGGACCTGGTGGACAGTGTCAGTAGACTGCTAAACTAGTATGAAGAAAGAAAAAAAAAACACCACAGGTATACAATGTAGATGGATGGATAGTATAGTATTACTTATACTTATGGACGACGAGTGATGACACAGAGGTAGGTACAGCCGTGGCCTACCGTACTGCTGCTTAGTGCTTATATATAAATATAATATACTGTATAACGGACCTGGTGGACAGTGTCAGCAGCAGACTGCTAAACTAGTATGAAGAAAGAAAAAAAAAACACCACAGGTATACAATGTAGATGGATGGATAGTATTACTTATACTTATGGACGACGAGTGACGAGTCGACACAGAGGTAGGTACAGCCGTGGCCTACCGTACTGCTGCTTAGTGCTTAATTATATATATAATATACTGTATAACGGACCTGGTGGACACTGTCAGCAGACTGCTAAACAAACTAGCATGAAGAAAGAAAAAAAAAAACACCACAGTGTTTTTCAGGCAGAGAAACGTATACTGGACTGGTGGTCACTGTCAGCAAAACTGTGCACTGTACTCCTGCTATAACTGCTCCCCAGTCCCCACAATTAGGCAGTGTGAGCAGTGCACTCAGCACAGATATATCATGCAGCAGTGCAGCACACTGAGTGAGCACAGATATGGTGGAGCGTTTTTTTTCAGGCAGAGAAACAACGGATTAAACTCAAAACCCTGCACTGTACTCCCTAACAGCTGCTCCCCGTCCCCAATCCTCCCCACAATTATAACTAACTAAGTTCTAATATAATAATACAACGGACTCGGAGAGGACGCCAGCCACGTCCTCTCCCTATCAATCTCAATGCACGTGTGAAAATGGCGGCGACGCGCGGCTCCTTATATAGAATCCGAGTCTCGCGAGAATCCGACAGCGGGATGATGACGTTCGGGCGCGCTCGGGTTAACCGAGCAAGGCGGGAGGATCCGAGTCGCTCGGACCCGTGTAAAAAAAAGGTGAAGTTCGGGCGGGTTCGGATTCCGAGGAACCGAACCCGCTCATCACTAATATGTAGTGTGTGCTCCCTCCCTGTACTGTCCTGTATGTAGTGTGTGCACCCTCCCTGTACTGTGCTGTATGTAGTGTGTGCTCCCTCCCTGTACTGTGCTGTATGTAGTGTGTGCTCCCTCCCTGTACTGTGCTGTATGTAGTGTGTGCTCCCTCCCTGTACTGTGCTGTATGTAGTGTGTGCTCCCTCCCTGTACTGTGCTGTATGTAGTGTGTGCTCCCTCCCTGTACTGTGCTGTATGTAGTGTGTCCTCCCTGTGTGCTCCCTCCCTGTACTGTGCTGTATGTAGTGTGTGCTCCCTCCTTGTACTGTGCTGTATGTAGTGTGTGCTCCCTGTGTGCTCCCTCCCTGTACTGTGCTGTATGTAGTGTGTGCTCCCTCCCTGTACTGTGCTGTATGTAGTGTGTGTGATTGTGTGTGTGTGTGTGTGTGTGTGTGTGTGTGTGTGTGTGTGTGTGTGTGTGTGTGCTCCCTCCCTGTACTGTGCTGTATGTAGTGTGTGCTCCCTCCCTGTACTGTGCTGTATGTAGTGTGTGCTACCTCCCTGTACTGTGCTGTATGTAGTGTGTGCTCCCTGTGTACTCCCTCCCTGTACTGTGCTGTATGTAGTGTGTGCTCCCTCCCTGTACGGTGCTGTATGTAGTGTGTGCTACCTCCCTGTACTGTGCTGTATGTAGTGTGTGCTCCCTGTGTGCTCCCTCCCTGTACTGTGCTGTATGTAGTATGTGCTCCCTCCCTGTACTGTGCTGTATGTAGTGTGTGCTCCCTGTGTGCTCCCTCCCTGTACTGTGCTGTATGTAGTGTGTGCTCCCTCCCTGTACTGTGCTGTATGTAGTGTGTGTGTGTGTGTGTGTGTGTGTGTGTGTGTGTGTGTGTGTGTGTGTGTGTGTGTGTGTGTGTGTGTGTGTGCTCCCTCCCTGTACTGTGCTGTATGTAGTGTATGCTCCCTCCCTGTACTGTGCTGTATGTAGTGTGTGCTCCCTCCCTGTACTGTGCTGTATGTAGTGTGTGCTCCCTCCCTGTACTGTGCTGTATGTAGTGTGTGCTCCCTCCCTGTACTGTGCTGTATGTAGTGTGTGCTCCCTGTGTGCTCCCTCCCTGTACTGTGCCGTATGTAGTGTGTGCTCCCTCCCTGTACTGTGCTGTATGTAGTGTGTGCTCCCTGTGTGCTCCCTCCCTGTACTGTGCTATATGTAGTGTGTGCTCCCTCCCTGTACTGTCCTGTATGTAGTGTGTGCACCCTCCCTGTACTGTGCTGTATATAGTGTGTGCTCCCTCCCTGTACTGTGCTGTATGTAGTGTGTGCTCTCTCCCTGTACTGTGCTGTATGTAGTGTGTGCTCCCTCCCTGTACTGTGCTGTATGTAGTGTGTGCTCCCTGTGTGCTCCCTCCCTGTACTGTGCTGTATGTAGTGTGTGCTCCCTCCCTGTACTGTGCTGTATGTAGTGTGTGCTCCCTGTGTGCTCCCTCCCTGTACTGTGCTGTATGTAGTGTGTGCTCCCTCCCTGTACTGTGCTGTATGTAGTGTGTGTGTGTGTGTGTGTGTGTGTGTGTGTGTGTGTGTGTGTGTGTGTGTGTGTGTGTGTGTGCTCCCTCCCTGTACTGTGCTGTATGTAGTGTGTGCTCCCTCCCTGTACTGTGCTGTATGTAGTGTGTGCTCCCTGTGTGCTCCCTCCCTGTACTGTGCTGTATGTAGTGTGTGCTCCCTCCCTGTACTGTGCTGTATGTAGTGTGTGTGTGTGTGTGTGTGTGTGTGTGTGTGTGTGTGTGTGTGTGTGTGTGTGTGTGTGTGCTCCCTCCCTGTACTGTGCTGTATGTAGTGTGTGCTCCCTCCCTGTACTGTGCTGTATGTAGTGTGTGCTACCTCCCTGTACTGTGCTGTATGTAGTGTGTGCTCCCTGTGTGCTCCCTCCCTGTACTGTGCTGTATGTAGTGTGTGCTCCCTCCCTGTACTGTGCTGTATGTAGTGTGTGTGTGTGTGTGTGTGTGTGTGTGTGTGTGTGTGTGTGTGTGTGTGTGTGTGCTCCCTCCCTGTACTGTGCTGTATGTAGTGTGTGCTCCCTCCCTGTACTGTGCTGTATGTAGTGTGTGCTCCCTCCCTGTACTGTGCTGTATGTAGTGTGTGCTCCCTCCCTGTACTGTGCTGTATGTAGTGTGTGCTCCCTCCCTGTACTGTGCTGTATGTAGTGTGTGCTCCCTGTATGCTCCCTCCCTGTACTGTGCTGTATGTAGTGTGTGCTCCCTCCCTGTACTGTGCTGTATGTAGTGTGTGTGTGTGTGTGTGTGTGTGTGTGTGTGTGTGTGCTCCCTCCCTGAACTGTGCTGTATGTAGTGTGTGCTCCCTCCCTGTACTGTGCTGTATGTAGTGTGTGTGTGTGTGTGTGTGTGTGTGTGTGTGTGTGTGTGTGTGCTCCCTCCCTGTACTGTGCTGTATGTAGTGTGTGCTCCCTCCCTGTACTGTGCTGTATGTAGTGTGTGCTCCCTCCCTGTACTGTGCTGTATGTAGTGTGTGTGTGTGTGTGTGTGTGTGTGTGTGTGTGTGTGTGTGTGTGTGTGTGTGTGCTCCCTCCCTGTACTGTGCTGTATGTAGTGTGTGCTCCCTCCCTGTACTGTGCTGTATGTAGTGTGTGCTCCATCCCTGTACTGTGCTGTATGTAGTGTGTGCTCCCTCCCTGTACTGTGCTGTATGTAGTGTGTGCTCCCTGTGTGCTCCCTCCCTGTACTGTGCTGTATGTAGTGTGTGCTCCCTCCCTGTACTGTGCTGTATGTAGTGTGTGTGTGTGTGTGTGTGTGTGTGTGTGTGTGTGTGTGTGTGTGTGTGTGTGTGTTTGTGTGTGTGCTCCCTCACTGTGCTGTATGTAGTGTGTGCTCCCTCCCTGTACTGTGCTGTATGTAGTGTGTGTGTGTGTGCTCCCTCCCTGTACTGTGCTGTATGTAGTGTGTGCTCCCTGTGTGCTCCCTCCCTGTACTGTGCTGTATGTAGTGTGTGCTCCCTCCCTGTACTGTGCTGTATGTAGTGTGTGTGTGTGTGTGTGTGTGTGTGTGTGTGTGTGTGTGTGTGTGTGTGTGTGTGTGTGTGTGTGTGTGTGTGCTCCCTCCCTGTACTGTGCTGTATGTAGTGTGCGCTCCCTCCCTGTACTGTGCTGTATGTAGTGTGTGCTCCCCCTCCCTCCCTGTACTGTGCTGTATGTAGTGTGTGCTCCCTCCCTGTACTGTGCTGTATGTAGTGTGTGCTCCCTCCCTGCACTGTGCTGTATGTAGTAGAGATGTGCACTTGACATTTTTCGGGTTTTGTGTTTTGGTTTTGGGTTCGGTTCCGCGGCCGTGTTTTGGGTTCGACCGCGTTTTGGCAAAACCTCACCGAATTTTTTTTGTCGGATTCGGGTGTGTTTTGGATTCGGGTGTTTTTTTCAAAAAACACTAAAAAACAGCTTAAATCATAGAATTTGGGGGTCATTTTGATCCCATAGTATTATTAACCTCAATAACCATAATTTCCACTCATTTTCAGTCTATTCTGAATACCTCACACCTCACAATATTATTTTTAGTACTAAAATTTGCACCGAGGTCGCTGGATGACTAAGCTAAGCGACCCTAGTGGCCGACACAAACACCTGGCCCATCTAGGAGTGGCACTGTGTGTGTGTGTGTGTGTGTGTGTGTGTGTGTGTGTGTGTGTGTGTGTGTGTATGTGTGTGTGTGTGTGCTCCCTCCCTGTACTGTGCTGTATGTAGTGTGTGCTCCCTCCCTGTACTGTGCTGTATGTAGTGTGTGCTACCTCCCTGTACTGTGCTGTATGTAGTGTGTGCTCCCTGTGTGCTCCCTCCCTGTACTGTGCTGTATGTAGTGTGTGCTCCCTCCCTGTACTGTGCTGTATGTAGTGTGTGTGTGTGTGTGTGTGTGTGTGTGTGTGTGTGTGTGTGTGTGCTCCCTCCCTGTACTGTGCTGTATGTAGTGTGTGCTCCCTCCCTGTACTGTGCTGTATGTAGTGTGTGCTCCCCCTCCCTCCCTGTACTGTGCTGTATGTAGTGTGTGCTCCCTCCCTGTACTGTGCTGTATGTAGTGTGTGCTCCCTCCCTGCACTGTGCTGTATGTAGTAGAGATGTGCACTTGACATTTTTCGGGTTTTGTGTTTTGGTTTTGGGTTCGGTTCCGCGGCCGTGTTTTGGGTTCGACCGCGTTTTGGCAAAACCTCACCGAATTTTTTTTGTCGGATTCGGGTGTGTTTTGGATTCGGGTGTTTTTTTCAAAAAACACTAAAAAACAGCTTAAATCATAGAATTTGGGGGTCATTTTGATCCCATAGTATTATTAACCTCAATAACCATAATTTCCACTCATTTTCAGTCTATTCTGAATACCTCACACCTCACAATATTATTTTTAGTACTAAAATTTGCACCGAGGTCGCTGGATGACTAAGCTAAGCGACCCTAGTTGCCGACACAAACACCTGGCCCATCTAGGAGTGGCACTGTGTGTGTGTGTGTGTGTGTGTGTGTGTGTGTGTGTGTGTGTGTGTGTGTGTGTGTGCTCCCTCCCTGTACTGTGCTGTATGTAGTGTGTGCTCCCTCCCTGTACTGTGCTGTATGTAGTGTCACGCAGGATGGCCCTTCCAAAAAACCCTCCCCAAACAGCACATGACGCAAAGAAAAAAAGAGGCGCAATGAGGTAGCTGTGTGAGTAAGATAAGCAAAACTAGTGGCCGACACAAACACCTGGCCCATCTAGGAGTGGAGTGGGATTGTATCTGCACACACACAATTGTATTATATCAGATTTGGAACTATATACAGCTCCAAAATAACCCCTATTGCATTCAAGTATTCACAATTATTTGTGGGGGTGCTATCGACTACAGCTAAGGTTAGTCAGCAAAAAGAAAAAGAAAAAAGGACTGTATTTGTCGATGCACAGGAAGAAGGGTGACCTGATTATCACAATCTTCTGGAGAATTATTAAAATTTAACTTTTATTAGTGTCAAATTAAAATAGTGTGATGATAACTGACACACAAACTACGAGTATAGACGAAACATAAAGGTTAAAATCAAGACGTATACAACATATACCACAAGTGCAATGAAATAATAAGTGTGATTAAAGATTAAAATATGTGTCCGCGTGTCTGTTCTTATATCCAATTATATAATATTGCTCACAATATTTACTCAGTCTGATAATAGTTGTCAGCAATTGGTCTTCATATGTTCACATGACCATTTGTCAGTATTTATAATATCTGGAGTATCCCACTCCTATGTGTATAATTGTAGCTGACAATATGATTCCAATGGTGTCTATAATATTCACACTGTGTATATCTTATATTCTAGGCTTGGTGGTCTGTCTTATTCCCCACTTCAATATAGTGTTTTAATCACACTTAAATGGATCACACTCAGTCTGTACACTTATATATACTAATATGCAACTTTGTCAAGATGGAGTATCATTCATTACATATATATAGTTTGTTCAGTAGTGGATGCATCTTTCCTGAGCCTTCTAAAGAGCATTCATTGGGAATACAGATTGGGTTTTTCTGCCTAAAAATTAACACATTCAATATCCTGGTTGGTACTTATGTGTAGATTATTGTTGTAAACAGTATAAATAGGTTACAGTGTACCAATATCTCTATGTGGTTGTATTACGTGCGCTCTTGATTTTAATGAGACTCTCTGTAGTCATGTAAGATAATTAGATCAGGAGACATGCCATTCCTATAGTGAGAGTGAGTACTTTCCTCACACTTCAATATAGGTATTATAAATGTGCAGCAGTATACTGTGTTGCAGTACCCCTCTTAAAGGTGACACCTCCTATATTGACAGACTAAATGTATCTGAATTAGATAGGGATAGTTATGTCCCCCGTCAATTATAGAGGGCCAGCTGGTTATTAATAATAAATTAGGTAATGGTGGTTTATATTCCTACCACTCAAGGTGTATATATGTTGAATTAGCTAAGCTAATTGGTAATCAAAAAGTACGGGTTCTGAGATGTTTATTATAGTATCAATATACCTGCTGCATAAGTTAATACTGCAGCACTTTATCCATTGGCATTCATTGAGTTGTATCATAAGTGTTTCCACATGCCTATTGAATTATAAATGACCACACACTTATAATTAGAACCTTGCTAGCTTAATTGCTACCTCTGGAGACAAAGATGTACTTTATTATCTGTGCTGATAATTCTCAAACAGCATAGATTATAGGGTATGTTTCTTATAGTATTTATGTATCTGCCGGGTTCTGAGGTGTTTATTATAGTATCAATATACCTGCTGCTTAAGTTAATACTGCAGCACTTTATCCATTGGCATTCATTGAGTTGTATCATAAGTGTTTCCACATGCCTTTTAAATTATAAATGACCACACACTTATAATTAGAACCTTGCTAGCTTAATTGCTACCTCTGGAGACAAAGATGTGCTTTATTATCTGTGCTGATAATTCTCAAACAGCATAGATTATAGGGTATGTTTCTTATAGTATTTCTGTATCTGCTGCACAGATTGAAACTGTAACGTTTATTCTATTGGCATTAGTTAAATTGTATCATGCATATCTCCTCCTGACTAACAGGTGGCTTGGAGAATCAACTGTGAAACATTGTTGCGTTTCTATCTGTATAAGCCACAACACTGTCAATTACTGCTTTCTCACTGACATAGTTAGACTGACTGTGTCTGCTAGCCTAACACAATTTATCCGTCTACCTGCTATTTAGTGCTGTGGATACCATCGGAATCTAACTAATCACATAATCAGAACTAGTTATACATTAAATTGGTTTATGAGCAAGGACATAGACTGACACGCGGACACACGCTGCCCACACGCGTGTTCCGCCGTTACTCTGACAGCTTCGTCAGGGCTGAACCAGAATGCCTCTCCTGGCATGATATTTGAGCTATTGCCGTCTGCCAATCAGTGTGATCTGACTGGTCACGTGTGGTAACTGGCCAATCACTGTGCCCCGTTTGTGGTCACATGCTCCATGTAGCCAATCACAGTATACTTTGGTCTTCATGGTGACGGCTGATAGCTGCATCGCGTTCCCGAACACTACTGATTACTCCTGCCCCTTCCTCTGTATAATGATAATTCGGCTGGGGTGTACATATGCTGTATTTTAGTAGAACTGTCCATCTTTTGGTATCATTAATTCTATTTATTAAGTCTAGTTTGGGACACTCAGAATAGATTCGTTTCACATGATGTATATATGCTTTTGCTTAAGGTACTATTACTGCTATCCATGTCCGGCGTCAGTATTACCCTGTACTCTGTATAATAAACGCATTCTCTGGATTCTTACTGCATACTGTATATAATGAATATGGATCATTCCCTATATCAGGTAAGTGAATGTGGGGGAAGTCTATCACATAATTTCATACTGGTCATTTGCTGAATACAGTATATCAAATCAGTATATTGAATAAAGAGTCATCAAGTTAATTGGATGTCCTGTTATATGTATTCATCATATATGTCCCATTAATTTTAGAGAATAGAGGCTATTACCTTCTACTTTATATTTTTGGTTATATACATAGGAACCACGTTAATATTATTTATGATGAGGAGATATATAGTTTTAGAGTGCTTCTAAGTGAGATTTTTATAATATGCATTTATTATTAATTATGAATATTCAGTCCAAGAGAATCAGATCAGTGTCTCAATTGTAGTGTCATATAATCTGCAAATATTATAATTAGATTCTGCAAACCTTATAAGTAAAGGTGAAATTATTATAGTGTCAAAAAAAAGCTTGGAGTGAAAAGAATAAAGGTGATGGGGATACGGAGGGGTGTGAAGTGAATTAGGACCCCCTAATGGTAGATTCTGAAAGAAAGAGGAGGGGGAGAAAGCAAACAACAAATAGTGTAAGTGTGAGTGAACGTAACTATAACAAAAGGTGTAAGTGCATACGTGTTAGGGACTAATAAGGAAGAGAGGTGGCGGAAAAAGCATTTTTAATAATTCAATCTACACTTTGGGTATCCACTGGGGGTGAAGATGTATTTATTATTTATTATGTTGTGATAAATATTTCTTTGTCTGGCTTTGGACCTACTAAAAGTAGTCATACATGGAGCCAGACATTATAGTGTTGAAATACGTCAAAAGATGAAATTTGGTGTATTATGTATCCAAGATGTGGGGATCATGTTGCTATTTCACTCTTTCAAGTGATCATGATATCCTATTAGAGCTTAACAAGGTAACGTGGATGATCAGAATCAAATATTAGGATAATAATGAGGGAAATAGAAGCATACTCACTCATAAATGCCTATCACTGGTGTGGTATATACCAGAAATTGAGAATCATATGCAGTAAATATTTCCAGGGGCAGAGGGTGATACTAATAACAGATAATGAATTGGCTTTAGCATCAATATATGTGTCCTGGTTGGATGCTGTAGACTTGTTATAGAGATAGATCTACTGTAAGGCAGATTAACTACTGTCGGAGAAGTTCTTCAAGCTATAAAGGGTATATAGCTGTTGGATTCATTGAGTCCATTAGGATATAGACTATCCAGCAGGAAAATCATTTTGGTCTCAAAGCGGAGTAATTCTTGATCCAAGTCTCCACCGCGTATCCCCAGCTGTATATGTCTCAGACCAAAGGCTTTGAGACCATTTGGGTCACTATTGTGGTAACTGAGGAAGTGTCTCGCTACGGGTTGTAGGGTTCTAAAGTTGGAGGTATCTCTTTTGGCGTTACGTATACTTCCAATGTGCTCTAAAATCCTGACCTTTAGAGGTCTAATGGTCTTCCCTATGTACTTTTTGTGACATGGGCATTCTAACTGATAGACGGTTCCTACAGTTGTGCACGTGATCTTTGGGGAGATTGGCCATTTTTTGCCAAATTTGTCGAAAAAGTAATCTGTGGGAACCATATGCACACAGGCTTTGCAGTTACCGCAGGGCATCGAACCCATTGATTTAGATTTTTTATCTGTGGCTTTGGCCAGATGACTATGGACAAGTCGATCTTTTATATTCCTGGACCTTCTCCAACTTGCTTGAGGTTTTGTAGGTAAAGCTAGAGATAAATCTCTATCTGTCTGGAGTATGGGCCAGTGCTTTTGCAGGCTATTCATGATCCCTTTCCACTGAGCATTAAAGGTGCCCACAAATCTTATGGGTTCTTCTCGGTGGGTTCTTTGTTTGGGTTTTAGTAAGGTATCTCGTTCATACGTACTTACTTCTCTGATCGTTCGATTTAGGAGTCTCTTACTGTAACCTCTTGTTTGGAGACGTTCACTAAGTTCATTCTGTCTGACATGAAAAGCCTCATCACTGGAGCAGTTCCTTTTTATCCTCAGTAGTTCTCCCTTGGGTATTGCTCGAATAGTAGCTGGAAGATGGGAGCTCTCTGAGTGTAGGACACTGTTTGTCGCTGTCGGTTTCCTATACAGATCAGTTGAGATATTTCCCTCATCATTGATGTGTATAGAGATATCGAGGAAATTGATGGAAGTCTGACTAGCCTCTAGGGTTAATTTGAGGTTGAGGTCATTGATATTCAAGATTTCAATGAATTCTTTCAATGTTCTCAATGGTCCTTCCCACAGTATCAATATATCATCGATATATCTAAGATATATCAATATATTGTCTGTGTATTTTTCAAAGACTTCCTGAAATACTACCTCCCTTTCCCACCACCCCAGGTAGAGGTTGGCATACGTAGGGGCACAAGCTGTCCCCATAGCGGTGCCCCTCACCTGGAGGTAGTGGTACTCGTTACAGGTGAAATAGTTTTTGAGGAGGATAAACTCCAATAGTTCAATGATGAAGTCACCTAGTTCATTATGGGTCTCCATACTCAGAAAATATTTGGTAGCTGCGATCCCCTTATCATGGATAATGCTGGTGTAGAGGCTTTCTACGTCGCATGTGGCAAGCCACACTCCTGGATTGACACTGAGATTATTTAGTCGATTTAAAACGTCCATTGTGTCACGGATATAAGAAGGTAATGCAATAACATGTTTGCGGAGATGGTAATCTGCGAAGGTACTCGCTTTTTCGGTTAGGCTACCAACTCCTGATAGGATGGGTCTGCCGGGTGGTTTCTTTTCATCTTTGTGTACCTTAGGTAATAGGTACATAGTGGGAGTTTTGGGTTTGGTCACTGTCAGAAAATCCAAGTCCTTTTTATTAATGACTCCATTGTCAAAGGCACTCTGAATCATGCTATTGTATTGACCCAAAAATTTGATTGTAGGGTTAAAGCTGAGTCGTTTATAACAATTAGCATCGTTCAGTTGTCTATTCAACTCATCCAAGTACATGTCCCTAGGCCACAAGACTACGTTCCCCCCCTTGTCAGAGGGTTTGATTATAATATCTTGCCATTTAGATATTTCGTCTAGGGCAGATCGCTCTGAAGGACTTAGGTTGTCGTCATGACATTTATGATGACTGAATAATACATCCAAGTCCTTGGAGACTAATTTATGGAACACTTCTACTTGGGGACAAAGACTAGTATCTGGAAAGAATTTGGACTTTGATCTTATTAATGATTTGTTTCTGACAGCATCTTGAGATGTAACTACCGCAGCTGATTCACTAGAGAGATCCTCCAGGATTTGTAAGGCCATTAATTCATCTGTATCGACAAAGTTTCGTCCAGATATCTCTTTTTGAAGTTCTTGATTAATGAAAAACTTCTTGAGAAGGATCTTTCTAATAAATAGCTGCAGATCTTTTTCACATTCAAACCTATCCATAGTCTGTGTCGGTGAGAAGGATAAACCTTTGCTTAAAACAGAGATCTGTTCGGTTGTCAAAAATTTTTCTGTCAAATTGATAATTCTAAGGTCATCCATTTTCTCCCTTCCAGATAATTTAGAGTGAGTTATTTGTATCTCCTCCTCTCCCTGGGTTCTTCTCTCCAATCTAAAGAGTCTCTTTTTCTTCTCCCTCCCCGAGCCCCGCCTGATCTTTCTCCTTCTGTATCTGTGTGTAGCCGTGAATGTTTCTGACCTCTTCCTAAAAAATCACGTCTAAAGGGCCTGCCACCATTGCTACCTGTGGGGTTCTCCCCTTCTGAGGATTCCGCCTCTGATGTTGAATAATTTGCTGAGTATGTCGATCTATTTCTCTGTATTGGAGTATTCCATTTGTAAACCCTATTTGAGGCATAATCTGTCTTGTCGCGTTGGAATTTGCGACGTTTCCTTTCTACAATCTCTTTCTCATGTTCCTCAATATCCTTCTTAAACCTGTCATACTTCTGTTGAAAAGCTTCCAGTGATTCAAAGTTCTTGAGTCTCTCACTCAATAATGTTATTTCACTGTTTAGTTGAGTGAGTATGAGTTCGTCATGTCTCATTAAGATTTTAATCAATTCTTTAGAACAGTTGGTGAGAACACCCTCCCATTCTCTTTTCAAACCCTCCGTCGCCAATTCAAAAGCTGGGAATAATTTGGGCCTAAGGCCACGTGGAATCAGATTGTGTTTGAGATAATTTTCAAAAGTGCTCCTATTCCAGCTTGTTTTATTCTGTTTCATTAGGGCTACTTTTAAGCTATATAAATCATCTGACCAATTTGGATCATTGGTGAGATGAGAGTCAGGGTTCATGTTAAATACGGAATCCATATCTTTTTTGAGTTTATCTCTTCTATTTTCCAAATCTTTTGTTAGGCTAAATGTTGACATTTTAATTCAGGAGAGGTACTGGTTCTTAATGAGAATAGTCTTTAATTTTTGAGTAATTATTCCAGATATTGGAGGGTGCTAGATACTGTGGTAGGAAACTGGTAATTTACCAGCAAAATACAGCAAAGTGGGATTGTATCTGCACACACACAATTGTATTATATCAGATTTGGAACTATATACAGCTCCAAAATAACCCCTATTGCATTCAAGTATTCACAATTATTTGTGGGGGTGCTATCGACTACAGCTAAGGTTAGTCAGCAAAAAGAAAAAGAAAAAAGGACTGTATTTGTCGATGCACAGGAAGAAGGGTGACCTGATTATCACAATCTTCTGGAGAATTATTAAAATTTAACTTTTATTAGTGTCAAATTAAAATAGTGTGATGATAACTGACACACAAACTACGAGTATAGACGAAACATAAAGGTTAAAATCAAGACGTATACAACATATACCACAAGTGCAATGAAATAATAAGTGTGATTAAAGATTAAAATATGTGTCCGCGTGTCTGTTCTTATATCCAATTATATAATATTGCTCACAATATTTACTCAGTCTGATAATAGTTGTCAGCAATTGGTCTTCATATGTTCACATGACCATTTGTCAGTATTTATAATATCTGGAGTATCCCACTCCTATGTGTATAATTGTAGCTGACAATATGATTCCAATGGTGTCTATAATATTCACACTGTGTATATCTTATATTCTAGGCTTGGTGGTCTGTCTTATTCCCCACTTCAATATAGTGTTTTAATCACACTTAAATGGATCACACTCAGTCTGTACACTTATATATACTAATATGCAACTTTGTCAAGATGGAGTATCATTCATTACATATATATAGTTTGTTCAGTAGTGGATGCATCTTTCCTGAGCCTTCTAAAGAGCATTCATTGGGAATACAGATTGGGTTTTTCTGCCTAAAAATTAACACATTCAATATCCTGGTTGGTACTTATGTGTAGATTATTGTTGTAAACAGTATAAATAGGTTACAGTGTACCAATATCTCTATGTGGTTGTATTACGTGCGCTCTTGATTTTAATGAGACTCTCTGTAGTCATGTAAGATAATTAGATCAGGAGACATGCCATTCCTATAGTGAGAGTGAGTACTTTCCTCACACTTCAATATAGGTATTATAAATGTGCAGCAGTATACTGTGTTGCAGTACCCCTCTTAAAGGTGACACCTCCTATATTGACAGACTAAATGTATCTGAATTAGATAGGGATAGTTATGTCCCCCGTCAATTATAGAGGGCCAGCTGGTTATTAATAATAAATTAGGTAATGGTGGTTTATATTCCTACCACTCAAGGTGTATATATGTTGAATTAGCTAAGCTAATTGGTAATCAAAAAGTACGGGTTCTGAGATGTTTATTATAGTATCAATATACCTGCTGCATAAGTTAATACTGCAGCACTTTATCCATTGGCATTCATTGAGTTGTATCATAAGTGTTTCCACATGCCTATTGAATTATAAATGACCACACACTTATAATTAGAACCTTGCTAGCTTAATTGCTACCTCTGGAGACAAAGATGTACTTTATT
Source organism: Pseudophryne corroboree (assembly GCF_028390025.1). Classification (NCBI taxonomy): domain Eukaryota; kingdom Metazoa; phylum Chordata; class Amphibia; order Anura; family Myobatrachidae; genus Pseudophryne; species Pseudophryne corroboree. The sequence continues at coordinate 509,102,181 of NC_086444.1, forward strand.
ATCTGTGCTGATAATTCTCAAACAGCATAGATTATAGGGTATGTTTCTTATAGTATTTATGTATCTGCCGGGTTCTGAGGTGTTTATTATAGTATCAATATACCTGCTGCTTAAGTTAATACTGCAGCACTTTATCCATTGGCATTCATTGAGTTGTATCATAAGTGTTTCCACATGCCTTTTAAATTATAAATGACCACACACTTATAATTAGAACCTTGCTAGCTTAATTGCTACCTCTGGAGACAAAGATGTGCTTTATTATCTGTGCTGATAATTCTCAAACAGCATAGATTATAGGGTATGTTTCTTATAGTATTTCTGTATCTGCTGCACAGATTGAAACTGTAACGTTTATTCTATTGGCATTAGTTAAATTGTATCATGCATATCTCCTCCTGACTAACAGGTGGCTTGGAGAATCAACTGTGAAACATTGTTGCGTTTCTATCTGTATAAGCCACAACACTGTCAATTACTGCTTTCTCACTGACATAGTTAGACTGACTGTGTCTGCTAGCCTAACACAATTTATCCGTCTACCTGCTATTTAGTGCTGTGGATACCATCGGAATCTAACTAATCACATAATCAGAACTAGTTATACATTAAATTGGTTTATGAGCAAGGACATAGACTGACACGCGGACACACGCTGCCCACACGCGTGTTCCGCCGTTACTCTGACAGCTTCGTCAGGGCTGAACCAGAATGCCTCTCCTGGCATGATATTTGAGCTATTGCCGTCTGCCAATCAGTGTGATCTGACTGGTCACGTGTGGTAACTGGCCAATCACTGTGCCCCGTTTGTGGTCACATGCTCCATGTAGCCAATCACAGTATACTTTGGTCTCCATGGTGACGGCTGATAGCTGCATCGCGTTCCCGAACACTACTGATTACTCCTGCCCCTTCCTCTGTATAATGATAATTCGGCTGGGGTGTACATATGCTGTATTTTAGTAGAACTGTCCATCTTTTGGTATCATTAATTCTATTTATTAAGTCTAGTTTGGGACACTCAGAATAGATTCGTTTCACATGATGTATATATGCTTTTGCTTAAGGTACTATTACTGCTATCCATGTCCGGCGTCAGTATTACCCTGTACTCTGTATAATAAACGCATTCTCTGGATTCTTACTGCATACTGTATATAATGAATATGGATCATTCCCTATATCAGGTAAGTGAATGTGGGGGAAGTCTATCACATAATTTCATACTGGTCATTTGCTGAATACAGTATATCAAATCAGTATATTGAATAAAGAGTCATCAAGTTAATTGGATGTCCTGTTATATGTATTCATCATATATGTCCCATTAATTTTAGAGAATAGAGGCTATTACCTTCTACTTTATATTTTTGGTTATATACATAGGAACCACGTTAATATTATTTATGATGAGGAGATATATAGTTTTAGAGTGCTTCTAAGTGAGATTTTTATAATATGCATTTATTATTAATTATGAATATTCAGTCCAAGAGAATCAGATCAGTGTCTCAATTGTAGTGTCATATAATCTGCAAATATTATAATTAGATTCTGCAAACCTTATAAGTAAAGGTGAAATTATTATAGTGTCAAAAAAAAGCTTGGAGTGAAAAGAATAAAGGTGATGGGGATACGGAGGGGTGTGAAGTGAATTAGGACCCCCTAATGGTAGATTCTGAAAGAAAGAGGAGGGGGAGAAAGCAAACAACAAATAGTGTAAGTGTGAGTGAACGTAACTATAACAAAAGGTGTAAGTGCATACGTGTTAGGGACTAATAAGGAAGAGAGGTGGCGGAAAAAGCATTTTTAATAATTCAATCTACACTTTGGGTATCCACTGGGGGTGAAGATGTATTTATTATTTATTATGTTGTGATAAATATTTCTTTGTCTGGCTTTGGACCTACTAAAAGTAGTCATACATGGAGCCAGACATTATAGTGTTGAAATACGTCAAAAGATGAAATTTGGTGTATTATGTATCCAAGATGTGGGGATCATGTTGCTATTTCACTCTTTCAAGTGATCATGATATCCTATTAGAGCTTAACAAGGTAACGTGGATGATCAGAATCAAATATTAGGATAATAATGAGGGAAATAGAAGCATACTCACTCATAAATGCCTATCACTGGTGTGGTATATACCAGAAATTGAGAATCATATGCAGTAAATATTCATAATTAATAATAAATGCATATTATAAAAATCTCACTTAGAAGCACTCTAAAACTATATATCTCCTCATCATAAATAATATTAACGTGGTTCCTATGTATATAACCAAAAATATAAAGTAGAAGGTAATAGCCTCTATTCTCTAAAATTAATGGGACATATATGATGAATACATATAACAGGACATCCAATTAACTTGATGACTCTTTATTCAATATACTGATTTGATATACTGTATTCAGCAAATGACCAGTATGAAATTATGTGATAGACTTCCCCCACATTCACTTACCTGATATAGGGAATGATCCATATTCATTATATACAGTATGCAGTAAGAATCCAGAGAATGCGTTTATTATACAGAGTACAGGGTAATACTGACGCCGGACATGGATAGCAGTAATAGTACCTTAAGCAAAAGCATATATACATCATGTGAAACGAATCTATTCTGAGTGTCCCAAACTAGACTTAATAAATAGAATTAATGATACCAAAAGATGGACAGTTCTACTAAAATACAGCATATGTACACCCCAGCCGAATTATCATTATACAGAGGAAGGGGCAGGAGTAATCAGTAGTGTTCGGGAACGCGATGCAGCTATCAGCCGTCACCATGGAGACCAAAGTATACTGTGATTGGCTACATGGAGCATGTGACCACAAACGGGGCACAGTGATTGGCCAGTTACCACACGTGACCAGTCAGATCACACTGATTGGCAGACGGCAATAGCTCAAATATCATGCCAGGAGAGGCATTCTGGTTCAGCCCTGACGAAGCTGTCAGAGTAACGGCGGAACACGCGTGTGGGCAGCGTGTGTCCGCGTGTCAGTCTATGTCCTTACTCATAAACCAATTTAATGTATAACTAGTTCTGATTATGTGATTAGTTAGATTCCGATGGTATCCACAGCACTAAATAGCAGGTAGACGGATAAATTGTGTTAGGCTAGCAGACACAGTCAGTCTAACTATGTCAGTGAGAAAGCAGTAATTGACAGTGTTGTGGCTTATACAGATAGAAACGCAACAATGTTTCACAGTTGATTCTCCAAGCCACCTGTTAGTCAGGAGGAGATATGCATGATACAATTTAACTAATGCCAATAGAATAAACGTTACAGTTTCAATCTGTGCAGCAGATACAGAAATACTATAAGAAACATACCCTATAATCTATGCTGTTTGAGAATTATCAGCACAGATAATAAAGCACATCTTTGTCTCCAGAGGTAGCAATTAAGCTAGCAAGGTTCTAATTATAAGTGTGTGGTCATTTATAATTTAAAAGGCATGTGGAAACACTTATGATACAACTCAATGAATGCCAATGGATAAAGTGCTGCAGTATTAACTTAAGCAGCAGGTATATTGATACTATAATAAACACCTCAGAACCCGGCAGATACATAAATACTATAAGAAACATACCCTATAATCTATGCTGTTTGAGAATTATCAGCACAGATAATAAAGTACATCTTTGTCTCCAGAGGTAGCAATTAAGCTAGCAAGGTTCTAATTATAAGTGTGTGGTCATTTATAATTCAATAGGCATGTGGAAACACTTATGATACAACTCAATGAATGCCAATGGATAAAGTGCTGCAGTATTAACTTATGCAGCAGGTATATTGATACTATAATAAACATCTCAGAACCCGTACTTTTTGATTACCAATTAGCTTAGCTAATTCAACATATATACACCTTGAGTGGTAGGAATATAAACCACCATTACCTAATTTATTATTAATAACCAGCTGGCCCTCTATAATTGACGGGGGACATAACTATCCCTATCTAATTCAGATACATTTAGTCTGTCAATATAGGAGGTGTCACCTTTAAGAGGGGTACTGCAACACAGTATACTGCTGCACATTTATAATACCTATATTGAAGTGTGAGGAAAGTACTCACTCTCACTATAGGAATGGCATGTCTCCTGATCTAATTATCTTACATGACTACAGAGAGTCTCATTAAAATCAAGAGCGCACGTAATACAACCACATAGAGATATTGGTACACTGTAACCTATTTATACTGTTTACAACAATAATCTACACATAAGTACCAACCAGGATATTGAATGTGTTAATTTTTAGGCAGAAAAACCCAATCTGTATTCCCAATGAATGCTCTTTAGAAGGCTCAGGAAAGATGCATCCACTACTGAACAAACTATATATATGTAATGAATGATACTCCATCTTGACAAAGTTGCATATTAGTATATATAAGTGTACAGACTGAGTGTGATCCATTTAAGTGTGATTAAAACACTATATTGAAGTGGGGAATAAGACAGACCACCAAGCCTAGAATATAAGATATACACAGTGTGAATATTATAGACACCATTGGAATCATATTGTCAGCTACAATTATACACATAGGAGTGGGATACTCCAGATATTATAAATACTGACAAATGGTCATGTGAACATATGAAGACCAATTGCTGACAACTATTATCAGACTGAGTAAATATTGTGAGCAATATTATATAATTGGATATAAGAACAGACACGCGGACACATATTTTAATCTTTAATCACACTTATTATTTCATTGCACTTGTGGTATATGTTGTATACGTCTTGATTTTAACCTTTATGTTTCGTCTATACTCGTAGTTTGTGTGTCAGTTATCATCACACTATTTTAATTTGACACTAATAAAAGTTAAATTTTAATAATTCTCCAGAAGATTGTGATAATCAGGTCACCCTTCTTCCTGTGCATCGACAAATACAGTCCTTTTTTCTTTTTCTTTTTGCCATCTAGGAGTGGCACTGCAGTGTCACGCAGGATGTCCCTTCCAAAAAACCCTCCCCAAACAGCACATGACGCAAAAAAAAAAAAGAGGCGCAATGAGGTAGCTGTGTGAGTAAGATAAGCGACCCTAGTGGCCGACACAAACACCTGGCCCATCTAGGAGTGGCACTGCAGTGTCACGCAGGATGGCCCTTCCAAAAAACACTCCCCAAACAGCACATGACGCAAAGAAAAAAAGAGGCGCAATGAGGTAGCTGTGTGAGTAAGATAAGCGACCCTAGTGGCCGACACAAACACCGGGCCCATCTAGGAGTGGCACTGCAGTGTCACGCAGGATGGCCCTTCCAAAAAACACTCCCCAAACTGCACATGACGCAAAGAAAAATTAAAGAAAAAAGAGGTGCAAGATGGAATTGTCCTTGGGCCCTCCCACCCACCCTTATGTTGTATAAACAGGACATGCACACTTTAACCAACCCATCATTTCAGTGACAGGGTCTGCCACACGACTGTGACTGAAATGACGGGTTGGTTTGGACCCCCACCAAAAAAGAAGCAATTAATCTCTCCTTGCACAAACTGGCTCTACAGAGGCAAGATGTCCACCTCATCATCATCCTCCGATATATCACCGTATACATCCCCCTCCTCACAGATTATCAATTCGTCCCCACTGGAATCCACCATCTCAGCTCCCTGTGTACTTTGTGGAGGCAATTGCTGCTGGTCAATGTCTCCACGGAGGAATTGATTATAATTCATTTTAATGAACATCATCTTCTCCACATTTTCTGGAAGTAACCTCGTACGCCGATTGCTGACAAGGTGAGCGGCGGCACTAAACACTCTTTCGGAGTACACACTTGTGGGAGGGCAACTTAGGTAGAATAAAGCCAGTTTGTGCAAGGGCCTCCAAATTGCCTCTTTTTCCTGCCAGTATAAGTACGGACTGTGTGACGTGCCTACTTGGATGCGGTCACTCATATAATCCTCCACCATTCTTTCAATGGGGAGAGAATCATATGCAGTGACAGTAGACGACATGTCCGTAATCGTTGACAGGTCCTTCAGTCCGGACCAGATGTCAGCATCAGCAGTCGCTCCAGACTGCCCTGCATCACCGCCAGCGGGTGGGCTCGGAATTCTGAGCCTTTTCCTCGCGCCCCCAGTTTCGGGAGAATGTGAAGGAGGAGATGTTGACAGGTCGCGTTCCGCTTGACTTGACAATTTTCTCACCAGCAGGTCTTTGAACCCCAGCAGACTTGTGTCTGCCGGAAAGAGAGATCCAAGGTAGGTTTTAAATCTAGGATCGAGCACGGTGGCCAAAATGTAGTGCTCTGATTTCAACAGATTGACCACCCGTGAATCCTTGTTAAGCGAATTAAGGGCTCCATCAACAAGTCCCACATGCCTAGCGGAATCGCTCCGTGTTAGCTCCTCCTTCAATGTCTCCAGCTTCTTCTGCAAAAGCCTTATGAGGGGAATGACCTGACTCAGGCTGGCAGTGTCTGAACTGACTTCACGTGTGGCAAGTTCAAAGGGCAGCAGAACCTTGCACAACGTTGAAATCATTCTCCACTGCGCTTGAGTCAGGTGCATTCCACCTCCTATATCGTGCTGAATTGTATAGGCTTGAATGGCCTTTTGCTGCTCCTCCAACCTCTGAAGCATATATAGGGTTGAATTCCACCTCGTTACCACTTCTTGCTTCAGATGATGGCAGGGCAGGTTCAGGCGTTTTTGGTGTTGCTCCAGTCTTCTGTACGTGGTGCCTGTACGCCGAAAGTGTCCCGCAATTCTTCTGGCCACCGACAGCATCTCTTGCACGCCCCTGTCGTTTTTTAAATAATTCTGCACCACCAAATTCAAGGTATGTGCAAAACATGGGACGTGCTGGAATTTGCCCATATTTAATGCACACACAATATTGCTGGCGTTGTCCGATGCCACAAATCCACAGGAGAGTCCAATTGGGGTAAGCCATTCCGCGATGATCTTCCTCAGTTGCCGTAAGAGGTTTTCAGCTGTGTGCGTATTCTGGAAACCGGTGATACAAAGCGTAGCCTGCCTAGGAAAGAGTTGGCGTTTGCGAGATGCTGCTACTGGTGCCGCCGCTGCTGTTCTTGCGGCGGGAGTCCATACATCTACCCAGTGGGCTGTCACAGTCATATAGTCCTGACCCTGCCCTGCTCCACTTGTCCACATGTCCGTGGTTAAGTGGACATTGGGTACAGCTGCATTTTTTAGGACACTGGTGACTCTTTTTCTGAGGTCTGTGTACATTTTCGGTATCGCCTGCCTAGAGAAATGGAACCTAGATGGTATTTGGTACCGGGGACACAGTACCTCCAACAAGTCTCTAGTTGGCTCTGCAGTAATGATGGATACCGGAACCACGTTTCTCACCACCCAGGATGCCAAGGCCTCAGTTATCCGCTTTGCAGCAGGATGACTGCTGTGATATTTCATCTTCCTCGCAAAGGACTGTTGGACAGTCAATTGCTTGGTGGAAGTAGTGAAAGTGGTCTTACGATTTCCCCTCTGGGATGACCATCGACTCCCAGCAGCAACAACAGCAGCACCAGCAGCAGTAGGCGTTACACGCAAGGATGCATCGGAGGAATCCCAGGCAGGAGAGGAATCGTCAGAATTGCCAGTGACATGGCCTGCAGGACTATTGGCATTCCTGGGGAAGGAGGAAATTGACACTGAGGGAGTTGGTGGGGTGGTTTGCGTGAGCTTGGTTACAAGAGGAAGGGATTTACTGGTCAGTGGACTGCTTCCGCTGTCGCCCAAAGTTTTTGAACTTGTCACTGACTTATTATGAATGCGCTGCAGGTGACGTATAAGGGAGGATGTTCCGAGGTGGTTAACGTCCTTACCCCTACTTATTACAGCTTGACAAAGGCAACACACGGCTTGACACCTGTTGTCCGCATTTCTGTTGAAATACTTCCACACTGAAGAGCTGATTTTTTTGGTATTTTCACCAGGCATGTCAATGGCCATATTCCTCCCACGGACAACAGGTGTCTCCCCGGGTGCCTGACTTAAACAAACCACCTCACCATCAGAATCCTCCTTGTCAATTTCCTCCCCAGCGCCAGCAACACCCATATCCTCATCCTGGTGTACTTCAACACTGACATCTTCAATTTCACTATCAGGAACTGGACTGCGGGTGCTCCTTTCAACACTTGCAGGGGGCGTGCAAATGGTGGAAGGCGCAAGCTCTTCCCGTCCAGTGTTGGGAAGGTCAGGCATCGCAACCGACACAATTGGAATCTCCTTTGGGATTTGTGATTTCGAAGAACGCACAGTTCTTTGCTGTGCTTTTGCCGCAAGTCTTTTCTTTTTTCTAGCGAGAGGATGAGTGCTTCCATCCTCATGTGAAGCTGAACCACTAGCCATGAACATAGGCCAGGGCCTCAGCCGTTCCTTGCCACTCCGTGTCGTAAATGGCATATTGGCAAGTTTACGCTTCTCCTCAGACGCTTTTAATTTTGATTTTTGGGTCATTTTTTTACTGATCTTTTGTGTTTTGGATTTTACACGCTCTGTACTATGACATTGGGCATCGGCCTTGGCAGACGACGTTGATGGCATTTCATCGTCTCGGCCATGACTAGTGGCAGCAGCTTCAGCACGAGGTGGAAGTGGATCTTGATCTTTCCCTATTTTTTTAACCTCCACATTTTTGTTCTCCATATTTTGCGCACAACTAAAAGCCACCACAGGTATACAATGTAGATGGATGGATAGTATAGTATTACTTATACTTATGGACGACGAGTGACGACACAGAGGTAGGTACAGCCGTGGCCTACCGTACTGCTGCTTAGTGCTTATATATAAATATAATATACTGTATAACGGACCTGGTGGACAGTGTCAGCAGACTGCTAAACTAGTATGAAGAAAGAAAAAAAAACCACCACAGGTATACAATGTAGATGGATGGATAGTATAGTATTACTTATACTTATGGACGACGAGTGACGACACAGAGGTAGGTACAGCCGTGGCCTACCGTACTGCTGCTTAGTGCTTATATATAAATATAATATACTGTATAACGGACCTGGTGGACAGTGTCAGCAGACTGCTAAACTAGTATGAAGAAAGAAAAAAAAAACACCACAGGTATACAATGTAGATGGATGGATAGTATAGTATTACTTATACTTATGGACGACGAGTGCACTGACGACACAGAGGTAGGTACAGCCGTGGCCTACCGTACTGCTGCTTAGTGCTTATATATAAATATAATATACTGTATAACGGACCTGGTGGACAGTGTCAGCAGACTGCTAAACTAGTATGAAGAAAGAAAAAAAAACCACCACAGGTATACAATGTAGATGGATGGATAGTATAGTATTACTTATACTTATGGACGACGAGTGACGACACAGAGGTAGGTACAGCCGTGGCCTACCGTACTGCTGCTTAGTGCTTATATATAAATATAATATACTGTATAACGGACCTGGTGGACAGTGTCAGCAGTAGACTGCTAAACTAGTATGAAGAAAGAAAAAAAAAACACCACAGGTATACAATGTAGATGGATGGATAGTATAGTATTACTTATACTTATGGACGACGAGTGACGACACAGAGGTAGGTACAGCCGTGGCCTACCGTACTGCTGCTTAGTGCTTATATATAAATATAATATACTGTATAACGGACCTGGTGGACAGTGTCAGCAGACTGCTAAACTAGTATGAAGAAAGAAAGAAAAACCACCACAGGTATACAATGTAGATGGATGGATAGTATAGTATTACTTATACTTATGGACGACGAGTGACAACACAGAGGTAGGTACAGCCGTGGCCTACCGTACTGCTGCTTAGTGCTTATATATAAATATAATATACTGTGTGTATAACGGACCTGGTGGACAGTGTCAGTAGACTGCTAAACTAGTATGAAGAAAGAAAAAAAAAACACCACAGGTATACAATGTAGATGGATGGATAGTATAGTATTACTTATACTTATGGACGACGAGTGACGACACAGAGGTAGGTACAGCCGTGGCCTACCGTACTGCTGCTGAGTGCTTATATATAAATATAATATACTGTATAACGGACCTGGTGGACAGTGTCAGCAGTAGACTGCTAAACTAGTATGAAGAAAGAAAAAAAAAACACCACAGGTATACAATGTAGATGGATGGATAGTATAGTATTACTTATACTTATGGACGACGAGTGACGACACAGAGGTAGGTACAGCCGTGGCCTACCGTACTGCTGCTTAGTGCTTATATATAAATATAATATACTGTATAACGGACCTGGTGGACAGTGTCAGCAGACTGCTAAACTAGTATGAAGAAAGAAAGAAAAACCACCACAGGTATACAATGTAGATGGATGGATAGTATAGTATTACTTATACTTATGGACGACGAGTGACAACACAGAGGTAGGTACAGCCGTGGCCTACCGTACTGCTGCTTAGTGCTTATATATAAATATAATATACTGTGTGTATAACGGACCTGGTGGACAGTGTCAGTAGACTGCTAAACTAGTATGAAGAAAGAAAAAAAAAACACCACAGGTATACAATGTAGATGGATGGATAGTATAGTATTACTTATACTTATGGACGACGAGTGACGACACAGAGGTAGGTACAGCCGTGGCCTACCGTACTGCTGCTTAGTGCTTATATATAAATATAATATACTGTATAACGGACCTGGTGGACAGTGTCAGCAGCAGACTGCTAAACTAGTATGAAGAAAGAAAAAAAAAAACACCACAGGTATACAATGTAGATGGATGGATAGTATTACTTATACTTATGGACGACGAGTGACGAGTCGACACAGAGGTAGGTACAGCCGTGGCCTACCGTACTGCTGCTTAGTGCTTAATTATATATATAATATACTGTATAACGGACCTGGTGGACACTGTCAGCAGACTGCTAAACAAACTAGCATGAAGAAAGAAAAAAAAAACACCACAGTGTTTTTCAGGCAGAGAAACGTATACTGGACTGGTGGTCACTGTCAGCAAAACTGTGCACTGTACTCCTGCTATAACTGCTCCCCAGTCCCCACAATTAGGCAGTGTGAGCAGTGCACTCAGCACAGATATATCATGCAGCAGTGCAGCACACTGAGTGAGCACAGATATGGTGGAGCGTTTTTTTTCAGGCAGAGAAACAACGGATTAAACTCAAAACCCTGCACTGTACTCCCTAACAGCTGCTCCCCGTCCCCAATCCTCCCCACAATTATAACTAACTAAGTTCTAATATAATAATACAACGGACTCGGAGAGGACGCCAGCCACGTCCTCTCCCTATCAATCTCAATGCACGTGTGAAAATGGCGGCGACGCGCGGCTCCTTATATAGAATCCGAGTCTCGCGAGAATCCGACAGCGGGATGATGACGTTCGGGCGCGCTCGGGTTAACCGAGCAAGGCGGGAGGATCCGAGTCGCTCGGACCCGTGTAAAAAAAAGGTGAAGTTCGGGCGGGTTCGGATTCCGAGGAACCGAACCCGCTCATCACTAATATGTAGTGTGTGCTCCCTCCCTGTACTGTCCTGTATGTAGTGTGTGCACCCTCCCTGTACTGTGCTGTATGTAGTGTGTGCTCCCTCGCTGTACTGTGCTGTATGTAGTGTGTGCTCCCTCCCTGTACTGTGCTGTATGTAGTGTGTGCTCCCTCCCTGTACTGTGCTGTATGTAGTGTGTGCTCCCTCCCTGTACTGTGCTGTATGTAGTGTGTGCTCCCTCCCTGTACTGTGCTGTATGTAGTGTGTCCTCCCTGTGTGCTCCCTCCCTGTACTGTGCTGTATGTAGTGTGTGCTCCCTCCTTGTACTGTGCTGTATGTAGTGTGTGCTCCCTGTGTGCTCCCTCCCTGTACTGTGCTGTATGTAGTGTGTGCTCCCTCCCTGTACTGTGCTGTATGTAGTGTGTGTGTGTGTGTGTGTGTGTGTGTGTGTGTGTGTGTGTGTGCTCCCTCCCTGTACTGTGCTGTATGTAGTGTGTGCTCCCTCCCTGTACTGTGCTGTATGTAGTGTGTGCTACCTCCCTGTACTGTGCTGTATGTAGTGTGTGCTCCCTGTGTACTCCCTCCCTGTACTGTGCTGTATGTAGTGTGTGCTCCCTCCCTGTACTGTGCTGTATGTAGTGTGTGCTACCTCCCTGTACTGTGCTGTATGTAGTGTGTGCTCCCTGTGTGCTCCCTCCCTGTACTGTGCTGTATGTAGTATGTGCTCCCTCCCTGTACTGTGCTGTATGTAGTGTGTGCTCCCTGTGTGCTCCCTCCCTGTACTGTGCTGTATGTAGTGTGTGCTCCCTCCCTGTACTGTGCTGTATGTAGTGTGTGTGTGTGTGTGTGTGTGTGTGTGTGTGTGTGTGTGTGTGTGTGTGCTCCCTCCCTGTACTGTGCTGTATGTAGTGTGTGCTCCCTCCCTGTACTGTGCTGTATGTAGTGTGTGCTCCCTCCCTGTACTGTGCTGTATGTAGTGTGTGCTCCCTCCCTGTACTGTGCTGTATGTAGTGTGTGCTCCCTCCCTGTACTGTGCTGTATGTAGTGTGTGCTCCCTGTGTGCTCCCTCCCTGTACTGTGCCGTATGTAGTGTGTGCTCCCTCCCTGTACTGTGCTGTATGTAGTGTGTGCTCCCTGTGTGCTCCCTCCCTGTACTGTGCTATATGTAGTGTGTGCTCCCTCCCTGTACTGTCCTGTATGTAGTGTGTGCACCCTCCCTGTACTGTGCTGTATATAGTGTGTGCTCCCTCCCTGTACTGTGCTGTATGTAGTGTGTGCTCTCTCCCTGTACTGTGCTGTATGTAGTGTGTGCTCCCTCCCTGTACTGTGCTGTATGTAGTGTGTGCTCCCTGTGTGCTCCCTCCCTGTACTGTGCTGTATGTAGTGTGTGCTCCCTCCCTGTACTGTGCTGTATGTAGTGTGCCCTCCCTGTGTGCTCCCTCCCTGTACTGTGCTGTATGTAGTGTGTGCTCCCTCCCTGTACTGTGCTGTATGTAGTGTGTGCTCCCTGTGTGCTCCCTCCCTGTACTGTGCTGTATGTAGTGTGTGCTCCCTCCCTGTACTGTGCTGTATGTAGTGTGTGTGTGTGTGTGTGTGTGTGTGTGTGTGTGTGTGTGTGTGTGTGCTCCCTCCCTGTACTGTGCTGTATGTAGTGTGTGCTCCCTCCCTGTACTGTGCTGTATGTAGTGTGTGCTACCTCCCTGTACTGTGCTGTATGTAGTGTGTGCTCCCTGTGTGCTCCCTCCCTGTACTGTGCTGTATGTAGTGTGTGCTCCCTCCCTGTACTGTGCTGTATGTAGTGTGTGTGTGTGTGTGTGTGTGTGTGTGTGTGTGTGTGTGTGTGTGTGTGTGTGTGTGTGCTCCCTCCCTGTACTGTGCTGTATGTAGTGTGTGCTCCCTCCCTGTACTGTGCTGTATGTAGTGTGTGCTCACTCCCTGTACTGTGCTGTATGTAGTGTGTGCTCCCTCCCTGTACTGTGCTGTATGTAGTGTGTGCTCCCTCCCTGTACTGTGCTGTATGTAGTGTGTGCTCCCTGTGTGCTCCCTCCCTGTACTGTGCTGTATGTAGTGTGTGCTCCCTCCCTGTACTGTGCTGTATGTAGTGTGTGTGTGTGTGTGTGTGTGTGTGTGTGTGTGTGTGTGTGTGTGTGTGTGTGTGTGTGTGTGTGTGTGTGCTCCCTCCCTGAACTGTGCTGTATGTAGTGTGTGCTCCCTCCCTGTACTGTGCTGTATGTAGTGTGTGTGTGTGTGTGTGTGTGTGTGTGTGTGTGTGTGTGTGTGTGTGTGTGCTCCCTCCCTGTACTGTGCTGTATGTAGTGTGTGCTCCCTCCCTGTACTGTGCTGTATGTAGTGTGTGCTCCCTCCCTGTACTGTGCTGTATGTAGTGTGTGTGTGTGTGTGTGTGTGTGTGTGTGTGTGTGTGTGTGTGTGTGCTCCATCCCTGTACTGTGCTGTATGTGGTGTGTGCTCCCTCCCTGTACTGTGCTGTATGTAGTGTGTGCTCCATCCCTGTACTGTGCTGTATGTAGTGTGTGCTCCCTCCCTGTACTGTGTTGTATGTAGTGTGTGCTCCCTGTGTGCTCCCTCCCTGTACTGTGCTGTATGTAGTGTGTGCTCCCTCCCTGTACTGTGCTGTATGTAGTGTGTGTGTGTGTGTGTGTGTGTGTGTGTGTGTGTGTGTGTGTGTGTATGTGTGTGTGTGTTTGTGTGTGCTCCCTCACTGTGCTGTATGTAGTGTGTGCTCCCTCCCTGTACTGTGCTGTATGTAGTGTGTGTGTGTGCTCCCTCCCTGTACTGTGCTGTATGTAGTGTGTGCTCCCTGTGTGCTCCCTCCCTGTACTGTGCTGTATGTAGTGTGTGCTCCCTCCCTGTACTGTGCTGTATGTAGTGTGTGTGTGTGTGTGTGTGTGTGTGTGTGTGTGTGTGTGCTCCCTCCCTGTACTGTGCTGTATGTAGTGTGTGCTCCCTCCCTGTACTGTGCTGTATGTAGTGTGTGCTCCCCCTCCCTCCCTGTACTGTGCTGTATGTAGTGTGTGCTCCCTCCCTGTACTGTGCTGTATGTAATGTGTGCTCCCTCCCTGCACTGTGCTGTATGTAGTAGAGATGTGCACTTGACATTTTTCGGGTTTTGTGTTTTGGTTTTGGGTTCGGTTCCGCGGCCGTGTTTTGGGTTCGACCGCGTTTTGGCAAAACCTCACCGAATTTTTTTTGTCGGATTCGGGTGTGTTTTGGATTCGGGTGTTTTTTTCAAAAAACACTAAAAAACAGCTTAAATCATAGAATTTGGGGGTCATTTTGATCCCATAGTATTATTAACCTCAATAACCATAATTTCCACTCATTTTCAGTCTATTCTGAATACCTCACACCTCACAATATTATTTTTAGTACTAAAATTTGCACCGAGGTCGCTGGATGACTAAGCTAAGCGACCCTAGTGGCCGACACAAACACCTGGCCCATCTAGGAGTGGCACTGCAGTGTCACGCAGGATGGCCCTTCCAAAAAACCCTCCCCAAACAGCACATGACGCAAAGAAAAAAAGAGGCGCAATCAGGTAGCTGTGTGAGTAAGATAAGCGACCCTAGTGGCCGACACAAACACCTGGCCCATCTAGGAGTGGCACTGCAGTGTCACGCAGGATGTCCCTTCCAAAAAACCCTCCCCAAACAGCACATGACGCAAAGAAAAAAAGAGGCGCAATGAGGTAGCTGTGTGAGTAAGATAAGCGACCCTAGTGGCCGACACAAACACCTGGCCCATCTAGGAGTGGCACTGCAGTGTCACGCAGGATGGCCCTTCCAAAAAACACTCCCCAAACAGCACATGACGCAAAGAAAAAAAGAGGCGCAATGAGGTAGCTGTGTGAGTAAGATAAGCGACCCTAGTGGCCGACACAAACACCGGGCCCATCTAGGAGTGGCACTGCAGTGTCACGCAGGATGGCCCTTCCAAAAAACACTCCCCAAACTGCACATGACGCAAAGAAAAATTAAAGAAAAAAGAGGTGCAAGATGGAATTGTCCTTGGGCCCTCCCACCCACCCTTATGTTGTATAAACAGGACATGCACACTTTAACCAACCGATCATTTCAGTGACAGGGTCTGCCACACGACTGTGACTGAAATGACGGGTTGGTTTGGACCCCCACCAAAAAAGAAGCAATTAATCTCTCCTTGCACAAACTGGCTCTACAGAGGCAAGATGTCCACCTCATCATCATCCTCCGATATATCACCGTGTACATCCCCCTCCTCACAGATTATCAATTCGTCCCCACTGGAATCCACCATCTCAGCTCCCTGTGTACTTTGTGGAGGCAATTGCTGCTGGTCAATGTCTCCACGGAGGAATTGATTATAATTCATTTTAATGAACATCATCTTCTCCACATTTTCTGGAAGTAACCTCGTACGCCGATTGCTGACAAGGTGAGCGGCGGCACTAAACACTCTTTCGGAGTACACACTTGTGGGAGGGCAACTTAGGTAGAATAAAGCCAGTTTGTGCAAGGGCCTCCAAATTGCCTCTTTTTCCTGCCAGTATAAGTACGGACTGTGTGACGTGCCTACTTGGATGCGGTCACTCATATAATCCTCCACCATTCTTTCAATGGGGAGAGAATCATATGCAGTGACAGTAGACGACATGTCCGTAATCGTTGACAGGTCCTTCAGTCCGGACCAGATGTCAGCATCAGCAGTCGCTCCAGACTGCCCTGCATCACCGCCAGCGGGTGGGCTCGGAATTCTGAGCCTTTTCCTCGCGCCCCCAGTTGCGGGAGAATGTGAAGGAGGAGATGTTGACAGGTCGCGTTCCGCTTGACTTGACAATTTTCTCACCAGCAGGTCTTTGAACCCCAGCAGACTTGTGTCTGCCGGAAAGAGAGATCCAAGGTAGGTTTTAAATCTAGGATCGAGCACGGTGGCCAAAATGTAGTGCTCTGATTTCAACAGATTGACCACCCGTGAATCCTTGTTAAGCGAATTAAGGGCTCCATCAACAAGTCCCACATGCCTAGCGGAATCGCTCCGTGTTAGCTCCTCCTTCAATGTCTCCAGCTTCTTCTGCAAAAGCCTTATGAGGGGAATGACCTGACTCAGGCTGGCAGTGTCTGAACTGACTTCACGTGTGGCAAGTTCAAAGGGCAGCAGAACCTTGCACAACGTTGAAATCATTCTCCACTGCGCTTGAGTCAGGTGCATTCCACCTCCTATATCGTGCTGAATTGTATAGGCTTGAATGGCCTTTTGCTGCTCCTCCAACCTCTGAAGCATATATAGGGTTGAATTCCACCTCGTTACCACTTCTTGCTTCAGATGATGGCAGGGCAGGTTCAGGCGTTTTTGGTGTTGCTCCAGTCTTCTGTACGTGGTGCCTGTACGCCGAAAGTGTCCCGCAATTCTTCTGGCCACCGACAGCATCTCTTGCACGCCCCTTTCGTTTTTTAAATAATTCTGCACCACCAAATTCAAGGTATGTGCAAAACATGGGACGTGCTGGAATTTGCCCATATTTAATGCACACACAATATTGCTGGCGTTGTCCGATGCCACAAATCCACAGGAGAGTCCAATTGGGGTAAGCCATTCCGCGATGATCTTCCTCAGTTGCCGTAAGAGGTTTTCAGCTGTGTGCGTATTCTGGAAACCGGTGATACAAAGCGTAGCCTGCCTAGGAAAGAGTTGGCGTTTGCGAGATGCTGCTACTGGTGCCGCCGCTGCTGTTCTTGCGGCGGGAGTCCATACATCTACCCAGTGGGCTGTCACAGTCATATAGTCCTGACCCTGCCCTGCTCCACTTGTCCACATGTCCGTGGTTAAGTGGACATTGGGTACAGCTGCATTTTTTAGGACACTGGTGACTCTTTTTCTGAGGTCTGTGTACATTTTCGGTATCGCCTGCCTAGAGAAATGGAACCTAGATGGTATTTGGTACCGGGGACACAGTACCTCCAACAAGTCTCTAGTTGGCTCTGCAGTAATGATGGATACCGGAACCACGTTTCTCACCACCCAGGATGCCAAGGCCTCAGTTATCCGCTTTGCAGCAGGATGACTGCTGTGATATTTCATCTTCCTCGCAAAGGACTGTTGGACAGTCAATTGCTTGGTGGAAGTAGTGAAAGTGGTCTTACGATTTCCCCTCTGGGATGACCATCGACTCCCAGCAGCAACAACAGCAGCACCAGCAGCAGTAGGCGTTACACGCAAGGATGCATCGGAGGAATCCCAGGCAGGAGAGGAATCGTCAGAATTGCCAGTGACATGGCCTGCAGGACTATTGGCATTCCTGGGGAAGGAGGAAATTGACACTGAGGGAGTTGGTGGGGTGGTTTGCGTGAGCTTGGTTACAAGGAAGGGATTTACTGGTCAGTGGACTGCTTCCGCTGTCGCCCAAAGTTTTTGAACTTGTCACTGACTTATTATGAATGCGCTGCAGGTGACGTATAAGGGAGGATGTTCCAAGGTGGTTAACGTCCTTACCCCTACTTATTACAGCTTGACAAAGGCAACACACGGCTTGACAAATGTTGTCCGCATTTCTGTTGAAATACTTCCACACCGAAGAGCTGATTTTTTTGGTATTTTCACCAGGCATGTCAACGGCCATATTCCTCCCACGGACAACAGGTGTCTCCCCGGGTGCCTGACTTAAACAAACCACCTCACCATCAGAATCCTCCTTGTCAATTTCCTCCCCAGCGCCAGCAACACCCATATCCTCCTCATCCTGGTGTACTTCAACACTGACATCTTCAATCTGACTATCAGGAACTGGACTGCGGGTGCTCCTTCCAGCACTTGCAGGGGGCGTGCAAATGGTGGAAGGCGCATGCTCTTCACGTCCAGTGTTGGGAAGGTCAGGCATCGCAACCGACACAATTGGACTCTCCTTGTGGATTTGGGATTTCGAAGAACGCACAGTTCTTTGCTGTGCTTTTGCCAGCTTGAGTCTTTTCTTTTTTCTAGCGAGAGGCTGAGTGCTTCCATCCTCATGTGAAGCTGAACCACTAGCCATGAACATAGGCCAGGGCCTCAGCCGTTCCTTGCCACTCCGTGTGGTAAATGGCATATTGGCAAGTTTACGCTTCTCCTCCGACAATTTTATTTTAGATTTTGGAGTCCTTTTTTTACTGATATTTGGTGTTTTGGATTTTACATGCTCTGTACTATGACATTGGGCATCGGCCTTGGCAGACGACGTTGCTGGCATTTCATCGTCTCGGCCATGACTAGTGGCAGCAGCTTCAGCACGAGGTGGAAGTGGATCTTGATCTTTCCCTAATTTTGGAACCTCAACATTTTTGTTCTCCAAATTTTAATAGGCACAACTAAAAGGCACCTCAGGTAAACAATGGAGATGGATGGATACTAGTATACTTATGGATGGACGAGCGACTGCCGACACAGAGGTAGCTACAGCCGTGGACTACCGTACTGTGTCTGCTGCTAATATAGACTGGATGATAATGAGATGAAATCAATATATATATATATAATATCACACTAGTACTGCAGCCGGACAGGTAGATATATTTATTATGTAATGACTGATGACGGACCTGCTGGACACTGTCAGCTCAGCAGCACCGCAGACTGCTACAGTAAGCTACTATAGTAGTATGTATAAAGAAGAAAGAAAAAAAAAACACGGGTAGGTGGTATACAATTATGGATGGACGAGCGACTGCCGACACAGAGGTAGCTACAGCCGTGGACTACCGTACTGTGTCTGCTGCTAATATAGACTGGATGATAATGAGATGAAATCAATATATATATATATATATAATATCACACTAGTACTGCAGCCGGACAGGTAGATATATTTATTATGTAATGACTGATGACGGACCTGCTGGACACTGTCAGCTCAGCAGCACCGCAGACTGCTACAGTAAGCTACTATAGTAGTATGTATAAAGAAGAAAGAAAAAAAAAACCACGGGTAGGTGGTATACAATTATGGATGGACGAGCGACTGCCGACACAGAGGTAGCTACAGCCGTGGACTACCGTACTGTGTCTGCTGCTAATATAGACTGGATGATAATGAGATGAAATCAATATATATATATATATAATATCACTAGTACTGCAGCCGGACAGGTATATATATTTATTATGTAATGACTGATGACGGACCTGCTGGACACTGTCAGCTCAGCAGCACCGCAGACTGCTACAGTAAGCTACTATAGTAGTATGTATAAAGAAGAAAGAAAAAAAAAAACCACGGGTAGGTGGTATACAATTATGGATGGACTGCCGAGTGCCGACACAGAGGTAGCTACAGCCGTGGACTACCGTACTGTGTCTGCTGATAATATAGACTGGATGATAATGAGATGAAATCAATATATATGTATATATAATATCACTAGTACTGCAGCCGGACAGGTATATATATTTATTATGTAATGACTGATGACGGACCTGCTGGACACTGTCAGCTCAGCAGCACCGCAGACTGCTACAGTAAGCTACTATAGTAGTATGTATAAAGAAGAAAGAAAAAAAAACCACGGGTAGGTGGTATACAATTATGGATGGACTGCCGAGTGCCGACACAGAGGTAGCTACAGCCGTGGACTAACGTACTGTGTCTGCTGATAATATAGACTGGATGATAATGAGATGAAATCAATATATATGTATATATAATATCACTAGTACTGCAGCCGGACAGGTATATATATTTATTATGTAATGACTGATGACGGACCTGCTGGACACTGTCAGCTCAGCAGCACCGCAGACTGCTACAATTAGCTACTATAGTAGTATGTATAAAGAAGAAAGAAAAAAAAAACCACGGGTAGGTGGTATACAATTATGGATGGACTGCCGAGTGCCGACACAGAGGTAGCTACAGCCGTGGACTAACGTACTGTGTCTGCTGATAATATAGACTGGATGATAATGAGATGAAATCAATATATATGTATATATAATATCACTAGTACTGCAGCCGGACAGGTATATATATTTATTATGTAATGACTGATGACGGACCTGCTGGACACTGTCAGCTCAGCAGCACCGCAGACTGCTACAGTAAGCTACTATAGTAGTATGTATCAAGAAGAAAGAAAAGAAAAAAACACGGGTAGGTGGTATACAATTATGGATGGACTGCCGAGTGCCGACACAGAGGTAGCTACAGCCGTGGACTAACGTACTGTGTCTGCTGATAATATAGACTGGATGATAATGAGATGAAATCAATATATATGTATATATAATATCACTAGTACTGCAGCCGGACAGGTATATATATTTATTATGTAATGACTGATGACGGACCTGCTGGACACTGTCAGCTCAGCAGCACCGCAGACTGCTACAGTAAGCTACTATAGTAGTATGTATAAAGAAGAAAGAAAAAAAAAACCACGGGTAGGTGGTATACAATTATGGATGGACTGCCGAGTGCCGACACAGAGGTAGCTACAGCCGTGGACTAACGTACTGTGTCTGCTGATAATATAGACTGGATGATAATGAGATGAAATCAATATATATATATATATATATAATTATATAATATCACTAGTACTGCAGCCGGACAGGTATATATATTTATTATGTAATGACTGATGACGGACCTGCTGGACACTGTCAGCTCAGCAGCACCGCAGACTGCTACAGTAAGCTACTATAGTAGTATGTATAAAGAAGAAAGAAAAAAAAAAAAAAACACGGGTAGGTGCTAGGTGGTATACAATATTATATATATATTATATACAATTATATATATATATATATATATTAAACTCATAAACTGGTGGTGATTATTAAACTGGTGGTCAGGTCACTGGTCACACTATCAGCAACTTGCAAGTAGTACTCCTGAGTCCTAAGCAGACAATCACAATATATATTATACTGGTGGTCAGTGTGGTCACAAACAATGGCAGTGTGGCACTCTGGCAGCAAAAGTGTGCACTGTACGTTATATGTACTCCTGAGTCCTGAGTCCTGCTCTCAGACTCTAACTGCTCCCCACTGTCAGTGTCTCCCCCACAAGTCAGATAATACAGTCACACTATCTCTATCACTTCAGCAAGTACTAGTAGTAGTAGTACTCCTCCTAATGCTCCCCAAAATTACTACTGTGTCTCTCTCTGTCTCACTCTCTTCTCGAATCTCTATAAACGGAGAGGACGCCAGCCACGTCCTCTCCCTATGAGTCTCAATGCACGTGTGAAAATGGCGGCGACGCGCGGCTCCTTATATAGAATCCGAGTCTCGCGATAGAATCCGAGCCTCGCGAGAATCCGACAGCGTGATGATGACGTTCGGGCGCGCTCGGGTTAACCGAGCAAGGCGGGAAGATCCGAGTCGCTCGGACCCGTGTAAAAAAAACTGAAGTTCGGGCGGGTTCGGATTCCGAGGAACCGAACCCGCTCATCTCTAGTATGTAGTGTGTGCTCCCTCCCTGTACTGTGCTGTATGTAGTGTGTGTGCTCCCTCCCTGTACTGTGCTGTATGTAGTGTGTGTTCCCTCCCTGTACTGTGCTGTATGTAGTGTGTGCTCTCTCCCTGTACTGTGCTGTATGTAGTGTGTGCTCCCTCCCTGTACTGTGCTGTATGTAGTGTGTGCTCCCTCCCTGTACTGTGCTGTATGTAGTGTGTGCTCCCTCCCTGTACTGTGCTGTATGTAGTGTGTGTGCTCCCTCCCTGTACTGTGCTGTATGTAGTGTGTGCTCCCTCCCTGTACTGTGCTGTATGTAGTGTGTGCTCTCTCCCTGTACTGTGCTGTATGTAGTGTGTGCTCCCTCCCTGGACTGTGCTGTATGTAGTGTGTGCTCCCTCCCTGTACTGTGCTGTATATAGTGTGTGCGCTCCCTCCCTGTACTGTGCTGTATGTAGTGTGTGCTCCCTCCCTGGACTGTGCTGTATGTAGTGTGTGCTCCCTCCCTGTACTGTGCTGTATGTAGTGTGTGCTCCCTCCCTGTACTGTGCTGTATGTAGTGTGTGCTCCTCCTCCCTGTACTGTACTGTATGTAGTGTGTGCTCCCTCCCTGTACTGTGCTGTATGTAGTGTGTGCTCTCTCCCTGTACTGTGCTGTATGTAGTGTGTGCTCCTCCTCCCTGTACTGTACTGTATGTAGTGTGTGCTCCCTCCCTGTACTGTGCTGTATGTAGTGTGTGCTGTATGTAGTGTGTGCTCCCTTGCTGTACTGTGCTGTATGTAGTGTGTGCTCCCTCCCTGTACTGTGCTGTATGTAGTGTGTGCTCCCTCCCTGTACTGTGCTGTATGTAGTGTGTGCTCCCTCCCTGTACTGTGCTGTATGTAGTGTGTGTGCTCCCTCCCTGTACTGTGCTGTATGTAGTGTGTGCTCCCTCCCTGTACTGTGCTGTTTGTAGTGTGTGCTCTCTCCCTGTACTGTGCTGTATGTAGTGTGTGCTCCCTCCCTGGACTGTGCTGTATGTAGTGTGTGCTCCCTCCCTGTACTGTGCTGTATATAGTGTGTGCGCTCCCTCCCTGTACTGTGCTGTATGTAGTGTGTGCTCCCTCCCTGGACTGTGCTGTATGTAGTGTGTGCTCCCTCCCTGTACTGTGCTGTATGTAGTGTGTGCTCTCTCCCTGTACTGTGCTGTATGTAGTGTGTGCTCCCTCCCTGTACTGTGCTGTATGTAGTGTGTGCTCCCTCCCTGTACTGTGCTGTATGTAGTGTGTGCTCCCTCCCTGTACTGTGCTGTATGTAGTGTGTGTGCTCCCTCCCTGTACTGTGCTGTATGTAGTGTGTGCTCCCTCCCTGTACTGTGCTGTATGTAGTGTGTGCTCTCTCCCTGTACTGTGCTGTATGTAGTGTGTGCTCCCTCCCTGTACTGTGCTGTATGTAGTGTGTGTGTGTGTGTGTGTGTGTGTGTGTGTGTGTGTGTGTGTGTGTGTGTGTGTGTGTGTGTGCTCCCTCCCTGTACTGTGCTGTATGTAGTGTGTGCTCCCTCCCTGTACTGTGCTGTATGTAGTGTGTGCTCCATCCCTGTACTGTGCTGTATGTAGTGTGTGCTCCCTCCCTGTACTGTGTTGTATGTAGTGTGTGCTCCCTGTGTGCTCCCTCCCTGTACTGTGCTGTATGTAGTGTGTGCTCCCTCCCTGTACTGTGCTGTATGTAGTGTGTGTGTGTGTGTGTGTGTGTGTGTGTGTGTGTGTGTGTGTGTGTATGTGTGTGTGCTCCCTCGCTGTGCTGTATGTAGTGTGTGCTCCCTCCCTGTACTGTGCTGTATGTAGTGTGTGTGTGTGTGTGTGTGCTCCCTCCCTGTACTGTGCTGTATGTAGTGTGTGCTCCCTGTGTGCTCCCTCCCTGTACTGTGCTGTATGTAGTGTGTGCTCCCTCCCTGTACTGTGCTGTATGTAGTGTGTGTGTGTGTGTGTGTGTGTGTGTGTGTGTGTGTGTGTGTGTGTGTGTGTGTGTGTGTGTGCTCCCTCCCTGTACTGTGCTGTATGTAGTGTGTGCTCCCTCCCTGTACTGTGCTGTATGTAGTGTGTGCTCCCCCTCCCTCCCTGTACTGTGCTGTATGTAGTGTGTGCTCCCTCCCTGTACTGTGCTGTATGTAGTGTGTGCTCCCTCCCTGCACTGTGCTGTATGTAGTAGAGATGTGCACTTGACATTTTTCGGGTTTTGTGTTTTGGTTTTGGGTTCGGTTCCGCGGCCGTGTTTTGGGTTCGACCGCGGTTTGGCAAAACCTCACCGAATTTTTTTTGTCGGATTCGGGTGTGTTTTGGATTCGGGTGTTTTTTTCAAAAAACACTAAAAAACAGCTTAAATCATAGAATTTGGGGGTCATTTTGATCCCATAGTATTATTAACCTCAATAACCATAATTTCCACTCATTTTCAGTCTATTCTGAATACCTCACACCTCACAATATTATTTTTAGTACTAAAATTTGCACCGAGGTCGCTGGATGACTAAGCTAAGCGACCCTAGTGGCCGACACAAACACCTGGCCCATCTAGGAGTGGCACTGCAGTGTCACGCAGGATGGCCCTTCCAAAAAAACCTCCCCAAACAGCACATGACGCAAAGAAAAAAAGAGGCGCAATCAGGTAGCTGTGTGAGTAAGATAAGCGACCCTAGTGGCCGACACAAACACCTGGCCCATCTAGGAGTGGCACTGCAGTGTCACGCAGGATGTCCCTTCCAAAAAACCCTCCCCAAACAGCACATGACGCAAAGAAAAAAAGAGGCGCAATGAGGTAGCTGTGTGAGTAAGATAAGCGACCCTAGTGGCCGACACAAACACCTGGCCCATCTAGGAGTGGCACTGCAGTGTCACGCAGGATGGCCCTTCCAAAAAACACTCCCCAAACAGCACATGACGCAAAGAAAAAAAGAGGCGCAATGAGGTAGCTGTGTGAGTAAGATAAGCGACCCTAGTGGCCGACACAAACACCGGGCCCATCTAGGAGTGGCACTGCAGTGTCACGCAGGATGGCCCTTCCAAAAAACACTCCCCAAACTGCACATGACGCAAAGAAAAATTAAAGAAAAAAGAGGTGTAAGATGGAATTGTCCTTGGGCCCTCCCACCCACCCTTATGTTGTATAAACAGGACATGCACACTTTAACCAACCCATCATTTCAGTGACAGGGTCTGCCACACGACTGTGACTGAAATGACGGGTTGGTTTGGACCCCCACCAAAAAAGAAGCAATTAATCTCTCCTTGCACAAACTGGCTCTACAGAGGCAAGATGTCCACCTCATCATCATCCTCCGATATATCACCGTGTACATCCCCCTCCTCACAGATTATCAATTCGTCCCCACTGGAATCCACCATCTCAGCTCCCTGTGTACTTTGTGGAGGCAATTGCTGCTGGTCAATGTCTCCACGGAGGAATTGATTATAATTCATTTTAATGAACATCATCTTCTCCACATTTTCTGGAAGTAACCTCGTACGCCGATTGCTGACAAGGTGAGCGGCGGCACTAAACACTCTTTCGGAGTACACACTTGTGGGAGGGCAACTTAGGTAGAATAAAGCCAGTTTGTGCAAGGGCCTCCAAATTGCCTCTTTTTCCTGCCAGTATAAGTACGGACTGTGTGACGTGCCTACTTGGATGCGGTCACTCATATAATCCTCCACCATTCTTTCAATGGGGAGAGAATCATATGCAGTGACAGTAGACGACATGTCCGTAATCGTTGACAGGTCCTTCAGTCCGGACCAGATGTCAGCATCAGCAGTCGCTCCAGACTGCCCTGCATCACCGCCAGCGGGTGGGCTCGGAATTCTGAGCCTTTTCCTCGCGCCCCCAGTTGCGGGAGAATGTGAAGGAGGAGATGTTGACAGGTCGCGTTCCGCTTGACTTGACAATTTTCTCACCAGCAGGTCTTTGAACCCCAGCAGACTTGTGTCTGCCGGAAAGAGAGATCCAAGGTAGGTTTTAAATCTAGGATCGAGCACGGTGGCCAAAATGTAGTGCTCTGATTTCAACAGATTGACCACCCGTGAATCCTTGTTAAGCGAATTAAGGGCTCCATCCACAAGTCCCACATGCCTAGCGGAATCGCTCCGTGTTAGCTCCTCCTTCAATGTCTCCAGCTTCTTCTGCAAAAGCCTTATGAGGGGAATGACCTGACTCAGGCTGGCAGTGTCTGAACTGACTTCACGTGTGGCAAGTTCAAAGGGCAGCAGAACCTTGCACAACGTTGAAATCATTCTCCACTGCGCTTGAGTCAGGTGCATTCCACCTCCTATATCGTGCTGAATTGTATAGGCTTGAATGGCCTTTTGCTGCTCCTCCAACCTCTGAAGCATATATAGGGTTGAATTCCACCTCGTTACCACTTCTTGCTTCAGATGATGGCAGGGCAGGTTCAGGCGTTTTTGGTGTTGCTCCAGTCTTCTGTACGTGGTGCCTGTACGCCGAAAGTGTCCCGCAATTCTTCTGGCCACCGACAGCATCTCTTGCACGCCCCTTTCGTTTTTTAAATAATTCTGCACCACCAAATTCAAGGTATGTGCAAAACATGGGACGTGCTGGAATTTGCCCATATTTAATGCACACACAATATTGCTGGCGTTGTCCGATGCCACAAATCCACAGGAGAGTCCAATTGGGGTAAGCCATTCCGCGATGATCTTCCTCAGTTGCCGTAAGAGGTTTTCAGCTGTGTGCGTATTCTTGAAACCGGTGATACAAAGCGTAGCCTGCCTAGGAAAGAGTTGGCGTTTGCGAGATGCTGCTACTGGTGCCGCCGCTGCTGTTCTTGCGGCGGGAGTCCATACATCTACCCAGTGGGCTGTCACAGTCATATAGTCCTGACCCTGCCCTGCTCCACTTGTCCACATGTCCGTGGTTAAGTGGACATTGGGTACAGCTGCATTTTTTAGGACACTGGTGACTCTTTTTCTGAGGTCTGTGTACATTTTCGGTATCGCCTGCCTAGAGAAATGGAACCTAGATGGTATTTGGTACCGGGGACACAGTACCTCCAACAAGTCTCTAGTTGGCTCTGCAGTAATGATGGATACCGGAACCACGTTTCTCACCACCCAGGATGCCAAGGCCTCAGTTATCCGCTTTGCAGCAGGATGACTGCTGTGATATTTCATCTTCCTCGCAAAGGACTGTTGGACAGTCAATTGCTTGGTGGAAGTAGTGAAAGTGGTCTTACGATTTCCCCTCTGGGATGACCATCGACTCCCAGCAGCAACAACAGCAGCACCAGCAGCAGTAGGCGTTACACGCAAGGATGCATCGGAGGAATCCCAGGCAGGAGAGGAATCGTCAGAATTGCCAGTGACATGGCCTGCAGGACTATTGGCATTCCTGGGGAAGGAGGAAATTGACACTGAGGGAGTTGGTGGGGTGGTTTGCGTGAGCTTGGTTACAAGAGGAAGGGATTTACTGGTCAGTGGACTGCTTCCGCTGTCGCCCAAAGTTTTTGAACTTGTCACTGACTTATTATGAATGCGCTGCAGGTGACGTATAAGGGAGGATGTTCCGAGGTGGTTAACGTCCTTACCCCTACTTATTACAGCTTGACAATGGCAACACACGGCTTGACAAATGTTGTCCGCATTTCTGTTGAAATACTTCCACACCGAAGAGCTGATTTTTTTGGTATTTTCACCAGGCATGTCAACGGCCATATTCCTCCCACGGACAACAGGTGTCTCCCCGGGTGCCTGACTTAAACAAACCACCTCACCATCAGAATCCTCCTTGTCAATTTCCTCCCCAGCGCCAGCAACACCCATATCCTCCTCATCCTGGTGTACTTCAACACTGACATCTTCAATCTGACTATCAGGAACTGGACTGCGGGTGCTCCTTCCAGCACTTGCAGGGGGCGTGCAAATGGTGGAAGGCGCATGCTCTTCACGTCCAGTGTTGGGAAGGTCAGGCATCGCAACCGACACAATTGGACTCTCCTTGTGGATTTGGGATTTCGAAGAACGCACAGTTCTTTGCGGTGCTTTTGCCAGCTTGAGTCTTTTCTTTTTTCTAGCGAGAGGCTGAGTGCTTCCATCCTCATGTGAAGCTGAACCACTAGCCATGAACATAGGCCAGGGCCTCAGCCGTTCCTTGCCACTCCGTGTGGTAAATGGCATATTGGCAAGTTTACGCTTCTCCTCCGACAATTTTATTTTAGATTTTGGAGTCCTTTTTTTACTGATATTTGGTGTTTTGGATTTTACATGCTCTGTACTATGACATTGGGCATCGGCCTTGGCAGACGACGTTGCTGGCATTTCATCGTCTCGGCCATGACTAGTGGCAGCAGCTTCAGCACGAGGTGGAAGTGGATCTTGATCTTTCCCTAATTTTGGAACCTCAACATTTTTGTTCTCCAAATTTTAATAGGCACAACTAAAAGGCACCTCAGGTAAACAATGGAGATGGATGGATACTAGTATACTTATGGATGGACGAGCGACTGCCGACACAGAGGTAGCTACAGCCGTGGACTACCGTACTGTGTCTGCTGCTAATATAGACTGGATGATAATGAGATGAAATCAATATATATATATATAATATCACACTAGTACTGCAGCCGGACAGGTAGATATATTTATTATGTAATGACTGATGACGGACCTGCTGGACACTGTCAGCTCAGCAGCACCGCAGACTGCTACAGTAAGCTACTATAGTAGTATGTATAAAGAAGAAAGAAAAAAAAAAACACGGGTAGGTGGTATACAATTATGGATGGACGAGCGACTGCCAACACAGAGGTAGCTACAGCCGTGGACTACCGTACTGTGTCTGCTGCTAATATAGACTGGATGATAATGAGATGAAATCAATATATATATATATATATAATATCACACTAGTACTGCAGCCGGACAGGTAGATATATTTATTATGTAATGACTGATGACGGACCTGCTGGACACTGTCAGCTCAGCAGCACCGCAGACTGCTACAGTAAGCTACTATAGTAGTATGTATAAAGAAGAAAGAAAAAAAAAACACGGGTAGGTGGTATACAATTATGGATGGGCGAGCGACTGCCGACACAGAGGTAGCTACAGCCGTGGACTACCGTACTGTGTCTGCTGCTAATATAGACTGGATGATAATGAGATGAAATCAATATATATATATATATATATAATATCACACTAGTACTACAGCCGGACAGGTAGATATATTTATTATGTAATGACTGATGACGGACCTGCTGGACACTGTCAGCTCAGCAGCACCGCAGACTGCTACAGTAAGCTACTATAGTAGTATGTATAAAGAAGAAAGAAAAAAAAACCACGGGTAGGTGGTATACAATTATGGATGGACGAGCGACTGCCGACACAGAGGTAGCTACAGCCGTGGACTGCCGTACTGTGTCTGCTGCTAATATAGACTGGATGATAATGAGATGAAATCAATATATATATATATAATATCACTAGTACTGCAGCCGGACAGGTATATATATTTATTATGTAATGACTGATGACGGACCTGCTGGACACTGTCAGCTCAGCAGCACCGCAGACTGCTACAGTAAGCTACTATAGTAGTATGTATAAAGAAGAAAGAAAAAAAAAACCACGGGTAGGTGGTATACAATTATGGATGGACTGCCGAGTGCCGACACAGAGGTAGCTACAGCCGTGGACTACCGTACTGTGTCTGCTGATAATATAGACTGGATGATAATGAGATGAAATCAATATATATGTATATATAATATCACTAGTACTGCAGCCGGACAGGTATATATATTTATTATGTAATGACTGATGACGGACCTGCTGGACACTGTCAGCTCAGCAGCACCGCAGACTGCTACAGTAAGCTACTATAGTAGTATGTATAAAGAAGAAAGAAAAAAAAAACCACGGGTAGGTGGTATACAATTATGGATGGACTGCCGAGTGCCGACACAGAGGTAGCTACAGCCGTGGACTAACGTACTGTGTCTGCTGATAATATAGACTGGATGATAATGAGATGAAATCAATATATATGTATATATAATATCACTAGTACTGCAGCCGGACAGGTATATATATTTATTATGTAATGACTGATGACGGACCTGCTGGACACTGTCAGCTCAGCAGCACCGCAGACTGCTACAGTAAGCTACTATAGTAGTATGTATAAAGAAGAAAGAAAAAAAAACCCACGGGTAGGTGGTATACAATTATGGATGGACTGCCGAGTGCCGACACAGAGGTAGCTACAGCCGTGGACTAACGTACTGTGTCTGCTGATAATATAGACTGGATGATAATGAGATGAAATCAATATATATGTATATATAATATCACTAGTACTGCAGCCGGACAGGTATATATATTTATTATGTAATGACTGATGACGGACCTGCTGGACACTGTCAGCTCAGCAGCACCGCAGACTGCTACAGTAAGCTACTATAGTAGTATGTATCAAGAAGAAAGAAAAAAAAAAACACGGGTAGGTGGTATACAATTATGGATGGACTGCCGAGTGCCGACACAGAGGTAGCTACAGCCGTGGACTAACGTACTGTGTCTGCTGATAATATAGACTGGATGATAATGAGATGAAATCAATATATATGTATATATAATATCACTAGTACTGCAGCCGGACAGGTATATATATTTATTATGTAATGACTGATGACGGACCTGCTGGACACTGTCAGCTCAGCAGCACCGCAGACTGCTACAGTAAGCTACTATAGTAGTATGTATAAAGAAGAAAGAAAAAAAAAAACCACGGGTAGGTGGTATACAATTATGGATGGACTGCCGAGTGCCGACACAGAGGTAGCTACAGCCGTGGACTAACGTACTGTGTCTGCTGATAATATAGACTGGATGATAATGAGATGAAATCAATATATATATATATATAATTATATAATATCACTAGTACTGCAGCCGGACAGGTATATATATTTATTATGTAATGACTGATGACGGACCTGCTGGACACTGTCAGCTCAGCAGCACCGCAGACTGCTACAGTAAGCTACTATAGTAGTATGTATAAAGAAGAAAGAAAAAAAAAAAAAACACGGGTAGGTGCTAGGTGGTATACAATATTATATATATATTATATACAATTATATATATATATATATATATATATATATATATTAAACTCATAAACTGGTGGTGATTATTAAACTGGTGGTCAGGTCACTGGTCACACTATCAGCAACTTGCAAGTAGTACTCCTGAGTCCTAAGCAGACAATCACAATATATATTATACTGGTGGTCAGTGTGGTCACAAACAATGGCAGTGTGGCACTCTGGCAGCAAAAGTGTGCACTGTACGTTATATGTACTCCTGAGTCCTGAGTCCTGCTCTCAGACTCTAACTGCTCCCCACTGTCAGTGTCTCCCCCACAAGTCAGATAATACAGTCACACTATCTCTATCACTTCAGCAAGTACTAGTAGTAGTAGTACTCCTCCTAATGCTCCCCAAAATTACTACTGTGTCTCTCTCTGTCTCACTCTCTTCTCGAATCTCTATAAACGGAGAGGACGCCAGCCACGTCCTCTCCCTATGAGTCTCAATGCACGTGTGAAAATGGCGGCGACGCGCGGCTCCTTATATAGAATCCGAGTCTCGCGATAGAATCCGAGCCTCGCGAGAATCCGACAGCGTGATGATGACGTTCGGGCGCGCTCGGGTTAACCGAGCAAGGCGGGAAGATCCGAGTCGCTCGGACCCGTGTAAAAAAAACTGAAGTTCGGGCGGGTTCGGATTCCGAGGAACCGAACCCGCTCATCTCTAGTATGTAGTGTGTGCTCCCTCCCTGTACTGTGCTGTATGTAGTGTGTGTGCTCCCTCCCTGTACTGTGCTGTATGTAGTGTGTGTTCCCTCCCTGTACTGTGCTGTATGTAGTGTGTGCTCTCTCCCTGTACTGTGCTGTATGTAGTGTGTGCTCCCTCCCTGTACTGTGCTGTATGTAGTGTGTGCTCCCTCCCTGTACTGTGCTGTATGTAGTGTGTGCTCCCTCCCTGTACTGTGCTGTATGTAGTGTGTGTGCTCCCTCCCTGTACTGTGCTGTATGTAGTGTGTGCTCCCTCCCTGTACTGTGCTGTATGTAGTGTGTGCTCTCTCCCTGTACTGTGCTGTATGTAGTGTGTGCTCCCTCCCTGGACTGTGCTGTATGTAGTGTGTGCTCCCTCCCTGTACTGTGCTGTATATAGTGTGTGCGCTCCCTCCCTGTACTGTGCTGTATGTAGTGTGTGCTCCCTCCCTGGACTGTGCTGTATGTAGTGTGTGCTCCCTCCCTGTACTGTGCTGTATGTAGTGTGTGCTCCCTCCCTGTACTGTGCTGTATGTAGTGTGTGCTCTCTCCCTGTACTGTGCTGTATGTAGTGTGTGCTCCTCCTCCCTGTACTGTACTGTATGTAGTGTGTGCTCCCTCCCTGTACTGTGCTGTATGTAGTGTGTGCTGTATGTAGTGTGTGCTCCCTTGCTGTACTGTGCTGTATGTAGTGTGTGCTCCCTCCCTGTACTGTGCTGTATGTAGTGTGTGCTCCCTCCCTGTACTGTGCTGTATGTAGTGTGTGCTCCCTCCCTGTACTGTGCTGTATGTAGTGTGTGTGCTCCCTCCCTGTACTGTGCTGTATGTAGTGTGTGCTCCCTCCCTGTACTGTGCTGTTTGTAGTGTGTGCTCTCTCCCTGTACTGTACTGTATGTAGTGTGTGCTCCCTCCCTGGACTGTGCTGTATGTAGTGTGTGCTCCCTCCCTGTACTGTGCTGTATATAGTGTGTGCGCTCCCTCCCTGTACTGTGCTGTATGTAGTGTGTGCTCCCTCCCTGGACTGTGCTGTATGTAGTGTGTGCTCCCTCCCTGTACTGTGCTGTATGTAGTGTGTGCTCTCTCCCTGTACTGTGCTGTATGTAGTGTGTGCTCCCTCCCTGTACTGTGCTGTATGTAGTGTGTGCTCCCTCCCTGTACTGTGCTGTATGTAGTGTGTGCTCCCTCCCTGTACTGTGCTGTATGTAGTGTGTGTGCTCCCTCCCTGTACTGTGCTGTATGTAGTGTGTGCTCCCTCCCTGTACTGTGCTGTATGTAGTGTGTGCTCTCTCCCTGTACTGTGCTGTATGTAGTGTGTGCTCCCTCCCTGTACTGTGCTGTATGTAGTGTGTGCTCCCTCCCTGTACTGTGCTGTATGTAGTGTGTGCTCCCTCCCTGTACTGTGCTATATGTAGTGTGTGCTCCCTCCCTGGACTGTGCTGTATGTAGTGTGTGCTCCCTCCCTGTACTGTGCTGTATATAGTGTGTGTGCTCCCTCCCTGTACTGTGCTGTATGTAGTGTGTGCTCCCTCCCTGGACTGTGCTGTATGTAGTGTGTGCTCCCTCCCTGTACTGTGCTGTATGTAGTGTGTGTTCCCACCCTGTACTGTGCTGTATGTAGTGTGTGCTCCCTCCCTGTACTGTGCTGTATATAGTGTGTGCTCCCTCCCTGTACTGTGCTGTATGTAGTGTGTGCTCCCTCCCTGTACTGTGCTGTATGTAATGTGTGCGCCCGCTCCCTGTACTTTGAAACATATAAGGTTAAAAAAAAAGTTTGTAGAATGAAAAATCAATAAAATAAGAAGCAGATTAAAGGCATGACTGCAGTGTCAGTAGACACTGAAAGTGGGCATATCAGTCCTTATATTTTCAGATGTATGGATGTACATCAGGGAAGGGCATTGTAGCAGCATATGCTTAAAGTCACAGGTAAACATTAGCATAACGCAAAGCAAAGGAGGCTTCAACTGTCTATCTCAGAATCAGGACCTCTGAGGAGTGACCCCACCCTCTTGACAGATCCCTCCCCTCAACAGACTCTGCCCCCATTAGGGCTGCTTCCATAAATTTCCCGGGCTGGTGTTCGATCCCAATCCGCCCCTGGGCGTATATATTAAGAGGAACTATCAGCCACCAATACTAGCATTAGGGAATTGCATATTGGGGGTCATTCCGAGTTGTTCGCTCGTTATTTTTTTCTCGCAACGGAGCGATTAGTCGCTAATGCGCATGCGCAATGTCCGCAGTGCGACTGCGCCAAGTAAATTTGCTATGCAGTGATAAAGCTAAATATTTATCGTATATAAAACACTTTAAGAGGTCTAAGAACACTGTACGCTATCTACGTAAGAAGTACCGTAAGGGTACGCAAGTTGTGTAGCGATCGCTCAACCGTAGTCGAGACGCTCAAGCGTCACGTTCGCTTACGGCCCAGTGATCACAGGCAGGCACGCTATTGGCTGCCGACTAACGTAATGATTCGCTATAGCGTAGCGTACGCTCGGGACCACGAGGAGATCACCAGCGGTGCAGACGCTTACAACGTTAAAACCTTTATATCTATACCTTTAACAATGAGATACACAGTATACCTTAGTGTGTAGACAGAGTGTAAGTGCAACCTGGTGTAACCTGATTAACTACAAAGCTGCTTGAGCGTCACCGACGCTCAGAGAATACTTAACCCTATAAAGAATACACAGATACCTGGGCTTAGGGTCCAAAACCTATTATATGTATTATAACTATTATACTTGCAAAAGGAATCACAGTACAAATGATACACTACAATATAACATAGACTAACTAACCAGATAACTACACGGGAAATACAATACAATACAATTAAAGGAAAATACGAGAGAAAGAGTAGGGAGAGAGAGAGATGGCTCACAGTGAGACAATATGATTACGGAGAAAACTTACGCACAAGGGGAACGATCGCATGCGCCTCGATATCCAGCTCCCGATTATCAGCAATGAGAACCGTTGATGAGAGTGAATCTGGATATGGTCGGCCTGCCTATTTATGCCCCACACACAATACAATTCAATGGTCCCTACAATCTCATTGTCCATTGGACACAGGAATTCGGCTTCGCATTATAACAAAAGGTCATAGGTTGATTCATACAGGTGGGCTGTGACTGTTTCCAACTGTTCAGGTGGGTGGGATACTGGGTTTCCCGCCGCATGACTAAGTAAGAACAAATAATAGTAAATGGACATAAACTTCTTATGTCCATAACTATTCGCACGAGCGATTAATCCGCTCCAAACCAACACCGGAATATTGCTATTTAAATACTCTTCCGATGGGTACCAAACACTACTGTATGACCCCTGTTAGACCCTTCGTACAATACAAAGAGGAATCTCTCCGTTCAGGAACATGCTATGTTAACCAAACTTTCAGAATCTATCAAAGGGACCATGATCTATAAAATACCTTATTAGTGAAAATATGTAACGATTGAGTCGCACGCTACGACTACACAAACTTTACCGTAAATACGCATACCGAGCACCAGCGGGTGCACGCAACAGCGGGTATGCGCACTCACGGGAGAGCGCACGCATGCGCAGCGCGGACCTGAATGAGGTGCAAATATGGCAGTGTGCATAGAGATATTTTTCTGACTTTGACAGTCCACCCTTTGGCAGTCAACAATAACTGCCACTTCCTGAAAACATTTCAAAAGGAGAAAAATATATGTTAGGGGTTAATACATTTACATGGTTGGGTAAGGGAGGAGAGGAGATGGTAGGAAAAGGGTATGACCTAGTGAGATAGCAGAAGCATGTGTGTATGAATCCGTGCTTGGGGGTCATGTATCATCGTGCCGTACGTGTTGTAAATTAAGCTTCGAGGTATTGCGAAGTATACATTTGAATTCCTTCTTATCCCGTGGTACGGGTCTGTGGATGGGCTGTCAAACTTTACCGAGCTCTTTTCGGATTTTGAACAAAATGGGGAGCACATTTTAGTTGATGATACATGAATGGGGGAATATGTGATTGCTGATATCTGTGCCTGTATTCCCTATACTATGTGTGTCATTACCTGAGGGTTGTAGAAATGAAGAAAAGACATAATTACGGTAAATGCGGTGGTATTCTATGTCAGGTTAATGTACATCTGTCGGTTGAAGTTTTGTTCGGTATCAGTTGAAAGTCGTCTTCTTTGCGCTGTGTTGCCCATTAGGTGTGAGCAAAAAGCTTTGTCAATGCCATTAGATTTACAAAAAATGTTGGGCTAGCGTAAGTTTAAGAATTCTAGGGAAACTGGGGATCCATGGCAAAGTTCATCAAATG
Source organism: Pseudophryne corroboree (assembly GCF_028390025.1). Lineage (NCBI taxonomy): Eukaryota > Metazoa > Chordata > Amphibia > Anura > Myobatrachidae > Pseudophryne > Pseudophryne corroboree. The sequence continues at coordinate 509,138,254 of NC_086444.1, forward strand.
TCCGTATCTCAAGTGGTCAAAACTTCTTCTTTGGTCTATCCGTTGTCTGTATAGCGTCTCGTCAACTTCCTCATCCAAGGGGGTCTTTTTATCTTGGAGAAAAGCCAGAAAAACAGGTGAAAGAAACGGACCGTAGAAATCGCATTTTCATCACATCATTGTTTCTACATTTGGGTCATAAATCAAGTCCAGGTTAATTACAGTTTCCTCACTCCTCAAACTCATTACCCTGGTACGATGTTTGCACTTCATTAAAGCCTGACCGCATCTAAATATCAAGCCAATTGATATGACAACACCTAAGATACATAGGAGAAACTTCCCAACATCCATTATGACTCCTTGAGCCCAGTCTCCCAAACCGGAGAACCAATTTCGCGGGTTCAACCATGACACCCAACCAGTCAGCTCATTACCTACAGCAGCAAGAGTGAGATTGTGTTTTCGGCGAAATTCCCACTTCAATTGGAGAATATCGTCCATCTTTTGGTCTATGACCTCGACCGGATCCTCGGTGCTATTCGTGATATACGTGCAACACTTCACGCCGTACTGTGTTGCCAATGTAACACAATATCCGCCTGTCACTGCTGTGAGGTAATTAAGAACCATTCTATGCTGCACCAGTTCTGTTTTATAAGCTTGAAGTTCCCTTCCAGTATATCTAAACGTGTCATCATACATTTCAGTGATATTATCTAACAAATTTGCGAGCGCCGATATGTATTTATAATTTAGCACTCCTCTAGCGGTGCGGGTGAAATCTAACGCGATTAAGAATTGAATCCCGGTGGATTCACTTATCAGATCAGAGGCCGGATGCTCTGTCTTCTCTATCAGGTGCCTTTTAACAACGTGCTCGTAATGGGTGTGAGTATAAGGAGCTTGGGCACCACGATGTATGTCTTTCATTTTATCATGTGTTACAGTCATTACTTCAGGCAATACTTTTCCAATATAACACAATCCTTCAGAGTTTGGGGCAAGCCACTTGTACGCCTTTCTCCCGCATATGAAATATGCATCATCGGGGAGAACATATGGGACGGAGAAGGACATAACCATATTACACACCTTCCAGGTGAAATCTCCTAACCCTAATTCTTCCATCTGCTTAATACACGTATCAGGTTGTACGATATGTGCACAGTATCCTGGTGATACTTCTCCAACTCTCGTAATCCTATTTCCTAAGGTGTACCTATACCGGAAAGATTTTCCTCTACTGGCTATGTGGCGTACAAGCTCTGTATCTGTGGGCATTCTATCTGCTCTATGCGAAAAGGTCATGGTGTGGTTACTCCATGACACTTCCCAATTTCCCGGCTTTCTGGGATTGGAGATGTTGAAACATAGTAGGGACCTATCCACATGGTATTGGTGGAGCTTCAAACTAGGAGGGCTGGAGATATTAAACCTCCTGTCCACCGGTCTCCCACCATTTAACTCAAGTACCTCCCCTATCGTTAAAGGAAATGGTACTAGCCCTGATTTGCTATGACCTTGAGGTACTTGAGAGCATACCCAACAATCTGTTTTGTTTAACACATCACCCACTAAGGAGTGATAGTCACTCAATGGATGCCGGTCCATATGGATATTAAAACTGGATTGGCATTTCTTAATGCACCCATCTTCAATGACATTGTTACAGAGCCTACAGATACAGTTTTCCTCAGCTAACAATCCGTCACAATTCCTTCTATGGTCAATGCTATCGGATCGTTTTCTGATACTCGCCTTTGCTTGTTGGTTAGGTTGATCTTGGAAAACTACGCCTCCATCTTTATCATCAGAACCCATTCAGGAACCTCTATCGACCTCCATGGTACTCTCGCCGGAACAGACTGCTCTGGTCAACATCATGGTCAACAGGAAAATCCGGATCACAGTCTCTTGGGGCAAGTCCATCTTATAGGAGGAAACGGAGAAGAATGAGAAGGAGGAAAAAGAAATTTGAGGGAGAGGGGATGGGAAGTGGAGGAAAACAATAAAAGGGAGTGGGGAGTCGACAACAGCTCTCGGTCTTCAAGGCTCAGGTGCCGCCCCAGTCCTCCTGGAACAGACACTCCAGTGATACAACCTCTACCGTCTGTTCCTTATCACGGGACTTCTCTGGATCAGCAACCTTCTTGCAGTGGGATGAATGGACCCAAGTCTCTCTCTCAGCAACCTTCAATGCTGTAGTGCTAGTCAATAAGACCTGGTATGGTCCTTCCCATCTGTCAATAAGGCAACCTGAGCGTAGAAAATTCCGTATCATTACATAATCCCCAGGTTCAATGTCATGACAATTACTATCAGGTAGATCAGGAATCACCAACTTCAGATTATCATTTTGATTCCTTAACTGTTTACTCATGTTAATCAAGTATTTTACAGTTACTTCATTGTTACATTTCAAATCATCCTGAGGGTTAATCATGACATGCGGTTGTCGACCAAACAAGATTTCAAAGGGAGACAGATTAAGAGGGGACCTGGGAGTGGTTCTGATACTGTACAATACAATGGGTAAAGCTTCTGGCCATGTCAATCCTGTCTCTGCCATCACTTTACTCAATTTATTTTTAATAGTGCTGTTCACTCTTTCGACCTTCGCACTCGCCTGTGGACGGTACGGAGTGTGCAGCTTGCTATCAATTCCCATCAACTTACACATTCCTTGAAAGACATCACCTGTAAAATGGGTACCCCTATCACTTTCGATTATTCTAGGGATACCATATCTACATACAAATTCCTGCACAATTTTCTTAGCAGTAAACATAGCGGTATTTGTAGCCGCAGGAAATGCTTCGACCCAATTTGAGAAAACATCTATACAAACAAGTACATATTTCAAATTCCGACAAGGGGGTAATTGTATAAAGTCAATTTGTATTACCTGGAAAGGGCCGCCGGCAGGTGGGATATGGGATGGTTCTGTAGGTATTGCCTTTCCAATATTCTTTCTCAAACAGGTAAGGCATGACATTGCTCTTTTACTCGCATGAGAGGAGAATCCTGGGGCGCACCAATATGCTCTCACCAATTTGCACATCCCCTCCTTGCCTAGATGAGTCAGCCCGTGAGCTGCTTCAGCCAGACATGGAAGATATGCTCTGGGGGCCACTGGTTTACCATGTCCATCCGTCCAGAGTCCTGAGGACTCCTGGCCATATCCCTTTGCCTTCCAGACTGCCTTTTCCTGTGTGGAACACAAATTTTGCATTTCACACAACTTCTGTGTGTTAATGGTATTAAATACCATCAATTGTGTGGTGTCTGTCTGTATGGGGGTAGCAGCTGCTAACTTAGCAGCTTCGTCTGCTCGGCTGTTACCAAGTGACACCGGGTCTTGGCTATATGTGTGTGCTTTACATTTGATAACAGCCACTCTGTCGGGTTCCTGTATCGCTGTTAGAAGCCTTTTTATGTGAGCTGCATGCGCTACCGGTGTACCAGCTGCCGTCATGAAATTTCTGAGGCGCCATAGGGCTCCGAAATCATGGACTACCCCGAATGCGTATCTAGAATCGGTGTAGATATTGGCTGACTTACCCTTAGCCAATTCACATGCTCTGGTTAGGGCGACCAGTTCAGCAACCTGGGCTGAGTGAGGTGGGCTTAGCGGTTCCGCTTCTATGGTGTCTTGGTCATCTACGACTGCGTATCCAGTACACAAGTCTCCCGAGTCTGACTGTCTATGACAACTACCGTCCGTGTAGAACGTGAGTTCTGCATCTTCCAGTGGGTTGTCACTGATGTCAGGCCTTGCGGTAAAATTTTGGGTCAAATATTCCATACAATCATGTGTATCTTCCTTTATATTAAATCTTCCTTCCCCATCACTCTCACCTTCCACCCTTTGTGCCTGACCAGGCACACCTGGGAGATACGTTGCAGGATTTAATGCACTGCATCTCCTTATGGTGATGTTTACGGGGGCCATTAGTGCCAATTCCCATCTTGTAAACCTCGCTGATGAGACGTGTCTGGTTTGGGCAGAATTCAATAAGGCTGATACTGCATGTGGCGTATGGATTGTGAGGTTGTGGCCTAGCACGACGTCTTCGCTTTTTGTCACTAGCAATGCTATCGCAGCAACGCTTCGCAAGCATGTGGGGAGGGATCGCGCTACCGTGTCTAGTTGAGCGCTGTAGTATGCAACTGGCCTGCTGGCATCACCGTGTTTTTGGGTTAGTACACCTGCCGCGCAACCAGCACTTTCTGTTCCGTATAGTTCAAAGGGTTTCCCATAGTCTGGCATACCTAGTGCTGGTGCCTGCGTTAGGCACTGTTTGAGTCTCTCAAATGCTGTTTCGGACTCGTCTGTATGCGAAATCCTATCAGGTTTGTTTGAGGAGACCATTTCCTGCAAAGGTAACGCCAAAATGGAAAACCCTGGGATCCAATTACGGCAATACCCACACATTCCTAAAAACGTTCTGATCTGTTGCTGGGTTTGTGGCAGAGTCATGTCTCTAATTGCTTGGATTCTATCAGCGGTCAGGTGTCTCAGTCCTTGTGTTAGACAGTGTCCCAAATATTTTACCTTAGTTTGGCATAATTGTAACTTGTCTTTGGACACCTTGTGTCCTGTGTCTGAAAGATGAAACAGGAGCTGTTTCGTATCCTTCAGAGATGCTTCCAGTGAATCTGAACACAGCAGTAAATCGTCCACATACTGTATCAATACTGATCCACTGTCTGGTTGGAAAGACTGTAAACAATCATGCAAAGCCTGAGAAAATATACTTGGACTATCTATGAAACCTTGGGGTAATCGAGTCCACGTGTATTGGACTCCTCTGTATGTAAATGCAAACAAATATTGGCTGTCAGGGTGCAGAGGTACCGAAAAGAAAGCGGAGCAGAGGTCAATAACAGTGAAAAATTTGGCAGTGGGAGGGATTTGCATTAGGATGACAGCTGGATTTGGCACTACGGGGAACTGACTCTCAACTATTTTGTTAATCCCCCTTAGATCCTGCACTAGTCTGTAACCCCTCCCCCCACTCTTTTTAACAGGGAAGATGGGACTATTGGCAGTGCTGGACGTTCTTACCAGAATGCCCTGTTGTAGCAAGCGCTCTATTACTGGGTAAACTCCTAACTCCACCTCTGGCTTCAGAGGGTACTGTGGGATTTTTGGAGCTATCCTACCATCTTTTACTTGTACAACTACTGGAGCTACGTTTGCCATTAATCCAGTGTCTTGTCCGTCTTTTGTCCAAAGTGACTCTGGTATCTGAGATGTCATCTCTTCTATTTGGGATGGATTCCTATTTGTCATAATGGTATGTGACATTAATTTTGATGGGGAGTCTAACATGTCTCGCACTTCCTGAGCGTGTTTCTCAGGTATGTCCAAGAATACACCTTCAGGAGTACAATAAATGACGCACCCCATTTTACACAGTAAGTCTCTTCCCAGGAGATTAGTTGGTGCCGATGCAGCCAGCAAAAAGGAATGCTTGGTATGCAAAGGCCCTATTGTAATCTCGGCTGGTTTGCTAACAGGGTAGTGCTGGACTACTCCTGTTACTCCCATGGCTGGAATTGTCCTACCAGTGGTTCTCATGCCCACTGTCGAATTTATCACTGACTTGGCCGCCCCTGTGTCTACAAGAAAGTTTAAAGTTTTACCAGCTACATTAATTGCGATCTCGGGTTCACTTCCAAGGTTGGCAATTAATTTTACTGGCTGCAGATTACAGGTATGGCCACACCCCTATTGGGTATGGTGACCTTCCTGAATCCCGCTGGCAGCAACTACTTGTGAGGGAGTTAGCTGGGAACTACCAGAGGCATGCCAGTCTCTGTTCGGGGGATATCTTTTTGTTTCCCCTGTATGTGGCTCATAACTCCGTTTCTGTGGACCCCGATCCCAATGTCGTGTGTCGTGTCGTTGTCTAGGGGGTTGGTATGAGTTTCGTGGATTCTTTACTCTACAATCTCGTGCCATGTGTCCCTGTTTGTGACAAGAATAACAAGTAACCATACTTGACTTACCCACAGGATTTGGTGATACAAACAAAGGCTGCCTTGTGGTCAGAGCCTGTATACTTACTGACATTAATTTATCACCTTGTTGTTCCCTGTGTCTGGTGATGTTTCTATCGTGATCAATAGCAGCCTCTCTCAAAGTAGCCACAGACAGACCTCGCCAACATGGTTGTGTGGTCTGTACCCTAGTCTTCAATGACTCTTTTAAACCATCCATCAGTACCGATACTGCTACTTCCCGATGGTTTGTGTCTGTTTTAATGTCCTCTATGCCTGTGTATTTTGCCATTTCTAATAATGCTCTGTGAAAATACTCTGCAGCTGTCTCTGACTCCTTCTGTTTAATGGAGAATATCTTATTCCATTTAGCTACTGCTGGGAAATACTCTTTTAGCTGCAAGTTTATTCTTTTCACATTATCTTGGTTGTACACATCTGTAAGAGGTACATCATGATCTAGTCCGCAATCAGCTAAAAATTGAGTTGCGTCGACATTTGAGGGTAAACATGCTCTCAGCAATATCTGCCAGTCTTTATTGTTGGGCTCTACAGTGTTACCTAAGTCTCTGATGTATTTTTGACTGGCAACTAAGTCTTTTCTAGGGTCAGGAAATTCAGACACTATGGTCCTTAATTCCATTCGGGAAAATGGAGTGTACATGGCAATGTTCCTAATGGGAGTGGCTCCTGATGTGTCTGTTTTCCCATTTGGCACTGCTATTACTCTAACAGGTGTAATTCTAACAACCTCATTCTGTGTAGATTCTACAGGCTGTGGTGAAATAGTCTCAGCATAATGCATGGTGCCGTACTTACCAGTTGATACGACCTCACCTATCCCTCCGCTAGGGGCCTTTACTAATCTCGTGGGTGGAGCTGTGCCTACTGTGGTCTCTGCTATGGTGGCTGCTAGAGAGAGCGCTGAAATCGTTGCCGATTCGTCCTCTTGATCACACTCCTGAGGAAAGTTCAAAACAGGGTACAACTTGCACGGGTTAATACTTGCATGGGTTAATGGGTTAACATTATCATTAACATTTACACAGTTACTAAGTGATTTTGTGTTACACCTTAGTGCGTCTTTCTCCGCAATCAACTTCTCTCCTGATATATATGGTGGCGGTGGGGCCGTGGCAATCAGTTTTCTGTTAGAGCCAGATCCCGCCACCTGAGCCAAACCTCTCTGTATCTCACCTTCCTGTTGCCACAACTGTAAATAATCATAATGCTGGATTCGTCTCTTTGTTGATTTTATGAGACATATCCTCCTCCTTAAATTTTGTAACACTTCTGAGCTGAAGCTACCTACTCTTGGGAATTTCTCCCCGTCATGTACTGTCATTCTCTCCCATTCATCACATAAAGTTTCTGTGTGACTTCCATATTTCTCACACATTATATACCTGGCCGACCCAATTGGTCGGACCACTGAATCAACCCGAACCGAGGTTGATCGCCCCCTACCTGAACAAGTGGCCCCCATAGTTCGAAAGTGTTGCTTTATTTAGCCAACCCTTACGCAAAACCAAATGTCCACAATAGGCTGACGGTGGCGGCTTACCGAGTACCCCACTCACTCGCCCACGCCGACCAATACGACCTGATCACACCGATATGGTGCTGGCGTACTCGACCTAGGGCCCCTGCGACCTGAACCTCTATTTACTGGAACCTGCGAGGGTTATCCGAAGAACACTTACTCTTTCCAGTAACTATTGGTTGCTGGATAGTTCCTGAGTGAGCAGCAAACTTCCCTTAAAATAAAAAAATTACACAAATCACGTTAGAGTGTACAAATAGCGTTTGTGACCCCTTTACTCTAATGGTATTAGGTCAGATTACTAACTAATGTACACAATTACGTGCGGTCCAATCGTTCAGTACACAAACAACTAAGCTTATGTACGGAAAGACCAATGGAATCGAAAATTGCGGCTGCGAATTCCTTCAGCCAGAGCTTATATGGCCTATATGGGTGTTGCACCAACCCTTTTCGGTGTTGTGCCTGTGAACTGTATAGCGGACTTCCTTGTTGGCTGTACCTGGACCTCCTGGTCTGCTATGACCTCCTGGTCTTGTTACAGTATGACCTCCTGGTCTGCTATACTCTAATGCTCAAAATTGTATATTTAACCAGGGATGCCTCCCTAGCCACCGTGCACGTCACTTACACGCATGTACCTCACGAGTACTCGACTTTTCTTGTGGTTCAACCTTTAAAAATTGTAAAAACACTCACTCATCACATGTACACTTTTGTTTCTATTTCTATTTCTGCGCAGAAATTTTTCTTTAGATCAGGTGTGTTACCAATTAGGAGCAGGATCTGTTAATTAAAATTTCGGACACCCAAAAATAGACTTGCGTTATTTCTCGCCTCGCGTTATTTATCGCTTTGCATTATTTATCGCTTTGCGTTAAAAATCAACTTATCGTGACTTGAGCTACGTGGGCGTAACCGGACGCTCCGTTGCGTAATATACGCTGCGTGCGTCGGCCTTTGGATTGCGTACGCAAGTCTTTGTTAGAGACACGTATACGCAAAGCAAAGATCCACCGTAACACAATTTATACTTTTATCAATGTAGATGATCCTTGATCATCTACCACACAACACACTGACTTCGCCTTATCTCCCAGGCAAAACTGTGTGTTTGTCTATCTTTTAACTATATTACCTTTACTCTTAAACTATGAAATAACGGCAAATCTCTTTTAGCACTTCTATCAACTATAAAACTGGCAGACAGGAGAGTGATATACGAAAATGAAAAAGAAAAAGAAATGCAGATATATATATGTGTGCGTGCGTGTGTACGCAAGACAGAAAAATAAACAGTTTTAAAAGGCACTAGCGTTTTGTTCTTACCTCCGGTTCCCGGATTCCTTCAGCACTCTTTACCTAAGCGAAGCAGACGCTTATCCTGTCAGCACTACGAGGGATACAACCTCCCGCCCTTTGCTGAGGGATAATGTCTGCTGATCTACCTAGTGCAGATATGTGAAGGACGGGCGAGCCGCCAATTGATAAAGCTAAATATTTATCGTATATAAAACACTTTAAGAGGTCTAAGAACACTGTACGCTATCTACGTAAGAAGTACCGTAAGGGTACGCAAGTTGTGTAGCGATCGCTCAACCGTAGTCGAGACGCTCAAGCGTCACGTTCGCTTACGGCCCAGTGATCACAGGCAGGCACGCTATTGGCTGCCGACTAACGTAATGATTCGCTATAGCGTAGCGTACGCTCGGGACCACGAGGAGATCACCAGCGGTGCAGACGCTTACAACGTTAAAACCTTTATATCTATACCTTTAACAATGAGATACACAGTATACCTTAGTGTAGAGACAGAGTGTAAGTGCAACCTGGTGTAACCTGATTAACTACAAAGCTGCTTGAGCGTCACCGACGCTCAGAGAATACTTAACCCTATAAAGAATACACAGATACCTGGGCTTAGGGTCCAAAACCTATTATATGTATTATAACTATTATACTTGCAAAAGGAATCACAGTACAAATGATACACTACAATATAACATAGACTAACTAACCAGATAACTACACGGGAAATACAATACAATACAATTAAAGGAAAATACGAGAGAAAGAGTAGGGAGAGAGAGAGATGGCTCACAGTGAGACAATATGATTACGGAGAAAACTTACGCACAAGGGGAACGATCGCATGCGCCTCGATATCCAGCTCCCGATTATCAGCAATGAGAACCGTTGATGAGAGTGAATCTGGATATGGTCGGCCTGCCTATTTATGCCCCACACACAATACAATTCAATGGTCCCTACAATCTCATTGTCCATTGGACACAGGAATTCGGCTTCGCATTATAACAAAAGGTCATAGGTTGATTCATACAGGTGGGCTGTGACTGTTTCCAACTGTTCAGGTGGGTGGGATACTGGGTTTCCCGCCGCATGACTAAGTAAGAACAAATAATAGTAAATGGACATAAACTTCTTATGTCCATAACTATTCGCACGAGCGATTAATCCGCTCCAAACCAACACCGGAATATTGCTATTTAAATACTCTTCCGATGGGTACCAAACACTACTGTATGACCCCTGTTAGACCCTTCGTACAATACAAAGAGGAATCTCTCCGTTCAGGAACATGCTATGTTAACCAAACTTTCAGAATCTATCAAAGGGACCATGATCTATAAAATACCTTATTAGTGAAAATATGTAACGATTGAGTCGCACGCTACGACTACACAAACTTTACCGTAAATACGCATACCGAGCACCAGCGGGTGCACGCAACAGCGGGTATGCGCACTCACGGGAGAGCGCACGCATGCGCAGCGCGGACCTGAATGAGGTGCAAATATGGCAGTGTGCATAGAGATATTTTTCTGACTTTGACAGCAGTTAGGTATTTTACTCACGGCATTACGAGGTTTTTTCATCGTTCTGGAGATCGTAATGTGATTGACAGGAAGTGGGTGTTTCTGGGCGGAAACTGGCCGTTTTATGGGTGTGTGCGAAAAAACGCTACCGTTTCTGGGAAAAACGCGGGAGTGGCTGGAGAAACGGAGGAGTGTCTGGGCGAACGCTGGGTGTGTTTGTGACGTCAAACCAGGAACGACAAGCACTGAACTGATCGCAGATGCCGAGTAAGTGTGGAGCTACTCAGAAACTGCTAAGAGGTGTCTATTCGCTATTTTGCTAATCTTTCGTTCGCAATTTTGATAAGCTAAGATTCACTCCCAGTAGGCGGCGGCTTAGCGTGTGCAAAGCTGCTAAAAGCAGCTTGCGAGCGAACAACTCGGAATGACCCCCATTGTGCATTTAGCATTAATGTTGTATGGTTGGAATGAGGAGAGACAGTGGAAGGTGGAGACATAAAAGAGGAACTTGTCTTTCTCAGCAGCCATGGCTGTCCTTTAATAGAAAAGGTATTATCTGAGCCACCATCAATTTTTTGTTTTTGGCACTCATTTGATTATTTGCCAGCTCACACTAGCTGTGTGCTCAGTATATTTGCATGGCATTGTATTCCCTACTGGATTCAGGACACTTGGCCCTACTGTAATGACTGCAAAAGTTGTGGTGCTGGCTCAGGCCTGGCCAACCTGTGGCTCTCCAGCTGCTGTGAAACTACACATCCCAGCATGCCCTGCCACAGTTTTAGCATTCCCTCATAGCAAAACTGTGGCAAGGCATGTTGGGACTTGTAGTTTCACAACAGCTTGGAGAGCCACAGGTTGGCCATGCCTGTGCTAGCTGTTGCTACCAAGGAGAATGCAGAGATCACCAAACCATGAGCATAGATTGCAGCAGCACTGCAGGCTTGGAGTATATTTTAATAGTATGGGGGATGATTTGAATGGTCCAAAATTCTTTTTCCCAACATAAACTGTCATTCCAGCCACATTCACATCTCATTGTTATTTTTTGTATAAAGAGAACGGAAGACATTTTATATGGCTGTAGTGACATAAAATTCTGAATAGCAGGCTGAATGAAGCAGCTGTGACAGGTGGAGGTGTCCATGGTAACAGTGGGCCTATGAGTTGACTGAGGAATCTGGTGATGGGAGGGGCTTAGCCCTTATAAGGAGAGGACTGACTAGGTTCTCCCTCTTTTCCTCAGAAAAAATTGAAGTGAAGTGCTCTGCATTTGTGTTGTACTGAACTGTGTATTATTTGTGATTTTGTGGTATTTTTCTTATTTCTTTTCAATCTTTACTAATCTTTAATCTTTTCACCCCCTTTTTCTTTGACTCTTTCTTTATCTATCTTTTCTACCTTCTAACATGCCGAGGCCCAGTCGTGCTGTTCGTCCCCCTATCCGTTTGATTGAAAGCGGTGACAGGGACGCTGCTGTGTTAGTGTCAGGTAGGGGACAGCATTTGTCAGTACAAGGAAGGCGTCAAGCCAGGAGTAATGTGGGTAATGCCGCCACCAGGGGTCGGGCTCGACCGCCTGAGAGGCTTTTGGCGGGCGAAGCTGCGTCACGCAGAGGCTGGATCAGCAGCTTGTCTGTGTCACGAGCTGTTGGTTCATCTTGTGCTGTGGGAATTGATTCTATAGAACTAATTACCGATAGTGCAATGTCTCGAAGTGTGGGTGCTATGGTGGAGTCATGGAGCAGTGTGTTGAGGAGAGCGGTAACATCTCGGGGAGTTACCTCTGGAGTGCATGTGCCGGAGGTACGCCGCGGTCGCCCCGTGGGCCCGCGGGGGACCGTGGCTGCCAGAGGTGGTCGTCGTAGCACTGTTCTTTCTAAAGGTGAGCAAAATGAAAGAGGAATAAGGGAACAATTGTTGGTGCAAGGAGTGGGAGCACCTAACAGAGGAATTAACAGGGGTCTGGTCAGATCAAGGGATACCGGGGCAGACACGGACGTAGTGGGACAGCGCGCGGGTACCTCGGGCATGAGAAATGCTGAAAGGCAGCAGGGAAGGCTCGCCAGTGTGAATATTAGGGGTAAACAAGGGGTGCATGAGGTACATCGTATGAGGGGCACAGTGATGGGGAGGTCATACGCTGATGCTGTGCGTTTTGGGCGTAATGGCGCTGGCTTGAACTCGTCTGAGGTAGCGTCTATATGCACTTTAGTGATATCAGCACTGGTCCCAGTACTGACTGCTAATCATACTGAAGGGAATTTTTGGGGTGAGCAGAATTCCTCCAGTTTAAATGGGGATGGCGTAAGTGATTTAGCGGCCGCTGTTTCACGGGCCAGAACGGGCAGAAGGAATAGAGGCAATATGAATCCTAATGAGTGTCTGGTGGATGTTTCTCCTTGCATTTCTCCAGCAAAGTCCTTGGTAGCCCCTGAATTACAGGAGGATTCTGGGGAGTCGGCGGCTGTGGTGGAGTCCGCCCTGGACGAGGGAGGTCTTTACGGTGAGTCGGATGTGCACCCTATAGCGCGTCAAAAGGATGCAATGGTTAGCTCAGGCAATATGGGCGCAGCTAAGGAAAAATCATGCTTGAAAAAAGCTTCACAAAAACGTAAGCATAGGCGCAGAAGTTACAGGGGTTCATCCACTTCTTCTTCTGAGTCCTCATCTTTAGTTGACAGCAGCTGCAGTGGTTGCAAGAAAAGACATAAAAGAAGATGCAGACCAGTGGCGTCATGAGGTGGGGTGCGGGGGGTGCGGCCCGCACCCAGGTGTCACCCTTCAATGGGGTGACACCAAAAAGAGTTGTACACCCACACTCTATTCACCGCCGCGGTGCCGCCTGATCTGTACTGCCGCAATCTATAGATGCCGGGTGCAGGACGTCACTCTCGTGACGTCACCACGCACGCCGGCACCGCAGGGCAGATCATTCTGTGAGGGAGAATGGGAGTCGAGTGCATGGTGCCCACGTGGGGTGCGCCCGGCTCCCGTCTTGCAGCTAGCGGGGTACCCGGCTCTCCTCCCTGCCTGCCACCGCCGGAGCACCGCCGGGCGCGCACAGGAGATGCGCCTGGATCTCATCCCTGCCGCTGAAGGAGCACCGCCGGGCGCGCACAGGAGATGCGCCTGGATCTCATCCCTGCCGCTGAAGGAGCACCGCCGGGCGCGCACAGGAGATGCGCCTGGATCTCGTCCCTGCCACTGAAGGAGCACCGCCGGGCGCTTGGTTCCTGTACCTATCGCTGCTGGAGCTGGTAGGCTTTAAAATTAAATGACAATCTCCAGTATGTTCCTCTCCAACCCAGCGTCCTAATCCCCAGTCTGTCCCTCTCCCACTCTGCATCCTCTCCCACCCAGCATCCCAATCCCCAGTATGTCCTCCTTCCACCCTGCTTCCTCTCCCACCCAGTGTCCCAATCCCCAGTATGTCCCCCTCCCACTCTGTGTCCTCTCCTACCCAGCGTCCTAATTCCCGGTATGTCCCCCTCCCACTCTGCATCCTCTCCAATCCCAGCGTTCCAATCCCCAGTATGTCCCCCTCCCACTCTGCATCCTCTCCCACCCAGTGTCTCAATCCCCAGTATGTCCCCCTCCCACTCTGCGTCCTCTCCTACCCAGCGTCCCAATTCCCGGTATGTCCCCCTCCCACTCTGCATCCTCTCCAATCCCAGCATTCCAATCCCCAGTATGTCCCCCTCCCACTCTGCATCCTCTCCCACCCAGTGTCTCAATCCCCAGTATGTCCCCCTCCCACTCTGCGTCCTCTCCTACCCAGCGTCCCAATTCCCGGTATGTCCCACTCTGCATCCTCTCCAATCACAGCGGCCCAATCCCCAGTATGTCCCCCTCCCACTCTGCATCCTATCCCACCCAGCTTCCCAATCCCCAGTATGTCCCCCTCCCCACTCTGCGTCCTCTTCCACCCAGCGTCTCAATCCCCAGTATGTCCCCCTCCGACTCTGCATCCTCTCCCACCCAGCGTCCCAATCCCCAGTATGTCCCCCTCCCACTCTGCGTCCTCTCCCACCCAGCGTCCCAATTCCCGGTATGTCCCACTCTGCGTCCTCTCCCACCCAGCGTCTCAATCCCCAGTATGTCCTCCTCCCACTCTGCGTCCTCTCCCACCCAGTGTCCCAATCCCTAGTATTTCCCCCTCTCACTCTGCGTCCTCGCCCACCCTGCGTCCCAATCCCCAGTATGTCCCCCTCCCACTCTGCGTCCTCTCCCACCCAGTGTCCCAATCCTCAGTATGTCCCCCTCCCACCCTGCGTCCTCTCCCACCCAGCGTCCTAATCCCTAGTATGTCCCCCTCCCACCCTGCGTCCTCTCCCACCCAGCGTCCCAATCCCCAGTATGTCCACCTCCCACTCTGCGTCCTCTCCAACCCAGCGTACCAATCCCCAGTATGTCCTCCTCCAACTCTGCGTCCTCTCCCACCCAGCGTCCCAATCCCCAGCATGTCCTCCTCCCACCCAGTGTCCCAATCTTCAGTATGTCCTCCTCCCACTCTGCGTCCTCTCCCACCCAGCCTCCCAATCCCCAGCATGTCCCCCTCCAACCCAGCATCCCAATCTTCAGTATGTCCCCCTCCCACTCTGCGTCCTCTCCCACCCAGCATCCCAATCTCCAGTATGCCCTTCTCCCACTCTCCGTCCTCTCCCACCCAGTGTCCCAGTCCCCAGTATGTCCTCCTCCCACTCTGCGTCCTCTCCCACCCAGTGTCCCAATCCCCAGTATGTCCACCTCCCACTCTGCGTCCTCTCCAACCCAGCGTACCAATCCCCAGTATGTCCTCCTCCAACTCTGCGTCCTCTCCCACCCAGCGTCCCAATCCCCAGCATGTCCCCCTCCCACCCAGTGTCCCAATCTTCAGTATGTCCTCCTCCCACTCTGCGTCCTCTCCCACCCAGCCTCCCAATCCCCAGCATGTCCCCCTCCCACCCAGCATCCCAATCTTCAGTATGTCCCCCTCCCACTCTGCGTCCTCTCCCACCCAGCATCCCAATCTCCAGTATGCCCTTCTCCCACTCTCCGTCCTCTCCCACCCAGTGTCCCAGTCCCCAGTATGTCCTCCTCCCACTCTGCGTCCTCTCCCACCCAGCGTCCCAATCCCCGGTATGTCCCCCTCCCTCTCTGCATCCTCTCCCACCCAGCATCTCCCCCTTCCTCTGTCCCTCTATCCTCTATCCATTATGTCTTTCTCCCACCCTGCATCCCCCTCTCACCTAAAGCCCCCAACCTCCTCAGTCCCTTCCTCCATCATGTGTCCTCCCTCTCACCCAGTGCCTCTTAAGGACACCCGCCTACTGATTGGCCACACTCCTTGTTTGGTATTTGCCACAGTACACCCTCGAGTGGACACTACCCCTTTCAATTTTCCATACCCCCACTTCAAAATTCCCTCTTCGATTACCGTATGTGTGTATATGTATGTGTGTGTGTGTGTGTGTATATATGTATATATATATATATATATATGTATGTATGTATATGTATATGTATGTATGTATATGTGTATATATATATATTTTATACACACACACTGATAAGAAACCGTGTGGTGTGCTACGGGAGAAGGTCCATGGGGGGTGACACCATGAGTTACCACACCGGGTGACACCAACCCTAGTGACGCCTCTGATGCAGACACAGCAGCTCTAGCATGTCCTCGGAGGAGGGTCCCGAGGATTCTTTGCAATGTGCTAATACTGCTGTTTTGAGAGCGATACGGCCTAGAATTAGGGAGGGTATTCGACAGGGCAAATTTGTGAATATGTTTGCTTTAACTAGTAAAGCGAAAAAAAGCATTAGAGGCGTCCAGAAAGAAATCAGGTACAGGTGAGGAGGCTTATAAGTTTTACTCTAATTGGCAGAAGGGCATGCTTATCTTTGCGGCTTGTTATTTGGAATCTAGACCTCAGGAGCACATGAATATAATTAAATATATGTACTTGTTACACGAATTGGCAAGATCTGGGTGCGGAAAAGCCTGGAGGTCCTATGATGAGGAGTTTCGTAGAAAACAGAATGGCCAGGAAATCATAGATTTTGGTAAAAAAAGATGTAGAGATTTTTGTAGATGTTACTCAACCTCTAAAAAGTGGTTCAGAGGGTTTGGCTGAGAAATGAGGCAATACCAGTAACAGATGGATGGCAGGTAAGAATGGAGCAGGCAGATGCTATGCCTTTAATAATAGTCAATGTACCCTGGGGTTCAGGTGTCATTTTTGGCATGTTTGTATCCGCTGTGGGGGATCCCACCCCATTAAAAACTGTCAGCAGACTGCCAGTGGTAGAGGGGGTTTGCACAAGCAGCAGCAACGAGTCCCAGCAGCTGCTGGGGCTAAGTAGGGCCCCTACTCCAGTGAAATTGGACAAATTATTGTATTGGTTGGATTATTATCCAAATAGAGAGGACGCCGAGTTGATAAGGTTAAATTTTTCAAAGGGTTTTCCGTTGCCTATTAAAGGCCAAGTAAACTGTGGTTCGGTTTGTAATTTACGCTCGGCTGAGGAGTTTCCAGTAATTTTTAAAGAAAAAGTCGATAAGGAGGTGCTTTGGGTAGGATGGTAGGGCCTTTCAGTTGCCCCCCAGTGTCTAATTTAATTTTGTCCCCAGTGGGGGTTGTTCCAAAAAAGACTCCGGGTAAATTCAGATTAATTCAGCACTTATCCTTTCCAAAAGGGTCTTCAGTTAATGATGCAATTCCTGAGTATTTGTCCATGGTAATTTAGCAGTCTTTTGAGGATGCGTTGTCTAAGGTTAGATCATTCGGTAGAGGAGCGTTGATGAGTAAAATTGATATAGAGTCGGCTTTTCGACTTTTGCCCATTGATCCGGAATTTTTTCGTTATTTAGGTTTCCGCCTGAATGACGGTTTCTATGTTGATAGATGTCTTCCAATGGGTTGCTTGTTCATATTTTGAAAAATTTAGTAGTTTTTTGCATTGGTGTATTTCTGAAAATTCAGGTCAGTCTGGAATTGTTCATTATTTAGATGATTTTTTGTTCATGGGTCCAGCCGGGTCTGACATGTGTGGCAATATTTTATCAAATGCCTTGTCATTGTTTAAGGAATTTGGGGTCCCAGTAGCTGAGGAGAAGACGGTGGGTCCTATATCGGTGTTGACTTTTTTGGGTATTGAAATTGATACTATTGAGGGTTGCTGTCGTTTACCCATTGAGAAAATAGATAAATTAAAAGGAGAGATAATCGTGGCATTGGCAAATGGCAAGTTAATGTTGAGACAAGCTCAATAATTAGTGGGGTCTCTCAATTTTGCTTGCGGAGTTATACCTATGGGTAAGGTCTTCAGAAGGAAGTTGGAGAGAGCTACAGCGGGTGTTAAAAAACCTAGTCATTTTATAAGATTATCCAAAGAAATTCGTAGGGATCTGCATATTTGGGATGAGTTTTTGGCTACTTTTAATGGTGTTCGTATTTGTCAGTCTATACCCAGATCCAATGTAGAGTTGCAATTATTCACTGATGCGGCAGGTTCTACGGGTTTTTGGAGCATACCTTGAGGGTAGGTGGTGTGCTTCCCCATGGCCTAAAACATGGTTTGATGAGGGACTTACTAGTAATATGTTATTATTAGAATTATTCCCTATCATGGTAGCACTGGAGTTATGGCATGAGGTCTTGGCCAATCTGTCAGTAGTTTTTTTGGTGTGACAATTTGGGAGTGGTTCATGCGATTAATAGTCAGAAAGCTGCTGGCCTTCCTGTGCTGCGATTGTTGGGTCAGATTGTTTTGCGTTGCCTTCAATCGAATATAAGTTTTCGCGCGAGGCATGTTCCAGGCATTGAAAACGGTGTGGCAGATGCGCTTTCGCGTTTTGAGTGGCGCAGGTTCAGGGTGCTAGCTCCAGATGCAAATGTATCTGGTGACCCTTGCCCGTCTTATGCCTGGCAGGTGATACGCCCGGATTGGAGGGCTTAGCTCTACGATCCTTGGCACCTTCAACCCCTTCAAGGGTACAGAACCGCTATGGGAGAGTGGGAGAGATGTTTTGGAATGTTTTAGCGCAGGCAGGTCAAGAGGGTTTGTAACACGTTTACTGTCTGCTCTTTCTTATTTATTGAGACTTGAAGGCCGGCATGACTTTACTAAATCTTTCCTTTTAGCAAGCATTCTTAAAGGGTGGGCTCGAGTGATGCCCCCTGTACAAGATGCACGAAGGCCAATAACCATTTCAATATTGCGGCGCATAGCGGTCGTGTTGCATGAGGTCTGTGCATCTGATTACGAAGCACTCTTATTTAAATTGTGTTTTGCCATGGCCTTTTTCGGGGCCTTCCGAGTCAGTGAACTGGTGTCAGCTTCGAAAACAGCGATGTCACCTATGCTTCGTGAACATGTGTCGCTGGAAGATGGAGGCTTATGGTGCAAAGTACAACGTTCCAAAATGGACCAATTAGGAAAAGGTTGTTGGGTTGTTTTGAGATGTGTGGACGACAAGGAGATTTGTCCAGTGTCCTTGGCGAAGGTTTATTTGAGAACAAGGGCTGATATGCCTGGTCCATGGTTGCAGCATATGGATGGTATGCCGGTTACTCAATTTCAATTTAGATGGGTGCTGGAACATTGTATTTGCACGATGGGTTTGCCGGTATCGAGATATGGTACCCATTCGTTTCGTATAGGTGTGGCGACAACAGCGGCCGCTGAAGGCTGTTCGATCGGGCAAATTAGAGCTCTGGGGAGGTGGAAGTCTGATGTATTTCGGAAATATATCAGGTTTTGACCTGGTGGATTAAAAATCAGACTTGAGGTTTCAGCCACTCGCCTTATTTGGGGGTCTTGAGGAATTTTTTATCCTATCAAGTGCCTTAAGCCTTGGGGTTCATACCCGCTTGCCAGGTGTGTTTTTTGCCTCTCGTCAAGTCTGATCCCTCATACCCATCCCCCTTCTCACCCCTGCTTCAAAAAATTTCACCTTAGAGGCCAAATTAATCTAGTTTAAAAAAAAAAAAACTATTTTAGTAAGGTTATAATGGAATGTTTTTTGGGTAATGTTGTTTCAAGAATTTTGTATTAGTGGTTTTTTGTATGTTGAGGTTCTGTGAATATGGTTTTTTGTATTTTCAGATTTGCGCTTGGACGAGTGTCCGATATGGATTATTGGGCACTCATATGTTTACTATGGTGAGAGGTCTGGTGTGGAATGCCTTCAGTCCCCTGAAGCTAATTTTATCAGATGGATCGGTGTGAGGGGACTTCGCTGAGAGCAAGTCATATCCCTATTTTGGCAACAGTCGGAGAGGTCGGGATACCCGCTGAGGGTGGTGTTCCATGCTGGTGGAAATTATTTGACGAGAAGGACGGGTCTGGATTTTCGCAAAACTATAGTCAGGGACTTAGTTAGCTTGCAGAACAGGTTGTCTTTTCTGAGCGTGGGATGGTCTGACATTATCCCACGTTTGGTTTGGAGAGATGCGGACAGACCGGCTGGCATAGAGTTGGTCCGGCGCCGGATCAATTCTGTGGTGGGCAGGGCTGTTAGTGAAAATTGGGGGTTTGTGGTCCCACATCCCTCAATTTTAGTTTCTGCCCCTCATCTTTACATGGCCGATGGTGTCCATCTGAATTTGATGGGTATGAATTTTTTTATGGAGAATCTGTTGTTCGCTGTATGTAGTCAGCAATTTTATTGATAGGTAGAAGGAGTTTAGGAGTAGTAAGAGGGGAGTTTTAAGGTTTGAGGTATGGTGGCGGGGTTTCGTTGAAACTGTGGCGGGTTGGGACGGCCTGAAATTGTGGCTGTAATTTAAAGAGTTTTATAGGTGCTCAGGAGATGTGAAGGTGGTGGAGTTTGATACATTACGGGGCCGGAGTTCCATCGGACCAGGTGGGCTTCGGTCTCCGGTGGAGTTGGTACACACCTGAGCACCTTTTGGTTTGGAGTTGGGGAATACCTTGAGTGGAGAGTTGGCCACGGTATTCCCGGTAAAGAGCAAGTAACACAAGGGGTGGCAAATGGCCCATTATGGCCCCTTATGAAGTGAGGGGGGCTGGGCTGAAATTGGGCCCTTAAAGCCCCCTTGTTATGCGATGGAGGCCGGGCAGAAGTTGGGCCCTTGCCTCCTCTTGTGTTTTGGTCAGCCACAGTTAAAAGGTTTTAAAAGGTTAGAATAAATAGGGACTTTATTGAAATAGGCCGTCCCTCCTTGCCACCATACCATTTGTTTAATAAAAGCTGACAATTTTATTTACAAACATTATTCTGGTGTCAGTGTCAGTTATTTCTTTATGGATGTTGGTGTATGTGCATGAATGAAGAACAGTCCAGTCTATGATAGGCATTTTAATAATACTTCCACCAATACATATGGGCATATTTACAGCACCGGGTTTATTCAGTTAGCTTTAACTTACCCGTGTGTTAGTCCCCAGGGGCTGTGTCAGGGTAAGCCCAGCTTGGCATGGTCACTTTTGATGCAATCTCACCAGGCACATGGCGAATGGTGATTGTGGTATCACTGATCTCTTCCTAACCAGCCCCAATCAGCCATAACATTACATCTGCAACATCAAGAAATAGTGTGAGAAATATGGAAGAATGCGAAAGTGTTACAACGTTAACATAAACATTTCTGAGCCAGACACATTATAGATACAGTACAGTATATTGCACTGTTTTTCTGTGTATGTTCAGATTTCAAATGCTAAAGGTTGCTTTAGGTCATGCTAATCATTTAAAGATTGTTGTGTTCGTCTAAGTAACACTAAATTACAGGATTAAGAGAGACTCTGCATCTCTGCTGTCCTCAGGCAGTTCCAACAACATTACCTCAGAAAACACAGCAGTATTACTTAATATAGTCCTCGCAGAACCCCTATCACACCGGGTAAAGTACAGTATGAGCCATTTAGTATGGTATGCAGTGACACAAATGTAGCAAGGTAATGCTTTTATGCTAGAGGAAAGTAATATTACCAAGTGTTGTTTGTATTGTTATTATTATTTATATGTCTTTATTATCTGTATGCATGCTATGACGTGATTATGCAGCCAGACCCTTCAACATGACCCGTTCCATCAGGCTGAAATGCAGAAAATTATCTGCTTATGTTGAAAAACCCTTCTCACAAATTCATCATTTCAGCGCCGATGACTGCAATCGTAAAATAAGTGGGAAGTCCAGGAGCAGAGTATTTGTACCTGGTCGAAGGAGTTATGTTGGAGCCTGGAGGGTCTGTGCATATAGTACATGGGCTGAGCCCAGTGGAATGGCAAGCTAAATTTGGGTCCACACTAGGTGATATATTGGCTGTTCGAGCGAAGGGCCGATATATTGCAAGCCCATTGGCAGGTGTGTACCCCCAATATGTCTGTGAATGACTTAGTTCACACACATATCACATTGGCTGTGCAGCACAGCCGATGGGTGATATATCTTCAGATATATCGGCACATCTGGCTGTGTTGTTACGGTTGGTCTGCCGACCGCTTGTACACTTGCTGCTGGGGGCTGATATCACAGCTAGGTATGCAAGTTCTAATGCTCGCCCAGTTGGGTGTTTTGAATGACACGTCAAGTCACTGATCAGTAAGTGTGCATACTTACCTAGATCGGTCACTCAGATGGCACAATGGCAGGTCCGCCAACGTGCTGGCTAGGTGTGTACCCGGCTTAATCTTCCCAGTCTGTGAGACTGTCAGTTGATCAAGGACCAAGTAATGGAGTGGGTGCATATAAAAAGTATCCAATGTGCTGTCAATAGCAGCCAGACTGTTATTGTCAATCTCAATATATGCTAATGGGGGAAAATATCTGGAGACTGGCGCTTATAGATTGGACTCTCACAGTCAGGCGTTGTGGTTCTGGTGGAGAGTAAGCTGAGTCCAAGTACAGATCAGAACTCAGTACATATCAAGATCCAAATGGTAGGTGGTGTGGCAAAGTCCAAATAGATGGCAAGACTTGGGTGGATAACTTAACGCATTTCCCTGGGCCAGGTCACCCAACTTTATCACCTGAACCACAACGCCTGCAGTATATGCATGCCTGTTGGAATGTCTGTGCAACCTATCATCCCTGCAATACTGCCTTGGACATCTATCCACCAAATTTGGGTAATACCTTGCTGCTTAATTGGTATCAGTGACTGACTGTGAGAGTTTTAGACCGATGATTTAAAATTCTGAAGTCCAAGATTCTTACATATGTGGCGTATTTGCAATTGCAATCCCCCATTCTATGTAATTTTTTACATATGTATTTATTATGTTTTGATAAATGTAACCTATTCATCCAATCTACAGCACAAGTGCTGGTCTACATATTTATTTTTGTCAATGGAGTGGGTGTGCCTAGCAACTCTGTTGCCCTTCAACCCCAACCAGTAAAAAATGTTCTGCATCAGACTGTGAACCAGACAATGCAATTATAAATCTACCAACTCCACTTTACACAAAACTAAACATTAGGCATACAGAGGACCTAGTCTATGTCAATGTAATACTTAAACTAAGGAGGATTAGTGGGTAAAACAGTATCAAGAAACATATTATATGTGACTAGCATAGCTGAATGGTGAGAATGCTTCTATAAACAACTATAAAAATATGAAATGCTGTGTACAGTTTCAATGGCTTTGGTTATTAGTGACGTCAGTGACAAAGATAACAGATAGTGACATTTAGTATACATGTAATCCAAGCCATACAGTGACAAACAGACAGTGCAGCCCATACTTCATTATGGAGGATATTAGAAGTCATTAAATAATAGGATTTTAATTACCTACAGGTATAGACGGGTCCACTAGGAGCCATGGGCACTTTAAGAAATTGATAGTGTGGGCTGGCTCCTCCCTCTATGTCCCTCCTACCAGACTCAGTCTAGGAAACTGTGCCCGAGGAGAAAAGGATATAAAAGGATAGTGGGTGAGATTCCGAACCAGCACACACAAAAGCCAAGCTAACCAAACTTTAAACCAGGAACAGCAACTGCTGAACCAACAATACTTAACCAAGTAACAGTGCAGGAAGAAACGAAGCACTGAGCGGGCACCCAGTATCCTCTACGGACTACAAGAAAAGGATTTACCGGTAGGTAATTAAAATCCTATTTTCTATTACGTCCTAGAGGATACTGGGGTCCTTATTAGTACCGTGGGGATGTACCAAAGCTCCCAAACTGGGAGGGAGAGTGCTGAGGATCCTGAAGAACTGATTGACAAAACTGAAGGTCCTCAGAGGCCAGAAGTATCGAACCTGTAGAACTTAGCAAACGTGTTAGAACCTGACCAAGTAGCTGCTCGGCAGAGCTGTAAAGCCGAGACACCTGGGGCAGCCGCCCACGAAGAACCCACCGATCTAGTAGAGTGGGCCTGTACAGATTTTGTACACGGCAAACCTGCCGTGAAATAAGCATGCTGGATAGTAAGCCTGATCCAGCGTGCAAATGTCTGCTTTGAAGCAGGACACCCAATTTTATTGGGATCATAGAGAACAAACAGCAAGTCAGATTTTCTGTGACGAGCTGCCTGCTTCACATAGATCTTCAAATTCCTCACAACATCCAAGGAATTTGAAGTAGCAGAGGTGTTGGTAACCACCGGAACCACATTAGGTTGGTTGATATGAAATGCAGACACCACTTTTGGAAGAAATTGCTGACGAGTTCTGAGTTCAGCCCTATCTTCATGAAAAATCAAATAGGGGCTTTTGTGAGACAATGCCCCCAGCTCCGACACACACCTCGCAGAAGCCAAGGCCAACAGTGTGATGGCCTTCCACGTAAGAAACTTGACGTCAACGTCCTGTAAAGGCTCAAACCATTCCGATTGCAGGAACTGCAACACCACGTTGAGATTCCAAGGTGCCGTAGGAGGCACAAATGGTGGTTGGATGTGCAGAACCCCCTTCAAAAATGTCTGAACCTCAGGGAGAGAAGCCAATTGTTTCTGGAAGAAAATGAATAAGGCCGAAATCTGGACTTTTATGGAGCCCAAACGTAGGCCCACATCTACACCTGACTGCAGAAAAAGGAGAAAACGTCCCAGTTAAAATTCCACCGCAGGAAATTTCCTGTACTCACACCAAGAGACGTATTTTTTCCAAATACGGTGGTAATGTTTAGACGTTACCCCCTTTCTGGCTTGGATCAGGGTTGAAATAACCCTATCCAGGATCCCTTTCCAGGTTAGAATTTGACACTCAACCTCCATGCCGTCAAACGTACCCATGGTTGACTTGATAGACCAATGGCCCCTGTTAGAGAAGGTTCTCACGGAAAGGTAGAGGCCACGGGTCCTCTAGGGGCATCTCCAGTAAATCAGCATAGCAGGCTCTTCTCGGCCAGTCTGGAGCAATGAGAATTGCTTGAACCTTTTCCCTTTTTATTCTTTTGAGAATCTTTGGGATCAATGGGAGTGGTGGAAACACGTACACCATCTGGTAGACACATGGAATCACCAGAGCATCCACCGCCACTGCTTGCAGGTCCCTCGACCTGGAACAATACCGCTTGAGCTGCTTGTTGAGATGAGAGGCCATTATGTCAATTTGTGGCATTCCCCACCGATGTGTCAAGCACCCGAACACCTCCGGGTGAAGGCCCCACTCTCCTGGGTGGAGGTCGTGTCTGTTGAGGAAGTCTGCTTCCCAGTTGTTTACTCCCAGAATGAAGATCGTGTACAATGCCACAGCTTCTCTTTCTGCCCAGAGGAGAATCCTTGTTACCTGTGACATTGCTGCCCTGCTCTTCGTTACGCCTTGTCGGTTTATGTACGTTACTGCTGTCACATTGTCCGACTGAACATGAATGGCTTGATCTTGAAGAAGATGCGATGCCTGTAGAAGGGCATTGTAAATGGCCCTTAGTTCCAGAATGTTGACTGGAAGAATGGCTTCCTGACTTGACCATTTTCCTTGGAACTGTTTCCCCTGGGTGACTGCTCCCCAACCTCTGAGGCTTGCATCTGTGGTTAGCAGAATCCAATTTTGAATCCCGAACCTTCGGCGCTAGGTCAGGTGAGAAGTCTGAAGCCACCACAGAAGAGAAATCCTGGCTTTTGGTGACAGACGGATCCTCTGGCGCATGTGAAGATGCGATCCGGACCCTTTGTCCAACAGATCCAGCTGGAAGGGCCTAGTGTGAAACCTTTCCGTACTGCAACACCTCATAAGTGGCTACCATATTTCCTAGAAGGCGAATGCATAGATGCACCGACGTCCAGGTTTGTCTTAGAACATCCCGCACCATCGACTGGATCACCAATACTTTTTCCAATGGAAGGAATACCTTCTGTGCCTCCGTATCCAATATCATCCCCAGGAACGGACGCCTCCGTGTTGGTTCCAGATGAGATTTTGGCAGGTTCAAAATCCCCCCGTGATCCTGGAGTAGTCGTGTTGAGAGGGCAATGTTGACTAACAACCTCTCCCTGGATTGTGCTTTTAGCAGCAGATCGTCCAGGTAAGGTATTATGTTCACTCCCTGTTTGCGGAGGAGAAACATCATCTCTGCCATTACCTTGGTGAACACCCTCGGTGCCGTGGAGAGGCCAAATGGCAGGGCCTGGAACTGGTAGTAATAGTGCTGCAGTGCAAACCTTAGATAAGCCTGATGAGGCGGCCAAATCCGAATATGAAGGTATGCATCCTTGATATCCAGAGACACCAAGAATTCCCCCTCCTCCAGACCTGAGATCACCGCTCTCAGAGACTCCATCTTGAACTTGAACACCTGTAAGTACGGGTTCAACGAATTGAGATTTAAAATAGGCCTTACCGAACCGTCCGGTTTCGGAACTACAAACAGGTTGGAATAATAACCCTGGTTTTGCAGCTGAAATGGAACTGGAACAATGACATGAGTCTGTACCAGTTTCTGAATTGCTTCCTGTAAAGTCATACTTGCTTCTTGAGAAGCTGGTAAGCTTGATTTGAAGAATCTGTGAGGTGGGAGTTCCTGGAACTCCAGTCTGTAGCCCTGGGCTATAAGATCTTTGACCCAGGGATCCTGGCATGATGTTGCCCATATGTGACTGAAGAATCTAAACGGGCTCCCACCTGCCTGTCTTCCAGGCAGTGCGGTCTACCGTCATGCTGAAGGCTTAGAGGAAGCAGAACCGGGGTTCTGATCCTGTGAACCTGTAGTTGCTGGTTTTCTGGGTTTACCTCTATTGCCTTTGAAGGCCGTAGAAGAACCTTTGGTTTTGTTTTTATACTTCGCTGTCTGAAAGGACTGCTGAGTTGGAGCAGTGTGTGATTTTCTAGCCGTGAGAGCTGCGGAAGGAAGGTATGTAGACTTACCCGCCGTAGCCTTGGATATCCACGTATCCAGTTCATCTCCAAAAAGGGCTTCACCTGTGAAAGGCAGGCTTTCCACGCCTTTCCTGGAATCCGCGTCCGCAGTCCACTGGCGTAGCCACAAGCCCCTGCGTGCTGACACTGCCATGGCAGTGGTGCGTGCATTGAGTAAACCAATTTCCTTTATGGCTTCCACCATAAAGTTAGCAGAATCCTGTATATGCTGTGGGAGTAAAATTATCTCCCCCCCTAAATAACGAATCTAACTCATCAATTAGATTACCTGACCATTTAGCAATGGTCCTAGTGATCCATGCCTAAGCTATAGTGGGTCTCTGGGCCACTCCCACAGCTGTGTACAGAGATTTGAGAGTGGCCTCAATCTTGCGGTCTGCAGCATCCTTCAAGGAAGCTGCCCCAGGGACAGGTAAAACTATCTTACGTGACAACACAACACTATCATCTCCCCCGTTCCCCAACTCCGCTGCCTGGGCGTCACTCTTGACTCCTCCCTCTCCTTTGCACCCTACATCCAAGCTCTGGCGCAATCTTGTCGTTTCCAGCTACACAACATTGCTCGCATCAGGCCATTTCTCTCCCAAAGTGCAACTAAACTTATCATCCACTCAATGGTCATCTTACGACTCAACTACTGCAATGTTCTCCTCACTGGCCTTACTTGCTCCCACCTAGCTCCCCTCCAATCTGTCCTCAACTCCACAGCTAGGCTCATCTTCCTCTCCCGCAGCTCCACTTCTGCCACTCCCCTTTGACAAAATCTACACTGGCTCCCATTCCCCTACAGAATCCTCTTCAAGCTCCTCAACCTCACATACAAGGCCATCTCTTAATCCACTGCTCCCTACATCTCCAACCTCCTCTCCCTTCATACTCCCTCCCGCCCACTACGGTCGGCTGATGACCGTCGCCTCTCCTCTGCCTTGGTCACTGCTTTCCATGCATGAGTTCAGGATTTTTGCCCGTGCTGCAACCCTTCAGTGGAACGCGCTCCCCCACTCCATTAGACTCTCCCCGACCTTGCAAAGCTTCAAACGGGCACTGAAAACCCACCTATTTATCAAAGCGTACCCCTCCAATGCAAAACCTAGTCCTTAGGCTGCTCCTCCATCCCCCTGCCCCATGCCTTGGACATCTCTGCTTTGCTTGCATACCACCATCAGGCTTCCTCCTGCTTGCTTGCACCTCATGTCATCTGTCTGTTGCCCCTCCCCACTAGATTGTTAGCTCTTCAGAACAGGGCCCTCTTTCCTCTTGTTGTCTAAGCCCTCTTTTCGACACATTTCACTCAGCGACCATCTTTACCTGCTTTTTCTCATACTGGTAAAAGCTCCTCTCTATCTATGGCCGCCAGCCCCAAGTAGTACAATGATTACTCCCTCGCTACTTACATCTAAGCTGTATTATGTTTTGAGAATTGTGGTGCTCTTTGTTACCTGCACTCCATTTTTGTTATTTATTTACTGTTATGCTAAGTTTTGTCTCCCTGTACTGTCCTTTGTACGGCGCTGCGAAACACTTGTGGCGCCCTATAAATAAAATGTAATAATAATAATAACAGCCTAGAAACTGATGTCCTCCTCGTTCTCTGATACCTTATTGGAGATATGCAGGACATCTCTAATAGCTTCTATCAGGGCCTGTATACCCTGTTACAAAGCTGCATCCCCCCCTCCCGAGTCCACCTCACCCTCCTCCGGGTCTGATACATCATCATCATCATCATCAGTATCAGCCTGCATGATTTGGGTTAGAGTACACTTCTGTGGACAAATGGTAGGGGTCTGAGATGCTGGAATGGCCACTGAATCTCTATTCATCAGGTCATCAACAGAGTGCCTTAAGTAATGCGTCTCATTCTCATTTTTGGATAATTTATTCAAAATATTTGAAATGATCCCTTTTAATGAATCTAACCATACTGGTTCAGATCCACAAGCCTGGGAATGTGTACTATCCTGAGTAAACGTCAGTGATGCCCCAGATTGAGAAAAACACTCTGCTGTGCATTATTCACACTCCTTTGACATAGTAAATGTGAAAGAATACACACACACACAGGAAAATAGGGTAAAACACAGTTAACCCACACAGAGCCCTCTAGGGAGAGTATAATGGAGCCAGCCACACAGCACCCCTATAGCTAACGTACAAGTTTAGCGGGGCCGCAAACGAAGTACCCTAAATAGGGTTTAGTATACCAAATATTGCTCTCCCCCCCTCCCCCTTGCTATGACCCTCTGGTACCGCTGAGGTGCTCTGGAGTCCTTGTGAAGGAGCTGCACTTCCCTGACAGTCTGCCTCTGTATAGCTGCAGAGGGAAAATGGCGCTGGTGAGCTGCTGGATCCGCTCATAGTGAAGCCCAGTCTTCCCGGTTTTTTTATACTGGCTGAGGTAATTTCTGTTTTACAGTGTTTTACCCCTGTAGAATTGCTGCCAGTGTGGGTATATGTGTGTTGTGGCTTCAGCTCGCCCCTCACAACGGAACACACAGCACCCTGTATGCCTCTGAACCCTGGAGCCGCAGCCTACTTATCAGCGCTGCGCTCCTACCCCTTGTGCCACCATTACAGCCGGTTAGCGGGTCGCCGGCCACCTACTCACCACTCTTCTTACTTCTGGCTCTGTTAGGAGAGGTGGCGTGCTGCGGGTCTGTACACTCGCCGTGGTGGGGCTTGCGAATAGGACCCTCAGGAGCTCAGTGTCCTGTCAGCGGGGAACGGGACCATTAACCCTAGGGAGGTTGGGCCGTTCCCCCCCCCCTAAATCCCACAAAGCAGGCAGTCTGGTGCCAGCCAGACCTGCCTGAAAACAATAAAAAGGAAAACAAACGCAGAAAACTCTTCAGGAGCTTCCCAAGCGTGACCGGGCACATTTTCTAAACTGAGTCTGGTAGGAGGGGCATAGAGGGAGGAGCCAGCCCACACTATCAATTTCTTAAAGTGCCCATGGCTGCTAGTGGACCCATCTATACCCCATGGTACTAATGTAGACCCCAGTATCCTCTAAGACGTAAGAGAAAATATGTTTACCATATTGAAGGATGAGGTCAGAGGTCAAATACATTTACACAGTCCATAACATTTCAAATAACTAAAACAGTTTTTCATATTTAGCGCCTATTGAATAAGGTATGTTATGGTATATTGATCTTATTGTGTTATTTTCTACGTGTAAAGAATCTATTATCTAGAATGTGTGGGAGTTGGGGTCTGCCATTTCTTAAAAAAGAGCATAATACATAATATCTACTACAGTACAGTGCATCTTATATTTCCCTGCAATGCTCTGAGGTCAGTGTGGTCCTGTGCCGTAATGGGCTCAGGCAGTACCCGCAGTACACCCAGGGCGGGTGTACTGCGGGTACTGCCTGAGCCCATTACGGCACTGCTCATGCTTTACTGCCCATCTCCCTGTCTCCCCTCCTCTTGCTCCAACAGTTTACAGTAGAAGGAAATGTCATAGAAAAGAGCACAGCAGCAGAATGCATCTGATTCACAATGGCGCTGACAGCCACCAGAAGAACAAAACAACAATAGTAGAAAAGACAAAAGAGGAAGAAAAAGAAGGAAGCAGTGGACCTTCGAAGAAAAAAACAGATGGGGCTGGGTATGGTGAAGTGGTGCTTTACATGTGGGTACAATTAGAGATGAGCGGGTTCGGTTCCTCGGAATCCGAACCCGCCCGAACTTCAGGGTTTTTTACACGGGGCCGAGCAGGCTCGGATCCTCCCGCCTTGCTCGGTTAACCCGAGCGCGCCCGAACGTCATCATCACGCTGTCGGATTCTCGCGAGGCTCGGATTCTATATAAGGAGCCGCGCGTCGCCGCCATTTTTCACACGTGCATTGAGATTCATAGGGAGAGGACGTGGCTGGCGTCCTCTCCGTTTATAGAGATTCGAGAAGAGAGTGAGACAGTCTCACTAGAGAGAGACACAGTAGTAATTTTGGGGAGCATTAGGAGGAGTACTACTACTACTAGTACTTGCTGAAGTGAAGTGATAGATAGTGTGACTGTATTGTATTATCTGACTTGTGGGGGAGACACTGACAGTGGGGAGCAGTTAGAGTCTGAGAGCAGGACTCAGGACTCAGGAGTACATACTACATATAACGTACAGTGCACACTTTTGCTGCCAGAGTGCCACACCAGTATAATATATATTGTGATTGTATGCTTAGGAGTACTACTTGCAAGTTGCTGATAGTGTGACCAGTGACCTGACCACCAGTTTAATAATCACCACCAGTTTAATTAATATATATATATATATATATATATATATAATTGTATATAATTAATATATATATAATATTATAATTGTATACCACCTACCCGTGTTTTTTTTTTTTTCTTTCTTCTTTATACATACTACTATAGTAGCTTACTGTAGCAGTCTGCGGTGCTGCTGAGCTGACAGTGTCCAGCAGGTCCGTCATCAGTCATTACATAATAAATATATATACCTGTCCGGCTGCAGTACTAGTGATATTATATATACATATATATATTGATTTCATCTCATTATCATCCAGTCTATATTAGCAGCAGACACAGTACGTTAGTCCACGGCTGTAGCTACCTCTGTGTCGGCACTCGGCAGTCCATCCATAATTGTATACCACCTACCCGTGGTTTTTTTTTTTTCTTTCTTCTTGATACACACTACTATAGTAGCTTACTGTAGCAGTCTGCGGTGCTGCTGAGCTGACAGTGTCCAGCAGGTCCGTCATCAGTCATCATTACCTAATAAATATATATCTACCTGTCCGGCTGCAGTACTAGTGATATTATATATACATATATATATTGATTTCATATCATTATCATCCAGTCTATATTAGCAGCAGACACAGTACGTTAGTCCACGGCTGTAGCTACCTCTGTGTCGGCACTCGGCAGTCCATCCATAATTGTATACCACCTACCCGTGGTTTTTTTTTTTTCTTTCTTCTTGATACATACTACTATAGTAGCTTACTGTAGCAGTCTGCGGTGCTGCTGAGCTGACAGTGTCCAGCAGGTCCGTCATCAGTCATCATTACCTAATAAATATATATCTACCTGTCCGGCTGCAGTACTAGTGATATTATATATACATATATATATTGATTTCATATCATTATCATCCAGTCTATATTAGCAGCAGACACAGTACGTTAGTCCACGGCTGTAGCTACCTCTGTGTCGGCACTCGGCAGTCCATCCATAATTGTATACCACCTACCCGTGGTTTTTTTTTTTCTTTCTTCTTGATACATACTACTATAGTAGCTTACTGTAGCAGTCTGCGGTGCTGCTGAGCTGACAGTGTCCAGCAGGTCCGTCATCAGTCATCATTACCTAATAAATATATATCTACCTGTCCGGCTGCAGTACTAGTGATATTATATATACATATATATATTGATTTCATATCATTATCATCCAGTCTATATTAGCAGCAGACACAGTACGTTAGTCCACGGCTGTAGCTACCTCTGTGTCGGCACTCGGCAGTCCATCCATAATTGTATACCACCTACCCGTGGTTTTTTTTTTTTCTTTCTTCTTGATACATACTACTATAGTAGCTTACTGTAGCAGTCTGCGGTGCTGCTGAGCTGACAGTGTCCAGCAGGTCCGTCATCAGTCATCATTACCTAATAAATATATATCTACCTGTCCGGCTGCAGTACTAGTGATATTATATATACATATATATATTGATTTCATATCATTATCATCCAGTCTATATTAGCAGCAGACACAGTACGTTAGTCCACGGCTGTAGCTACCTCTGTGTCGGCACTCGGCAGTCCATCCATAATTGTATACCACCTACCCGTGGTTTTTTTTTTTTCTTTCTTCTTGATACATACTACTATAGTAGCTTACTGTAGCAGTCTGCGGTGCTGCTGAGCTGACAGTGTCCAGCAGGTCCGTCATCAGTCATCATTACCTAATAAATATATATCTACCTGTCCGGCTGCAGTACTAGTGATATTATATATACATATATATATTGATTTCATATCATTATCATCCAGTCTATATTAGCAGCAGACACAGTACGGTAGTCCACGGCTGTAGCTATCTCTGTGTCGGCACTCGGCAGTCCATCCATAAGTATACTAGTATCCATCCATCTCCATTGTTTACCTGAGGTGCCTTTTAGTTGTGCCTATTAAAATATGGAGAACAAAAATGTTGAGGTTCCAAAATTAGGGAAAGATCAAGATCCACTTCCACCTCGTGCTGAAGCTGCTGCCACTAGTCATGGCCGAGACGATGAAATGCCAGCAACGTCGTCTGCCAAGGCCGATGCCCAATGTCATAGTACAGAGCATGTCAAATCCAAAACACCAAATATCAGTAAAAAAAGGACTCCAAAACCTAAAATAAAATTGTCGGAGGAGAAGCGTAAACTTGCCAATATGCCATTTACCACACGGAGTGGCAAGGAACGGCTGAGGCCCTGGCCTATGTTCATGGCTAGTGGTTCAGCTTCACATGAGGATGGAAGCACTCAGCCTCTCGCTAGAAAAATGAAAAGACTCAAGCTGGCAAAAGCAGTAGCACCGCAAAGAACTGTGCGTTCTTCGAAATCCCAAATCCACAAGGAGAGTCCGACTCCAATTGTGTTGGTTGCGATGCCTGACCTTCCCAACACTGGACGTGAAGAGCATGCGCCTTCCACCATTTGCACGCCCCCTGCAAGTGCTGGAAGGAGCACCCGCAGTCCAGTTCCTGATAGTCAGATTGAAGATGTCAGTGTTGAAGTACACCAGGATGAGGAGGATATGGGTGTTGCTGGCGCTGGGGAGAAAATTGACCAGGAGGATTCTGATGGTGAGGTGGTTTGTTTAAGTCAGGCACCCGGGGAGACACCTGTTGTCCGTGGGAGGAATATGGCCACTGACATGCCAGGTGAAAATACCAAAAAAATCAGCTCTTCGGTGTGGAAGTATTTCAACAGAAATGCGGACAACAGGTGTCAAGCCGTGTGTTGCCTTTGTCAAGCTGTAATAAGTAGGGGTAAGGACGTTAACCACCTCGGAACATCCTCCCTTATACGTCACCTGCAGCGCATTCATAATAAGTCAGTGACAAGTTCAAAAACTTTGGGTGACAGCGGAAGCAGTCCACTGACCAGTAAATACCTTCCTCTTGTAACCAAGCTCACGCAAACCACCCCACCAACTCCCTCAGTGTCAATTTCCTCCTTCCCCAGGAATGCCAATAGTCCTGCAGGCCATGTCACTGGCAATTCTGACGAGTCCTCTCCTGCCTGGGATTCCTCCGATGCATCCTTGCGTGTAACGCCTACTGCTGCTGGCGCTGCTGTTGTTGCTGCTGGGAGTCGATGGTCATCCCAGAGGGGAAGTCGTAAGACCACTTTTACTACTTCCACCAAGCAATTGACTGTCCAACAGTCCTTTGCGAGGAAGATGAAATATCACAGCAGTCATCCTACTGCAAAGCGGATAACTGAGGCCTTGGCATCCTGGGTGGTGAGAAACGTGGTTCCGGTATCCATCATTACTGCAGAGCCAACTAGAGACTTGTTGGAGGTACTGTGTCCCCGGTACCAAATACCATCTAGGTTCCATTTCTCTAGGCAGGCGATACCGAAAATGTACACAGACCTCAGAAAAAGAGTCACCAGTGTCCTAAAAAATGCAGCTGTACCCAATGTCCACTTAACCACGGACATGTGGACAAGTGGAGCAGGGCAGGGTCAGGACTATATGACTGTGACAGCCCACTGGGTAGATGTATGGACTCCCGCCGCAAGAACAGCAGCGGCGGCACCAGTAGCAGCATCTCGCAAACGCCAACTCTTTCCTAGGCAGGCTACGCTTTGTATCACCGGTTTCCAGAATACGCACACAGCTGAAAACCTCTTACGGCAACTGAGGAAGATCATCGCGGAATGGCTTACCCCAATTGGACTCTCCTGTGGATTTGTGGCATCGGACAACGCCAGCAATATTGTGTGTGCATTAAATATGGGCAAATTCCAGCACGTCCATTGTTTTGCACATACCTTGAATTTGGTGGTGCAGAATTTTTTAAAAAACGACAGGGGCGTGCAAGAGATGCTGTCGGTGGCCAGAAGAATTGCGGGACACTTTCGGCGTACAGGCACCACGTACAGAAGACTGGAGCACCACCAAAAACAACTGAACCTGCCCTGCCATCATCTGAAGCAAGAAGTGGTAACGAGGTGGAATTCAACCCTCTATATGCTTCAGAGGTTGGAGGAGCAGCAAAAGGCCATTCAAGCCTATACAATTCAGCATGATATAGGAGGTGGAATGCACCTGTCTCAAGCGCAGTGGAGAATGATTTCAACGTTGTGCAAGGTTCTGCTGCCCTTTGAACTTGCCACACGTGAAGTCAGTTCAGACACTGCCAGCCTGAGTCAGGTCATTCCCCTCATCAGGCTTTTGCAGAAGAAGCTGGAGACATTGAAGGAGGAGCTAACACGGAGCGATTCCGCTAGGCATGTGGGACTTGTGGATGGAGCCCTTAATTCGCTTAACAAGGATTCACGGGTGGTCAATCTGTTGAAATCAGAGCACTACATTTTGGCCACCGTGCTCGATCCTAGATTTAAAGCCTACCTTGGATCTCTCTTTCCGGCAGACACAAGTCTGCTGGGGTTGAAAGACCTGCTGGTGAGAAAATTGTCAAGTCAAGCGGAACGCGACCTGTCAACATCTCCTCCTTCACATTCTCCCGCAACTGGGGGTGCGAGGAAAAGGCTCAGAATTCCGAGCCCACCCGCTGGCGGTGATGCAGGGCAGTCTGGAGCGACTGCTAATGCTGACATCTGGTCCGGACTGAAGGACCTGACAACGATTACGGACATGTCGTCTACTGTCACTGCATATGATTCTCTCCCCATTGAAAGAATGGTGGAGGATTATATGAGTGACCGCATCCAAGTAGGCACGTCACACAGTCCGTACTTATACTGGCAGGAAAAAGAGGCAATTTGGAGGCCCTTGCACAAACTGGCTTTATTCTACCTAAGTTGCCCTCCCACAAGTGTGTACTCCGAAAGAGTGTTTAGTGCCGCCGCTCACCTTGTCAGCAATCGGCGTACGAGGTTACATCCAGAAAATGTGGAGAAGATGATGTTCATTAAAATGAATTATAATCAATTCCTCCGTGGAGACATTGACCAGCAGCAATTGCCTCCACAAAGTACACAGGGAGCTGAGATGGTGGATTCCAGTGGGGACGAATTGATAATCTGTGAGGAGGGGGATGTACACGGTGATATATCGGAGGATGATGATGAGGTGGACATCTTGCCTCTGTAGAGCCAGTTTGTGCAAGGAGAGATTAATTGCTTCTTTTTTGGTGGGGGTCCAAACCATCCCGTCATTTCAGTCACAGTCGTGTGGCAGACCCTGTCACTGAAATGATGGGTTGGTTAAAGTGTGCATGTCCTGTTTATACAACATAAGGGTGGGTGGGAGGGCCCAAGGACAATTCCATCTTGCACCTCTTTTTTCTTTAATTTTTCTTTGCGTCATGTGCTGTTTGTGGAGTGTTTTTTGGAAGGGCCATCCTGCGTGACACTGCAGTGCCACTCCTAGATGGGCCCGGTGTTTGTGTCGGCCACTAGGGTCGCTTATCTTACTCACACAGCTACCTCATTGCGCCTCTTTTTTTCTTTGCGTCATGTGCTGTTTGGGGAGTGTTTTTTGGAAGGGCCATCCTGCGTGACACTGCAGTGCCACTCCTAGATGGGCCCGGTGTTTGTGTCGGCCACTAGGGTCGCTTATCTTACTCACACAGCTACCTCATTGCGCCTCTTTTTTTCTTTGCGTCATGTGCTGTTTGGGGAGTGTTTTTTGGAAGGGCCATCCTGCGTGACACTGCAGTGCCACTCCTAGATGGGCCCGGTGTTTGTGTCGGCCACTAGGGTCGCTTATCTTACTCACACAGCTACCTCATTGCGCCTCTTTTTTTCTTTGCGTCATGTGCTGTTTGGGGAGTGTTTTTTGGAAGGGCCATCCTGCGTGACACTGCAGTGCCACTCCTAGATGGGCCCGGTGTTTGTGTCGGCCACTAGGGTCGCTTATCTTACTCACACAGCTACTTCATTGCGCCTCTTTTTTTCTTTGCGTCATGTGCTGTTTGGGGAGTGTTTTTTGGAAGGGCCATCCTGCGTGACACTGCAGTGCCACTCCTAGATGGGCCCGGTGTTTGTGTCGGCCACTAGGGTCGCTTATCTTACTCACACAGCTACCTCATTGCGCCTCTTTTTTTCTTTGCGTCATGTGCTGTTTGGGGAGTGTTTTTTGGAAGGGCCATCCTGCGTGACACTGCAGTGCCACTCCTAGATGGGCCCGGTGTTTGTGTCGGCCACTAGGGTCGCTTATCTTACTCACACAGCTACCTCATTGCGCCTCTTTTTTTCTTTGCGTCATGTGCTGTTTGGGGAGTGTTTTTTGGAAGGGCCATCCTGCGTGACACTGCAGTGCCACTCCTAGATGGGCCCGGTGTTTGTGTCGGCCACTAGGGTCGCTTATCTTACTCACACAGCTACCTCATTGCGCCTCTTTTTTTCTTTGCGTCATGTGCTGTTTGGGGAGTGTTTTTTGGAAGGGCCATCCTGCGTGACACTGCAGTGCCACTCCTAGATGGGCCAGGTGTTTGTGTCGGCCACTAGGGTCGCTTAGCTTAGTCATCCAGCGACCTCGGTGCAAATTTTAGGACTAAAAATAATATTGTGAGGTGTGAGGTATTCAGAATAGACTGAAAATGAGTGGAAATTATGGTTTTTGAGGTTAATAATACTTTGGGATCAAAATGACCCCCAAATTCTATGATTTAAGCTGTTTTTTAGGTTTTTTGGAAAAAAACACCCGAATCCAAAACACACCCGAATCCGACAAAAAAAATTCGGTGAGGTTTTGCCAAAACGCGGTCGAACCCAAAACACGGCCGCGGAACCGAACCCAAAACCAAAACACAAAACCCGAAAAATTTCCGGCGCTCATCTCTAGGTACAATACATATCCATGTCATTTGTCCAACTTGTCTCCCCGTCTCTCATCCCTATCGATCTCATCCCCGATATCCCTGTGTAAAGATATAGGGGGGGGGGGCTAATACTGTATTTGTGGTGTTTCAATCTGTGTAGCGTTTAATGTACTTTTTATTCCTTCTGTTCCCATGTCTCTCTGGCTTGTGTCACTATTACCCCATGTGTGTGTTCATCCATTAGCCTATATATTCTGTACTATAATCTTACCCAGGTAAATACAGGTGTGCTGTGACCTGGCACCTAGTGATGTCATGTTATGTTATTGCAGGAGAATGCCAGTCTGGTATGAGGTTATTACAGGTTATCATTGCTAGGCCTATTGAGCCCATCCTGTGATCCTTATTTGGTCACACAGGAAATACATTTGAGGACCAGGTAATGTCTCTTTGAAGCTTCTCCTCCACAGGGGACAATCAGGACTTAAACCAATTTCCCTGTCATTGTTCCTTCTGTTTACTTTCCACTGTTCCATCCTGGTCCCTCACAGACAATGCGGAGCCTGACCCAGCATGTGGTCAGCAGGAGAAGGCCAGCTGTGGGAGGGAGTAGGGAAATACCTGAGGTGGGATACCACCAATCAGGAACCTGCATCTCCTCCCCAGGTGAGCGCGGCATGATGGGCATTTGGAAGGTTTTAAAAGAGGTAGCGCAGGTCAGCTCTGGATGTTAGTCGCAGGACTCTGGCTAAGGGGTGATTCTCTGCCAGGGAACCTTGTGGAACGCATCACCATATGTACTTACTATTGCAGGGACTAATCTGCTATCACTGCTGTGTGGACTCAGTGATAGTTCTGCTGTGTGGACCTGTTTATCTGGAACTTCTGTGTGGAATTACTGTGGACCTAAATCATCTACTGGGACTTACTATCTGGACTGCTACCTGTATACTGTTTCTGGGCTATATTTACGTCTGTTTCCTCTGAATTATCTATTCCTGTGAGCTGTGAGAAATAAACCATCACTTTGGTTTCATCGGCTCTGTGTCTGAGTGATTAGAAGAACCCCGTATCTTCACACCCTGCATATCATCTCTGTCCATCTTACCTCCCAACCATCTCTCATCTCTATCCCCATACCTCCCCTTCTCCCATCTCTATTCCCCTTAGCCTCCCATCTCCCTGTCTCTCATCTCTGCCTCCTCATCCCTACATCCCTGTATTTCTCATCTCTGTTCCTCTCACACACAGCCACATCTCCCTCTCTTTTATGTCTCATTCACTCCCCATCTCCCTCTCTCTTTCTCTCATAAGGTTGGTATTATATATATATATATATATATATATATATATATATACACAATTTGTATATGTATATATATATGTATAGGCCATGATTCAATGGAAGACCAACAGTAATGTATGTGGCCAGAATAAGAGAAGACGCAGAGCTTTGTGTGAAGCTGTCAGGCCCTCAGTTCCTACCAGCACTAGAACAATACAGACCTTGGCCAATATTTACTAAGAATTCGAGTTTGTCCGATTTGTGTTTTTTTTTCTAAGTCCCAATCTGGGAATTCACTAAGCACCAATTCTCGGCAGTGTTTGGACTATTCGTAATGGTTTGATTTGCAAAGTTCCGAAATACGAATGAATAGACCATCGGTCAAACACGGCTGTTATTTCATACAATACGGGCATTCACTATTCATTCGTATTTGGGTGTTAGTTTCTGACTGCTCAAGTGCGGGTCTGTTTTTTTTCGATTCGTTAAAAAAAGCAGCAAAAAAATAGACCTGCTTTTTCCAGTCGAGTTTGGATAACCATGCACGGATCAGTGAGATCTGTGCATGGTTATCTATGGGAAAGGGTCTGTTTAGTGTAAAAACTGGGAAAAAAATTGTGTGGGGCCCCCCCTCCTAAGCATAACCAGCCTCGGGCTCTTTGAGCCGGTCCTGGTTGAAAAAATATGGGGGGAAAAATGACAGGGGTTCCCCCATATTTCATCAACCAGCACCGGGCTCTGCGC
Organism: Pseudophryne corroboree; assembly: GCF_028390025.1. Classification (NCBI taxonomy): domain Eukaryota; kingdom Metazoa; phylum Chordata; class Amphibia; order Anura; family Myobatrachidae; genus Pseudophryne; species Pseudophryne corroboree. Next base: position 509,177,933 of record NC_086444.1, read on the forward strand.
CTGGTCCCGGTTCCAAAAATACGGGGGACAAAAAGCGTAGGGGTCCCCTGTATTTTTGAAACCAGCACCGGGCTCCACTAGCCAGGTAACATAGTAACATAGTATCTGAGGTTGAAAAAAGACAATTGTCCATCGAGTTCAACCTATTTGTGGTCTCCTATGCATGATGATTTGACTAAAATTTCTGACTGATGCTGCTGTCAGCCGTTGCATTTTATCCCTATTTATAGTAACTATAATGCATGACTATGCACCATACCCCTGGATATCCTTATCCATTAGGAATTTATCTAACCCATTCTTAAAGGTGTTGACAGATTCCGCCATTACAACTCCCTCGGGCAGGGAATTCCAAACATGTATTGTCCTTACCGTGAAAAAGCCTTTACGCCGTATTGTGCGGAATCTCCTCTCCTCTAACCTGAGCGAGTGTCCACGAGTCCTCTGTGTTGATCTAACCAAAAACAGGTCCCGCGCAAGCTCTGTGTATTGTCCCCTTATATATTTGTAGATGTTGATCATATCCCCTCTTAGTCTCCGCTTTTCCAATGTAAACATGCCTAGTCTTTCAAGCCTTTCCTTGTATTCCATCGTCTCCATGCCCTTAATTAGTTTGGTCGCCCTCCTCTGTACCTTTTCAAGCTCCAGGATATCCTTTTTGTAGTACGGTGCCCAGAATTGTACACAGTATTCAAGGTGTGGCCTCACTAGTGATTTATATAACGGGAGTATAATACTCTCGTCTCTAGCATCAATACCCCGTTTTATGCATGCTAATATCTTTTCTCTGACGTCCTAGTGGATGCTGGGGACTCCGTAAGGACCATGGGGAATAGCGGCTCCGCAGGAGACTGGGCACAGCTAAGAAAGATTTAGGACTACCTGGTGTGCACTGGCTCCTCCCACTATGACCCTCCTCCAGACTTCAGTTAGAATCCTGTGCCCGGCTGAGCTGGATGCACACTAGGGGCTCTCCTGAGCTCCTAGAGAGAAAGTATATTTTAGGTTTTTTATTTTACAGTGAGATCTGCTGGCAACAGACTCACTGCAGCGAGGGACTAAGGGGAGAAGAAGCGAACCTACCTAACTGGTGGTAGCTTGGGCTTCTTAGGCTACTGGACACCATTAGCTCCAGAGGGATCGACCGCATGGAACCGGCCATTGATGTTCGGTCCCGGAGCCGCGCCGCCGGCTCCCTTACAGAGCCAGAAGCAAGAAGAATCCGGAAAATCGTCGGCAGAAGACATCAGTCTTCACCAAGGTAGCGCACAGCACTGCAGCTGTGCGCCATTGCTCCTCATACACACTTCACACTCCGGTCACTGAGGGTGCAGGGCGCTGGGGGGGGCGCCCTGAGAAGCAATAAATACACCTTGGCTGGCAAATATATCACAATATATAGCCCCAGAGGCTATATATGTGATAAATACCCCTGCCAGAATCCATAAAAAAGCGGGAGAAAAGTCAGCCGAAAAAGGGGCGGAGCTATCTCCCTCAGCACACTGGCGCCATTTCTCCCTCACAGCTCCGCTGGAAGGAAGCTCACTGGCTCTCCCCTGCAGTCTACACTACAGAAAAGGGTAAAAAAAGAGAGGGGGGGCACTAAATTTAGGCGCAATATACATATAGCAGCTATAAGGGGATATAATTTAGTTAATCCCTGATTTATATAGAGCTCTGGTGTGTGCTGGCATACTCTCTCTCTGTCTCCCCAAAGGGCTTGGTGGGGTCCTGTCTTCTGTCAGAGCATTCCCTGTGTGTGTGCGGTGTGTCGGTACGACTGTGCCGACATGTTTGATGAGGAGACTTATGTGGAGGAGGAGCAGGTGCCTATAAATGTGTTGTCACCCCCTGCGGGGCAGACACCGGAGTGGATGGACTTGTGGAAGGAATTACGCGAAAGTGTCGACTCCTTACATAAAAAATTTGACGACATGCCAAATGCGGGGCAGCCGGCTTCTCAGCCCGTGCCTGCCCAGACGTCTCAAAAGTCATCAGGGGCTCTAAAACGCCCGCTACCTCAGATGGCAGACACAGATGTCGACACGGATACTGATACCAGTGTCGACGACGAAGAGACTAATGTAATGTCCAATAGGGCCACTCGTTATATGATTGAGGCAATTAAAAAGGTTTTACACATTTCTGAGGTGACCCCAGGTACCACAAAAAAGGGTATTATGTTTGGGGAGAAAAAATTACCAGTAGTTTTTCCCCCTTCTGAAGAATTGAATGAAGTGTGTGAACTAGCGTGGGCTTCCCCGATAAAAAAAATTGGTAATTTCAAAAAAATTACTAATGGCGTACCCTTTCCCGCCAGAGGGTAGGTCACGTTGGGAAACACCCCCTAGGGTGGATAAAGCACTTACGCGCTTATCAAAAAAGGTGGCACTGCCGTCCCAGGATACGGCCGCCCTAAAGGAACCTGCTGACAGAAAGCAGGAGGCTCTCCAGAAAGCTAGATATACACACACTGGTATTATACTGAGACCAGCTATTGCCTCAGCATGGATGTGCAGTGCTGCAGCTGCATGGTCAGACTCCCTGTCAGAAAACATTGACACCCTAGACAGGGACACTATATTGCTAAACGTAGAGCATATTAAAGACGCTGTCTTTTACATAAGAGATGCACAGAGGGATATTTGCCGGCTGGCATCAAAAATAAGTGCACTGTCCATTTGTGCCAGGAGAGGGTTATGGACCCGGCAGTGGACAGGTGATGCAGATTCTAAAAGGCACATGGAAGTTTTGCCTTATAAGGGTGAGGAGTTGTTCGGGGATGGTCTTTCAGACTTAGTGTCCACAGCAACAGCTGGGAAGTCAGCATTTTTGCCACATGTCCCCTCACAACCAAAGAGAGCACCGTATTATCAGGTGCAGTCCTTTCGCCCCCAAAAGAGCAGACGGGGTAGAGGCGCGTCCTTTCTGCCCAGAGGCAGAGGTAGGGGAAAAAAGCTGCAGCATACAGCCACTTCCCAGGAACAAAAGTCCTCCCCCGCTTCTTTTGCTAAGTCCGCCGCATGACGCTGGGGCTCAGCAGGCGGAGCCAGGTACGGTGGGGGGCCGTCTCAAAAACTTCAGCAATCAGTGGGCTCGCTCACAGGTAGATCCCTGGATCCTTCAAGTGGTATCTCAGGGGTACAGGCTGGAATTCGAGACATCCCCCCCCCCCGCCGTTTCCTCAAATCTGTCTTACCAACGACTCCTTCAGAAAGGGAGGCTGTGTTAGAGGCAATTCACAAGCTGTATTCCCAGCAGGTGATAGTCAAGGTGCCCCTACTTCAACAAGGACGGGGTTACTATTCCACAATGTTTGTGGTACCGAAACCGGACGGTTCGGTGAGACCCATTTTAAATTTGAAATCCTTGAACACATATTTAAGAAAATTCAAGTTCAAGATGGAATCGCTCAGGGCGGTTATTGCAAGCCTGGAAGAGGGAGATTACATGGTATCTCTGGACATCAAGGATGCTAACCTGCATGTCCCCATTTACCATCCTCACCAGGAGTACCTCAGATTTGTGGTACAGGATTGTCATTACCAATTCCAGACGTTGCCGTTCGGCCTGTCCACGGCACCGAGGGTATTTACCAAGGTAATGGCCGAAATGATGATACTCCTTCGGAAAAAGGGAGTTTTAATTATCCCATACTTGGACGATCTCCTGATAAGGGCGAGGTCCAGAGAGCAGTGGTTGGTCGGCGTAGCATTATCTCAGGAGGTGCTACACCAGCACGGTTGGATTCTGAATATTCCAAAGTCTCAGCTGGTTCCGGCGACACGTCTACTGTTCCTGGGGATGATTCTGGACACAGTCCAGAAAAAAGTGTTTCTCCCAGAGGAGAAAGCCAAGGAGCTGTCATCTCTAGTAAGAGGCCTCCTGAAACCAAAACAGGTGTCGGTGCATCATTGCACGCGAGTCCTGGGAAAGATGGTAGCTTCCTACGAAGCGATTCCATTCGGCAGGTTCCATGCCAGAACCTTTCAGTGGGACCTGTTGGACCAATGGTCCGGATCGCATCTTCAAATGCATCGGTTGATAACCCTGTCTCCAAGGACCAGGGTGTCTCTGCTGTGGTGGCTGCAGAGTGCTCATCTCAGAGAGGGCCGCAGATTCGGCATACAGGACTGGGTTCTGGTGACCACGGATGCCAGCCTTCGGGGCTGGGGTGCAGTCACACGGGGAAGAAAACTTCCAAGGACTTTGGTCAAGTCAGGAGACTTCCCTACACATAAATGTTCTGGAACTGAGGGCCATTTACAATGCCCTAAGTCAAGCAAAGCCCCTGCTTCAAAACCAGCCGGTTCTGATCCAGTCAGACAACATCACGGCAGTCGCCCATGTAAATCGACAGGGCGGCACAAGAAGCAGGACGGCGATGGCAGAAGCCACAAGGATTCTCCGATGGGCGGAAAATCACGTGTTAGCACTGTCAGCAGTGTTCATTCCGGGAGTGGACAACTGGGAAGCAGACTTCCTCAGCAGGCACGACCTCCACCCGGGAGAGTGGGGACTTCATCCAGAAGTCTTCCAACTGATTGTAAACCGTTGGGAAAAGCCACAGGTGGACATGATGGCGTCCCGCTTAAACAAAAAACACCGGATCCTAAAAGAAAAGGGTATTCCGGAGGAAGTCATTCCTACGCTTATTAAAGCTAGAAAAGATGTAACCGTACAACATTATCACCGCATATGGCGAAAATATGTTGCGTGGTGTGAGGCCAGGAAGGCCCCAATGGAGGAATTCCAGCTAGGTCGATTTCTGCACTTCCTACAGTCAGGGGTGACTATGGGCCTAAAACTGGGTTCCATTAAGGTCCAGATTTCGGCTCTGTCGATTTTCTTCCAAAAAGAACTGGCTTCACTGCCTGAAGTTCAGACATTTGTCAAGGGAGTGCTGCATATTCAGCCTCCTTTTGTGCCTCCAGTGGCACCGTGGGACCTCAACGTGGTGTTGGGTTTCCTAAAGTCACATTGGTTTGAGCCACTCAAAACCGTGGATTTAAAATATCTCACGTGGAAAGTGGTCATGCTTTTGGCCTTGGCTTCGGCAAGGCGTGTGTCAGAACTGGCGGCTTTGTCATGTAAAAGCCCCTATTTGATTTTCCATATGGATAGGGCAGAATTGAGGACTCGTCCCCAGTTTCTTCCTAAGGTGGTATCAGCTTTTCACTTGAACCAACCTATCGTGGTGCCTGCGGCTACTAGGGACTTGGAGGACTCCAAGTTACTGGACGTAGTCAGGGCCTTGAAAATTTATGTTTCCAGGACGGCTGGAGTCAGGAAGACTGACTCGCTATTTATCCTGTATGCACCAAACAAGATGGGTGCTCCTGCTTCAAAGCAGACTATTGCTCACTGGATTTGTAGCACAATTCAGCTTGCGCATTCTGTGGCTGGCCTGCCGCAGCCTAAATCTGTATAAGCCCATTCCACGAGGAAAGTGGGCTCTTCTTGGGCGGCTGCCCGAGGGGTCTCGGCTTTACAACTTTGCCGAGCTGCTACTTGGTCAGGGGCAAACACGTTTGCAAAATTCTACAAGTTTGATACCCTGGCTGAGGAGGACCTTGAGTTCTCTCATTCGGTGCTGCAGAGTCATCCGCACTCTCCCGCCCGTTTGGGAGCTTTGGTATAATCCCCATGGTCCTTACGGAGTCCCCAGCATCCACTAGGACGTCAGAGAAAATAAGATTTTACTCACCGGTAAATTTATTTCTCGTAGTCCGTAGTGGATGCTGGGCGCCCGTACCAAGTGCGGACTGTCTGCAATACTTGTATATAGTTATTGTTAACTACAAGGGTTATTGTTGAGCCATCTTTTGAGAGGCTCTGTTGTGTTCATACTGTTAACTGGGTATATTATCACGAGTTATACGGTGTGATTGGTGTGGCTGGTATGAGTCTTACCCGGGATTCAAAATCCTTCCTTATTGTGTCAGCTCTTCCGGGCACAGTATCCTTACTGAAGTCTGGAGGAGGGTCATAGTGGGAGGAGCCAGTGCACACCAGGTAGTCCGAAATCTTTCTTAGCTGTGCCCAGTCTCCTGCGGAGCCGCTATTCCCCATGGTCCTTACGGAGTCCCCAGCATCCACTACGGACTACGAGAAATAGATTTACCGGTGAGTAAAATCTTATTATTAGCGTTCTTTGCTGCAGTCCTACTTTGGGTACTACTGCTTAGCTTGCTATCTACGAGGACACCTAAGTCCTTTTCCAGTACAGAATCCCCTAATTTTATCCCATTTAGTAGGTAGGTGTAATTTTTGTTCTTGTTCAGGTACATAATGCCACAGCCGGGGGACACTTTTATACTGGTCCCTGCGGCCTTGGCATTACATACCCAACTAGTCACCCCTGGCCGGGGTACCCTGGAGGAGTGGGAACCCCTTAAATCAAGGGGTCCCCCCCTCCAGCCACCCAAGGGCCTAAAAAAATACCCCCCAAAAAACAGGACATACACACCGTGAAAGTATAAGTTTATTACATACATGCACACCTCCAAACATACATACTTACCTATGTTCCCACGAGGCTCGGTCCTCTTCCCCATGTAGAATCCTTGGGGTACCTGTGAAAAAAATTATACTCACATAATCCAGTGTAGAATCAGACCTTTGTAAAATCCACGTACTTGGCAAAATAATAAAACGGAAACCCGACCACGCACTGAAAGGGGTCCCATGTTTACACATGGGACCCCTTTCCCCGACTGCCAGGACCCCCCCTGACTCCTGTCAAAGAGGGTCCCTTCAGCCAATCGGGGAGCGCCACGTCGTGGCACTCTCCTGATTGGCTGTGTGCTCCTGTAGAGTCTGTGAGGCAGCACACGGCACAGATACAATGTAGCGCCTATGCGCTCCATTGTAGCCAATGGTGGGAACTTTGCGGTCAGCGGTGAGGTTACTTTCGGTCAACCGCTGACCGAAAAAGTTCCCACCATTGGATACAATGGAGCGCATAGGCGCTACATTGTATCTGTGCCGTGTGCTGCCTCACAGACACTACAGGAGCACACAGCCAATCAGGAGAGTGCCACAACGTGGCGCTCCCTGATTGGCTGAAGGGACCCTCTTTGACAAGAGTCAGGGGGGTCCTGGCAGTCGGGGAAAGGGGTCCCATGTGTAAACATGGGACCCCTTTCAGTGCGTGGTCGGGTTTCCGTTTTATTATTTTGAAAAGTACGTGGATTATACAAAGGTCTGATTCTACACTGGATTATGTGAGTATAATTTTTTTCACAGGTACCCCAAGGATTCTACATGGAGAAGAGGACCGAACCTCGTGGGAACATAGGTAAGTATGTATGTTTGGAGGTGTGCATGTATGTAATAAACTTATACTTTCACGGTGTGTGTGTCCTGTTTTTTGGGGTGTATTTTTTTAGTAGTAGTACTACAGGTACCAGCGGGCCCGGTTTTCCACCGCATGCTGGTACTTGTGGTTCTCCAAGTACCAGCTTGCGGGGAAGGCTTGCTGGGATTTGTAGTACTGCTACTAAAAACAATATTCACTGTTTTTCAAAAGGCTATCAGCCCCCCATCCGCCGCCCTTGGATGGGGGTACAGCCTCAGGCTTCACCCCTGGCCCTTGGGTGGCTGGAGGGGGGGGACCCCTTGATTTAAGGGGTTCCCACTCCTCCAGGGTACCCCGGCCAGGGGTGACTAGTTGGGTATGTAATGCCAGGGCCGCAGGGACCAGTATAAAAGTGTCCCCCGCCTGTGGCATTATGTACCTGGCTAGTGGAGCCCGGTGCTGGTTTAAAAAATACGGGGGACCCCTACGCTTTTTGTCCCCCGTATTTTTGGAACCAGGACCAGGCGCAGAGCCCGGTGCTGGTTGATTAAATATGGGGGAACCCCTGTCATTATTTCCCCCATATTCTTTCAACCAGGACCGGCTCAAAGAGCCCGAGGTTGGTTGTGCTTAGGAAGGGGGACCCCACGCAATTTTTTTCAGATTTTTTTAAGACTTTAATCAACTTTTTAAGGTACACAATGAAGCCCTGCACGGATCTCACAGATCCGGCCGGGATTCCTTGTGTTTTGTCAGGCAGTGTTTTACTCATCACTCCCGTAAAACACTGCCTGATATTACGAATCACATCGACATCGGAAAAAAACTATTGTGCAAAACTCGGCAGCTTAGTGAATGATCGTATCAGGATTCAAAAAGTTGCAGTAAAATGCACCCGATACCATTCGAGTTCAAACACCCTTCAAAACGGCCAAAACACGAATCTTTGTAAATATACCCCCTTGAATGAAATATTTCTCGTCTTCATTAGCGTAAATAGAACAAACACAAAAACTGATGTTGCAGCTGTGTCTTCATTTACAGCGAGTTGTGTAATCTATGCGCAGGGCACATGTTCACCCCATATTTGACAGGTTGTCATAAACTATGTTTAAAACCTTTTAGTGACAAAGAGCCATGTAACAACAGGTTCCTTTTATTATAAACTCTTCTTGGAACTTTGTATTTTTCCACTGAGTCTTTTCATCACCATGTTCTTTTGCAAATAGAATTCTATTAAAACGCAGAAGATTGTTTTCAAGAGAAGTCATGTGCAGTAAGAACTGATTGCAGACACAAACCTATTAATCTCTCTTTGCTCGGTTAACATTCTGTTCTTTTAACACGTAGAGACAGACCTGGGTAACTATAGTTTGAAGTGGTTGTGCAGTAGGAAGGCAGCTGAGACCTGTGTTTAAATCCTGGTCTTGCTTATAGCGTGTGTACTGTACGTCTGTGGTTCCTGTGACACACTAAGGTTGCAGAAGTTCACTTTCAGTTCAGGGAAGAGAACATTCTGTTCCTGATCACAACAACCAGGGCTGAGGCTTCTATTGCTGCTGTAAAACAAGATCAACAACACAAACCCAAAGACAGAACCACAACAATGGCATCTGACAGGGCCTTCCAACCAAATTCCCTTTAACTGTCCGTTTTCCAGAGAGGTATAAAAATTATGTAGCACACCTTAGGGCAAAAGTTTATTAAATAAAACAAAAAGTATTCAAAATACTAGAAAAACACCTAATACATTTTAAACTCCTTTTGAAGTTTAAAATAAGTTTTAAAAAAAATCATCTCTGTGATGGTGATTTATACAGTAGTTCAATTTCCATGTTGTTATAAGGAAGTGCTTCAAAGCACCACAAAACCTCAAATTGCTGTGTGATATACAACTGCCCCAGTTGTAGCATATGACTGAATTTTTATACTGATGATTGGCACACTTCCTACCATCCCAATTTAGGCGGGGCATTCCCAGTTCTGCATTCCTGATAGCTAGGATGTTTGTTCTAGGAATGTCTGGAGGTTCACCACTGCTGCTGCATTGGTGGTGCAGGAGTGTGGCAGTAGAATGGAGACATTGGAAAGGTGTCTCCAGGGTATTGAGAGAGATGAGGGGATAGCCTGGTACTTCAAATGTGCTAGAAATCCCCGGAGGGCATACCTCCCAACATGACCCTCTCCAGGAGGGACACAATGCTCTGCTTCTGGACTTTTTTCTTAATTTATGATTGTCGGCACCTGTGCTGAACAGGTAAATGAATAAAGAAAGGTGTTTCAGCACAGGTGATGGCAATCATAAATTAAGAGGGAAGTCCAGGAGCAGAGCATTCTGTCCCTCCTGGAGAGGGTCATGTTGGGAAGTATGCCGGAGGGCATGGACATCTCTTCTAACATTACAGTAGCTACCCACAGCAAATGTTTGAGCGAGGAATAGGGGTGGGGGGCATGCAACCATATGTTCTGGTGTCGCTGACAGAGATCCACACAGCTCTGAATTGGGCAATTAGCATGGCTGGACTGGCCATCTGGCACTTCTGGCACATGCCAGAAGGTCCAATGGGCAAGTGGGCCGAACCGGTCACGCAGCACAGCCTCCGGCTCTCTGGTTACATAGTCTCCATGGAAATGGGAGCGTGCCGCGAGTCCACACCCCCAGACTCGCAGCGCGCCCACGCCACCCAGCAACCGTCGCCATGGTAATGGGGACATGCCACGAGTCCACGCCTCCATGTCTCGCGGCATGCCCCCATACGTCATGCGGTGCACCCCCTGTGACGTGTGCACTCCCCCGTGATGTGTGCGCATGTCTTCGGCGCGCCCGTTCACAAATGCCAGGGCCGAATTAAGGCCCCAGTCCATCGCTGGCAATTAGAGTCCAGCGGAGATGGTGTATCCTAGCTCTACTCTACTCACTGCTCCAGATGTTGCTGGATCCAAGGCCCCGTACAATGGGCCTTATTCAGAGCCTTATTCAGAGCTGATCGTTATGGCTGCGATCGCTATCATGATGCGATCGCATCCCAGAAGGATGTACCATGATTGACAGGCGACAGGAGTCGAGGGGCGGGGACGAGGCATTGAGCTGGAGGAGACAGGAAACACAGACCAATGATATTACCTGTGTTTCCTGCGATAGGAAACATAGCCATGCTGCACCGACAGGGGTCTACCTCTAGTACCCCTGGGCCCCTCTGTCTCTAGGGCCCCCCTGGCTAGAGCTGCTCCGACCCAGCCGAGCACCAATAGGGAGGATTCTGCTCATCTCCAGGTTCCAGCAGAACGGTAGCTGCTGGCGGCGGAGCCTGGAGAGAAGTAGATCGCTCCCGAAACCTGCATCTGCCTGTCTGCACAGTGCACCTGGCCCACTTCCTCGCTCCCATCCTCTCCTTCAGCGGCGACACTGACTGGTAAATGGTGCTGCTGACACTGGTGGAGATGCCAGGACGTCTTATCCACCAAGAAGACGATGAGGAGCAGGACTCGGAGGCTGGACTCTGAATTGAACTGAAACTGACAATGTTGGGAGTCTCCTGGAGGACTGAACTGAACGCAGCCCACCCCAGTCGGGTGGCACTTGATATGCCGACTGCCGGGATACCAGCGCTCAGTATACTGGCGCCGGAATCCGACACCCGGTATACCGACAAGTATAAATAGCATGGCACATGCAGCGAGCCCGCTAGGGCCTCTTTTGCGCTCACCCCACAGCCAGCATTCCAGCGGTCAGAATCCCAGCGCCGGTATACTGGGTGCCCGGATCCCCAGTGCCGGCAAGTCATATCACAAACCCCCAGTCATTAAAAGTTATAATGAGTGGGGGTGAGGGAAGATCATATAAGATATAAGGGATGGGGTTGATCATTAAATATATATAAGGGGTGGGGGTGAAAGTAGGATCAATAGATTTATGGGTGGAGATCATTAAATAATATATAAGGGGTGGGGGTGAGAGGGGGATCATTAAATAAATGATAAAAAAAATATTTTAGGGGCAGAGGTGATGAGTTGCTGGGAGGGGGAGGAGGCGCACACACACAGTAGGCTAAGCCAGGGCGTGATCCTCACATGAGAGGGAGGGCCACCCTGTCGTAAATACCTCAGTCCCCCTGAAGGCTTAATCCGGTCCTGATCTCGGGGCGGCACCTCACATGCCGGGTGGCCTCGTCCTGTTCTGGGTGGCCTCCAGCAAGTGATTTCAGTTGTCACAGATTCTGCTACGATAGCAAAATCTGCGACCAACTCTGAATAACCCCCTATGTTCATAGATCCACTGCCACTTTGTGTATGTTACATCCCCCCGAACACTGTGGTGAGCCTACATCTGATTTAGTAAATTCAAATATTGGGGTCTACAGTTTAGCATAATGTACAGTAGGCCTATGCCTGCAGGGCTTCTCCCTGCATCCCCCAAAACTTACAATTGTGGGGGGGCACAGGTGGCAGCAGTGATGATCGGGTGCCAGCAGATCCTGATCTAGCTACAATTGGCTTACGGCCAACTCTATAGTCAGAGTGCCCCTGCGGCTCTGTCCCTCCATGGCTGCCTGTCAGTGCACAGGCAGCTGGCCTAACCCCCGATTCTCTCTGCTGCCACCTGGGCCTCATCTCAGTTCGGGCCTGGGACTGGAGTCCCAACTGTCCTCCCTTGATGGTGGACCTGCGTGTCTGGAAGTGGCAGAGACTGAATGATTTTCCATGCACAGTGGTCATTGTAACCATTTATATTATTATATTATACACAAAATAAATTAATCGGTGAAGAGGGAGAAGATGTCACTCTTGGAGGCTGAACTGAAAATGGTCGCTGGGATAAACTATAACTTGGGATGTACTGTAGGAAGAAGTGAGTAAGTGAGCGTGAATGAATAAATGAATGAATGAATGAATGAATGAATGAATGAATGAATGAATGAATTAATTAATTAATTAATTAATGCTGTGGGCAGGTGATAATACAGTAATATGTAAAGGAAATATAAATGGTGAAATGTCTTTAGTGCATTTTCGGGGCTGTTTCAGCAACACATCTTTGATTATTTGAAACAAAAGGCTATTATATAATAGTTACTGTACATATGACACATCTGGAGTCAGGAGACCGTGTAATGTACACTTCTTGGTAATATACCACTTCTCACACACTTACTATCATCACTCTCCTAGCATTTACTGCGCTTCCAATTCCTGTCACTGACACAGCAGTAATTTATAGCTTACTTTCTAAGAAACCCCCTGCTCCGCTCAAGTGCAGAACACAGCCTTTTACTGGAGTTATATACTCACTGCAGACTCACATGTTGTGCAATGTTCAAACTAGTGTAATTTACTTTTATTTTACATGTACTGGTATAATGTAATACACTGATGGTAAAGGCAGCATGCAATACCCTGATAGGAACCTTGTTTTCAGCTTTATGTACTTAGAGAAAGAAAAAAATAACAAGTATGTGTGTTACAGAATGCCCAAACTATGAAGAGCTTCTCCTATTGCATATGTGTAAACTGCTAACATTTCGTTAGTTAGTAGAGATGAGCAGGTCCGGTTCTCCGAGAACCGGACCCACCCGAACTTCACGATCCGAGTCCGGATCCGAGTCCTCTTAGGATATAATGCAATGTGTGCCTGTCTCCTTCTGTGTACCAGTCTATGGGAGCATCCCCTAGTGTTAAAACTCTAGTGACAGGAGTCACTCGGAGGCAGAGTTATATGATGTAGGTTCCTGTTCCTCCATCTCAGAGAGAGTGGGGAGAGTGTGACAGAGACTAAGAGACAGAGGGGGTCATTCCGAGTTGATTGCTGCAATGCGAACAACAGCAGCTAGTGATCAGGCTAAAAATCAGCATTTCTGTGCATGCGTATGCACCGCAATGCGCAGGCGCGTCGTACAGGTACAATGAGCATCGTGGGTTTGCACAAAGTCTAATGAACATTCCTGTCGCACGGCCAAACGCAGGAAGATTGACATGAAGTGGGTGTTTCTGGGTGGCAACTGACCATTTTCAGGGAGTGTTTGGAAAAAATGCAGGTGTGGCAGAAAAAACGTTCGCTGGGCGGGTGTGTGACATCAAAAGCCGCCCCTTCATAGTTAGAATCAACGCACACGAAGAGTAACTACAGGGCTGGTCTTGTTTTGCACAAAAAGATTTTGCAGGCGCTCTGCTGCACAAGCGTTCGCACTTCTGCAAAGCGAAAATACCCTCCCCAGTGGACGGCGACAATGCGTTTCCACGGCTGCTAAAAACTGCTAGCAAGCGATCAACTTGGAATGACCCCCAGAGTCCTGTGTGTACAAGTGTGCAGAGCTGAGACTGGGAGCAGATCTCAGCTACAGAGACTCATAGTGTTTCCAGTGCATGATCATCTTCTCTACAGCAGGAGTCAGACTGCACGGCTGTGCAGTCCTCTATCCCTCACTACCACAGACATCTCCTGATAAGTACCACTACCTAATGCTGTTACCTTGTGTGATATATTGGCTCCTGATTACAGCTATCAGTGTTACATCTAAGTCACCTGTGTTCACTAAATAAACCTGCGTTACTGTTTAAGTCACAAAGTGTGTCACTGCACCAGATAGCCTAGAACACTCTGCCAACAGGTTATGGGCCCACTCCCGCGCCCAGACCCATGTGTACTTTAAGATTAACCCCCTGAGTGCTTTTCGAATAATTACAGTAACACAGTTTAAAGTGACATTTTATACAAATTCAGAAAGGATGTATAGCACAAGACAGACACAGCATGAGCTTTGCTAAGCTGAAAGGTTCAGAGAACTATGCTACATGGCAGTCTGCCATGGAGATGCAGCTTAAGCGGGAAAAGTTGTGGAAGGTTACTATAGACCCGGGAGCAGGTCCAAACCCAGATGACGTAGACAGAGCCATCGGGACGATAGGTTTAGCTGTGGAGAAGCATGTCTATTCAATAGTCAGTGGGAAAGTGTCAGCTAAGGACATGTGGACAGCCCTGTAAAATGCATATGAAGATAAAGGTCTAATGAGTAGGATAAGTTTAAGACGCATGCTATATGGAACGAAACTGAGTGCCTGCAAGGACATGAATGATTACATTGATAAGTTATTGTTGATAGCGCAGCAGTTGACATCTATGGGGGCACAGGTGGACAAGTAAGAAGTTGCAATGGCTATGTTACAGAATCTGATGCCTGAATTTGATTTTTTTGGTGGTTGCATTAGAGTCAAATGACACTAAACTGACAATGGAGATTATAAGAGCCAAGTTGCTGCAGTTCCAAGAACGTATTCCTGTCAAGACCATAGCTGAGGGTTCTGCCTTGATCACAAAGGGCACAAAATCCAGAAAGCACATATTCAAGTGTTTTGTATGTCACAAGATAGGACATAAAGCTTCAGATTCCAGAATGAGAAATTCCAGTGGTGCGCAGAAGCAGCGTGACAAGCCAAACGAGTCAGCATTGAATGTAGCAGACATTTACAGGAAGGATTGATGGTACATGGACTCGGGGGCCACTAGACATTTCAGTTGCAAGAAGCATTGGTTCAATTCTTTAACACTGTGTGTCCCCACTACAGTTACAGGGATTGGAAATAAGGCCCTTACTGCATTACAAGCTGGGACAATCACAGTACGTTTAAGAATTGGAGGTGAGACAGTTGTTGCAGATATCCAAGATGTGTTGTACGTGCCTGATTTAGGAAGTAATCTCATTGATATCAGCATCCTAGAGAAAAAAGGGTACCCATTTCAAAAGTCAGTTAATAAAGCAGAGACAACGTTAGCTCTAGTGTACATAGACGTGTGTGGTAAAATCGAGGAAGAATCAATCAGTGGCTACAGGTATTTCATGACTCTCATTGATGACGCTACAAGAATGACACACGTGTACTTTCTTAAGGATAAGAGTGAATATGGCATAAAGCATCAGCTAACAATTGCCTACACACCGGAACAGAATGGCATCAGTGAGAGGGCAAACCGCACAATTGTTGAGAGAGCACGGACAATGCTAAGTGATGCTGGCCTGGAAATAAAGTTTTGGGCAGAAGCAGTATCTACTGCAGTATACCTATGGAATCCTACCTAAAGAATTTCATAATGTCAGTGTCATTTTAATTGTGTATTTTACTAGCTATTTTTTCATGCATCAATTATAATTGCTTACCCCCGGGATGTTTATTATTATTAATCCATGTGAATAAATTGTGTTTATATATTTTACATTTGGTTATACCCATGTATTATTAAGCACTTCATTGGGGAAACTTTTTTTCTGCATGGACATATTTCAAACTGGGAAAGCTTGTCTCTTAAAGAAGTCGCTATACGGCCTCAAGCAAAGTCGTCATTGCTGGTATGTAAAGTTGGATGCAGCGTTACTAGAAATTAACTTTGTTAGGTCAGAGACTGATCACTGCCTATACCACAAAACTATCAAAGAAAAGTTGTTCATCATAGCTGTCTATGTGGATGATTTACTTTTGGCAGGTCAAGAAGATCACATCACTGATGTCAAGCACCAGCTTAAACAAAGATTCAAGTCTAGGCCCTGCAAATCATCTATTAGGTGTGAAAATTGTACAAAACCTGCAAGAGGGAACTGTTACAATTGACCAACAAACATACATTGAGGTAATAATTTCCAAGTACGGAATGACAGATGCAAAACCAGTAAGTACTCCCATTGATAAAAGTACAAAGATGGTCAAGGCCATGTCACCAAGCAGCAAGGGGGAGATAGAGGAAATGCAATAAATCCCTTATCAAAATGCCATTGGTAATTCGTTGTATGCAAGCATTGGGACACATCTTGACATGTGAGTCGGGCAAGCCAATTTGTAAATAATCCTGGAAGACAACACTGGATTGCAGTAAAGAGAATACTACCTCAAAGGTACAAGTTCACTAAAGTTGAAATTTACAAGATCATCAGATACCAGCTTAAAAGTATTCTGTGATGCCGACTGGGGATCAGATGAGGATGATAGACGTTCTTATACTGGATACCTGATTGCATTAGCAGGTGCAACCGGAAGCTGGGCAAGTAGGAAACAACCCACAGTTGCTATTTCTACAACAGAGGCAGAGTAGATGGCGCTCACAGAAACTTCAAAAGAAGCGCTTAGGATAATAGAGACTGTATGCGAATTAAGTCTTCCTTACCACAGTGAGATCATCAACATAAAGTGTGATAACAAGGGAGCAATTGATCTTTCTTGTAGCACAAAGCATCATGGATGGTCTAAGCACATTGCTATAAGACATCATTTCATTCGTGAGTTGGTGGAAAACAAGTCTGTCAATGTGGAATATGTTGCAAGTGAAGAAAATATTGCTGACATGTTGACAAAAGGACTGTCATCACACTTGCTACTTGCATTCCTGATCGAATGTGGACTAGAATATGGTTAATGTTGATTTATTCTTACTGTTTTTGCTTCACGTTATGTTTTCAGTTACAGGAGTGACTTTATTGATTTGTTTGTTAAAATGTCATGTTCTTTAAACTTGTGACCAGAGACAGTCTTGAGCGAGGGGGAGTGTTAGGATATAGTGCACTTTGTGCCTTTCTCCTCCTGTGTACCAGTCTATGGGAGCATCACCTAGTGTTAGACCTCTAGTGCCAGGAGTCACTCGGAGGTGGAGTTATATGATGTAGGTTCTTGTTCCTCCATCTCAGAGAGAGTGAGGAGAGTGTGACAGAGACTAAGAGACAGAGGCCCTCATTCCGAGTTGTTTGCTCGCAAGCTGCTTTTAGCAGCTTTGCACACGCTAAGCCACCGCCTACTGGGAGTGAATCTTAGCTTATCAAAATTGCGAACGAAAGATTCGCAATATTGCGAAAAGACTTCTCTGTGCAGTTTCTGAGTAGCTCGAAACTTACTCTTCCAGTGCGATCAGTTCAGTGCTTGTCGTTCCTGGTTTGACGTCACAAACACACCCAGCGTTCGCCCAGACACTCCTCCGTTTCTCCAGCCACTCCCGCATTTTTCCCAGAAACGGTAGCGTTTTTTCAAACACTCCCATAAAACGGCCTGTTTCCGCCCAGAAACACCCACTTCCTGTCAATCACATTACGATCACCAGAACGAAGAAAAAACCTCGTAATGCCGTGAGTAAAATACCTAACTGCATAGCAAATTTACTTGGCGCAGTCGCAGTGCGAACATTGCGCATGCGCAGTTAGCGGAAAATCGCTGCGATGCGAAGAAAATTACAGAGCGAACAACTCGGAATGACCACCAGAGAGGGTAATTCAGAGTTGATTGCTGCAGCAACTTTGTTAGCAGTTGGGCAAAACATTGGGGGTCATTCCGAGTTGTTTGCTCGCAAGCTGCTTTTAGCAGCTTTGCACACACTAAGCCGCCGCCTACTGGGAGTGAATCTTAGCTTATCAAAATTGCGAACGAAAGATTAGCAGAATTGCGAATAGACACTTCTTAGCAGTTTCTGAGTAGCTCCAGACTTACTCGGCATCTGCGATCAGTTCAGTGTTTGTCGTTCCTGGTTTGACGTCACAAACACACCCAGCGTTCGCCCAGACACTCCTCCGTTTCTCCAGCCACTCCCGCGTTTTTCCCAGAAACGGTAGCGTTTTTTCGCACACACCCATAAAACGGCCAGTTTCCGCCCAGAAACACCCACTTCCTGTCAATCACACTCCGATCACCAGAACGTAGAAAAAACCTTGTAATGCCGTGAGTAAAATACCTAACTGCATAGCAAATTTACTTGGCGCAGTCGCATTGCGGACATTGCGCATGCGCATTAGCGACTAATCGCTCCGTTGCAAGAAAAAAATAACGAGCGAACAACTCGGAATGACCCCCATTGTGCACTGCAGGGGGGGCATACATAATATCTGCAGAGAGAGTTAGATTTGGGTGGTTTATATTGTTTCTATGCAGGGTAAATACTGGCTGCTTTATTTTTACACTGCAATTTAGATTTCAGTTTGAACACACCCCACCCAAATCTAACTCTCTCTGCACATGTTATATCTGCCCCCACTGCAGTACACATGGTTTTGCCCAACTGCTAACAAATTTGCTGCTGCGATCAACTCTGAATTAGGCCCAGAGTCCTGTGTGTACAAGTGTGCAGAGCTGAGGCTGGGAGCAGATCTCAGCTACAGAGACTTACAGTGCATGCATCATCTTCTCTACAGTGGGAGTCAGACTGCACGGCTGTGCAGTCCTCTATCCCTCACCACCACAGACATCTCCTGATAAGTACCACTACCTAATGCTGTTACCTTGTGTGATATATGGGCTCCTGATTACAGCTATCAGTGTTACATCTGAGTCACCTGTATTCACTAAATAAACCTGCGTTACCGTTTAAGTCACAAAGTGTGTGGACTGACGTCACTGCACCAGATAGCCCAGAACACTCTGCCAACAAGTCCAGCTCAGGGTTTCTCACCAGACTTGAATCCCAATATGAGGCAAAACGCCATCATCCCACTGTCAGATTCTCACATGGTTTTGGATTCTATATAGGTCCCAGTGACCGGCGCCACTTTGACTCTGGCTGTGGAGAGTGTACTGAACAGACATGTCCATCTCAGTGCTGGGACCTGTGGTATGGGGCGTGCGGCTGCTGGCTGCATCCATTGACAACAAGGGGTGATCTTGAATCATTATCAGTCCAGGAGTGCTGGTGTTTCTGACAAGGGGTGATCTCAACTGTGCATACATCCAGGGGCTCTGCCTGCCCAAGTGTTAAAAAAAAGCCCATTAGAGTGTGTGTACATCCAGGGGCTGGTGTGTCTCCAGAGGTGCTGTCATCTGGTGTATCTGACAAGGGGTGATCTTATCTGTCCATATACATCCAGGGACTCTGCCCCAGTGTTAAAAAAGCCCATTATACTGTGTGTGCATCCAGGGGCTGGTGTGTCTCTATGTATCAGTATCAGTCATGGGGTCCTGTCGTCTGGTGTATGACAAGGGTGCTCTGTCCACCTAGGGGCAGTGTCAGACTGGGGCATGTAGGGCCCACTGGGGGAATGCAGTGGTAGGGGCCCATGTTAGGGGTGTGGCCAGTCTGCAGAGGGGGTGTGGCCTACCACCTCATTGGTTTGACTAACCATTAGAGAGTGCAACATCTGGGCCCCTTCTGCATGATAATGTATCAGAGTAATAACAGATTAATAACAGCAATGCATGGTAGAAAATACACCATAGGGTAACATATGTATAATGTATAATTCAAGTGCACAGTCTGGAACCTGATCCTTAGACAGAAGGTGGGCCCCCAGGCAGTATGGCCCACCGGTGGATTCCCCTGTACACCTGTGGGCCAGTCCAAGCCTGCCTAGGGGTGATCTGTCCATCCATCCAGGGGCTCCGCCCCATTGTAAAATCAAAATAATAAAAGCTAAAAAGAGTAATATATAATTATAAAAAATATATGTTTTTTGTTTGTGCTGTACCCCATTGTACTGTACAATTTTTATTTTATTTTTTATAAGTACTGTGACACTATCTGTCAGACTGCAGTATATTATTATTTTGTACTCACACACGTATTATGGGACACTGTTGGTGAAGTTAAACTGCAGTGTTTGATTACTATATCTGACTCATACACGTATTGTGAGCTGTGAAGTGGTCAAAATTGACTAGAAAAAATGAGTGGAAATTAATGTTATTGAGGTTAATAATGCTGTAGGAACAATAACAGGACCAAATGCTGTGATTTTAGCTGTTTCTATTATTTAAAAAGAACAAAAAACAGATCCTAAACAAATACAGATTCAAAACTCGCAATGGAGTTAGAGACAAAACAAATCCAGATCCAAAACATGAAGGAAATACAGATCCAAAACAAGAACCCAAAACCCAAGATTTGGGCCGGCACACATCTCTATTAGTTAGTCAGTCAGTTAGTTAGATACCATAATCATGTGTCCAGTATGATATCTAGGGTGACTGACCAAGGTACACAGCATTTAGATATTATTATTTTTTTTGGGTGGGAAAGTTTTTGAGTGGGAAATCTAGCAATGAACTGACTTAGGGATCTTTTTACTAAGCCTTGGACAGAGGTACAGTGGACAGAGATAAAGTATCAGCAAACCAGCTCCTAACTGCCATTTTTCAAACACAGGAGTCGATTCAATTCGGCAACAGATGAATAGCGCCGGAAATTAGCTCCCGACGCTATTCAATTCGGCTAAAGTTAAGTCGGCGAATGCCCGTTCTCGCCGACTTAACAGGTAGTTTTGTCGGGAGAACGGGCATTCTCCGACTTAACTACCCCAGCGATGCTGATTCCCGACATAATCAGCCTCGCGCCGGCCGTGCGGTAGCACTTTTGTCGGTCTTCTTCTCTCACCCCCTGGGGGTGAGAGAAGAATTCCCGACAATTGCGGAAAACTAGTACCTGAATTGAATGGAGTCGGGAGCTAATTCCCGGCGCTATTCATCTGTTGCCAAATTGAATCGACCCCACAGACTGTTACATGGCAGTTAGGAGCTGATTGGCTGGCACGTTATCTCCGTCCACTTTAACTGTCTCTAAGGCTTAGTAAATAGACCCCTTAGGAACCACAAAATGACAATTTAACAAAAGGGGGTTGGTGAATTGCAATTGCCATTGCAAAACAGCCTTGAAATAGATGGTACAACTAATAATAAATGACTAGGCGGCTACAGGGGCCAAATGGGCCAAGCCTCTAAGCACTTTCTGTACAAAAAAATTTTTGTGACATCATGATGGCCACAGAGACGGAAATACAGACGCAACCTTAGCCTGAGATTTATCTGCATTATAGAGCTTCGAGATAAAAGACTAGGGTAACTGGTGTAATGCCGTACCTTTATTCTGAATATGTAAACAAAAAGGCCTCCCATTGGTTCCAATCTAAGCAATATGTCCAGAGCATTCCTAGAACAATAGGCCGCAGTGCTAACCCCTCCATTCTGCACAGATAACCTGCCAACATTGAGAGGTGCAAACATCACCAACCAAAGCTGTCTCTGGTGCTAGTTGTTGCAACTTAACCCACTGTAGAGCCTTCCTGCAATGAAATTATCAACACCCACTACTACATGCACCATGAAACACATGTTAAGCTCTAGGCAACGCAACACAAGCTGCATTAGTAACTGCAAAACCAGAAAGGACAAAGGGGGTCATTCAGACCTGATCGATCGCTAGGGGTCTTTGCACTGCTGCGAGCAGATAGTTGCCGCCCATAGGGCAGTGTATTTTTGCTTTGCAAGTGTGCAAACGCATGTGCAAACGAGCGGTACAAAAAAGTTTTGTGCAGTTTCTGATTAGCCCAGGACTTACTCAGCTGCTGCGATCACTTCAGCCTGTCCTGGGCTGTAATTGATGTCAGACCCCCGCCCTGTAAACTAGTGATGAGCGGGTTCGGTTCCTCGGAATCCGAACCCCCCCGAACTTCAGCCTTTTTACACGGATCCGAGGCAGACTCGGATCTTCCCGCCTTGCCCGGCTAACCCGAGCGCGCCCGAACGTCATCATCCCGCTGTCGGATTCTCGCGAGGCTCGGATTCTATCGCGAGACTCGGATTCTATATAAGGAGCCGCGCGTCGCCGCCATTTTCACACGTGCATTGAGATTCATAGGGAGAGGACGTGGCTGGCGTCCTCTCCATTTAGATTAGAAGAGAGAGAGTGAGAGTGAGACACTTGATTTACTGGAGCTTAGGAGTACTCAGAGAGTGCAGAGTTTACTAGTGACTGACCAGTGACCACCAGTGCAGTTTTATTATATTATTATTTAATATAATCCGTTCTCTGCCTTAAAAAAAACGATACACAGTGACACAGTAACAATATACCATATCTGTGCTCAGCCTCAGTGTGCTGCATCATCTATGTATATCTGACTGTGCTGAGTGCTCAGTGCTCACACAGCTTAATTGTGGGGGAGACTGGGGAGCAGTAGCAGGAGTACATATTATTTAACAGTGCACACTTTTGCTGCCAGAGTGCCACTGCCAGTGTGACTGACCAGTGACCACTGTCTGACCACCAGTATATTGTGATTGTCTGCCTGAAAAAGTTAAACACTCGTCGTGTGGTGTTTTTATTCTATAAACGCATTCTGCTGACAGTGTCCAGCAGGTCCGTCATTAATTATTTAATATATACCTGTCCGGCTGCAGTAGTGATATATATATATATTTTTTATATCATTATCATCCAGTCTATATTAGCAGCAGACGCAGTACGGTAGTCCACGGCTGTAGCTACCTCTGTGTCGGCAGTCGCTCGTCCATCCATAATTGTATACCACCTACCTGTGGTGTTTTTTTTTTCTATCTTCTTGATACTAGTAGCTTACTTTAGGAGTCTGCAGTGCTGACAGTGTCCAGCAGGTCCGTCATTATAATATATACCTGTCCGGCTGCAGTAGTGATATATATATATATTTTTTATATCATTATCATCCAGTCTATATTAGCAGCAGACGCAGTACGGTAGTCCACGGCTGTAGCTACCTCTGTGTCGGCAGTCGCTCGTCCATCCATAATTGTATACCACCGACCTGTGGTGTTTTTTTTTCTATCTTCTTGATACTACTAGTAGCTTACTTTAGGAGTCTGCAGTGCTGCTGACAGTGTCCAGCAGGTCCGTCATTATATAATATATACCTGTCCGGCTGCAGTAGTGATATATATATATTTTTTATATCATTATCATCCAGTCTATATTAGCAGCAGACGCAGTACGGTAGTCCACGGCTGTAGCTACCTCTGTGTCGGCAGTCGCTCGTCCATCCATAATTGTATACCACCTACCTGTGGTGTGTTTTTTTTTTCTATCTTCTTGATACTACTAGTAGCTTACTTTAGGAGTCTGCAGTGCTGCTGACAGTGTCCAGCAGGTCCGTCATTATATAATATATACCTGTCCGGCTGCAGTAGTGATATATATATATATTTTATATCATTATCATCCAGTCTATATTAGCAGCAGACGCAGTATGGTAGTCCACGGCTGTTGCTACCTCTGTGTCGGCAGTCGCTCGTCCATCCATAATTGTATACCACCTACCTGTGGTGTTTTTTTTTCTATCTTCTTGATACTACAAGTAGCTTACTTTAGGAGTCTGCAGTGCTGCTGACAGTGTCCAGCAGGTCCGTCATTATATAATATATACCTGTCCGGCTGCAGTAGTGATATATATATATTTTTTATATCATTATCATCCAGTCTATATTAGCAGCAGACGCAGTACGGTAGTCCACGGCTGTAGCTACCTCTGTGTCGGCAGTCGCTCGTCCATCCATAATTGTATACCACCTACCTGTTGTGTTTTTTTTTCTCTATCTTCTTGATACTAGTAGCTTACTTTAGGAGTCTGCAGTGCTGACAGTGTCCAGCAGGTCCGTCATTATATAATCTATACCTGTCCGGCTGCAGTAGTGATATATATATATTTTTTATATCATTATCATCCAGTCTATATTAGCAGCAGACGCAGTACGGTAGTCCACGGCTGTAGCTACCTCTGTGTCGGCAGTCGCTCGTCCATCCATAAGTATACTAGTATCCATCCATCTCCATTGTTTACCTGAGGTGCCTTTTAGTTGTGCCTATTAAAATATGGAGAACAAAAATGTTGAGGTTCCAAAAATAGGGAAAGATCAAGATCGACTTCCACCTCGTGCTGAAGCTGCTGCCACTAGTCATGGCCGAGACGATGAAATGCCAGCAACGTCGTCTGCCAAGGCCGATGCCCAATGTCATAGTACAGAGCATGTAAAATCCAAAACACCAAATATCAGTAAAAAAAGGACTCAAAAATCTAAAATAAAATTGTCAGAGGAGAAGCGTAAACTTGCCAATATGCCATTTACCACACGGAGTGGCAAGGAACGGCTGAGGCCCTGGCCTATGTTCATGGCTAGTGGTTCAGCTTCACATGAGGATGGAAGCACTCAGCCTCTCGCTAGAAAAATGAAAAGACTCAAGCTGGCAAAAGCACAGCAAAGAACTGTGCGTTCTTCGAAATCACAAATCCACAAGGAGAGTCCAATTGTGTCGTTTGCGATGCCTGACCTTCCCAACACTGGACGTGAAGAGCATGCGCCTTCCACCATTTGCACGCCCCCTGCAAGTGCTGGAAGGAGCACCCGCAGTCCAGTTCCTGATAGTCAGATTGAAGATGTCAGTGTTGAAGTACACCAGGATGAGGAGGATATGGGTGTTGCTGGCGCTGGGGAGGAAATTGACCAGGAGGATTCTGATGGTGAGGTGGTTTGTTTAAGTCAGGCACCCGGGGAGACACCTGTTGTCTGTGGGAGGAATAGGGCCATTGACATGCCTGGTGAAAATACCAAAAAAATCAGCTCTTCGGTGTGGAAGTATTTCAACAGAAATGCAGACAACATTTGTCAAGCCGTGTGTTGCCTTTGTCAAGCTGTAATAAGTAGGGGTAAGGATGTTAACCACCTCGGAACATCCTCCCTTATACGTCACCTGCAGCGCATTCATCATAAGTCAGTGACAAGTTCAAAAACTTTGGGCGACAGCGGAAGCAGTCCACTGACCAGTAAATCCCTTCCTCTTGTAACCAAGCTCACGCAAACCATCCCACCAACTCCCTCAGTGTCAATTTCCTCCTTCCCCAGGAATGCCAATAGTCCTGCAGGCCATGTCACTGGCAATTCTGACGAGTCCTCTCCTGCCTGGGATTCCTCCGATGCATCCTTGCGTATAACGCCTACTGCTGCTGGCGCTGCTGTTGTTGCTGCTGGGAGTCGATGGTCATCCCAGAGGGGAAGTCGTACTCGTAAGACCACTTTTACTACTTCCACCAAGCAATTGACTGTCCAACAGTCCTTTGCGAGGAAGATGAAATATCACAGCAGTCATCCTGCTGCAAAGCGGATAACTGAGGCCTTGGCATCCTGGGCGGTGAGAAACGTGGTTCCGGTATCCATCATTACTGCAGAGCCAACTAGAGACTTGTTGGAGGTACTGTGTCCCCGGTACCAAATACCATCTAGGTTCCATTTCTCTAGGCAGGCGATACCGAAAATGTACACAGACCTCAGAAAAAGACTCACCAGTGTCCTAAAAAATGCAGTTGTACCCAATGTCCACTTAACCACGGACATGTGGACAAGTGGAGCAGGGCAGGCTCAGGACTATATGACTGTGACAGCCCACTGGGTAGATGTATGGACTCCCGCCGCAAGAACAGCAGCGGCGGCACCAGTAGCAGCATCTCGCAAACGCCAACTCTTTCCTAGGCAGGCTACGCTTTGTATCACCGGTTTCCAGAATACGCACACAGCTAAAAACCTCTTACGGCAACTGAGGAAGATCATCGCAGAATGGCTTACCCCAATTGGACTCTCCTGTGGATTTGTGGCATCGGACAACGCCAGCAATATTGTGTGTGCATTAAATCTGGGCAAATTCCAGCACGTCCCATGTTTTGCACATACCTTGAATTTGGTGGTGCAAAATTATTTAAAAAACGAGAGGGGCGTGCAAGAGATGCTGTCGGTGGCCAGAAGAATTGCGGGACACTTTCGGCGTACAGGCACCACGTACAGAAGACTGGAGCACCACCAAAAACGCCTGAACCTGCCCTGCCATCATCTGAAGCAAGAAGTGGTAACGAGGTGGAATTCAACCCTCTATATGCTTCAGAGGTTGGAGGAGCAGCAAAAGGCCATTCAAGCCTATACAACTGAGCACGATATAGGAGGTGGAATGCACCTGTCTCAAGCGCAGTGGAGAATGATTTCAACGTTGTGCAAGGTTCTGCAACCTTTTGAACTTGCCACACGTGAAGTCAGTTCAGACACTGCCAGCCTGAGTCAGGTCATTCCCCTCATCAGGCTTTTGCAGAAGAAGCTGGAGACATTGAAGGAGGAGCTAACACAGAGCGATTCCGCTAGGCATGTGGGACTTGTGGATGGAGCCCTGTTAATTCGCTTAACAAGGATTCACGGGTGGTCAATCTGTTGAAATCAGAGCACTACATTTTGGCCACCGTGCTCGATCCTAGATTTAAAACCTACCTTGGATCTCTCTTTCCGGCAGACACAAGTCTGCTGGGGTTGAAAGACCTGCTGGTGAGAAAATTGTCAAGTCAAGCGGAACGCGACCTGTCAACATCTCCTCCTTCACATTCTCCCGCAACTGGGGGTGCGAGGAAAAGGCTCAGAATTCCGAGCCCACCCGCTGGCGGTGATGCAGGGCAGTCTGGAGCGACTGCTGATGCTGACATCTGGTCCGGACTGAAGGACCTGACAACGATTACGGACATGTCGTCTACTGTCACTGCATATGATTCTCTCCCCATTGAAAGAATGGTGGAGGATTATATGAATGACCGCATCCAAGTAGGCACGTCAGACAGTCCGTACTTATACTGGCAGGAAAAAGAGGCAATTTGGAGGCCCTTGCACAAACTGGCTTTATTCTACCTAAGTTGTCCTCCCACAAGTGTGTACTCTGAAAGAGTGTTTAGTGCCGCCGCTCACCTTGTCAGCAATCGGCGTACGAGGTTACATCCAGAAAATGTGGAGAAGATGATGTTCATTAAAATGAATTATAATCAATTCCTCCGTGGAGACATTCACCAGCAGCAATTGCCTCCACAAAGTACACAGGGAGCTGAGATGGTGGATTCCAGTGGGGACGAATTGATAATCTGTGAGGAGGGGGATGTACACGGTGATATATCGGAGGATGATGATGAGGTGGACATCTTGCCTCTGTAGAGCCAGTTTGTGCAAGGAGAGATTAATTGCTTCTTTTTTGGTGGGGGTCCAAACCAACCCGTCATTTCAGTCACAGTCGTGTGGCAGACCCTGTCACTGAAATGATGGGTTGGTTAAAGTGTGCATGTCCTGTTTATACAACATAAGGGTGGGTGGGAGGGCCCAAGGACAATTCCATCTTGCACCTCTTTTTTCTTTCATTTTTCTTTGCGTCATGTGCTGTTTGGGGGGTGTTTTTTGGAAGGGCCATCCTGCGTGACACTGCAGTGCCACTCCTAGATGGGCCAGGTGTTTGTGTCGGCCACTAGGGTCGCTTAGCTTAGTCACACAGCTACCTCATTGCGCCTCTTTTTTTTCTTCTTTGCGTCATGTGCTGTTTGGGGACTAGTTTTTTGAAGGGCCATCCTGCGTGACACTGCAGTGCCACTCCTAGATGGGCCAGGTGTTTGTGTCGGCCACTTGGGTCGCTTGTCTTAGTCACACAGCTACCTCATTGCGCCTCTTTTTTTTCTTCTTTGCGTCATGTGCTGTTTGGGGAGTGTTTTTTGGAAGGGCCATCCTGCGTGACACTGCAGTGCCACTCCTAGATGGGCCAGGTGTTTGTGTCGGCCACTTGGGTCGCTTATCTTACTCACACAGCTACCTCATTGCGCCTCTTTTTTTTCTTCTTTGCGTCATGTGCTGTTTGGGGAGTGTTTTTTGGAAGGGCCATCCTGAGTGACACTGCAGTGCCACTCCTAGATGGGCCAGGTGTTTGTGTCGGCCACTTGGGTCGCTTATCTTACTCACACAGCTACCTAATTGCGCCTCTTTTTTTCTTTGCGTCATGTGCTGTTTGGGGAGTGTTTTTTGGAAGGGCCATCCTGCGTGACACTGCAGTGCCACTCCTAGATGGGCCAGGTGTTTGTGTCGGCCACTTGGGTCGCTTATCTTACTCACACAGCTACCTCATTGCGCCTCTTTTTTTCTTTGCGTCATGTGCTGTTTGGGGAGTGTTTTTTGGAAGGGCCATCCTGCGTGACACTGCAGTGCCACTCCTAGATGGGCCAGGTGTTTGTGTCGGCCACTTGGGTCGCTGAGCTTAGTCATCCAGCGACCTCGGTGCAAATTTTAGGACTAAAAATAATATTGTGAGGTGTGAGGTGTTCAGAATAGACTGAAAATGAGTGGAAATAATGGTTATTGAGGTTAATAATACTTTGGGATCAAAATGACCCCCAAATTCTATGATTTAAGCTGTTTTTTAGGGGGTTTTTTAAAAAAAAAAACCGAATCCAAAACACACCCGAATCCGACAAAAAAAATTCGGTGAGGTTTTGCCAAAACGCGTTCGAACCCAAAACACGGCCGCGGAACCGAACCCAAAACCAAAACACAAAACCCGAAAAATTTCCGGTGCTCATCACTACTGTAAACGCTTGGACACGCCTGCATTTTTCCAAACACTCCCAGAAAACGGTCAGTTGACACCCACAAATGCCTTTTTCCTGTCAATCTCCTTGAGATTGGCTGTGCGAATGGATTCTTCATAAAACCCACCGCACAGCAACGATCCGCTTTGTAGCCATACGACACGCCTGCACTTTGCGGTGCATACGCATGCGCAATTCTGACCTGATCGCAGCGCAGCGAAAAATTCAACTGTGCGATCAGGTCTGAATGACCCCCAAAGAACATTGGCTACTAATGGCCACCCCAAGGTTGTTACACCAAAACAACACATGGCGATCCTCTAAACACCCACCCTACATATAATTTGAGGGCCACTACAATAGGGAACAGTTCTCCAGCAGCAAAAGATTCCTGGCAACCCCTCTTGAAAATATGGGGGGTAATTCAGACCTGATCGCTACTCTGTGAATTTGCAGAGGTTTGCAATCAGATAGTCACCACCCAGACAGAGTGCGTATGCTTTGCGAAAATCTTCAAATGGCGGTCAGCTGCAAATCCATTCGCAGCTCACTCACCATCAAATGATTTTTCCAGTCTGTGCGTAGCCCAGGACCTACTCCTACAGTGCAATAGAATCAGGCTGATCGGGCCGGAGCTGACGTCACACACCCTCCCTGAAAACTCTTAGGTACGCCCGTGTTTTTCCTGACACTCCCAGAAAACGGGCACTTACCACCCCCAAACACCGGCTTTCCTGTCAATCAACTTACATACAGTATGCCTGGATTTTTTTTGCAGTTTGGCCTCACACATGCACAGTCGATCAATAATCATCCGCCTTGCAAAATTGCACAACAGAGATCAGGTCTGTATCGAGCCCAAAATCAGGTGGTCAGGGAGACATCAAGCAAGAACCCTCCAAATAAGCATCGAACCCTGATGAGCCTGCAGTATCTATAAAAAGCTGGAGCTGAGTGCTTACAGTAGCCATGGGTGGTAACAACCAAAGTCGGACACAATTAAATTTGGACAAAAAGACATCCCAAACCTGAAGAAACCTTCAGAGTTCAGTGGATAACCAAATAAACCAAATAAAATGGTGTGGCTCACGAACACCCAAGGTTGCACATCTGAGCTTCTAACAAAAAACCCTGCCCATGGCTATGACTCTACAAGCAAAATTAAAAAGGCACAAATGTAATTGACTGTCTCAAGGTAACCTTACCATAAGACATGGGCAAAATTATAGCATTGCCCAATTTAGCAACTTTTTCCAATGGCAAATTATAACACAACAGGTCCAGGAGGAATCAGCTGGCCCCACGTAGAGGAAATCGCTGAGGTAGTGGGATACCCCGGACTCCCACATGCCTGCGCAGACACAATAATTCATAAGAGAACTAAAAGATTTCAAAAATTAGCATGTGACTGAACAACTCATGGGCAGGCAATTGTCAATGCAAAACCCACCGTCCAGCATAAAGCCCATAAACCAAAAAGAATCCAGGTGTAAGGATAAAAGGTAAATTGCACATCGACCTTCCCTATTAGTGCCCACAACTTTTACAAGTTCCAGGGCTGATAGCAGACCTTGGAAAGCCACTCTGGAATGGCATCTTTAACTGATATGCCATGTGTGTGAGAAAAGTGCTTGAGACAAAATTGGGAAAAAATGTCACCTTCTTGGGGACTATACTAACAAAGATAAACATTGCGGTAAATCAGCTTCAGTGAAACGCTGAAACATGCACCCCAACTGAACCTCCTTCATCACATTGTCCCTAAGTACCTGGGGCATCTCTTCCGCCAACTGCAAGTTGCTAGGTGAACCTACTGCTACTTCCCCGACAATTTGGAGCTGAAACCCCTCAGTAAGAAGTCCCACTCCACTTGCATTGGATACCTAGCTACCACAAGGCACCAAGGCTGGATTTAGGTTGGTAACAGGGACAGTCACCCTGGGAGCTCACACACAGGGGGCCCCCACACAGGGTCAGGATGACCCCGCAATTGGCAAGAACAGGTGCCCAGCAGCACTCGTCCTGGATGGGGGCTGCTGCAGCTCTGCATGTACAGACTCCATACAACACAGAGTGGCTCCAGAGTCCGGCACTGCTCACGGCTCTGACCCACCTCCTGGTTGCTCTTCCTGATGTTGAATCCACCATCCCTCTAGCCACTGCCACACTGCCTCCTCTGAGATTAGTGCTGCTGGACCTCTCCACACAGGTGCACTCCTCCATGGCCATTGTATTGAAGGAGGCCCCTCACACCTTTATCCCCTTTGACCCCCCTTGTCACCGGGACTGCCTATGTATACACGCTAGCTGGCATGTTAGGAATTGTATAGGACACTAAGGCCAATTTCACATTTTTGCTGAGTGCCAGGAGGTGTATCAGGACTATGAGGAGTGGCTGTGGGGGCGCCCCTCTGGAGCCATAGTTACATCTGCCTGATATGTGCTGTCACATGACTTGATGTTGCACTTGTCAGCACAGAGGAAGTGCTGAGACACTATGAGCTATAGCCTGATAGCGGTGGCTGTACCTGATTAGACCCGCAGCAGCAGCAGCCAGTGCAGTGTAAAAGGAGAAGGCCGCATACAGAGACATCATTCAGATTTTTGCTAGATAAATTCAGTGGCGCCCTCCAGAGGCCGGTGCCCCTATGCAACCGCCTAAAGTTGCCTAATGGTAGAGCCAGCCCTGCACTCGGACTGAAGTTGTACCCTTCCTTAGAAGCCCCAGTGCCATAGGGTTAGATAGCAGGGGAGGGTCCAGACAACTTGGGTACATTTGTGACTGGTTGCTGTGACCCACAACGCAAGAACAGGTGTTGAAACTGACCCCAGAACCCATATGAACAGTTGCCATTGTTAAAGGAGTAACAATGGCCCTTATTATCAGTCCCAGAGGAATAAAATGGAGGCTGCGAGGCTGGAGATAAATGCTTATGAACAGCTGCACCAGCAGCAGAAGAATTAGGCTGAGTAACATCTAATCAGATCTCGATATCTTTGCAGCTGAGGACCATGGTATGCTTGCCATACTACTTAAGACAAAACTCCTTATAATAACGCTGCCAAACCATGTCCCTGAATAAATGGAAAAGACCATGAATCAGCTGCAAACAACACACCACATTCATAACCTTGGCCGACCTTGTCTTGACATAAAAGGAGGCAAAGACATAGAACCTGTTCATCCAATTCACGCATGAATGGTGGACGTCTTCACCACCTGTATTCTTGGTTATTGCCAGTGTCGGACTGGGGCATGAAGGGCCCACCGGGGGAATGCAGTGATAGGACCCCATACTGAAGGTTGTGGCCAGCCTACAAAGGGGATGTGGCCAGCCTCCACAGAGGCTTGAAATACACAATAGACTTGTGCAGTGTAATGCAACATATCTACCATGTATAATACAAGTGCACAGTATGGAACCTGATCCCTAGAGGAAGGAGAAGGCCCTCAGGCAGTGGGGCCCACCAGTGGTTTCCCTGGTACCCCTGTGGGCCAGTCCGACCCTGGTTATTGCCAAGGCTTTCCTCACCTTAGAAGAGCAAATATGTAAACGTACTTGCCCTTCTTAATGCACTAATGCATACTCGGATGCAAACACGCAGCATGCCCGTGTTAGCATAGTGCACAATATTGCTTGGGCTTACCAAATTACTGTAACTGCTGCTTTTCCCATGACAATATCTGCCATCCAACAAGCTGCCAGCATCATGAGAGGCAGGCCACGCCCTCCATCCTGCTCAGAACAAGGGTGCTTAAAAGGTGGACTCCTGGCTCTGCCATACACTGCAGGCAACACTGCTGTCACAACAGGAGTGGAATAGTCAGCATGAGTCACAGCAAAAGCTGGCGGGTGGGTTCATCGGCCAGCTGAAATGAAACGTGGCCCCTATCTCCATGACTGGCAAAAAGCAGGAGAGGCCTCACCTCTCGCATCCAAATACTGGGCAGGGGGAAACACTGAGCAACTGGACTGGAGGGGCAGATGTATTAACCTGGAGAAGGCATAAGAAAGTGATAAACCAGTGATATGTGCAAGGTGATAAATGCACCAGCCAATCAGCTCCAATATGTAAATTAACAGTTAGGAGCTGATTGGCTGGTGCGTTCATCACCTTGCACTTATCACTGGTTTATCACTTCCTTAAGGTTAATACATCTGCCCTTCCGGAATATGGTGCACTTGAAATGAGAGGTATGCAATGTGGAAACAGACAGAGAGTGAGAGACATAAAACAGAAGAGAGGGAACAGCCAGACAGACAAAAAGTTGAGAGATTGGGAGCAGGAAAAGAAAGAGGTCTATTTACTAAGCCTTAGGAAGAGATAAAGTGGATGGAGATAAAGTACCAGCCAATCGGCTCCTAACTGCCATGTCAGAGGCTGAGTTTGAAAAATTACAGTTAGGAGCTGATTGGCTGGTACTTTATCACCGTGGACTTTATCTCCATCCAAGGCTTAGTAAATAGACCCCAAAGAGAAGGATGAAATAATAAGATTTTACTTACCGATAAATCTATTTCTCGTAGTCCGTAGTGGATGCTGGGACTCCGTCAGGACCATGGGGATTAGCGGCTCCGCAGGAGACAGGGCACAAAAATAAAAGCTTTAGGACTAGGTGGTGTGCACTGGCTCCTCCCCCTATGACCCTCCTCCAAGCCTCAGTTAGGATACTGTGCCCGGACGAGCGTACACAATAAGGAAGGATTTTGAATCCCGGGTAAGACTCATACCAGCCACACCAATCACACCGTACAACTTGTGATCTGAACCCAGTTAACAGTATGACAAACGTAGGAGCCTCTGAACAGACGGCTCACAACAATAACAACCCGATTTTTTTGTAACAATAACTATGTACAAGTATTGCAGACAATCCGCACTTGGGATGGGCGCCCAGCATCCACTACGGACTACGAGAAATAGATTTATCGGTAAGTAAAATCTTATTTTCTCTGACGTCCTAGTGGATGCTGGGACTCGTCAGGACCATGGGGATTATACCAAAGCTCCCAAACGGGCGGGAGAGTGCGGATGACTCTGCAGCACCGAATGAGAGAACTCCAGGTCCTCTTTAGCCAGGGTATCAAATTTGTAGAATTTTACAAACGTGTTCTCCCCCGACCACGTAGCAGCTCGGCAGAGTTGTAATGCCGAGACCCCTCGGGCAGCCGCCCAAGATGAGCCCACCTTCCTTGTGGAATGGGCCTTGATAGATTTAGGCTGTGGCAGGCCTGCCACAGAATGTGCAAGTTGAATTGTGCTACAAATCCAACGAGCAATCGTCTGCTTAGAAGCAGGAGCACCCAGCTTGTTGGGTGCATACAGTATAAACAGCGAGTCAGATTTTCTGACTCCAGCCGTCCTTGAAATATATATTTTCAATGCCCTGACAACGTCCAGCAACTTGGAATCCTCCAAATCGCTAGTAGCCGCAGGCACCACAATAGGCTGGTTCAGGTGAAACGCTGAAACCACCTTAGGCAGAAACTGAGGACGCGTCCGCAGTTCTGCCCTGTCCGAATGGAAAATCAGATATGGGCTTTTATACGATAAAGCCGCCAATTCTGACACTCTCCTGGCTGAAGCCAGGGCCAGTAGCATGGTTACTTTCCATGTAAGATATTTCAAATCCACCGATTTGAGTGGCTCAAACCAATGGGATTTGAGAAAAACCAAAACTACATTAAGATCCCACGGAGCCACTGGGGGCACAACCGGGGGCTGTATATGTAGTACTCCTTTTACAAAAGTCTGGACTTCAGGAACTGAAGCCAATTCTTTCTGGAAGAAAATCGACAGGGCCGAAATTTGAACCTTAATGGACCCTAATTTGAGGCCCATAGACAATCCTGTTTGCAGGAAATGTAGGAATCGACCCAGTTGAAATTCCTCCGTCGGGGCCTTCCTGGCCTCACACCACGCAACATATTTTCTCCAAATGCGGTGATAATGTTGTGCAGTCACCTCCTTCCTGGCTTTTACCAGGGTAGGGATGACCTCTTCCGGAATGCCTTTTTCCCTTAGAATTCGGCGTTCAACCGCCATGCCGTCAAACGCAGCCGCGGTAAGTCTTGGAATAGACACGGTCCCTGCTGAAGCAGGTCCCGTCTTAGAGGTAGAGGCCACGGATCTTCCGTGAGCATCTCCTGAAGTTCCGGGTACCAAGTTCTTCTTGGCCAATCCGGAGCCACGAGTATCGTTCTTACTCCCCTTTGCCGTATAATTCTCAGTACATTTGGTATGAGAGGCAGAGGAGGAAACACATACACTGACTGGAACACCCACGGTGTTACCAGAGCGTCCACAGCTATTGCCTGAGGGTCTCTTGACCTGGCGCAATACCTGTCCAGTTTTTTGTTGAGGCGGGACGCCATCATATCCACCTTTGGTTTTTCCCAACGGTTCACAATCATGTGGAAGACTTCTGGATGAAGTCCCCACTCTCCCGGGTGTAGATCGTGTCTGCTGAGGAAGTCCGCTTCCCAGTTGTCCACTCCCGGAATGAACACTGCTGACAGTGCTATCACATGATCTTCCGCCCAGCGAAGAATCCTTGCAGCTTCTGCCATTGCCCTCCTGCTTCTTGTGCCGCCCTGTCTGTTTACGTGGGCGACTGCCGTGATGTTGACCGACTGGATCAACACCGGCTGACCCTGAAGCAGGGGTTTTGCCAGGCTTAGAGCATTGTAAATCGCTCTTAGCTCCAGTATATTTATGTGAAGAGACATCTCCAGGCTTGACCACACTCCCTGGAAGTTTCTTCCCTGTGTGACCGCTCCCCAGCCTCTCAGACTGGCATCCGTGGTCACCAGGACCCAGTCCTTTATGCCGAATCTGCGGCCCTCTAACAGATGAGCACTCTGCAACCACCACAGAAGAGACACCCTTGTCCGTGGAGACAAAGTTATCCGCTGATGCATCTGCAGATGCGATCCGGACCATTTGTCCAGCAGATCCCACTGAAAAGTTCGTGCGTGGAATCTGCCGAATGGAATCGCTTCGTAAGAAGCCACCATTTTTCCCAGGACTCTTGTGCATTGATGCACAGACACTTTTCCTGGTTTTAGGAGGTTCCTGACAAGTTCGGATAACTCCCTGGCTTTCTCCTCCGGAAGAAACACCTTTTTCTGAACCGTGTCCAGAATCATTCCCAGGAACAGCAGACGTGTCGTCGGGGTCAATTGAGATTTTGGAAAATTCAGAATCCACCCGTGCTGTTGCAGCACTACTTGGGTTAGTGCTACTACGTCCCCCAGCTGTTCTCTTGACCTTGCCCTTATCAGGAGATCGTCCAAGTAAGGGATAATTAATACGCCTTTTCTTCGCAGAAGAAACATCATTTCGGCCATTACCTTGGTAAAGACCCGAGGTGCCGTGGACAATCCAAACGGCAGCGTCTGAAACTGATAATGACAGTTTTGCACCACGAACCTGAGGTACCCTTGATGTGAAGGGCAAATTGGGACATGCAGGTAAGCATCCTTGATGTCCAGGGACACCATAAAGTCCCCTTCTTCCAGATTCGCTATCACTGCTCTGAGTGACTCCATCTTGAACTTGAATTTTTGTATGTACAGGTTCAAAGATTTCAGATTTAGAATAGGTCTTACCGAGCCATCCGGCTTCGGTACCACAAATAGTGTGGAATAATACCCCTTTCCCTGTTGTAGGAGGGGTACCTTGACTATCACCTGCTGAGAATACAGCTTGTGAATGGCTTCCAATACCGTCGCCCTGTCTGAGGGAGACGTTGGCAGAGCAGACTTTAGGAACCGGCGAGGGGGAGACTTCTCGAATTCCAACCTGTAACCCTGAGATACTACCTGCAGGATCCAGGGGTCCACCTGTGAGTGAGCCCACTGTGCGCTGAAATTCTTGAGTCGACCCCCCACCGCCCCTGAGTCCGCTTGTAAAGCCCCAACGTCATGCTGAGGGCTTTGCAGAAGCCGGGGAGGGCTTCTGCTCCTGGGAGGGAGCTGCTTGGTGCACTCTCTTACCCTTTCCTTTGCCTCGGGGCAGATATGACTGTCCTTTTGCCCGCTTGTTCTTATAGGAACGAAAGGACTGCGGCTGAAAAGACGGTGTCTTTTTCTGTTGGGAGGGGACCTGAGGTAAAAAGGTGGATTTCCCGGCTGTTGCCGTGGCCACCAAATCCGATAGACCGACCCCAAATAATTCCTCCCCTTTATACGGCAATACTTCCATATGCCGTTTGGAATCCGCATCACCTGACCACTGTCGCGTCCATAAACTTCTTCTGGCAGATATGGACATCGCACTTACTCTCGATGCCAGAGTGCAAATATCCCTCTGAGCATCTCGCATATAAAGAAAAGCATCCTTTAATTGCTCTATAGTCAATAAAATACTGTCCCTATCCAGGGTATCAATATTTTCAGTCAGGGAATCCGACCAAACCACCCCAGCACTGCACATCCATGCAGAGGCGATGGCTGGTCGCAGTATAACACCAGTATGAGTGTATATACTTTTCAGGGTAGTTTCCAGCCTCCTATCAGCTGGATCCTTGAGGGCGGCCGTTTCAGGAGACGGTAACGCCACTTGTTTTGATAAGCGTGTGAGTGCCTTATCCACCCTAGGGGGTGTTTCCCAGTGTGCCCTAACCTCTGGCGGGAAAGGATATAATGCCAATAACTTCTTTGAAATTAGCAGTTTTCTATCGGGGTTAACCCACGCTTCATCACACACTTCATTCAATTCCTCTGATTCAGGACAAACTACAGGTAGTTTTTTCAGACCCCACATAATACCCCTTTTTGTGGTACTTGCAGTATCAGAGATATGCAAAGCCTCCTTCATTGCCGTGATCATATAACGTGTGGCCCTTCTGGAAAATACGTTTGTTTCTTCACCGTCGACACTAGATTCGGTGTCCGTGTCTGGGTCTGTGTCGACCGACTGAGGTAAAGGGCGTTTTACAGCCCCTGACGGTGTCTGAGACGCCTGGACAGGTACTAACTGGTTTGCCGGCCGTCTCATGTCGTCAACTGATTTTTGTAACGTGCTGACATTATCACGTAATTCCATAAACAAAGCCATCCATTCCGGTGTCGACTCCCTAGGGGGTGACATCACCATTACCGGCAATTGCTCCGCCTCCACACCAACATCGTCCTCATACATGTCGACACACACGTACCGACACACAGCAGACACACAGGGAATGCTCTTATCGAAGACAGGACCCCACTAGCCCTTTGGGGAGACAGAGGGAGAGTTTGCCAGCACACACCCAAGCGCTATAAATATATAGGAACAACCCTACAGAAGTGTTGTTTCCTTTATAGCAGCTTAATATATCAATATCGCCAAAAAAGTGCCCCCCCTCTCTGTTTTTTTTACCCTGTTTCTGTAGTGCAGTGCAGGGGAGAGTCCTGGGAGCCTTCCTCGCAGCGGAGCTGTGCAGGAAAATGGCGCTGTGTGCTGAGGAGATAGGCCCCGCCCCCTATTTCGGCGGGCTCTTCTCCCGGTGTTTGTGAGACCTGGCAGGGGTTAAATACATCCATATAGCCCCAGGGGCTATATGTGATGTATTTTTAGCCAGAACAAGGTATTATCATTGCTGCCCAGGGCGCTCCCCCCCAGCGCCCTGCACCCTCAGTGACCGCTGGTGTGAAGTGTGCTGACAACAATGGCGCACAGCTGCAGTGCTGTGCGCTACCTCATGAAGACTGAAAAGTCTTCTGCCGCCGGTTTCTGGACCTCTTCACTTTTCGGCATCTGCAAGGGGGTCGGCGGCGCGGCTCCGGGACCGGACTCCATGGCTGGGCCTGTGTTCGATCCCTCTGGAGCTAATGGTGTCCAGTAGCCTAAGAAGCCAATCCATCCTGCACGCAGGTGAGTTCACTTCTTCTCCCCTAAGTCCCTCGTTGCAGTGAGCCTGTTGCCAGCAGGACTCACTGAAAATAAAAAACCTAATAACTTTTTCTAAGCAGCTCTTTAGGAGAGCCACCTAGATTGCACCCTGCTCGGACGGGCACAAAAACCTAACTGAGGCTTGGAGGAGGGTCATAGGGGGAGGAGCCAGTGCACACCACCTAGTCCTAAAGCTTTTATTTTTGTGCCCTGTCTCCTGCGGAGCCGCTAATCCCCATGGTCCTGACGGAGTCCCAGCATCCACTAGGACGTCAGAGAAAAAGTGTTGTGAGACCATAAATAGTAGAGCAGAAGCCCCTCACAGAAAGTAGCCATTTCCATCAGAAACCAGATGAAA
The DNA here is from genome assembly GCF_028390025.1 of Pseudophryne corroboree. NCBI lineage: Eukaryota > Metazoa > Chordata > Amphibia > Anura > Myobatrachidae > Pseudophryne > Pseudophryne corroboree. The sequence goes on from NC_086444.1 coordinate 509,216,589, forward strand.
AAGAGGCAGGATATCACAAAATGGATTCCCTCTTCACATCCTAAACCCACCACCAGCTATACTGATTGGATGGGTCACCAACTATATTGTTACCTATTAAATTCTTGTTATATATATGGTGAAAATTTTGCACTCACTATTAGGGCTGGGGTTCCCAACCACAGTCCTCAAGGCACACTAATAGTCCAGCTTTTGGGATAACTATACCTGGGAACAGTGGCGTAAGTTCATCCCAGTTGCCCGGAGGCAAGGTAAGCATTGGTGCCCCCCTATTTCCTATATTAAGATAAATATATGTATGTATGTATGTGTGCGTGCGTGCGTGCGTGCGTGCGTGCGTGCGCGTGTGTGTGTGTGTGTGTGTGTGTGTGTGTGTATGGAGTGTTCTGAAAAAAATGTATATTCTGTATTATACATTTAATTGTCTTTTATGTTAAATCACACATTTCTTAGCAGTCATACCCAGGATTAGAACCCATGACCAGTTACACTAACAGAAGACACTTTACTGATGGAGTTATTTGCTCCTGTAGAGGAAGCATGAGAATTCTAACTATATGAAGTTACGTGTAATTGTCAGATAGGTAACTTCATATAGTTAATATTCTCATGCTTCCTATACAGGAGCAAACTGCTTCATCAATAAGGTGTCTGTTTCCAGTGTAATAGGTCGTGGTTTCTAATCCTGGGTGTGACACTTGTAAAATGAGTATATTCAGTATTATAAAGAGGGTGTGATTTGTAAGGTGCAGGGACCAGTAACAAAGTCGGCCACTGAGAAAACAGCAACAGATATCAATTAACTTAATTTAATGGTGTCACAGAATGGGAGGAGAGGTGCCCCCCTTCAGAGCAGGAGCCCGGCGGCAGAAGACTCCGTTGCTTCCCAGAGTTCTGCCTCTGCCTGGGAACAAGTGACATAGGGGTATATTTAACAATAAATTATATTCTTGTTGTCACTCATTATGTATGTTAAATCGTGCTCCAGCCAATCAGCTTCTGTCATTTTTCAAACAAAGGGAGACATGTACTAAGCAGTGATAAAAGTGGAGAAGTGAGTCAGTGGAGAAGTTGCCCACGGCAACCAATCAGCATTGACGTAACATTTATAATTTGCATACTTTAAAAGTATACAGAACAGCTGATTGGTTGCCATAGGCAGCTTCTCCACTGGCTCACTTCTCCACTTTTATCACTGCTTAGTACGTGTCCCCCATAGGACAGTAAGGAGCTGATTGGCTGGAGCGCCATTTAACATACATAGGGCTAGATTTATCAAAGCTTGGAGAGTGATAAAGTGAAGAGGTACTTTATCTCTCTACTTTATCATTATCCAAGCTTTGATGAATCTAACCCATAAAGATTTATAACCAGAATATCACTCGATGTTAAATCTGACCCTTGATTAGTTCCTCATTTATTTTGATTTAACCATCAGTGCTCAAGCATGGATACAAAAAAAAAAAAACAGGAAAGTTAGTGTACCTTGGTTGGGAAACACTGCGCTAGGGGTTTAAGCTCCCTTCTGCTCATTGCAGAACTGATCCATCAGACTCATCAGAAGATTTCATGAGTGGTTTTATAGAGAAGCACTTATACACCATAAATTATCATACTGTAGTGGCTGCCTTAACATTTAACCAGTTTATGTCATAATTATAATACTGTCACAAATACAGTAAGTGATCTCCAGTACAACATTATCCACATTATATTATGAATGAACAATATGGTTGCAAACATTACCATTTTAATACGTGATTATATTTATAATGAACATCAGGGTATGTGTTTATATCGCGTAGCTCAAATTAAGAGAAACATGTGGGAAGAAAGTCTTCCTTTAGCCTTAAAGAACAGTTCCTGACAGTATAGGCAAACATAACTGGTACAATTAACGTCACAGCATGTTCACTGTATAATACTTATGTCAAGTGCTCAGCACACCCCCTGGTAAGTCAGCCTGTTGTGCAATGGGAGGCGTGCCTGCTTACCCTGCCTGCTCTCAGCTACTGTGAGCTATAAATGTACTTGATTTACTGCAGCACTGTGCTGACCCCACTGAATGTTATTCTAATATATTTAAATAACTTTGGGTCTACCAACAAAACTATCCCTGTTTCCCACAGATAGCAATACATAAGGCTCTTGTGGTATCCTTAGGTCAGTGTAAATTTAAACCTTTACATATTTAACTACAAGTACTGGATTGTATTTTTCCTCTGTAATCTTTAGGTGTGTTTTGACAAAGGCATTAAGCACATTTTGTACTCATATGACCTGTCTGTGTTAAACCATACTTGCCTACTCTCCCGGAATGGCCGGGAGGCTCCCGAAAATTGGGTGACCCTCCCGGCCCCCCGGAATAGCAGGCAAGTCTCCCGATTTGACGGGGTCCCCCCCTGCCCGTCCGCCCACTTTGTGTGTAAAGTGGGCGGTCCGGGCAGACGATGATGCGATTCTTGCTGAATCGCGTCATCGTAGCCACGCCCCCTGCATTGTAATGTCGGTGATCGCGGCATTACATAGTGGAGGCGTGGCTTAAAGAAGGCATCTCTGTAACCACGCCCCCGTCCCACCCTTGCTCCGCCCCGTACTGCCTCCGACCCACCCCCTCCATTCGTCAAAGTGCTCCCGGCCCGCCTGTTGAGCCGACCTGGCTGCTCTCTCCCGCAGAGAGCAGCCAGAATGTCGGTAAGTATGTGTTAAACACAGTAAACAGTCTCACATGCTTACTGTTACTGTGCACAGGGTTAAACTGGTCCACAGTGATACAGGGGAAACCCCCAGTGGACCCCACTGCCTGGGGACCCACCTCCTCCTCTAAGAATCAGGTTCCAGACTGGGCACTTGAAGTATACATTGTACATATGTTACCATATACTGCACAGGACTACGGTGTATTTTCTACAGGGCATTGCTGTTATTAATCCGGTTATCATACATGCACTAGCAGTATTAAATAGATAGATAGATAGATAGATAGATAGATAGATAGATAGATAGATAGATAGATAGTAGGGACGTGCAGTCAGGGGAGGCAGGGGAGGCACATTAATGATTAAAATTATATAAAGAAGATACTTATGACACAGCTACTGTGTCATAAGTATATGCTTCAGCCTTTATATTATTTAAATGATTTGTATTGTGTATAAATATTTGAAATGTGTATCAGAGGCACCGCTCTCGGTTTCTCCGGCTGTCGTTGTAAAAGAGCTGGAAGCGGGGGGCGGGGCGAAGCATCGGCCAGTAAATGCCCATTAAAAATAGCCCTGTAAGCGGCATCTCTGGAAGTGCCTCTTTGACAGGGGCGTGCTTTCAGCCCATATGAAAGCACGCCCCTGTCACTAGAACAGATGTAATTGGGCAGTGGGCAGGGCTCTTCTGCAGATGGGCCGGTCTAGCTAAGCAGCAAACATGCTGTGCTCGGCGGCAGGGTTCATTGTTTTATCTGGCGCTGCCCATCACCAATTCTCCCCCCTTCCTCTTCCCGTGCCAGCTGCCACAAACATTAGCCACCCACACCCCGTCCAGCTTACATGTTCGGCTGCCAAGTCCAGTTCCCCCCCCCCCCCCCCACCGGCTTAAATCAGCGGCAGGCAAGTTTCCCCCGCCGCTGACATCAGCGGCAGCTAAGTCCCCCCCACGCCCGGCTGACATCCGCGGCAGCTAAGTCCTCCCCACGCCTGGCTGACATCCGCGGCAGCTAAGTCCCCCCCATGCCCGGCTGACATCCGCGGCAGCTAAGTCCCCTCCACGCCCGACTGACATCCGCGGCTGCCAAGAGTGTCCCCCCCCCACCCCGGTTACATCAGCGGCAGGCAAGTTCTCCCCCCCCCCCCCCGCCATCCGCGGCTGACAAGTCAAGTCCCCCGCCCCCGTCCGGCTGGCTTACATCCGCGGCTGCCAAGAGTCGTCGTTGTCCCGGTTACATCCGCGGCTGGCAAGTCCCCCCCCCCCCCCGTCCGACATCAGCGGCAACCAAGTCGGTCCCCGTCCCCCCCTCCAGCTTACATCCTCGGCTGCCAAGGCACCCCCCCCCCCTTTTCCCCGTCCGGGTTGTATCTGCGGCTGCCAAGTCCCCCCTCCTCCCCTCGGTCATTCCCAGCTGGAGAATAAATCAGATTCAGCAGCATTACCTATTTTAAAGCCGCAGGGAGAACAGAGCTGCATGGGAGGTCCTGCCCCCTCCCAGGGTCGCCGACTGCCACACACAGCGCCAGCTCAGGGGAATGTCTGTGGGCTGCAGTGATGAGGCGGCCACTGCTGCAGGCTGTAAAGCTGGTGCGGTGGTGCGGCGCCACCAACCTCCCCAACCTAATCGCAGGCCGTATCCACCTCCGTGTTCAAGCTTCCCAGGGAATAGACGAGTGTGAACTCAGCTACCAGAGGAGCGGAACCCATCAGCAGTCCGAGTGTCCGTCCAGCGTGAGCATGGAGGAAGCAGCCGGGACCCGGGAGCTGCAAAGAGCAGGTGAGATCCTTTTCTAACTTATGCTTATGGTCTGCGGGGGTCTCCGTCACTTCCCTGGGGTCCCCACACTGCCTTGACGCCGGGAAGCAGCAGCAGGCTGCCCCGGCGCCTCCTCCTCCCCCCTGCAGCCGGAAGGGGGGTCGGCGTCTACGGCGGGGGTTTTGGCGGGTTGTGGCAGGCGGCAATAAGAAGCCCATAGGACACTGTTTTTGGGGGGTTTTACGCATTTTTCCTTTAGTACATCCCGCCCCGAGTCCCTTCCACTGCCATCCTTCTTCCCACCAACACTCCTATTCATTCCCCCACTTCTATTACTTCCTGCCTGCCCCCTACTCTGCACTACTGTTACTCAAATCATGTCCCCAAATACTTCCATCCTTCCCCCTGCTACTACTCTAAGTTGGGCCCCTGCTCCCTACTACTACTCCCAGCCTGCCCCCACTGCTCCTCACTACTACTACTACTCTCAGCCTGCCCCCACAGCTCATCACTACTACTGCTCTCATCCTGACCCTGCTCTCTACCACTACTACTGCTCTCAACCTGCCCCCTGCTCTGCACTTCTACTGCTCTCATCCTGCCCCCTGCTGTCAACTATTGTGTAGAGAGCTTGTGCTCCATGCCTCACAGTACACTACCCATTCTAAATAATGGGTGTAGTATGGTTTGCCGGAGGTCGGGGTCCCGGCGACCAGCATACCGGCTCCGGAATCCCGACCGCCGGCATACCGACAGCTGGGCGAGAGCAAATGAGCTCCGCTCACCACGCTGCGGGCACGGTGGCGCGCCACGCTATCTATTCTCCCTCCAGGGGGGTCGTGGACCCCCAAGAGGGAGAAAAGATGTATGCCGGCGGTCGGGATACCGGCGATGGTATGGTGGTCGCCGGGAGCCCGGCCGCCGGCAACCTGTAGACCACAACTAGCTAACACCCCCGTCCTCCTGAACATACAGTACCCCTTCAGGCCAGCGGGTACATACACTACCCATTTTACTACCTCTTCCTCCCCGGCTCCAGGGACACACATTCTCCACCCCACACACTGGCCCCCTAGACACAGTACGCCCCCACAATGGGGCAGTAGCCATTAGCAGTAGCTGGCATTGGCTTGGCAGCGGTAGGAGTCTTCGGCGGGACTCAACAGACATTATGGCTGCAGTGCCTCACCAGCCACTGACTTCACCGCACGCCACTGATAGATAGATAGATAGATAGATAGATAGATAGATAGATAGATAGATAGATAGATAGATAGAGGGCAGCCATCAGAAATTGTGTGGCCTGGGACTGACAAAATAGACAGGGCCCCCCCTAAAAAATAAGATTTTAAACCTACCGGTAAATCTTTTTCTCCTAGTCCGTAGAGGATGCTGGGGACTCCGTAAGGACCATGGGGTATAGACGGGCTCCGCAGGAGACATGGGCACTCTAAAGAACTTTAGATTGGTGTGCACTGGCTCCTCCCTCTATGCCCCTCCTCCAGACCTCAGTTAAAGAACTGTGCCCAGAGGAGACGGACAGTACGAGGAAAGGATTTTTGTTAATCTAAGGGCAAGATACATACCAGCCCACACCATCCACACCGTACAACATGGAATATACGAACCAGTTAACAGTATGAAACAAAACAGCATCAGCCAGAGACTGATCAAAACTGTAACATAACCCTTATGTGAGCAATAACTATATACAAGCCTTGCAGAATTTAATCTGCACTGGGACGGGCGCCCAGCATCCTCTACGGACTAGGAGAAAAAGATTTACCGGTAGGTTTAAAATCTTATTTTCTCTTACGTCCTAGAGGATGCTGGGGACTTCGTAAGGACCATGGGGATTATATCAAAGCTCCAGACCGGGCGGGAGAGTGCGGATGACTCTGCAGCACCGATTGAGCAAACATAAAGTCCTCATCAGCCAAGGTATCAAACTTATAGAATTTAGCAAAAGTGTTTGAACCCGACCAAGTAGCTGCTCGGCAAAGTTGTAATGCCGAGACACCTTTTACCGAATTTGGTAACGGCAATCCAGCCGTAGAATGAGCCTGCTGAATCGTGTTACAGATCCAGCGGGCAATAGTCTGCTTAGAAGCAGGAGCGCCAACCTTGTTGGCTGCATACAGGACAAACAGTGCCTCTGTTTTCCTAACCCGAGCCGGCCTTGCTACATAAACTTTTAAGGCCCTGACTACATCAAGAGACTTGGAATCCTCCAAGTCACCCGTAGCCACAGGCACCACAATAGGTTGGTTCATATGAAACGATGAAACCACCTTAGGCAGAAAATTGAGGACGAGTCCTCAACTCTGCTCTATCCACATGGAAAATCAGATAGGGGCTTTTGTGAGACAAAACCGCCAATTCGGACACCCGCCTCGCAGATGCCAAGGCTAACAACATGACCACTTTCCAAGTGAGAAATTTTAACTCAACTGTTTGAAGAGGTTCAAACCAGTGTGACTTAAGGAACTGTAACACCACGTTAAGGTCCCATGGCGCCACTGGGGGCACAAAAGGAGGCTGGATGTGCAGCACTCCCTTTACAAAAGTCTGGACTTCTGGGAGAGAAGCCAATTCCTTTTGAAAGAATATTGACAGGGCCGAAATCTGCACCTTAATGGAGCCTAACTTTAGGCCCATATCAACTCCTGTCTGCAAAAAGTGGAGAAAACGGCCCAGGTGGAAATCTTCCGTAGGAGCATTCTTGACTTCACACCAAGATACATATTACCTCCAGATACGGTGATAATGTTTCGCCGTCACCTCCTTCCTAGCTTTTATCAGAGTAGGGATGACTTCCCCCGGAATACCTTTCCTAGCTAGGATTTTGCGTTCAACTGCCATGCCGTCAAACGTAACCGCGGTAAGTCTTGGAACATGCAGGGTCCCTGCTGCAACAGGTCCTCCCTGGGAGGAAGAGGCCACGGATCTTCTGTGAGCATTTCCTGAAGATATGAATACCAGGCCCTTCGAGGCCCATCCGAAACAATGAGTTTTGTCTGGACTCTTTTTCATCTTATGATTCTCAGTATTTTTGAGATGAGTGGAAGAGGAGGGAAGAAATAGAACGACGGAAACACCCACGGTGTCACCAGGGCGTCTACCGCTACAGCCTGAGGGTCCCTTGACCTGGAACAATACCTCAGCAGTTTCTTGTTGAGGCGTGACGCCATCATGTCTATTTGAGGAAGCCCCCAACGACTTGTTATCTCTGCAAAAACTGCTTGATGAAGACCCCACTCTCCTGGATGGAGGTCGTGTCTGCTGAGGAAGTCTGCTTCCCAGTTGCCCACTCTCGGAATGAAGACTGCTGACAGCGCGCTTACGTGGTTTTCCGCCCAGCGAAGAATCCTGGTGGCTTCCGCCATTGCCACTCTACTCCTTGTCCTGCCTTGGCGGTTTACATGAGCCACTGCTGTGACGTTGTCCGATTGAATCAGAACAGGTAGGTCGCGAAGAAGAGTCTCCGCTTGTCATAGGCCGTTGTATATGGCCCTTAATTCCAGCACGTTTGATGTGTAGACAAGCCTCCTGGCTTGACCACAGTACCTGAAAATGTCTTCCTTGTGTGACTGCTCCCCATCCTCGGAGGCTCGCGTCCGTGATTTCCAGAACCCAGTCTTGAATGCCGAACCTGCGACCCTCTAGAAGGTGAGCACTCTGCAGCCACCACAGGAGAGACACCCTGGCCCTGGGGGACAGGCTTATTTTCTGTTGTATTTGTAGATGGGACCCCGACCACTTGTCCAGAAGGTCCCACTGAAATGTCCTCGCATGGAACCTGCCAAAGGGGATGGCCTCGTAGGCCGCCACCATCTTTCCCAGTACTCGAGTGCATTGATGAACTGACACTCTTTTTGGCTTTAACAGGTCTCTGACCATGCTCTGGAGTTCCTGGGCTTTTTCCGTTGGGAGAAAAACCCTCTTCTTTTCCGTGTCCAGAATCATGCCTAAAAATGATAGCAGAGTCGTTGGAATCAACAGCGACTTTGGCAAATTTAGGATCCAGCTGTGTTGCTGCATCACTCTCAGGGAGAGTTACACGCTTTTCAGAAACTGATCTCTCAATCTCGCTTTTATCAGGAGATCGTCCAATTATGGGATAATTGTGACTCCTTGCCTGCGTAGGAGCACCATCATTTCCGCCATTACCTTGGTGAAAATCCTCGGGGCCGTGGACAGCCCAAACGGCAAAGTCTGAAACTGGTAATGACAGTCCTGTACAGCGAATCTCAGGTACGCCTGATGAGGAAGCTAAATGGGGACATGAAGGTATGCATCCTTTATGTCTGGTGATACCATAAAATCCCCCCCCCCCCTTCCAGGCTGGAGATCACTGCCCGGAGAGATTCCATCTTGAATTTGAACCTCTTTAGATACAGGTTTAGGGATTTTAGATTCAGAATGGGTCTTTGTAGCCGTGGAATACAATTTCTATCGCCCAATGATCCAAATCTGACAGAACCCAGACCTGGCTGAAGAGTCGAAGACGTGCCCCCACTGGCGCGGACTCCCGCAGTGGAGCCCCAGCATCATGCGGTGGATTTTGTAGACGCCGGGGAGGACTTCTGTTCCTGGGAACTAGCCGTAGTAGGCATTCTTTTCCCTCTACCCTTACCTCTGGCGAGGAAGGACGAGCCCCGACCTCTTCTGTACTTATGCGACTGAAAGGACTGCATCTGATATTGAGGTGTTTTCTTTTGCTGTGGGGGAACATAAGGCAAAAAAGAAGATTTACCCGCGGTAGCTGTGGAAACCAGGTCCGCGAGGCTGTCCCCAAATAAAACTTCACCCTTGTAAGGCAAAGTTTCCATATGTCTCTTTGAATCGGCATCACCCGTCCATTGGCGGGTCCACAGGGCTCGCCTAGCAGAAATTGCCATGGCATTGGCTCTTGAAACCAACAGCCCAACGTCTCTCGCAGCGTCTCTCATATATAACGCTGCATCTTTAATATGACCCAAGGTCAATAAAATGCTATCCTTATCTAGGGTGTCAATGTCAGATGACAAGTTATTGTTATGCACACCAGTGCCTGCAGGAAAGTACTGGTGTCAGGACTGTTATGCACTCCAGTGCCTGCAGGAATGTACTGGTGTTTGAACTGTTATGCAAAACAAATGGACTTACAGACAGCCTGGGGAATATGACATAACGTACACAGAAGGTGATAGGTTAACAAAATACACACAAAGTGAACAGAGAAGCCCAGAGGCTAAGGAACTGGGTATCTCCCTTGTATTAGAACTGCTCAGATGGGAAAAGCAAGATGTTGTGTTTTAATACGTAGAGAACCCGAAATGCTGTTGCTAAGGGCAACAGCAAAACCCTAAAGGGTTACCAACGGGTGTGGCAGTAAACTCCTTGGTCAGAGATGGAATGATAGACACAAGGAGAGTCTCCACAATCCTAATTCTCACTTGCAGTGCACAGGTTCAGCTTACTGCCACTAAACTGACCCCTGACACCTAGCACAGTGAGACAGGATTAGACAGGCAAGTCTTAGAATACAGCCGCAAACTTGCTAAGTTCACAGAGTAGTAACAGAACCCCAGCAAGCTAAACGACTGACTCCAGTCTTACTGCTAGGTCTGCATTGGCAGAGTGTAATACCAAATCCCCAGGCCTATTTGCAGTAAGCAACAAACAAATACAAAGCTACACAGTACTGGCTAACTTTCAGAAACTGACTAACCAACAAAGATTCAGCAGCATCTGCTTACCCTGAGAAGAGGCCTTATAAAGCAGGTGCTGTCCACGCCCCACTCAGACCTCACAGACTGTGAGCACAAAAACCAGCACCGGATCCCCTGCCATGCACAGAGCCTATAACCACTGCACAGCAAAAGACCCGAACCGGAGTATCAGCTGCGCTCAGGTCACTCCGCTAGCACTTGTCTCCCGGTTGCCATGACGACGTGGCAGCACAGGGCAGGAGACCCTAACAGTACCCCCCCTCTGACGAGGGGTCAAAGAACCCCTACCACCGGGTTTATCGGGGAACTGCGAGAAGAAAGAGCGTATCAGTCTGGGGGCATGAAGATCACAACTGCGCACCACGACCGCTCCTCCGGGCCATACCCCTTCCAGTGCACCAAAAATGACAGCCGACCCCGAACCACCTTGGAGTCAAGAATCCTTTCAACAACAAACTCCCTCTGGCCACGTATCAGAAGAGGGGAAGGTCTTCCACTGGAAGAAGGATTACTAATCGCCCGTTTTAAAAGGGAACAATGAAAGGTTTTATTGATACCCAAAGAATGGGGCAGATCTAACTGAAATGCCACCGGATTGATAACCCTGGTGATCTTATAAGGGCCGATGAACCGAGGGCCTAACTTATGAGATGGCTGTCTCAACTTCAAATTCTTGGTAGACAACCAGACGAAGTCTCCTAATTTGAAGCTGCAGGGTCTTTTCCGCTTATCAAAAACCCTTTTGGTCACTAATGACACAGACACAAGGGCTTTCTTCACTTTCCGCCAAATACCTCTAAGGACCGAAACCACAGAGGAACCACCAGGCGTGGAGTCCAGGGGGTCAAAAGAATTGGCCTTAGGATGATGCCCATACACACAAAGGAATGGAGAGATCCCTGTAGCAGAGTGAGCCGCGTTGTTATAGGCAAACTCCGCCATGGACAGATGAGCAACCCAGTCAGTCTGACACTTGGAGACATAACACCTGAGGAACTGCTCCAAGGACTGGTTCACCCTTTCAGTCTGCCCATTAGACTGCGGATGGTAGCCCGACGACAAGCTGACAGAAATCTGGAGATCGGAACAAAATGCCCTCCAGAATTTGGCCACAAACTGGGATCCGCGGTCAGAGACCACATCAAGTGGCAACCTGTGGAGACGCAAAACATGCAGCATAAATAATTCAGACAGGCGTCTGGCCGATGGCAGCCCAACCAGTGGAACGAAGTGCGCCATCTTCGAAAACCTGTCAACGACAACCCAGATGGCTGTCATCCCCGAGGATTTGGGCAAGTCCACCACAAAATCCATTGAAATGTGGGTCCATGGCTTAGATGGGATAGAGAGTGGATGTAATGGGCCAACCGGAACCCCTCTAGGAGTCTTATTTCGGGCACAGATGTCACATGCCCGAACCCACTGATCCACATCCTTAGCAACCGAGGGCCACCACACCGCCCTAGATAGCAACTCCCGAGTTCTGGCAATACCCGGGTGACCTGCAGACTTCTTGGCATGGAATTCCAGGAACACTCGCTGTCTTAACCTAGGAGGCACAAACAAAAGACCTACCGGAAGGTCTGGAGGAGCCTGCTCCTGTGCTCTAAGGACTAATGATAAGAGGTCCTGGGTAATGCCCACTTTAATACATGATGGGGAAACAATGGGCAACGGCTCCTCGGTGGTCTCCTGGATTGGAGCAAAACTCCGCGAGAGCGCATCAGCCTTGATGTTTTTTGACCCAGGGCGATATGTTATCAAAAAATTAAAGCGAGCAAAAAACAAAGCCCATCGTGCCTGCCTGGCATTGAGACGCTTCGCTGACTCTAAATATGCCAGATTCTTATGGTCAGTGAGAATTGAGACCACAAACTTAGCCCCCTCAAGCCAGTGTCTCCACTCCTCGAGTGCATCCTTAATAGCCAACAATTCCCGGTTACCCACGTCATAATTCATCTCGGCAGGCGAAAATTTACGGGAAAAGTAAGCACAGGGATGAAGGCGATTATCAGACACTCCCATCTGAGAAAGCACTGCCCCAATACCCATCTCAGAGGCATCCACCTCCACCACAAAAGGACGCTCTGGATCTGGGTGTCGCAGCACCTTGGCCGAAACAAATGCCCTTTTGAGATGGGCAAAAGCCGCTTTAGCCTCACAAGACCAGTGAGCAACATCCGCCCCTTTCTTAGTGAGTGCCACCAAGGGCGCCACTATAGACGAAAATCCAGCGATAAATCGTCTATAAAAATTCGCAAAGCCCAGGAAACGCTGAAGCGCCTTCAAACTAGTGGGCTGCACCCAATCCAGGACTGCCTGTACCTTGGAACCCTCCATTTGGAAACCTTCTGGGGAGATAATATATCCTAGAAATGCGATTTGCTGAACTTCAAATTCGCACTTCTCCAGCTTCGCCCCAAGCCGGTGGTCTCTGAGTTTCTGGAGGACTAAGCGTACATGCTTCCGATGTTCCTCCAGGGAATGGGAGAAGATTAGGATGTCATCTAAGTATACAACTAAGAATCTATCCAAATATTCCCTGAGCACATCATTCATGAAATCCTGGAAGACTGCCGGGGCATTACAGAGCCCAAAAGGCATCACCAAATATTCATAATGCCCTGAGTGGGTATTAAAGGCAGTCTTCCATTCATCCCCCTCTCTTATTCGGATTAGATTGTACGCACCGCGTAGGTCAATCTTAGAAAAAATGGTGGCAGTACGAAGCTGGTCAAACAAGACCGAAATGAGAGGCAGTGGGTATGAGTTTTTAATCGTGATACGGTTCAATTCCCTGAAGTCGATGCAGGGTCGCAACGAACCGTCCTTTTTACCCACGAAGAAGAACCCCGACCCAACTGGAGACTGTGAAGGTCTGATAAATCCCTTAGCCAAGTTCTCCTGAATGTACTCTGCCATAGCCTGAGTCTCAGGACGTGACAGGGAGTACAACCTGCTCTTGGGAAGCTTAGCATTTGGCAACAAATCAATGGCACAGTCATAGGGGCGATGGGGAGGTAGTACCTCTGCAACTTTTTTGGAGAACACGTCCGCAAAATCTGCATAACACCCTGGCAATCCTGGCAAACTTAGCTGCGAGAGCCTGACTGGAAGGCTCAAGCAACTCCTGAAACAATCAGTACCCCAACTAAGAATCTCCCCAGAGACCCAGTCAAATTGAGGATTGTGGGCCCTTAACCAGGGTAACCCCAACACCAATGGGGCAAAAGTACAGACAGTCACATAAAAGGACAATTTTTCAGAGTGTGTGGCTCCAATAAACAAAGAAATCTGGCTAGTGCAAGAGGTAATTTTACCTTGGGATAATGGTTCCCCGTTTAACCCACAAATCTCAATTTCCGATGCCAAGGGTACTAAGGGAACAGAGTGTTTCAGGGCGAATTGGCAGTCCATAAAAACCCCGTCGGCCCCACTGTCCACAAAGGCCTCAGTCTTGACAGTTTGACCGAGGATCTTCAAGGTCACCGGAATGATAAAAGTCTTCTTGGGAAATTCTGACTTCTAGCCTGACAGGATATTTCCCATCACCCTCAGGCCCTGAAGTTTTCCAGCTTTTCTGGGCATGATACTACCACATGACCTTTATTCCCACAGTACAAACACAACCCCTGCTGTCTCCTCCGCGTCTTCTCACGCGAGGAGAGGCGGGTAGCCCCAATCTGCATAGGCTCCTCTGAAAATTCCTCAGAGTCTGAGGTTCCCTTGGGAAGGAAGGAAATCTCAGTCTCCCTTTCAAGCCTACGCTCTCTCAGCCGTCTATCCACCCGGATGGATAACTGCATGAGCTGATCCAAGCTATCAGTCAAGGGATATTGTACCAGTTGGTCCTTTATCTGGTTAGAAAGACCTCTTCGGTACTGGTGTCTCAGGGCTGGGTCATTCCACTGGGTATCATGGGCCAACCTCCGAAACTCCGTACAGTAAACCTCAACTGGCCTTCGCCCTTGCTTAAGGATCGAAATCTGAGCCTCGGCTGAGGCCGTCTTGTCAGGGTCATCATACAACATGCCCAGTGCCGTAAAAAAAGCATCAACACTTTTAAGCGACGGACAGTCAGGCTGCAACCCATATGCCCAGACCTGTGGGTCTCCTTGTTGCAAGGAAATCACTATGCCCACCTGCTGAATCTCCGACCCAGAAGACTGAGGCCTAAGCCGGAAGTATAGCTTGCAGCTCTCCTTGAAACAAAAGAACTGCGAGCGATCTCCAGAAAAACGATCCGGGAGATTTACTTTCGGCTCCTTAACCCCTGCAGGTGCTGCTGCTGCGGGAGCTCCGCCAGCAGCCTGGGAGGTGTGCATTTTAATGGACAAATCATTAAATTGTCGAGTCAGGACCTGCACCTGATCGACCACCTGTTGCAACGTATTTTGAGGGGTATTCTCCATATTCCCACAAAATTTCAACAGGAGTATTAGGCTGCTGAATATGTTATGCACACCAGTGCCTGCAGGAAAGTACTGGTGTCAGGACTGTTATGCACTCCAGTGCCTGCAGGAATGTACTGGTGTTTGAACTGTTATGCAAAACAAATGGACTTACAGACAGACTGGGGAATATGACATAACGTACACAGAAGGTGATAGGTTAACAAAATACACACAAAGTGAACAGAGAAGCCCAGAGGCTAAGGAACTGGGTATCTCCCTTGTATTAGAACTGCTCAGATGGGAAAAGCAAGATGTTGTGTTTTAATACGTAGAGAACCCGAAATGCTGTTGCTAAGGGCAACAGCAAAACCCTAAAGGGTTACCAACAGGTGTGGCAGTAAACTCCTTGGTCAGAGATGGAATGATAGACACAAGGAGAGTCTCCACAATCCTAATTCTCACTTGCAGTGCACAGGTTCAGCTTACTGCCACTAAACTGACCCCTGACACCTAGCACAGTGAGACAGGATTAGACAGGCAAGTCTTAGAATACAGCCGCAAACTTGCTAAGTTCACAGAGTAGTAACAGAACCCCAGCAAGCTAAACGACTGACTCCAGTCTTACTGCTAGGTCTGGATTGGCAGAGTGTAATACCAAATCCCCAGGCCTATTTGCAGTAAGCAACAAACAAATACAAAGCTACACAGTACTGGCTAACTTTCAGAAACTGACTAACCAACAAAGATTCAGCAGCATCTGCTTACCCTGAGAAGAGGCCTTATAAAGCAGGTGCTGTCCACGCCCCACTCAGACCTCACAGACTGTGAGCACAAAAACCAGCACCGGATCCCCTGCCATGCACAGAGCCTATAACCACTGCACAGCAAAAGACCCGAACCGGAGTATCAGCTGCGCTCAGGTCACTCCGCTAGCACTTGTCTCCCGGTTGCCATGACGACGTGGCAGCACAGGGCAGGAGACCCTAACAGTTATCTGCCCATGCTGCTTTTGCGCTACATACCCATGCCGACGCTACTGCCGGTCTGAGCAAGGCACCCGTATGTGTATAAATTGACTTTAAGGTAGTCTCCTGTCTGCGATCAGCAGGATCCTTGAGGGCTGCCGTGTCTGGAGACGGTAGCGCCACCTTTTTGGACAAGCGCGTCAAAGCCTTGTCCACCCTGGGCGAGGATTCCCACCGTAACCTGTCCTGTACGGGGAAAGGATACGCCATAAGAATTCTCTTGGGAATCTGCAGTTTCTTGTCCGGAGTTTCCCAAGCTTTTTCAAATAAAGCGTTCAGCTCATGAGATGGGGGAAAGGTTACCTCAGGTTTCTTCTCCTTAAACATGCATACCCTCATGTCAGGCACCGAGGGGTCCTCTGTGATATGCAAAACATATTTTATTGCCATAATCATATCATGAATACTTTTGGCCACCCTTGGGTGTAACTTCGCATCATCGTAGTCGACACTGGAGTCAGAATCCGTGTCGGTATCAGTGTCTGCTTCCTGGGACAGGGGACGTTTATAAGAGCACGAAGGCCTTGTGACACAGTCAAAGCCATGGATTGACTCCATGCTTTTTCTCTGGACTCTGCTTTGTCCAATCTTTTATGTAATGAAGACACATTTGCATTTAAAACATTCCACATATCCAACCAATCAGGTGTCGTAGTCGCCGACGGAGACACCACAATCATCTGCTCTACCTCCTCCTTAGACGAGTCTTCCGCTTCAGACATGTCGACACACATGTACTGACACTCCCACACACACTGGGATATACAATTATGGGGACAGCCCCCCAATAAGGCCCTTTGGAGAGACAGAGAGAGAGTATGCCAGCACACACCCAGCGCCACTGGACACTGGAATAAAATCCCAGACTGTACAGCGCTTTTTTATAGAATAGATAATACACTCACTGCGCCAATTAAATGTGCCCCTCCCCCCTCTTTTTTGCCCTCTGTACTTGCTCAGCAGGGGAGAGTCCGGGGAGCAGCTTCTCTGCAGCTTGCTGTGGAGAAAAATGGCGCTGGTTAGTGCTGGAGGATCAAGCTCCGCCCCCTCAATGGCGGGCTCCGGTCCCGCTCAAATTCTTTATACTGGCGGGGGGGTTTCAATACACTGCCTCCGCAGTATCTAATATATTAGCCAGTGTCCCTTGAGGTGAATATTGCTGCCCAGGGCGCCCCCCCTGCGCCCTGCACCCATACAGTGCCTTCTGTGTGTGTATGTGTGGGAGCAATGGCGCGCCGCGTTACCGCTGCACGGTACCTCAGTGAAGATCTGAAGTCTTCTGCTGCCTGTTAAGTCTTCTTTCTTCTTATACTTACCCGGCTTCTATCTTCCGGCTCTGTGAGGAGGACGGCGGCGCGGCTCCGGGGCGAACAGCGAGGACGACACCTGTGTTCCGACCCTCTGGAGCTAATGGTGTCCAGTAGCCTAAGAAGCAGAGCCGATCAGTTAAGTAGGTCTGCTTCTCTCCCCTCAGTCCCACGATGCAGGGAGCCTGTTGCCAGCAGTGCTCCCTGAAAATAAAAAACCTAACAAAATGTATTTTCAGAGAAACTCAGTAGAGCTCCCCTGCAGTGCATCCAGTCTCCTCTGGGCACAGGATCTAACTGAGGTCTGGAGGAGGGGCATAGAGGGAGGAGCCAGTGCACACCCATCTAAAGTCTTTAGAGTGCCCATGTCTCCTGCGGAGCCCGTCTATACCCCATGGTCCTTACGGAGTCCCCAGCATCCTCTAGGACGTAAGAGACAAAAAAGGATTCTGAAACACCGCTCCAGACCTATGTAATGTTACACATTGTGACTTTACATATAGGTGGAGCTGCAGGAACGATTCAAAGAAATCTGATGCACAAGGAAAGCTTCTTTTAAGAAGTCTTTCTTGCGCATCAGCCCACTGTTGTTGTGCATCCTCGTGCAGCTCTCCAGGTATCGGCAGCAGGAGCCAGGGGAGGGCCCCTTTCTCAATAAGGGCCCAGGACTCCAGTCCCCGCAGTCCCCCACAATGGCTGCCATGCATGTATATATATATATATATATATATATATTGTCAAAGTCGAAAAATATTGTAATACACACACCACGTACTAACCACACACACATGCCCGCTGCGCGTGCACTTGTTCCGCCGTGCGTGCACATATCCGCAATTTGCGTATGATCACTCCTGCGGTCCTGCGCGTGGTATGGGTATTTACGGCGGAGTTTGTGAGCGCATAGAGGGTTATCAGAACATTACATATTTAATCCAAATAGTGCACATTGTACACATAGCTCCCCTGCACCACATCAGCAAGTATCAACAGTTTAAATGATTCCAGGACTAAGGGATTCGCCTTTGCATGATAGGAAGGGACAGACTAAGGTTATAAGGTGATGTCTAGTATCCAGCTGTAGGGTATTTTAAGGGTAACATTCCGGTGTTGGTTAGAGGAAGATCGCATGTTCCTGCGTATAGTTATGTGCAGAAGTAGAATATAGCTATAAACTGTATTTACTGTATATTATGTATGCGGCGGGAATCCAGAGGAGACCACCCACAAGAGCAGTTGAGAAAGACATCGCCCACCTTTTCAAATCAACCTATGACCTCTCCTGTAATGTAGAGATGCATCTCTGTGTCCAATGGACAAAGGGATTACAGTATCCATTGTATTGCTTTTGGAAGTAGTGTATAAAAAGCCTGTTGCTGCCTGGCCGGTCAGAAGACTCTTAACGCTATCTACCTGATTAGCGGAGGACTGGACCAGGTTGCGCAAGCGAATATTCTCACGTATGTACATTGACTGTAGCCATTTACTCTGTTGTATTGTAGTGTATAAATTGTATTGTTATCCCCTTCCAGATATATACGCTGAGGTGTCGGAGCCCAGTGTTTAACTACAAATCGTTGTTGTGTCCTCTTTTCCCTGCTAGGGTTTAAAGCGTATTACATTACCTAACTGTATAAGGTTTAAAAGTGTATTGATAAGTTGTGTACGCGCTGCGGGTATTTTGTACCATCAGCGCTGCATAAGGTTTAAAGTGTAACATCATTGCAGTGCTTTGCTGCATAAGGTCTAGAGTGTAATAATATCATTGCATTGCATTACTAATAAGGTTTAAAGTATATCAAGAGTGTGTGCGCGCTGTGTGTACTTTGTACCCCCAGCGTGGCGTTTGTACGCTAAGTCCGTACACGGTACGGGACTCTGTACGCAAATAGCGTACAGAGTACGTAGAGTGCATATTAAGTCTAGCGGCCGCAGCAGCTCCATGGTAAAAGTGTATTTAGAGGTATAGCTTTATGGTTTAAAATAATATCGACATTATCAATATATATATATATATATATCTCAATAAAGAGTTCCAGCCCATGCATTCACTAATACTTAGTCAAACCAATGTGGGGGTTGGCCACACCCCCTCTGGAGTCTGGCCACCCCTCTAAACATGGGCCCCTACATTCCCCTGGTGCGCTCCTTCATACCCCAGCCCAACACTGATTGTACATCACTTATGTACAAATGTATGGCATGAGGCATTCACTGATCCTATGAAGTAAAAAAATCACTTAAACCAATGATTCTCATTGGAAAATTGCCTATGGCCACAAGCTCTTGTCTTGTACTGTAGCTCCACAGCAAAATGAAAGAAAAAGGCCACATATTGTGAAAAAAGTAGTAATTCTGCATATGAAACACTAAATGAAGCCTTTTTCTGCCTTCCCCTTTTATGTGTCATACATACCTAACAACTTTTTGACCTTGGTGATCTGGACATTGAGCACATGAAGCATCTCTACGCCGCCTCTGCCTATACTGTGAACGGGTCCTGGGTTGCATCGACCCGGCAACCCGTTCACACTGCACCTGACCCGGTAATAATCCGGGAATAACCCTTCTTTATTCCCGGGTTGAATTACCTGAACAGGTGACCCGGGAATTCTTCAGTGACCTCTTACACACTGCACAGTGATCCGCGTCGACCCAGCAATATACCAGGTCGATACCGGGTTATTTGTGCAGTGTGAAAGGGGTATTACACTGGTTATCTAAAGCGTGCATCAGAACTTATAGCGTAGCAGCTCACCAGCTGGTGACTTTCTCAGGTATTGGGGTAAAAGTGCAGGTGCTGGAACAGTGGTCCTAAGCAGGTGTTGGCCTCAGGATCTAAAGGCAGAACAGCCGTCCTCCACTGTATTTCTCATACACAGTGACATGGTGTCGCCTGTGCACAGTATAGTATCAGTTTCTCATACCGTTTCTGACCGCCATGCTGTATATTCCTTATTAATATACTGTCTGTATGTAATTAATATGCAATGCAGCACCCATTTAAGCAGTATATAGAACCCATCTGGACAACAACCACTACCCATTTCATAGGTTACCAGCACCCACTTGATCACTAACTTTCACCCATCTGACCTCTCCAGTAACCCACACCCACATACATATGACTTGTAAGTAGCACCCATGTGATAAGTAACCACTACCTATGCAATTGGTCTGCAGCATCTATTAATCAGTAACTTGCACACATATTATCAGTACCAGTACTCATATGGACTCTTTGCAATAACCCAAACCCATCAGTATGCAGCACACATATGACCAGTACCCAGCACCCATATTATCAATAAACAGAACTAATAAGTTCCCACAGAATTTATCACAAATCACATTTCACAGTACGAGGGGTGTGTAATAAGTTTCCTAATGTGCAGTGCATACGTAGAGTAGACACACTCTGCCTGGTTATGAACGTTAATCTCTGACTAAAGTTCTTGTGAAATGTCAAGGCACAGAACTGTATATAAGCAGCACTGCACATTGAAGAAGTCAGCAGAAAAGGTCAGCATGTTTACTTCCTTCACGGACTCGTTATGGAGCTCAACAGAGGCCACTGGAGAGCCATGGTATTCTACGACTACAAGAAATATTGACCAATTGCAAGCTGCTTTTGGGGAGGAAGCACTATTTGAACAACTGTGCTTGACTGGTATACAGAATTTTGGCACAGGAGATGGTCCCTGGAAAATGAGGAACACTGATGCCGAATTGTGTCCGCTATCACTGAGGACAACGTTGTTGCTGTGTGTGCCATAGTTGAGGTGGACGCCAGGGTGACTGCGGTTTTGATAGAGAAGGAGATCGGCATATCATCGTGATTCATCCACTTGATACTCCATGAAAAGCTTGGTCTGAGCAAGGTTTCTGCATGCTAGGTGCCCCATTAGCTGACTTGTGAGCAGAAGGAGGCTCAGGTGACTTGGTGCCACAACATGTTGGTCAGGTTTGATGGAGGTTGCTCAAAGTTTGTCTGGGAGATCCTCAGTGAGGATTTACAGTTTCAATCCCGAGACCAAACAACAGTCAGCTCAATGGACCTCAGTTGGTGGTGCGCCACCACAGAAGTTCCGACGTGAGTGTTGCGTGGCCAAGCAGATGGTGACTGTTTTTGTGGCCAAGACTGGTCATGTAGCTACCATACCACTCATGCAACAGCGCACCATCACTGGGGACTGATACACCAACTAATGCCTGCAATAAGTGTTTGGAGCTTTTTGCAGGCGCCATCCAAGAATTTGCACTGGTGGTGCCCTTCTCCACCATGACAATGCACATGTCCACAAGTCCAAGAAAGTGTTGGGTTTTCTGGCCCATAAACACATCCAGTAGCTTAGTCATCCACCATAGAGTCGCGACTTTGCCTCCTGCAACTTCTTTGTGTTCCTACAAATCAAGCACAAGATGCATCGGATTAATTTTGAGTCACAGTGAAGAGCTTCATCCAGCATATAGAAAACACCCCTGCTTCAGACTGGTCCAGCTGCTTAACCAAGTGGTTTTAGCTCATGCAACTTTGACTAGTAGCACTTGTGTGCATCCCATTCATGGGCACGTATGCACTAGTGATGAGCACCGGAAATTTTTCGGGTTTTGTGTTTTGGTTTTGGGTTCGGTTCCGCGGCCGTGTTTTGGGTTCGAACGCATTTTGGCAAAACCTCACCGAATTTTTTTTGTCGGATTCGGGTGTGTTTTGGATTCGTTTTTTTTTTTTCAAAAAACCCTAAAAAACAGCTTAAATCATAGAATTTGGGGGTCATTTTGATCCCAAAGTATTATTAACCTCAATAACCATTATTTCCACTCATTTTCAGTCTATTCTGAACACCTCACACCTCACAATATTATTTTTAGTCCTAAAATTTGCACCGAGGTCGCTGGATGACTAAGCTCAGCGACCCAAGTGGCCGACACAAACACCTGGCTCATCTAGGAGTGGCACTGCAGTGTCACGCAGGATGGCCCTTCCAAAAAACACTCCCCAAACAGCACATGACGCAAAGAAAAAAAGAGGCGCAATGAGGTAGCTGTGTGAGTAAGATAAGCGACCCAAGTGGCCGACACAAACACCTGGCCCATCTAGGAGTGGCACTGCAGTGTCACGCAGGATGGCCCTTCAAAAAAATACTCCCCAAACAGCACATGACGCAAAGAAAAAAAGAGGCGCAATGAGGTAGCTGTGTGACTAAGATAAGCGACCCAAGTGGCCGACACAAACACCTGGCCCATCTAGGAGTGGCACTGCAGTGTCAAGCAGGATGGCCCTTACAAAAAACACTCCCCAAACAGCACATGACGCAAAGAAGAAAAAAAAGAGGCGCAATGAGGTAGCTGTGTGACTAAGATAAGCGACCCAAGTGGCCGTCACAAACACCTGGCCCATCTAGGAGTGGCACTGCAGTGTCACGCAGGATGGCCCTTCCAAAAAACACTCCCCAAACAGCACATGACGCAAAGAAAAAAAGAGGCGTAATTAGGTAGCTGTGTGAGTAAGATAAGCGACCCAAGTGGCCGACACAAACACCTGGCCCATCTAGGAGTGGCACTGCAGTGTCACGCAGGATGGCCCTTCCAAAAAACACTCCCCAAACAGCACATGACGCAAAGAAAAAAAGAGGCGCAATTAGGTAGCTGTGTGAGTAAGATAAGCGACCCAAGTGGCCGACACAAACACCTGGCCCATCTAGGAGTGGCACTGCAGTGTCACGCAGGATGGCCCTTCCAAAAAACACTCCCCAAACAGCACATGACGCAAAGAAGAAAAAAAAGAGGCGCAATGAGGTAGCTGTGTGACTAAGATAAGCGACCCAAGTGGCCGACACAAACACCTGGCCCATTTAGGAGTGTCACTGCAGTGTCACGCAGGATGGCCCTTCAAAAAACTAGTCCCCAAACAGCACATGACGCAAAGAAGAAAAAAAAGAGGCGCAATGAGGTAGCTGTGTGACTAAGCTAAGCGACCCTAGTGGCCGACACAAACACCTGGCCCATCTAGGAGTGGCACTGCAGTGTCACGCAGGATGGCCCTTCCAAAAAACACCCCCCAAACAGCACATGACGCAAAGAAAAATGAAAGAAAAAAGAGGTGCAAGATGGAATTGTCCTTGGGCCCTCCCACCCACCCTTATGTTGTATAAACAGGACATGCACACTTTAACCAACCCATCATTTCAGTGACTGGGTCTGCCACACGACTGTGACTGAAATGACGGGTTGGTTTGGACCCCCACCAAAAAAGAAGCAATTAATCTCTCCTTGCACAAACTGGCTCTACAGAGGCAAGATGTCCACCTCATCATCATCCTCCGATATATCACCGTGTACATCCCCCTTCTCACAGATTATCAATTCGTCCCCACTGGAATCCACCATCTCAGCTCCCTGTGTACTTTGTGGAGGCAATTGCTGCTGGTGAATGTCTCCACGGAGGAATTGATTATAATTCATTTTAATGAACATCATCTTCTCCACATTTTCTGGATGTAACCTCGTACGCCGATTGCTGACAAGGTGAGCGGCGGCACTAAACACTCTTTCGGAGTACACACTTGTGGGAGGGCAACTTAGGTAGAATAAAGCCAGTTTGTGCAAGGGCCTCCAAATTGCCTCTTTTTCCTGCCAGTATAAGTACGGACTGTCTGACGTGCCTACTTGGATGCGGTCACTCATATAATCCTCCACCATTCTTTCAATGGGGAGAGAATCATATGCAGTGACAGAAGACGACATGTCCGTAATCGTTGTCAGGTCCTTCAGTCCGGACCAGATGTCAGCATCAGCAGTCGCTCCAGACTGCCCTGCATCACCGCCAGCGGGTGGGCTCGGAATTCTGAGCCTTTTCCTCGCACCCCCAGTTGCGGGAGAATGTGAAGGAGGAGATGTTGACAGGTCACGTTCCGCTTGACTTGACAATTTTGTCACCAGCAGTTCTTTGAACCCCAGCAGACTTGTGTCTGCCGGAAAGAGAGATCCAAGGTAGGTTTTAAATCTAGGATCGAGCACGGTGGCCAAAATGTAGTGCTCTGATTTCAACAGATTGACCACCCGTGAATCCTTGTTAAGCGAATTAAGGGCTCCATCCACAAGTCCCACATGCCTAGCGGAATCGCTCTGTGTTAGCTCCTCCTTCAATGTCTCCAGCTTCTTCTGCAAAAGCCTGATGAGGGGAATGTCCTGACTCAGGCTGGCAGTGTCTGAACTGACTTCACGTGTGGCAAGTTCAAAAGGTTGCAGAACCTTGCACAACGTTGAAATCATTCTCCACTGCGCTTGAGACAGGTGCATTCCACCTCCTATATCGTGCTCAGTTGTATAGGCTTGAATGGCCTTTTGCTGCTCCTCCAACCTCTGAAGCATATAGAGGGTTGAATTCCACCTCGTTACCACTTCTTGCTTCAGATGATGGCAGGGCAGGTTCAGGCGTTTTTGGTGGTGCTCCAGTTTTCTGTACGTGGTGCCTGTACGCCGAAAGTGTCCCGCAATTCTTCTGGCCACCGACAGCATCTCTTGCACGCCCCTCTCGTTTTTTAAATAATTCTGCACCACCAAATTCAAGGTATGTGCAAAACATGGGACGTGCTGGAATTTGCCCAGATTTAATGCACACACAATATTGCTGGCGTTGTCCGATGCCACAAATCCACAGGAGAGTCCAATTGGGGTAAGCCATTCTGCGATGAGCTTCCTCAGTTGCCGTAAGAGGTTTTTAACTGTGTGCGTATTCTGGAAAGCGGTGATACAAAGCGTAGCCTGCCTAGGAAAGAGTTGGCGTTTGCGAGATGCTGCTACTGGTGCCGCCGCTGCTGTTCTTGCGGCGGGAGTCCATACATCTACCCAGTGGGTTGTCACAGTCATATAGTCCTGAGCCTGCCCTGCTCCACTTGTCCACATGTCCGTGGTTAAGTGGACATTGGGTACAACTGCATTTTTTAGGACACTGGTGAGTCTTTTTCTGAGGTCTGTGTACATTTTCGGTATCGCCTGCCTAGAGAAATGGAACCTAGATGGTATTTGGTACCGGGGACACAGTACCTCCAACAAGTCTCTAGTTGGCTCTGCAGTAATGATGGATACCGGAACCACGTTTCTCACCGCCCAGGATGCCAAGGCCTCAGTTATCCGCTTTGCAGCAGGATGACTGCTGTGATATTTCATCTTCCTCGCAAAGGACTGTTGGACAGTCAATTGCTTGGTGGAAGTAGTAAAAGTGGTCTTACGAGTACGACTTCCCCTCTGGGATGACCATCGATTCCCAGCAGCAACAACAGCAGCGCCAGCAGCAGTAGACGTTACACGCAAGGATGCATCGGAGGAATCCCAGGCAGGAGAGGACTCGTCAGAATTGCCAGTGACATGGCCTGCAGGACTATTGGCATTCCTGGGGAAGGAGGAAATTGATACTGAGGGAGTTGGTGGGGTGGTTTGCGTGAGCTTGGTTACAAGAGGAAGGGATTTACTGGTCAGTGGACTGCTTCCGCTGTCGCCCAAAGTTTTTGAACTTGTCACTGACTTATGATGAATGCGCTGCAGGTGACGTATAAGGGAGGATGTTCCGAGGTGGTTAACGTCCTTACCCCTACTTATTACAGCTTGACAAAGGCAACACACGGCTTGACAAATGTTGTCCGCATTTCTGGTGAAATACTTCCACACCGAAGAGCTGATTTTTTTGGTATTTTCACCAGGCATGTCAATGGCCCTATTCCTCCCACGGACAACAGGTGTCTCCCCGGGTGCCTGACTTAAACAAACCACCTCACCATCAGAATCCTCCTGGTCAATTTCCTCCCCAGCGCCAGCAACACCCATATCCTCCTCATCCTGGTGTACTTCAACACTGACATCTTCAATCTGACTATCAGGAACTGGACTGCGGGTGCTCCTTCCAGCACTTGCAGGGGGCGTGCAAATGGTGGAAGGCGCATGCTCTTCACGTCCAGTGTTGGGAAGGTCAGGCATCGCAAACGACACAATTGGACTCTCCTTGTGGATTTGTGATTTCGAAGAACGCACAGTTCTTTGCTGTGCTTTTGCCAGCTTGAGTCTTTTCATTTTTCTAGCGAGAGGCTGAGTGCTTCCATCCTCATGTGAAGCTGAACCACTAGCCATGAACATAGGCCAGGGCCTCAGCCGTTCCTTGCCACTCCGTGTGGTAAATGGCATATTGGCAAGTTTACGCTTCTCCTCTGACAATTTTATTTTAGATTTTTGAGTCCTTTTTTTACTGATATTTGGTGTTTTGGATTTTACATGCTCTGTACTATGACATTGGGCATCGGCCTTGGCAGACGACGTTGCTGGCATTTCATCGTCTCGGCCATGACTAGTGGCAGCAGCTTCAGCACGAGGTGGAAGTCGATCTTGATCTTTCCCTATTTTTGGAACCTTAACATTTTTGTTCTCCATATTTTAATAGGCACAACTAAAAGGCACCTCAGGTAAACAATGGAGATGGATGGATACTAGTATACTTATGGATGGACGATCGACTGCCGACACAGAGGTAGCTACAGCCGTGGACTACCGTACTGCGTCTGCTGCTAATATAGACTGGATGATAATGATATAAAAAAAATATATATATCACTACTGCAGCCGGACAGGTATATATTATATAATGACGGACCTGCTGGACACTGTCAGCACTGCAGACTCCTAAAGTAAGCTACTAGTATCAAGAAGATAGAAAAAAAAACACCACAGGTAGGTGGTATACAATTATGGATGGACGAGCGACTGCCGACACAGAGGTAGCTACAGCCGTGGACTACCGTACTGCGTCTGCTGCTAATATAGACTGGATGATAATGATATAAAAAATATATATATATCACTACTGCAGCCGGACAGGTATATATTATATAATGACGGACCTGCTGGACACTGTCAGCACTGCAGACTCCTAAAGTAAGCTACTAGTATCAAGAAGATAGAAGAAGAAAAAACACCACAGGTAGGTGGTATACAATTATGGATGGACGAGCGACTGCCGACACAGAGGTAGCTACAGCCGTGGACTACCGTACTGCGTCTGCTGCTAATATAGACAGGATGATAATGATATAAAAAATATATATATATCACTACTGCAGCCGGACAGGTATATATTATATAATGACGGACCTGCTGGACACTGTCAGCACTGCAGACTCCTAAAGTAAGCTACTAGTATCAAGAAGATAGAAAAAAAAAACACAACAGGTAGGTGGTATACAATTATGGATGGACGAGCGACTGCCGACACAGAGGTAGCTACAGCCGTGGACTACCGTACTGCGTCTGCTGCTAATATAGACTGGATGATAATGATATAAAAAATATATATATATCACTACTGCAGCCGGACAGGTATATATTATATAATGACGGACCTGCTGGACACTGTCAGCAGCACTGCAGACTCCTAAAGTAAGCTACTAGTAGTATCAAGAAGATAGAAAAAAAAAACACCACAGGTAGGTGGTATACAATTATGGATGGACGAGCGACTGCCGACACAGAGGTAGCTACAGCCGTGGACTACCGTACTGCGTCTGCTGCTAATATAGACTGGATGATAATGATATAAAAAATATATATATATCACTACTGCAGCCGGACAGGTATATATTATATAATGATGGACCTGCTGGACACTGTCAGCAGCACTGCAGACTCCTAAAGTAAGCTACTAGTAGTATCAAGAAGATAGAAAAAAAAAAACACCACAGGTAGGTGGTATACAATTATGGATGGACGAGCGACTGCCGACACAGAGGTAGCTACAGCCGTGGACTACCGTACTGCGTCTGCTGCTAATATAGACTGGATGATAATGATATAAAAAATATATATATATCACTACTGCAGCCGGACAGGTATATATTATATAATGACGGACCTGCTGGACACTGTCAGCACTGCAGACTCCTAAAGTAAGCTACTAGTATCAAGAAGATAGAAGAAAAAAAACACCACAGGTAGGTGGTATACAATTATGGATGGACGAGCGACTGCCGACACAGAGGTAGCTACAGCCGTGGACTACCGTACTGCGTCTGCTGCTAATATAGACTGGATGATAATGATATAAAAAATATATATATATCACTACTGCAGCCGGACAGGTATATATTATATAATGACGGACCTGCTGGACACTGTCAGCAGCACTGCAGACTCCTAAAGTAAGCTACTAGTAGTATCAAGAAGATAGAAAAAAAAAACACCACAGGTAGGTGGTATACAATTATGGATGGACGAGCGACTGCCGACACAGAGGTAGCTACAGCCGTGGACTACCGTACTGCGTCTGCTGCTAATATAGACTGGATGATAATGATATAAAAAATATATATATATCAAAACTGCAGCCGGACAGGTATATATTATATAATGATGGACCTGCTGGACACTGTCAGCAGCACTGCAGACTCCTAAAGTAAGCTACTAGTAGTATCAAGAAGATAGAAAAAAAAAAACACCACAGGTAGGTGGTATACAATTATGGATGGACGAGCGACTGCCGACACAGAGGTAGCTACAGCCGTGGACTACCGTACTGCGTCTGCTGCTAATATAGACTGGATGATAATGATATAAAAAATATATATATATCACTACTGCAGCCGGACAGGTATATATTATATAATGACGGACCTGCTGGACACTGTCAGCACTGCAGACTCCTAAAGTAAGCTACTAGTATCAAGAAGATAGAAGAAAAAAAAACACCACAGGTAGGTGGTATACAATTATGGATGGACGAGCGACTGCCGACACAGAGGTAGCTACAGCCGTGGACTACCGTACTGCGTCTGCTGCTAATATAGACTGGATGATAATGATATAAAAAATATATATATATCACTACTGCAGCCGGACAGGTATATATTATATAATGACGGACCTGCTGGACACTGTCAGCACTGCAGACTCCTAAAGTAAGCTACTAGTATCAAGAAGATAGAAGAAAAAAAACACCACAGGTAGGTGGTATACAATTATGGATGGACGAGCGACTGCCGACACAGAGGTAGCTACAGCCGTGGACTACCGTACTGCGTCTGCTGCTAATATAGACTGGATGATAATGATATAAAAAATATATATATATCACTACTGCAGCCGGACAGGTATATATTATATAATGACGGACCTGCTGGACACTGTCAGCAGCACTGCAGACTCCTAAAGTAAGCTACTAGTAGTATCAAGAAGATAGAAAAAAAAAACACCACAGGTAGGTGGTATACAATTATGGATGGACGAGCGACTGCCGACACAGAGGTAGCTACAGCCGTGGACTACCGTACTGCGTCTGCTGCTAATATAGACTGGATGATAATGATATAAAAAATATATATATATCAAAACTGCAGCCGGACAGGTATATATTATATAATGATGGACCTGCTGGACACTGTCAGCAGCACTGCAGACTCCTAAAGTAAGCTACTAGTAGTATCAAGAAGATAGAAAAAAAAAAAACACCACAGGTAGGTGGTATACAATTATGGATGGACGAGCGACTGCCAACACAGAGGTAGCTACAGCCGTGGACTACCGTACTGCGTCTGCTGCTAATATAGACTGGATGATAATGATATAAAAAATATATATATATCACTACTGCAGCCGGACAGGTATATATTATATAATGACGGACCTGCTGGACACTGTCAGCACTGCAGACTCCTAAAGTAAGCTACTAGTATCAAGAAGATAGAAGAAAAAAAAACACCACAGGTAGGTGGTATACAATTATGGATGGACGAGCGACTGCCGACACAGAGGTAGCTACAGCCGTGGACTACCGTACTGCGTCTGCTGCTAATATAGACTGGATGATAATGATATAAAAAAAATATATATATATCACTACTGCAGCCGGACAGGTATATATTATATAATGATGGACCTGCTGGACACTGTCAGCAGCACTGCAGACTCCTAAAGTAAGCTACTAGTAGTATCAAGAAGATAGAAAAAAAAACCACCACAGGTAGGTGGTATACAATTATGGATGGACGAGCGACTGCCGAAACAGAGGTAGCTACAGCCGTGGACTACCGTACTGCGTCTGCTGCTAATATAGACTGGATGATAATGATATAAAAAATATATATATATCACTACTGCAGCCGGACAGGTATATATTATATAATGACGGACCTGCTGGACACTGTCAGCAGCACTGCAGACTCCTAAAGTAAGCTACTAGTAGTGTCAAGAAGATAGAAAAAAAAAAACACCACAGGTAGGTGGTATACAATTATGGATGGACGAGCGACTGCCGACACAGAGGTAGCTATAGCCGTGGACTACCGTACTGCGTCTGCTGCTAATATAGACTGGATGATAATGATATAAAAAATATATATATATCACTACTGCAGCCGGACAGGTATATATTATAATGACGGACCTGCTGGACACTGTCAGCACTGCAGACTCCTAAAGTAAGCTACTAGTATCAAGAAGATAGAAAAAAAAAAAACACCACAGGTAGGTGGTATACAATTATGGATGGACGAGCGACTGCCGACACAGAGGTAGCTACAGCCGTGGACTACCGTACTGCGTCTGCTGCTAATATAGACTGGATGATAATGATATAAAAAATATATATATATATCACTACTGCAGCCGGACAGGTATATATTATATAATTAATGACGGACCTGCTGGACACTGTCAGCAGAATGCGTTTATAGAATAAAAACACCACACGACGAGTGTTTAACTTTTTCAGGCAGACAATCACAATATACTGGTGGTCAGACAGTGGTCACTGGTCAGTCACACTGGCAGTGGCACTCTGGCAGCAAAAGTGCGCACTGTTAAATAATATGTACTCCTGCTACTGCTCCCCAGTCTCCCCCACAATTAAGCTGTGTGAGCACTGAGCACTCAGCACAGTCAGATATACATAGATGATGCAGCACACTGAGGCTGAGCACAGATATGGTATACTGTTACTGTGTTCACTGTGTATCGTTTTTTTTCAGGCAGAGAACGGATTATATTAAATAATAATATAATAAAACTGCACTGGTGGTCACTGGTCAGTCACTAGTAAACTCTGCACTCTCTGAGTACTCCTAAGCTCCAGTAAATCAAGTGTCTCACTCTCACTCTCTCTCTTCTAATCTAAATGGAGAGGACGCCAGCCACGTCCTCTCCCTATGAATCTCAATGCACGTGTGAAAATGGCGGCGACGCGCGGCTCCTTATATAGAATCCGAGTCTCGCGATAGAATCCGAGCCTCGCGAGAATCCGACAGCGGGATGATGACGTTCGGGCGCGCTCGGGTTAGCCGAGCAAGGCGGGAAGATCCGAGTCTGCCTCGGATCCGTGTGAAAAGGCTGAAGTTCGGGGGGGTTCGGATTCCGAGGAACCGAACCCGCTCATCACTAGTATGCACCCATGCAATCCTATGGATTAAGGGTGCGTATGCAGTTCACGTGCACGGCCGTCTGCATACCACTCGTGGCAAATGACTTGCAACTATTATCAGTTGCGGGAAGAAGAGCAAGAACTTGAATAATAGTGTGTATTGGTTGCAGTGGGAGAATAAATATGACTAGCACGCAAAGCAGTTCAATGACACAATGAGCCATATTCAGAGGTGCATGAAATGTCAGATATAGTGGGGCAATTATCTGACACTGCACATGAGCCAAAGCCACACTGATTTAGTGTCTTTTGTCGTCGTGTCTGCATGGTGTACAAGTATGCATCTGAATAAGCAAGGACTGAGACATCATCTTTCTGAGGGCTAGATGCATCATCGCTTGGAGAGTGATAAAATGGAGAAAGAAAAAGTGCCAGCCAATCAGGGCTTAACTGCCATGTCACAGACTGTGTTTGAAAAATGGCAGTTAGGAGCTGATTGGCTGGTACTTTTTCACTCTCCATTTTATCACTTTCCAAGCAATGATGCATCTGGCTCTGAGTCTTTAGATGCAACAATCCTGCTTGGTACCATTGGATGCCCCATTGAATCTAGCACCTTTACATTGCTAAATGCAGATTCTCCATCAGAGACACTACCATAACACAGACAGTGCATCTCCATGTATCTGATAGCCACAACCCAGTCCCCCCCCCAGGATCGGCCAGTACATTTCCAATACATTCCTGAGACCCTACGTCTCAATTCCTACTGAGATTGTGAACCAGAATGACTGTTGTATTACTATCCTGTGAGCTGAACTCTTTAATGTGTTGAGATTGTCTTCTCCACTGCCAATGTCTGCTGCAGCAATAGAGGCCTGGCCATGGCTACAAGCCCTAGTCCTTCAGATTGCGCTGCCACACTCTCTCCTCCACCGATGTATTGCTCTTGGGACCTGCTCCTATGACTTGCTCCTGTTTTCCCCTGCATTTGAACACAAGTTATGGTTATGGCCTGCATCACTCCAACCCTGTATCCAGCCTGCAAATGAAGCCCAAGGTTCTCGCCCAAGCCCTTCCCATACTGGTCTCACTGGTTTCATCTGAAATCTGGATTTGCCTCTCTGTGTCCAACCTTCAGGTTCACTGGAACGCTGGTCTAACCACCCTGGATTTCCATATGGGCTCTCCCTGCTACTCCATACCCGAGTTTGTGCCTATTTCATAACTCTTCTGGCTTTCCTGCATCCTGACACTGAACTGCTGCAAACATTTAACTGTCCCCAGAGGCCTGGAGCCCAGTTCTGGACTCCTTTATGGACTACCATCACTTCCAAACTCCAAGATTCTGTTGCTTGCCTTCCACAGAGACCAGCTTCCTGGACTCCAGAGGCCCTTAGTTTACTTCCATATGTTCTCTGACGCCCTCATTTGGTGGTGGGAACTTTGTGGTCAGCGGTTGACCGAAAGTAACCTCACCGCTAACCACAAAGTTCCCACCATTGGTTACAATGGAGCGCATAGGCGCTACATTGTATCACTGCCGTGTGCTGCCTGTCATACACTACAGGAGCACACAGCCAATCAGGAGGGTGCCACAACGTGGCGCTCCCTGATTGGCTGAAGGAACCCTCTTAGACAGAGGTCAGGGGGGGTTCCTGGCAGTCGGGGAAAGGGATCCCATGTGAAAACATGGGGCTCCTTTCAGTGCGTGGTCGTGTATCCGTTTTTTTTATTTTGCAAAGTACGTGGATTACAAATCGAGCAGAGGAGGACCCATCTACACTGGATTATGTGAGTATAATTTTTCCAGCAGGTACCCCATGGATTCTACATGGAGAAGAGGACCGACCCTCGTGTGAACATAGGTAAGTATGTGTGTATGGAGGTGTGGATGTATGAATTAAAGTTTTACTTTCAAGGTGTGTGTCTTCTGTTTTTATGGGGGTATTTTTTTAGTAGTAGTACTACAGGTACCAGCGGGCCCGGTTTTCCACCGCATGCTGGTACTTGTGGTTCTCCAAGTACCAGCTTGCGGGGGAGGCTTGCTGGGACTTGTAGTACTGCTACTAAAAACAATATTCAAATTTTGACAAAAAGGCTATCAGCCCCCCATCCGCAGCCCTTGGATGGGGGGGACAGCCTCAGGCTTCACCCCTGGCCCTTGGGTGGCTGGAGGGGGGGGGGGGCTTGATTGAAGGGGTCCCCACTCCTCTAGGGTACCCCGGCCAGGGGTGGCTAGTTGGGTATGTAATGCCAGGGCCGCAGGGACCAATATAAAAGTGTCCCCCGGCTGTGGCATTATGTATCTGGCTAGTGGAGCCCGGTGCTGGTTTCAGAAATACGGGGGAACCCTACGCTTTTTGTCCCCCGTATTTTTGGAACCAGGACCAGGCGCAGAGCCCGGTGCTGGTTGTTTAAATATGGGGGAACCCCTGTCACTTTGTTTCCCATATTTTTACAACCAGGACCGGCTCAAAGAGCCCGAGGCTGGTTTTGCTTAGGAGAGGGGACCCCACGCATTTAAAAAAAAAAAAAAATAACACTTTCCCACCCCTTCCCACTGAAAAACATGCACAGATCTCATGGATCCGTGCATGCCTATCCGAACACAGTAAAAAAAAGCAGGTCTGTTTTATTTTAGCACTTTTTCACGATTTGTATTTTTACACGGCAGTGTTTGGCTATTGTCGGCAGTGTTTGTGATTTGCACTTTTTAGTAAATGACCGATTTCTACCAAATTCCAGGCGTATTTGACCGATGGTGTATTCATTCGTATTTTTTTCCTAGGACTTTCAAAAAAATACGAATGCCCTCATCACTGCCGTGATTTGAGTTTAGTAAATTCCCGAGATGACACTTTGAAGAAAAAACACCATCTCGGTCAAAATCGGGAGCTTAGTAAATATACCCCTGTATGTGATTCTGCATTGCAATAAAGCTGCCAAAAGTGAGTGCCGGTTCTATGTTGCTTTTTTTTGTTCCTTTCCCTAGTAATATCGGTGGTATGTAGCCCCTACATCACTAACCTCATCTGAAGATGGCTTTTCAGTCCAGAGCTTGGTAGATGAGACAACCTATAGCAGGCATTCCCAACCGCGGTCCTCAAGGCACACCAACAGTGCAGGTTTTAGTGATATCCAGGCTTCAGCACAGATGGTTAAATCAAAATAACTGAGCTACTAATTAAGTCACCTGTGTTCAAGCCTGGATATCACTAATACCAGGACTGTTAGTGTGCCTTGAGGACCGTGGTTGGGAAACACTGACCTATAGCCTCAATGGGGGCAGCTTCTGCTATTGGTGATGGAGGGGCCACAGCAGATATCTGCTTTGGTCCCTTCATATTACATAAGAGAGATACGTAATATTTGCAGATATCCCACAAATATTATTTGATGAAAAGGCCCCTAAACCCCTAGTCAGGCTAGCCAGGAACATTAATTTTAAAAATCTGGGGTTGAAGAGGTTTTTATTTGTTTGTTGATTTTGTTTTGCTTTTTTTAACTTACCTATTTGTATGTTTGGATGTAGGGTATATCACTTTTTTTATTTTCTATTTTACATCTATGTCACTCAGTCTGTCCTCCTTTCTCTCTATTTTTCTCATTGGGTCTATTTATTAAGCTGAGATAAACATTTTCAACAGAGTAAATTTATGTCAGCTTTTCATAATTTACCAAGAGGTAAACCATAAAGAAGTCACTGATTTCTCCTGTTATACCTATTTTTCTTATGTGTACTGCTCTCCCCATAAACTTGTTCTTGCTATCCTTTCACTCTTTTTTATCTCTTTCCTTTTCACTTTTCCTTCTCACTTTTCTTTTCCATCGTTTTCTTTGGTATCTCCCTCTAAATCACAGGTTCTCAAACTCGGTCCTCAGGACCCCACACGGTGCATGTTTTGCAGGTCTCCTCACAGAATCACCAGTGAAATAATTAGCTCCACCTGCAGACCTTTTAAAATGTGTCAGTGAGTAATTAATACACCTGTGCACTTGCTGGGTTACCTGCAAAACATGCACTGTGTGGGGTCCTGAGGACCGAGTTTGAGAACCCCTGCTCTAAATCATATGTCTTTCCACAGATAAAGCCAGCGTGACTGTGTGTTATCTAGTGTTTTTCACAGTTTGATCAGTGGAACATTGACCAGTGGAACATTATTATGTCATGACACAGAAAGGAACCAATAAATGAAGCATAAATTAAGCTGCCCAATCAAATTAGTAATACCCCTCAGGTGCTGAAAGGGAGATGTTGTTTGAAACTAGAAAGATACTGTACATAAACAGATTTCCCCCAGCATACCATGGGGCATTAGCAGTAAAATTTGTAAAAATACGGTAAGCCTCCAGGCCAATATCAAGGCTTCTCTGATACTGGAGGTCCTTACACTGCATAATAACAGTATCCACTCTGGGCCATATAATTGCTTACTAGTAAGCCTACATGATAATAGCACATACAAAAAATATATCTAAATAGAGAGCCAGCTTACCAGGAGTCACCCCTAGGTCCTCCATACGGCACTACAAGAACCAGTATGCACTCTAAATGTAGGTCCCATCTCTAAACTAAAGTATAAAATGGAAGCTGCTCAATCAAATTGGTGGTGAAAGGGAAGGATTGTTCTAAACTAGAAAGATGCACAAAGCAGATTTTCCCCAGCACACCAAAGGGCATTAGCAATAAGATTTTTTTTGTGTGTATCTCCTTCTAAATCGTATGTCTTTCCACAGAAAAAGTCGGTATGACTATGCATTTTATACTGTTTTTCACATTTTGACCAGTGGAACGTTATACATGATGATACAGAACAGAACCGAAAAGTGGCAAGTCCGGAAGGAAAAATAATCACAGGGGAATTCCATGCACAATACTAGGGGAACAATACAGGAGAGCAGCCAACATCAGCCTTAAAATGTTTTATTGTTTGCACAGCAGGTTACCTCTCCTTTATTGTTCCCCATTGATCTATTAATAACTGTATCAGCAGTTGCTAAATGGTTGTGTAACAATGCTTTATCTGGTTATTTACTCCACTATTACACTTTATTAATATGTTTATATGTAATATATAATAATCCCTTCATTCACACTGAGAATTGTTTGGTTAATGAAAATGAATGTTATAATTCAAACCAACGCTCCTAAGCATTGCTATATAAGTCAATATTTTAAAACAGTGACACTCAAAAACACTTAAACAATTAATACCCAGAGCTGTAACTAGGTATGTGCAGAGTGTGCCACCGCACATAGCGCTGCAGGGTAGGGGGCATTGCTGGCAGCACTTGTCAATTATCTGTTTTAATGACTGTCACTTGTTTTAATTGACTGTCACTGTCACCCCCCCTCTGTGAGCTGGTGGCGTGCTCCCTGTCCCTCTCTACCAGTAAACA
Organism: Pseudophryne corroboree; assembly: GCF_028390025.1. NCBI lineage: Eukaryota > Metazoa > Chordata > Amphibia > Anura > Myobatrachidae > Pseudophryne > Pseudophryne corroboree. Next base: position 509,253,283 of record NC_086444.1, read on the forward strand.
GACGCTGTGCGCATGCTTAGCAGAGCAGCGAGTAATAGAAGGTTTCCAAACTGCGCCACCCATACACACCACGAGAAACTGCAACCCGTGGGTGGGACAGCGGGACAGTCACAGAAAAACGAGACTGTCCCACCAAAATCAGGATAGTTGGGAGGTATGTGATCACTTGTTTCTTTTCCCCACCCCTTCCTGAACCCTATACAAAATTCATGATCTTAACTTGAGCGTTCTTTGTTATTCAGCCACACTGTCCTTTGTTACATTTCAAGATGCTGACATACCCGGGAGTCAAACCCATTGCCTGTAGCATTGCAGTCAGACAGATAGGGGGTCATTCCGAGTTGATCGCTCGCTGCGGATTTTCACAGCGCAGGGATCAGGAGAAAAATCTGCATTTGTGCGCATGCGTATGGGCCGCAATGCGCACGCACGTCGTACGGGTACAAAGCCTGTTGTGGTTGTGCACAGTTTGTAGCGAAGTTTTCAGTCGCACTGGCGGCCACAAGAAGATTGACAGGAAGGGGGAGTTTCTGGGTGTCAACTGACCGTTTTCAGGGAGTGTTTGCAAAAACGCAGGCGTGTCTGAAAAAACGCAGGCGTGGCTGGGCGTTCGCTGGGCGGGTGTATGACGTCAAATTCGGACATGAATAGGCTGAAGTGATCGCAAGCGCTGAGTAGGTTCAGAGCTACTCTGAAACTGCACAAACTGTTTTTGCAGAGCTCGGCTGCACATGTGTGCGCACTTCTGCTAAGCTAAAATACACTCCCCAGTGGGCGGCGGCATAGCGTTTGCACGGCAGCTAAAACTAGCTAGCGAGCAATCAACTCGGAATGACCCCCATAATTCATTGAGCTATCTGCCCTTACATAGAAAGCTAGAGAATTCTAAGCTATAGAATTCTAACTATTTGAAGCTTACCTTGTACTTTGGGAAAAAAATTATCAGCTTTGCAGCTGAGTAGATCTTTGTAGTGTGTGGTTGCAAGGGATTGGATGTGTGGCTGCACACTACATATATCTGCTCAATTGTAATGCTGATTTTTTTTTTACAAATTGCAAGTCGCTTCATATAGATAGAACTGTCATCATTTTTATGCAGGATCAAATTGCTTCATGAGTAGGGTATTTGACTTGAATGCAACAGAACATGGGTTTGAATCCTGTGTATGGCAGCATATTGAAATGTGGTGTTTAAAAAGGGGAATTGTAACTGTATAATGACAAGCTTTCAAGTTAAGTGCATGAATGTGGTATAATGTGGTATAAAGAGGACTTGTGTCCAAATTTTGCAATGCCCCTTCCCCCCACGAGGGCATGCACCTTGTGACCCAATTGGAAAAACTGAAAACCACGGGGGGGGTGGGTGGCAGGAAGGTAGGCGGGTACACGCCAGCATTTATACACCCCTAGCAATGATTATTACCCTTGGCAATGAGCAGGAATCCATGAGCATGTAACCCCTAGCAATAAGCATTACACTTAGCAGCGAGCATTAGCATTGGCAACAAGCAGGATTCCTAAAGCATGAAACCCCTAGCAACGAGCATTACCCTTGGCAATGAGCATGTATCCCAGAACATGAAACCCCTAGCAACGAGCATTACCCTTGGCAATGAGCATGTATCCCAGAACATGAAACCCCTAGCAACGAGCATTACCCTTGGCAATGAGCATGGATCCCAGAGCATGAAACCCTTAGCAATAAGCATTACTCTTGGCAATGAGCATTACCCTTGGCAATGAGCATGGATCCCAGAGCATGAAACCCCTGGAAACGAGTATGACACCCAGCGCATGAATCCCCGAGCAATGTGCAGGTAATTTAAACGTAATTTGAAGCTTTACTGTAGGGCATAATGTATCATGGGCATGGCGGTGTATGGCATAATATGATGGAGAGGGCATAATATGGTGAAAGGGGCATTGCTGTGTGGGGCTTAATATGGTGGAATGTTTTTTTTTTCCTGTGGTGGCCGAGGTCTGTTGTTGCAGGGTCAAAAACTGAGGCGTAAGGGAGCGCACATGCAAAATTATTATTTTTTATGTCAGGGGGGGGGAGGGGCATTTTTTAATGTGTATGGGGGTGCATTTTTATTATGCTTGCACTGGCAGCCAAACTGTCTAGAAACAGCCCTGATAGAGGGTGACAAAGGAAGGCAGAAGGAGGCAGATGGTAACATCGGAAGGCAGGGTAAAGCAGAGGGTGACTGACAGGAAGAGGCAGTGGGTGACAGGGATACAAGCACATTGTCCTGTGTGGTGCAGAGATCAAGAGGCATATACCATGGTGGGAACAGGAAACAGCAGCATCTGCTCTGTTTGTGACAGCCCCCTTCATGGCACCCCCTCTTGTGTTTTCCTCAGTTTGGCACTCAGTCAAGCAGACTCTGACAGTGCTAGTTACACTGCTTGTGAGCTGCCTTTAATTTACAGACAGCAGTAAATGTGAATTTTTTTTTACAGCTGTCTGTTAATTAGAGGCAGTGTGTTGCTCTGATCATCTATGTTGCTAGGTGGCAGGACTCCTCTATCAGTCCGGTACACACAAGGTAAACCCTGCCTACCTAAGGTAAGGGGAAGCTTCCTCAGACAGTGGTGCCCACCCTGCTATCTGCACTGTGCCACTCATCCAATGTTGCTCAAAATGGTATAATGGGGGCCCTGGGATGACTTAGTGGAGCTCTTGGCAGCAGTCGGTCCCTTAGTCCTCAGGGGCCCTAGTGCAATGCAACTGCTGCACCAATCATAGTTCCAATCCTGGCAAGCATGGTTTGTAGAGATTATGCAGCCAGGAAGTAAACAAAACTATTTCTGTTTATAGGATGTCAGTGACAACCAAGAGCCGCAGATAGGAAGTAGTGCAGGATTGTGATCGACCTTCTCTAGAATACCATTATAAATGTCTGTTGCCTTCTGCCTGCTTGTGGGGTTGTGTATGTGCAAACGTCACAGGTAACAACCACCCTTGGCATCTCCATATCCATTGCCAGCCATGTCTATAGTAACTTAAGTGTAGTACAGCAACACAGGGGGCAATATTTACTAATAATCGTGTTTGAGTCGGTTTGTGTAGTGTTTGAACTCGTTTTGTATCGGGTGCATTTTCATGCAACTTTTTGAATCCATGGGGGTAATTCCAAGTTGATCGCAGCAGAAAACTTTTTAGCAATTGGGCAAAACCATGTGCACTGCAGGGTAGGCATATATAACATGTGCAGAGATAATTAGATTTGGGTGTGGGGAGTTCAACCTGCAATCTAAATTGCAGTGTAAAAATAAAGCAGCCAGTATTTACCCTGCACAGAAACAAACTAACCCACCCAAATCTAACTCTCTCTGCGCATGTTATATCTGCCCCCCCCTGCAGTGCACATGGTTTTGCCCAACTGCTAAAAAATTTCCTGCTGCGATCAACTTGGAATTACCCCCCATATACGCAAAGTTACGAAGCATTCGACTTTATGGTTTTCATGTTTTCCGATGTCGATGCCAGTCGTTTTTTTTTTGGCACATTTACGGCCGTCATTGTCGTTTGCGTACGTGTTTTTGTTGTATTTGCTGTTTTTTTTCCTAAGTTAAACGCGGCAGGGTTTTTTTTCCAGCGGCCGCATTTTCACTTTCAGTTTCGATTTTCATCCCCGTTGGTGATTGGTTGTGTTTCAGATGGTAGGAGTGTCTGTGCGCAACCATATAAATACGCCCCAAACCGTCCGCACCTCGTGGGTTTAGTTAGTGGTGAGGAGGAGGGAGGTTGTGCTGTGGAGGTAGGTGAATTTGTGGTTTGAAGAGGAGTGGTGGTAGCGATTTCTGAGTGTGGTATTGTGTTTGAAAGTCGTCTTGTCATTCTTGTTGTCTTGTATTTTGTGGTTTTGTCTCATTTTTAGTCCAAGTTATTTTTCTTTATAGTCCCTTGTCAGTGTTTGTGTGTGTGTGTGTGTGTGTGTGTGTGTGTGTGTGTGTGTGTGTGTGTGTGTGTTGTGTAGTGGTAGTGGAGGAGTGTGTTTGTCTTTTTTTTTCCCTGTGTTAACTGTTTAGACACACAATTATGTGTGACTCAGAAGTGGAGGGTGTGAGTGAGGGGGAGGAGGTCGGTCAGGTGGATGAGGTGAGTGTTAGTGAGGTTAGTGAGGTGGAGGAGGTGGGTGAGGTTGCTGCAGCAGCCTCAAGTGATAGTGACAGTCAGAGTGCTCCGCAGCCACGCACCACTACTAAGACTGGGCGGAATGTTAAGTTTAGTTTTGCTGAAAATGTGGCATTGGTGCGTGAGCTGATGAAGTATCAGAGGCAGCTATTTGGCCCTGAGTCCGCCAAGGTGCCAACACGGAGGAAGACGGTGTTGTGGGCGAAAGTAGTTGCTGCTGTCAATAGTGAGGGGGTGGTCAAGCGGACGGAGGACACATGCCGCAAACGGTACTATGACATAAAGCGACGTGTCAAGTCCAAAATGGCCAAGGAGGCCAAGTCGGCTCGGAAAACCGGTGGTGGCCAGCCCTATATTGCAAGTTATCTGGAGTATGAGGAGCCCATGCGGAGTGTAATACCTCCTGAAGTAGTCTCTGCAACCCATGTCCGTGATTCAGATAGGCCCAGGAAGAATGGTGAGCATGTGTATTTGCATTTTATTTTTTTTATGTTTCATTTTGTAATGTGTGTCATGTGACGTTGCATATTACTCCCATCTTCAAGTGTGTGTCTGCAAATACATTGTTTTGGTTAATGTTTTATACAAAAGCCAATGTAACATCTTACTTTATTGTATGTCATGTGTTTTTCAGACAGATATTTAGCATGTGTAGTTTGGACTTGGTGTGTCTCTGAATTGTCCTGCAATAATGTTTTCCTTTTGGGCGTTTTTAACGTAAAAAATTATGACTATGTTTTATATATAAGTGATCCATGTTTTTTTTTTATAAAAAAGTCGTTGTCATGTTAGAGGCTGGAGTACTGGAAAGTGGTTTGTAAACCACTTACATGTGTAATGTCATCTCGAGAGAATGTTATGTTTTTAATTTTTAAATATTTTTTTTTTTTTGCTTGTATTTGTACCGTGACACCATACTGCATTTTTATTTATTTTTTTAAATTGCTGCATTTTGTTTTTGATCATATAGTGGTAATGTGTCTTTGGAGTGCCACATCACAGAGCAAATTAGATATTGCATCTGTAATATTTTTCCTTCCAATACAAAATGAACTTGTGTGTTTTTATTTTATTAAAAAACCTTTCCTTGAACTTGTGGCCTATGTCAGTGTCCTGTACATGTTTTCCTGTGTTAATGTTGCCATAGTGCATATGTGTTTTGTTTTTTTGTATTTCTGGTCCTTAGGTTTGTTTGAATTAAAAACCAAGCATTTCTAAATGTTAAAATGTTTATAAGCATAATGGATGGATGTATACACAATAGCATGATTTATGAATATATTTCATTTTATACAGTGTCTGAAAAAAGCAGTACTACTCGTCGGCCAGTAACTCCTATCACATCTGATGATGATGACGCTGCGGAAGCAGGTAAAGTGTCCATTGTAGTATAGGGTATGCTTGTAAAGGAATGGCCATAACAAAATTGCACTTTCATTAAAAGGTCCATCAAAAGTAGTATGGAGCAGCAGAAGTGGCACTTCTGTAAGACATCACCACAAGAAACCTGTGGCCGAAAAGAAAGCAAGGTCGTATGTCCCGGCACAAACACAGCAGGCTACCCCGCCACGAAGATTATCGTCCGTATGTTCTGTACCCCCACTCCAAATTTTGGACACAC